>NW_027411866.1:191143984-191880202 GCF_047663935.1 Musca autumnalis | reverse complement strand
AACACGGTCGATGAATGTCTTCCATCTATCACAACATGATCAATTTGATTACTTGTTCTTTGATCTGGAGACAGCCAGGTGCCCTTATGAATATCGAGATGATTAAATCTGGTACTGCTAACTACCATGTTTTTGCAGCTGCAAAGTCTATCAGCCTCATACCATTGTCAGATGTTTCATTGTGGAGACTGAAATTCCCGATCATATGTTTCTTCTAAGCGCTCGTAAAATATATCTTTTGTCTGTTCGTCCTTTCTTCAGTGGGAGCATGAGCGCAAATAAAGCTGATGTTAAAGAATTTAGCTTTTATTAGAATTGCAGCAAGACTTTCATTAACTGGGGTGAAGCTGGATACCAGATGTTTTATTCTCCGACTAACTACGAATCCGCAACCAAACTCATGCTTTACGTCATGGCAGCTATAATACAGTGCGTCACCTTTAGGTGTTGTTGTGACGCCTTTCCCAATCCATCGTATTTCCTGTATGGCAGTAATATCGGCCTTGTACTTTTCAAGTACGTCTGCCAATGCGAAGAATGCATCTTCGCTATAAAGAGTGCGAACATTCCAGGTGCAGATCATGGTCCTTAAAAACGTTTGCGAGGTTCGTCAACTTTAGAGGGGTTTGTTTTTCTTTTCTTTCGTTTTTTCATAGTAGGCTGTTTTTTCTAGGGGAGGGTTACTAACCCGACGACCAAACCCAAGTTGTTAACGTGTTAGCTCACTACCTTTAACGGGTGTTAAAGGCAGTTCCCCAGGTGACATCATGGGGAGGTCAGTGTCCACTTGAGATGAAAGAGGGACCAAGATAAATCCTGGGCTTTGCCATGTTAAAACCAGTCAGGACCGTTTCTTGGTATCTTCCATCCCCTACGTCACCCGAATACACCAAATCTTTAAATCTTATATAATCGCCAGGAATTTCTAAACATGAAAAACACGTTTTAGGGTTAAGGTCGGCCTACATCTGAGTTTATTCAAAAATTTTCCTCAAAACATAATTTTAGAGAGCTGACGTCAAAGCCAAAAATATTCTTCGTCAAATGTCACTATGGGTCACCAAAGAAATGAAATGTCTATTTCCATTACATATCTTGAAAATATCAGTATAAATTTTGTTGAAAAAAATATTTCCCAATTTTTTTGAAGATTTTTTTCCTCCTTTTTCGAGTTGATACATGAAGTAATATAAAATTTGATTATAGGTGAAAAGTTTCAAAAGAAGAAAAATTCTAAATAAAATTTCACTATGAGTTTCAGAATAAACCATACATCTATGTAGGAACGGGGTTACGCAGCCGCTTGCGTGTATGCGCCTGCGCTACATTAGACAATAGTAACCATAGACGAAGACGACACACAACATTTTGCACTGAACGAAGAAAAGCGAACTTCACAGAAAATGAAATGAGTGATGACACAGACTGATTACACGCAGTCGCTGTGTAGAAGTTATTGAGTAAAGAAGTGCTGTTTGATAGAAGTTTTAATAGAAGAGATAATAAGCTGAGAAGTTATTTAGAAGTGAAAATAGTGAAGTTTTAATATAGACGTGAATTCTTATTTAATTTTTGAACTTTGTAAATATTTTCATTTTATGTTTAACTTTATTTAATTTTACGAACCTAATGTCAATAAAATAAACTTTGTTTCCAATACATTCGTTAAAGTGTTTTAATTGGAACGAAGGTAAAGGTAACCAAACCTACATCTATGTATACTATTTTTGTAAGAAAAACAAGTAAGATCAAAAGTTTTGCGGAGGAGATACTAAAAGGAATTGATCGACATTGACCGTTATGGAAGTGGATCTCCAGCCGCAACATATGGTGCCACAGGGGGTTTTTACACTCTTCGGGTTGTTTGCTTAAGAAGTATGGACTTGCCCCTAAAAAAACTTTTACCATCGTAATTGAGGAAGCGAATGCAAGTTGCTTCAACAAAAATCAAAGTGATTCGATATCAGGTCTTAAAGTGAACTTATCCGAAATTTTGTGTGGGAGGTTCCGGACAGAGTAGACAAATATAGTCCATATTTGAACCTGATTTATGTATATCTGGTAGAATATATTAGGATGTGTAAAGTATAGACCAATTCAGTCACTCCCTAAAAGAGTTACCGTACGAACAATTTTCCGAACATTTTTGAACTTTTGTGGGGGAGGTACCTGAAGGAGTGGACCGATATGACTTATCTTCAAACTTAAACTATGTTTGGACAAAATATTACTAAGACCATATTTTGGACCGAATCGGCAGATCCGTTCGAGAGTTATCGTGCGCTCCAGCCAGCAGGACAGACAAACAGACGGACGGACATGGCTAGATCGACTCCAAATTGTCTGAAACACATTTCGTCCAAACATACTTGGGGTCTAAAACCATTATTTCGATGAGGCACATTTTCAGCCTAATTATACCCTAGCCTAAAGGCTGAGGGTATAATTAGATTACACATTTCATAGGATGAAATCATTTGTTTTAATTTTGGACTGTTAATTTTACATAACTCCATAGTGGATCACAATCTAACAAAATCCTTCACTTTTTGGGATATTGTTAAAGAAAGAAATGTTCTAAATCAATTTCACTATGAGTCTGCGAATAAAAGAAATCTGTAACCATAACATATAACATTCTTAGCAGCCCTCGTTTTTGATATAGGGTTTAAGCCATATTTTAAATTTTTTATCCAGATTGTAGTTGTGATTTAACACTATAAATATCTTATTGATGGGTTTTCGTTATAAGTTCATACAGAAGATGTTTGTGCTTTATTTAATTAGCCTTGGAAATATTATTGATGAATATATATTTGAAAAATATATAAAACCCAGATAAACTTTAAAAAAGCCGATACACGTATCTCATATTTTTAGTTCTACTTCCATAATCTACTCGGGGTTTCCAATCATTTTGGAAAAATTGAATTTTGTTGCACAGTGCAAGTTACATGGCCCTTTAGAGTTAAAAAAAACCAGGACCCAATAGGTTTTACTAATTTATTAGTATAGAATTGATATTGATAATTCTAAAAAACCCGAAACTTTTGTTATTAATACTATATTTGTGATTTTTTTCCGCTTGAAATCGAAAATATTTTTCAACCAACAACTAACTGTACACACCTAAATCCCTTCGACGTGTGTTTAACATTGTCGGAAATGTTAAAATATTTGTTCAAGGATTCATGAAATTCTATCACCATCGCGTTTTTCTGGTGATATTTTTGTTGCTCTGATTCAAAACTGACATACACACACTCCAATTTTGCAAGAAACGTTCTCGTTCCGAAGCACTCTCTGGTAGTTTTTATTACAAGTGCGATGTGCAATATTTGAGGATTTGTTTGGTATTACAAGTGCTAAGGACACACTATGAAATGGTTTTTTATTGTTTGTTTATATTGTCCTTTGTCGACTTGTGAGGTTCGTAAATGTCGAGGGGTATCGCCAGTTTTTTTTTTTTTTTTGTGTATAAATAACACCTTATATCAATGACTTTGTTGTTGAACGAAATATTATTTGCTTTTGATATTGAAAATATTGCTGTTGCAAAAACTTTATGATGACTTTTGTGATTCAAGGTTGAAGAAACAAGTTATGAATTTTAATATAACTTTTAAGTAGTATTTAGTGTTGTTTTCTGTAAATTGTTACTATTAGTTGTAATAAAATATTTATTTACAAAACAAAAGAGTATACATTTCCAAAATTTTGTAAAATAAAATTCACGAAATAGTAGTAATTTGCTGTCGAAATCTGTACTGGTGATGGGAAGTAAAAACCTTTTGTAAGATGAATCAAAATCTGTTGCGGAGGAAGTAAAAATTGTTGCGAGCAACGGCGGTGCTTAAACTGCAACAGCTGGATGGTGGAAGTCAAGTACTTCACTAAAGTTCTCAACCTGTCGCTAGCCACCCACATCGTTCCAGAAGTCTGGAAAATAGACTAGCTACTGAAGCCTGGCAAGGATATCAGCAAAGGTGAATCGTACAGACCGATATCGATTTTGTCGCCCGTAGCAAAGACCCTGTCAACTGTCCAGGTGCCGATCAAGAGCATGGGGTCCATAAGCAGCACAACAACTGCGTTACAGGCCATCTCCACACATATTAGTCGAGGATTCAATCAGAGCAAGCCGTGCGATAGAACAGTGATAGTGGCGCTTGATTTATCAAAACCCTTTGATACTGTCAAGCACTCCGCGCTGTTTGAGGTCATCGAGCAGACTACGCTTCGGCCAAATTTGAAACATTGGATAATAAATTATATGTGTGGACGCCAGTCGTACGTGGAATTTAGGATCAAGAAGTCCAAGACCCGTAGTGTGAAACAGGGGGTTGTCCAAGGTGGGGTGATATTGCCGGAACTGTCTAACCTATACCTCTCCTGAATTCCAACCGCTACAGACGGCATTGAGATCGTAACGTATGCAGGTGATCGTCATGTGCCTTTCCTAATAACATTTGTGAAAGGCTGAACTCCTTTTTGTAGTTTTGGCTCAATACGCTCGGGATGGTGCAGCCGTCTAAATTCCTATAGGGCAAGGATTGATGACACCGTGCAAAACATGTGTCCAGCATGCGGCACATGCCCGCACAACACAATGCACTTTTTTAACTGCCCTACCAAAACTACTAACAAACTTAAGTATGTAGCTTTGTGGTTAGAAACCATCGAAATAACCACATTCTTACAACTGATAGATCCAGAGTCAGATTAAGCAGAAAAATGAACATACAAACATATAAACTCTTGTTACAACAACAACAAACTGCAATTATGGATGTAAACTTTTTGATGATAATTAAATTAGAGATATTTCATAAATGCCTTTGAATCAATAAAAAATCATGAAAATCATATTTCAATACAGCATTTTCCATTATATCCCGCAGGGGCATTCCTAAAAAGGGATGACGGGTGTAACGACCCCGCGGACCCCACGTTACCGACCATGGGCGGTATAACCTTAATATCCCTATGAGTGCCAACCCAAATAGCTGGAGAATAGGGTCTCCAGGTATCTGCGTTGTTACGGCGGACAAGGCAGTAGGGATGGCAGCGGATGGGCCTATGTGGGTCAACGGTGGCTCCCACAGACTTCCAAGACGTGTACACTCGTGCTTAGGCAAAAGGTTAATCCCGGGGAACCTTAATTGAGAGCAGCCCTCTTAACCAGGATAGGAGACAATGGTCCAATCACTCACTTCTCCGAATGCTAACTGATTAAACCGAACACGCAAAGAAAAACTATAAAAAACAATCCTAAAAACAGATCACCGAACTGGCGACGAAATAGGACTATCGAGTACGGAACATGGAACATAAGAAGCTTAAATGGGAAAGAAAACGAACTGGTTGATGAAATATTGGGAACAAATGTTAAATACCTAGCCATAACCGAAACAAAGAAGAAGGGGAGCGGCTGTGAAATATTAAAAGACGGTTTCATTCTATTATATTCTGGAGTTCCGAAGAAGGAAAGAGCCCGAGCTGGCGTAGGCTTCGTAATCCATAAGGAAATGGAAGGCTCTATCTGCGAATGGAAATTCATAAATGAAAGAATAATGGCTTTAAAAGCTAAAGAGGACACTTCACATACAACATTATTTGTTGCGTATGCACCAACAGAAGACGCATCTGCAGAAGAAAAATATACATTTTTTGACAATCTTCAAAACACTATTGACGACATTATTACAGATGTGATCCTAATGGGGGACTTCAACGGAAGAGTTGGAAGAAGCCCAGAAAATTATGAAAATGTTGTAGGGAAATGCGGGGAGGAAGAAATAAACAACAACTGTACCCGATTGTTGCAATTCTCTCTTGCCAATCAGCTAATAATTACAAACACAATGTTTCCTCATAAACACATTCATAGATACACAAGGGAGGAACCCGCACGACATGAAAAATCGGTTATTGACTATATAATTATTAGGAAAAACCAACTAACTAGATGCCGAGACGCCAGAGTCAAAAGAGGTCCGGAAAAAGGCAGCGACCACTTTCTGGTCGTTTTGCGTAGAGCAATAACAAAAACCCCGCGAAAGGCAACCAGACAGAGAAATCTGCGAACAAAGATTAAAATTTCAAAATTAAAATCCAGGGCGGTTCAAGAAGAATTTGCTCGAAAAGTAACAGAAAAGGCAAATGAGCTTAGAACATCGGCTCTATATGAAAATGTAGATATGTTATGGACTAATTTTAAACCCATAATGATAGAAGCAGCAAGAAGTATGCGGCGAAGCGAAGTGCGGAGGACGACACGTTAAAGCAACCAAATGGTGGAACGACACTATTAAATGCGAAGTTAGAGAAAAGAAAACAAGATGGAAACAATACCTCAACAACAGAACGCCATCAAACAACAACCATTACAAAGAACAACGAATAAGAGTCAAGGACATTGTCCGCAAATCGAAATCAGAATCGTGAGAGGAATTCCGATAATATATGGAAGAAAACTACAATCAGAACCAAAAACTGTTTTATAGAACTTTAAAAAGCCTCAGAAGACCAAAAGAGTGCCCCATTAAATTTATCCGAAGTAAAGAAGGATAGCTACTGAGGGACGACCAAAAGATAATGGCACGGTGGAGAGAGAAGAAGAATATGAAGGTGTAACAAATATAATAACAACGCAAGAACTTAGTCAAGCTCTACAGAAAATGAAACTGGGGAAAGCAGCAAGCCACGATGGTATAGCCCTGCTGAAATACATGGGTGCGACAGGCGAAGAAATGCTTCTCAAAGTGATAAACGTTGCATGGACGACGGCGACGATACCCAGCAACTGGCAGGTGGCCATAATCAACCCAATTTTCAAAAAGGGCGACAACCAACTTTGCCAGAACCATCGAGGAATATCCCTTTTATCAGTTGCAGCAAAAATCTACTCTAGAATCCTAACAAACAGACTTAGGAGTGAAATCGAAGACGAACTCGAAGGAGAACAGTGTGGTTTCAGACCCAATCGAGGTACACAAGACCTGATATTCACAATGAGACAAATATCAGAAAAAACCCGTAGAATACAATAAGGAAACACATTGTTGCTTTATTGATCTAGAAAAAGCCTTCGACTCGGTAAAATGGCAGGAAATATGGGATGTGCTTGAGAAAAGAAATATCAACGGTAATTTGATAAGAAGAATAGGAAGTTTTTTTAAAATATGCCGAAATTACGTGAGAACGGGAAACTCTACCTCGGAAGAATTTCTGACTAACCAAGTTGTAAGACAAGGAGATTATTGAGCCCATATTTATTTATAATTCTAATGGACGACATTATAAAGACGTGTAAGGAGTCATTTCGAACATTGAATATGAGAAATTGGAAAATGCAACCTGTTAAAATATCAATGCTAGCTTATGCAGACGATGTGACAATATTAGCCAACAATCAAGAAAACCTACAACAAAATATAAACATTTTCGTAAACGAAATGACAAGACGGGGTCTACGCATTAATATCAAGAAAACGGAAACAATGGTCATCAGCCGAAATAAATGTGAACACCAACTGCCACATCGGAACTGAACCCCTAAAACAAGTTAAACATTTTTGCTACCTTGGTGCAATACTAAGCGAAGACGGAAACCGTAGAATATCAGCAACAGCAAATCTCTACTATAGCCTCAACCGAAACTTCATCAGTAAAAGAGAAGTAACAAAGGGAACAAAACTAGCAGTTTTCAAATCAACTTACGTTCCGACACTTACGTATGGAAGTGAATCATGGGCACTCACAACTAAAAACCAGAACAGAATCCAAACATCAGAAATGAAGTACCTACGCCGCGTTGCAGGAAAAACCAGGATAGATAGGGTTAGAAATGATACAATCAGATCTAACCTAGAAATCGAGCCCCTTAACGACAAAATCGAGAAAAACAATCTAAGATGGTTTGGTCATGTGAAAAGAATGCCAGATACAAGATTACCAAAACGTGCTTTAGAAGCAAGACCCACTGGGACAAGAAGCAGAGGAAGACGAAGGAAAACCTGGATGGACACAGTTAACAATATATTAACCAAACGTAATATAGAACCCACAACAGCCAAAGCTGCGGCTCAAGACAGAGTAAACTGGAGAAATCTTTGCAAAAACTTCTACACTGCAAGGTAAAAGAGGTCCGGAGTAAGTAAGTAAGTAAGTAAGTATTTTCCATTATTCGAACAAGACTTGAAAATTTCATGCCTAAGGGTTGGTGAAAATGACATGTCAAAGCATTGGTGGAAATGGCATGTAAAAGCATTGGTGAAATTGACATGTCAAAGCATTGGTGAAAATGACATGTCAAAGAATTGGTGAAAATGACATGTCACAGCGTTGGCCAAAATGACATGCTTTGGATCCAAAAATGAATCCATCCATCTTTTGGGGTCTACGCTCATATAAAATTCATCGATGAAGATGCTAAAAAGATGGCATGCCAGATCACTTGCACCCATGATTGAATGTCATATTTGGCATCGAACATTTTGCTGGGATAATATTTAGAAAATGTGTGAAAATTGTGAAAATTTTTAATATACAGCTTATATCTTTTTTCCTGGAAGAGAAATTCCGGGCATGTAAGCTATACTTGTAAGAGGAACGCTTGACCTTTCTACTCGTATTGATTTCTATTGTGTTGGTGTACATGATAAGATAACAGATTTACAGCCTAATTTACCCAGTTATTTGTTTGTAGTGTTATCATAAACACACTAGAGTTCGCAATTATAGCTCAATAATCACGAAGTTTTCCACGGGGTAAGAGTTTATGTAGAAGAAGATGCCTAGAATTTTGGATGATTATCTGATATTATTTAGCGGGTGAAATGAACCATTACTTTTGTATGAAAAATAAAAAAAAATATGTCTATAATTGATTTCCTGGAGGACAAATACCGGCAAAGTATCCTACATATGGAAAAAGAACTACTGACCTTTCCTTCTGATGCAAATTGTAATACCGAGTCTGCAAGATAACTGGCCTATTCCCAGTTTTTGCATTATTGCAAATTACATGGTGCACTAACTTTTTAATTGTCCAATTGTATTTTTATACATACTTTGCCACCTTTTTGCAAACGATTCCTCATCCAGGTAAACTCATTATTATTTAAGCTTTGTGTGATACGGTACCAGAATCCACAAAGATATTTCTTACAATAAGTTTATTTGTTCCATAAAGAAATGTTGATTTGTGAAAAGCTAGTTCCCAGTGGTAAAGGTGTAGGGTATTATATGGTCGGCTCCTTCCGACTATAGCCTTGGCTTACTTGTTCTTTTATATGCGCGCATCGACCGATTTTGTGAACGCGAACGAATTAGAAACCAAAATTTTTCCTTAACCTCTATAGCAAAAATCGTAGATGTACTCGCAAAACAATTTTCAAATTTTTTCAAATGGAATTGCAAAATAAATTTAGTTTTTTACCATATAACCGTACCTAGCGACCTATTAAAATATTTTTGACGAAGTTTTCAACTTAATTATATGTAATTTGACATTTCGAGTTCCAAATGTACCTCGCGAAACATGACTTTTTGTAGTTATAGTTTGAACAAAAACACCCCAACACTTTTGTTTTTAGCTTTCAACAGTGCTTCCTTTATCGTATTGATTTTTAAAAAACATAATTAACAAGTTTTACCGTCATTGAATGTTATCCAGACAGCTAAAGCTGTTTTAAACTGATGTTCAGGAAGTCATTGCTGTTGTTTTTGTTTCATTTGTTTTACACGTACATTTCACATAGACTACAACAGTAGCAAAAACAACATTCATAATGAGGCAAACATACTAGCTTGCAGCAACCGACAACCTGAGTAACACAAGTATTCGAGACACGCACGCATTGACCTACAACAATCCAACCGTAAAACAAACCCAATGCAACACGACCACAACCACGAACCGCCAACACTTGTAGCCAACATCCTTCGCACCAAGGTAAGCTTGCATAAATATTTGTGTAGGGACGTACTATGAATTTGTGTGGGTTATATGAAGCAGGAAGAAATGGTGCAAAGTTGTTCTCACATCCATAACAATGCCAACAACAACACCAATATTTTGTTGTTGTTGTGATACGACATTGTAGACATATTAAAACGTAAGTTTCCTTCCACAATATTTCCTCCATTCATGTCGCCTAGTATTCACGTTTATTATATGGAAAACACGTAAAACACACTCTTGTTGATTTTCCCACCACTTCTCCTACACCTGCTTCGTGATGTTTCCATTCAACGAAAATACAAAATTTTGTTTAAATTTTTGAAGGCGATTCAACGCTTACCTTACCAAATTTTGTTCTTTTTACTGAAACCGTTTTAAATTCGCAAATGTGTGTTTGTGTTGGTAATGTGTGATAATTTAACATCATCATCAGCAACAGCATCTGTAGACAAAAGAAGGCAATCCACCGGCTTTTGGGGCATAATTGTATTTATATGGGTGGCAATGTTTGTGACTTTGCGTTTTACCAAAGATTCTTAAATCAACATGGCAACATTGAACTACATCTGTCGCTTCGGTGGTTGCCACTGCAACTACGATTTTTTGTTGGTGTAGTTGTTTTACAGGCGTTTATTTGACGGGCTGCTGCCTGGCTATGTGTTGACTTTTACTGATAAAATTCAATTGTTTTATAACTATTTTAGTATGCACTATTGCAGATACGACTATTGTGTGGTTAACATGCTTTCAAAAAGTTATCGTACACGCACTTACTGTTGCAGGAAAAACGTAGTGTGGAAATTACGAGGTACACACCATTACATATTTAATGTGATGGCTAAATCATTAAAATCGACTATCTTGGCGATGGAGTACTTTCTAATGGTTGGCATTTACATAACAACAGCGAAGAAAGGTACAACATTAAATAATTACCATTGCACGGCACCGTTTTTCTGTGTTGGGAGCAGCGTATCCGGGAATGCCTGCTCCGGATTCTTTTGGTCCGTGCCGGGACAGAGGAAAGCGCAGGACAGATTTATATGTTTGTAATATACTCATCCATCGCACTAAAAATTCCCAGTGGTTGTTCTGGATTCTTCCATGTGAGGGACTACGACAGGGACTATGATTCTGCGTGAACACAGCTCCCAATGAGTCGTCGTCTTCAGAATGCCCGACTTCCCCACACACGCAGTACTAAACCCCAGCAGTTGTTGTACTGATCTATTAAAATCTTTTGAAATTTAATTTACTCCGAGGTACGATCGAGGAAATATTGGATTTCATGAGTCGGAAGAATATTATGGTCGCGGCGGTGCAGGAAATCAAGAGATCTGTCCGACCATTCTGATCAATCCCACGACGGCCGGTTGTATATACCATCCTGAGGTAGTATTACGATAAGGATTATGTTGTTTCGTGCTGCGCCAACGTGATCCCCATGAGTATTCGTCATCGTCGTCGTATTATGAAACTCTCCCGCAATCCCCTAAACAGCATTACCAGCCGCAGTCTTTAACACCGCTTATTGCTGTTCCTGAGAATGTGACATTCCTGCAGTTTAACTGCGATGGTCTTTGTGGCAAGATCAATGAGATCGTGGATTTTATGATCGAGGCGATTCAGGAAACGCCGGTGATAACCGGCTGGTCCTAGGGGATTTCAGCCGGGGAATGACCAGAGGGGCATAACGCTGGCAGAGCAAATATTACACATTTTGCATCGTGAACGAGGACGCGCCCATCAGGGTTAGAGGAGAATGCCATGGTTCGCTTGAAACATACATCGGGACACCTAGTCTTGGGTCGGACCATCTTCATATCCTCATCTCAATCGATGGACCCCCGACCTCATAACCTCCGAACGCCGTACTTTCCGTAACTATGGAAAATCAACTGGCAAGGATTCAGGGAATTCACGAACCAAAGCTTCAGAGTACAGCCCAAATTCCTCTCGTGTTCGGGTAGCAGAGAGGAATTTCCGTCACTGCTAAAGCCGCTTGAAATATACAACATCGTGAAATATACATACATATCCTCATCTCCATCGATGTCAGGAGAGATTATTGTGATCGAGAAAGAGAGGTACAACGAAACAGCCCCTAAATTAACAAGCATATCAAGCAGGTTTAAATAGAATGCACACGGATGCAGTCGCAGATGCCATAGGCAACTATCGTGTGAATTCGGTCCGCGGAGAACATCCCCCATTTACCGCTGAGGAGCTTAGCCACCACGACAAACCTTAGGAGTTTTGGCTCAACTACCATCACTGCTAAAGCCGCTTGAAATATACATACGAGACATATCCTCATCTCCATCGATGAACCACCCGACCTCGTAACCTCCGAACGCCGTACTTTCCGTAACTATGGAAAACCAGCTGGCAAGGATTCAGGGAATTCACCAACCAACGCTTCAGAGTACAACCCAATCCCTCCCATGTTTGGGTAGCAGAGAGGAATTTCCGAGACATCGTCACTGCTACAGCCGCTCTCCATATTGCTGTTGGTCAAATACCTGAAATAAGACCAAATTTCCCAAAGGAGGCGACGGCATTAGCTAATGAGCGTATGATCTTCGCCGTACGAACCCTAACGACCCTAGAGTCAGCGAATTGTCGTCAATGGAAGTCAATAGGTTAGTCGATGAAGACAAGTAAAAAAAGTGGCTAGAATCTGAAGTGCTGCAACATTGAAACTTTTAAGGCGTTATCGAACCCTGGGAAGAAGGATGATGGGACACCTCTCATGTTTAACGGTGTGGCTAAGACAGATCCGAAGAGGTATGCGGGCAATTGTTGCCGACAATTTATCAAGCAACCCGATCGCGACAGGGCGAAGAGAAGTGCTTCTAGTTGTCTACTATCTCTTCCAGCCGAGGAGGAACCACCACAATTTTCGATGGCTAATGTTGCAGATATGAAAATATCCGCCATAAAAGTCAACACTGCTCACCACATGGACGGCGGAAATGAATGTGGTCGATGGTTCAATAATTCCGACAACATACTACCCGAAAGTCCTATCTAAGATAAGATGAAAAGCAGGAACAAAAGGTCCTAAAGTACCTAGCCGGTAGCACTTGGGAAACCTTGTTAACCACATACAACGCTATAGGTCGGTCGGTGGCGAGTTACACAGCGCCAGTATGGTTTGCCGACGTAAGTGATACGCAATAGAAAAACTTGCAAACCTGCCAGAATGCAGAACTGAGAACAGCAAAAGGATTTCACATTAATTTTTTTAGTGGACAATATACATGAGGAGTCTAAGATTTTGCTGATGCGTTGACACAAAAAGATGTTGGGCGCTGGTGGAATCTCCATTGTAATGATAAACCAACGGAATGAGGCGGAAGTCGAGTATCTCACTAATTTTCTCAACCTGTTGCTAATCAACCGACTCTGGAGGCTTTAATCCTCCACAGCATCAGAAATAGCTATCCAGTTGCCGATCATCAAAATGGGTTCCGTAAGCAGCACAGCCCGACAACAGGGCTGCACGTCATTTTCACACATACCAGCCGAAGACTCAACCAGAGCACAACGCGAGAGGTAGAACAGTGATGGTAGCGTTTGACTTATCAAAAGTATTTGATACTGTCAAGCACTCCACGCTGTTTGAGGACATCGAGCATACTATACTACCTTGTGGCCAAGTTTGATACTTTGGAAAATCAATTATATCTGTGGACGCCAGAATAATCTGGAATTTAGGTACAACAAGTATAACAGTATCAGTCGGCTTTGAGATATACCCTCAGCTTGTGTGGATTAAAATACTTTCCTTCCAAAAAAAAAAAAAAACTAATGGATGGATGGTTTTCAAAATTTTAGGCGTATGAACCGACAACAGTATGGATAGGATTAAAGCTCAAAAATTTGTTTTCTCAAGAAGTATGGAATTGCCCCTGAAAAAAACTTTTACTGCGGTAATTGAGGCAGCGAATGAAAGTTGCTCCAACAAAAATCAAAGTGATTCGAGAGCAGTTCTTAAAGTGAATTTATCCAAAATTTTGGGTGAGAGGTGCCCGAAGTAGTGGACAAATATAGTCCATACTCGAACCTATATCTGGTAGATATTTTAGGATGTGTAAAGTATGGACCAAATCGGTCACTCTCATCAAGAATTATCGTGCGCACAAATTTTCCGAATATTTTTTAACTTTTGTGGGGGAGGTACCTGAAGAAGTGGACCGATATGGCTTATCTTCGAACTTGAACTAAGTTTGCATAAAATATTACGAAGACCAAATTGTGGACCGAATCGGCAGATCCGTTCGAGAGTTATCTTGCGATGCAACCACTACACGCGGTGCAATAGGGCTTTTTTGTACCTTTCAGGCTATTTTCTCTGGAAGTATGGACTTGCCCCTGATTAAACTTATACCGTTGTATGCAGGGCAGTGAATACAAGTTGCTACAAAATCAAAGCGATTCGGGAACTTAGGACCTGTTCTGAACCTTTCCGAAATGTTGTGTGGGAAGTAGAGTTGTGCCAAAGGAACTATTTGGAACTATTTAGTTCACTTCGCAGTTCCAATGGCCCACATTTTTTCTTTGAACAAACTGCGTATACTTACTATCACACGTTATATTTCATGATGTTAATCATACGTTTTGGAACTAGTACAAGGAACTAGGAACTAGATTACCCAACTCTAGTGGGAAGTACCCGAAGGAGTGGACCTATTGAGTCCATATTGGAACTTAATCTAAGTCTTGTAGAAATTTTACAATGTGCGAAGCATGGACCAAATCGGTTACTTCCTTCAAGAGTTATCGTGCGCAAAAATTTAGCGAACATTTTCGAACTTTTGTGGGGGAGGTACCGGAAGGAGTGGACCGATATAAACCATCTTCGAACTTAAACTAAGTTTGGACAAAATATTACGAAAGCCAAATTTTGGACCGAATCGGTTGATCCGTTCGAGAGTTATCGTGCGCACCAGCCAGGCAGACAGACAGACGGACGGAAATTGCTAGATCAACTCCAAATTGTCTGAAACACATTTCGTCCAAACATACTTGTGGTCTAAAACCATTATTTCGATGAGGCACATTTTGTCCGTATGAAAGTGTATATACCCCCGTTAGCATAAATGCTGAGAGTATAAAAAGTTCAAGCCCTGTAGAGTGAAACAGGGAGTTCCTCAAGGTGGGGTGATATCTCCGGAACTGTTTAACCTTTACATCACCTGTATTCCTCCCCCTACAGACGGCATTGAGATAGTAACGCATGCGAATGATTAAACGATCATGGCGTCTGGTAACTTCCCTTAAAGTCTGGACTTCTATTTGAATGATATTACCAACTTTTCCAACGCGAGGGATATGCAAATATCTGCCCCCATATCGACGGCAGACGCGAGAACTGAGTTGAATGTAATGGTCGATGGTAGCAGAAAGCTGAAGTGAGAACTGCAATTAGGTGCTTCCTCATGTCTTTAGTGGACCATCTACATGAGAAGACAAAAAATTTTCCAGTACTGCAACACAATGACATGCCTTCTTTGCAGTACTTGCTCGGGTGTAACCGTGAGAACCATCCTAATCACGATACGTTTGATAGGATAACCCCACCCACACATGTCAAGAGGGATTTTATGCAGAAAGAGAGGTCCAACGTTACAAGAGAGAACCCCTAAATAAAAATGCATATCAAGCATGTTTAAGTAGCAATCACACGGATGCAGTCGCAGATGTCATAAACAACTATCGTGTGAATGCGGTCCGCGGAGAACATTTCCCATTTATATCAGCTGAGGAGCTTAGCCACCACGACAAACCTTAGCAGTTTTAGCTCAACTACGCTTGGGATGGTGCATATTCAACGAACTCTAGTAGATCTATGGTTACATACCATCGAAGCAATCACATTTTTAAAACTGAGCCAGATCAGGCAGAAAAATGAACTTACAAACATAAAATAAAACAAGTAAGAAAGTATCAGTCAGTTGTGCTGACAGAGATATACCCTCAACCTATGACCAAAACAAAGGTACCCGAAGGACAGGACCGATATAGCCCATATTCCAATTTGATTCGTGACTGGACGAAATAATACGATTTCAAAAGTTTGGACCAAACAGAAACTTCCTGCGAGAGTTATTTCGGGGATTTGTCGTTTTTGTTGGCGCCGTCAACGTGTTTTTGGAGCTTTAATGTCATTATCTCTGGAAGTATGGAAGTATTTCAAAACGATCCCAGAGGGGCGCTTAAACTTCACTTTTCCGAATTTTGTTTGGGAGGTACCTGAGGGAGTGGACCGGTATTGCCTAAGTTTGTGCAAAATTTGGTTCTAATCGGTTGATCCATTCGAGAGTTATCGTGCGCACCAGCCAGACAGACGGACGGACATGGCTAAATCGACTCCAAATTGTCTGAAATGAATTTCGTCCAAACATACTTGGAGCCTAAAACCGTTATTTCGATTAGCAACATTTTTGGTCATATCAAGGTATATAAACATACCCTCGT
The DNA here is from genome assembly GCF_047663935.1 of Musca autumnalis. Taxonomy (NCBI): domain Eukaryota; kingdom Metazoa; phylum Arthropoda; class Insecta; order Diptera; family Muscidae; genus Musca; species Musca autumnalis. Next base: position 191,863,752 of record NW_027411866.1, on the reverse strand, counting down.
TAGCCTAAAGGCTGAGGATATAAATACTGTTACAACAACATTAATTATTATACAATTGAAAGGATAGACATTTTTACCAAATTAATTCAATATCAGTGTTTTGGACTTTTAGCTTTTAATTTAATTGTAAAAATAGTATGAACTTCAATGCGGAAATGGACATTTTTACCATTAAATTTGTTGTCGGCAACGCAACTGGAATTGGGTTTCTATCCATAATCACCCCTTAAGTAATTCAGTCGTATTTGAAACACGAAAACGACACATAAATTTCATCAAAATTTTGACTTTATTGATTTTTTTTTATTTTTTACTAAGTTGTGACAGAATGCTTTAGCATATTTTAGTTAAGTTTGTTTAGGGTGATTTAAATTAATCATATTTCTTTCACTTTAGTTTAATTTCAGCAACAAAAATAAAAAAGAAACCTTTTCCCGCCTTAAAAATCCCACCTCATTCTGTGGTTAATTTATTCTTATATGAACATGTGTTTTTAAACTCCCTCATGTGTTTATATCCGAGAACATGCAATACTTTTGTTTTTGCAATGTGCTATTATTTTCCAACTACCGGTCGATCATTCGTTCGGTTGGTCCAAACCAACCAACAATGAAAGGCATCGTCGCCAATGTAGTAGTTTATCCGGTTAATGTACTTGCCACAGCTGTCTACCAACTAACCAACGCACGGTAGAGTCTATTAAATAATCCGGTTGTCCAGTTTATCGTTGTTGTTGTTATGGAGTTGCTATTACTCTGTCCATTATGGTGCGTTTTGTTTTTTGTCGAGCCCGCTATATGTAGTTATTTTTATAGTTTGTGGCTGGGCAATGTCGAGAAGTAAATTAAAATGTTACCCGGTTTATAAAATCAACTATACGCAGTCACACACAGACGTGCACAAATACACACACACTTTGAGGGACAGGCCACAATCACCCACTCGAATTGTATCCAGACAATAACCGACACATTAACACGGCTTTTATTCTATTAAAAACGTGCTGCAAGTTCAATGGAAGTCACACTCTAAATGTGAATTTAACGAATGTCCTTTTTTCGGTTAAATGGAATTGAATTGTTTGTTGCTCCTCGATAAAGGTGCGTTTTTTGTTGTTGTTTTTATTCTGTGATTACCATTGGTTTTAAAATTACTGCTGTTGATGTTGTTGCTGACGCCGGCATTGGTCATGTTTTAACGGTAATTCATGGTCGTGTTTGTTTAAATGAATTATTTTTGCCTTGTTTTTGTTGGCGGTTTATTTCAATATCCTTTTTAACCATCGAAAACATTGCAGAATATTATTTTTTGACAATATTTTGGTTAATTCTTTTGTATTTATTAAATTTGTAAATTAAATCAAGCCGAGAAGAGGCACATTTTAGTATATATAAGGGTATGAAAATGAGGGGTATGAGGGTATAAAAAGGATAAGAAGGTAAGAGAGTATCGCTCTCGTATCTTCCCAGTAGTCGGTGTCTTATGTGTACAGCAAGAAAACCTGCAAAGTAGTTTTCTCGCCCCTATCAAGTTCACTTTTTAATACCTTCTTCTAAGGATAGCTCGAGAGTTTATGATCCATGACTAGAGAGCCTTAAGGGTCGCCTGACTATCGACATTTATAGTAACGGATAGTGTGAGACTGATCTCAAGTCCATTAACATATTCTTTCCTGATAGATCTGGCAAACTATCGATAGTCAAACTATCGTTTTGATCGCTGTTGAAAAGCTATATTTATGTCGGACTTTAAGTCCTCTTTATTTTAAATAATTGGCACATAACCAAAAAAACTTTTTTTTTGCTGGCCGACTTAAAGTTTGCTTTAGTACAATAAACAAAACGATAGTTCGACAATCGATATGTTGTCATATTTATTTCCTGATAGTAAAAATCTTTGCTTGAAAGATGCTACAGCTATCGTTAAACATAAATGAATAATTAATGGACTTTCGCAAAAGACGCTGGCGACAGTACCTTCGTCCGTCTTGGATCATATAAGTATATTGCCGATGATCCAAACCTGAATAATATGGATATATAATCGCTTGGGCGACTCGGGGCCTCATAGAAATTCAGTGGAGTTTTGGTTAGGACATCTATAGCTCCCCCGACTTCCTCCACTATGTGTTAACTGTTGTTTTCACACAAATTTAAAACCGCCAGCCCTCTGTAGAAATTCAGAACTTTACTCTGGCCCCTATACATTAGAATTTGTTCATACTTCCACTTTTAAAATTCATCTTTTTTTTTGCAAAAACACGTTTCTCCTCTCTCATTTTCTCGCTATACCACTCTCGTGCGCTACACGTTGCTACTGCTTGGAGATAATCCCTATATACGTTTCTTCTCGTCAGTAGCAAAACGACACTCCAGCTCATATCGTGGGATCCTTGTTAGTATTAATGTATGAATTGGCAGTTGGTTGCATGGAGTGGGCAATACTTTATCACTGTGCCGATATGTTATCGGAACCAGGAGTGTTTTCCCCAAGCAATTGGACATGTTGAGTGGTTGTCTATTGTAATTGGATTATTCATATGTCCAACTTCCCTGTTGTGTATGTTCGTACTTTATTTGCTACGTTTAATCTTTTGCTGCAACAAGGTAGTGATCCGAATCGGTGTTAGCACCTCGGATCCAGCACGGTCGATGATTGTCTTTCATTTATTCCCAACAAAAAACTCATTATCAATCTCCTTACTAACACATTATTTTAACAAATGCATGCCGGAAGTAAGTAGTCCTTATTTACCACTAAACGTCAACAAAATAAGTAGCTAATCTTTGGTAACTAAAGGTCGTAATAAGTTATTTAACTACTTATTTGTTAACTCTTAGTGGCCAGAAAATAAATAATTACTGACGACAGAGTCTTTTTAAAATAATGAGTAAGTAAAGTGATTTGTAATGAGTTTTTGCTGGGTTACAAAATGATTAATTTAGACTGCCAAGTCTATCGGCATCGAAATGAGATATAGATCTGTTGGACCAAAGATTTTCTACATTCAAATTTTAGCCCTTAAATTGTCTTCTTCTTTATTTGCTGATCCGTATTCGGATTTTGGCGATCATACAATTACAAATTGAATATTTTAGATGTATATATAATATTTATTGTGTAAATTTATTCTGCAATGGTGAGTTCTCTATTCCTCGCAGCATTTATAAGGTTGTTCTCACCTGGCGTATTTGTCCAATCTAGAATATTTTTTATCCATGACATTTCTCTTCTTCCTCTTGGCCTTTTTCCCTCAATTTAGCATTTTATTATGATCTGGATGATTGAGTATTTTTCGTTTCTCATTGTGTGTCCCAAATAAGATGTTTTCCTATTTTTTATGGTGTCAAACAGCTGTCGTTCTGTGTGCATTCTTCTTAGCACTTCTTCATTTGGTACACGCTCTGTCCATGGAATTTTCAGAGTTCTGCGATAAATCCATATTTCAAACGCGTTCAATTTATTTTCGTCCGTTGATTTTATTGTCCATGTTTCGGCAGCATAAAGTAAAGTGGACCATATGTAGCATTTAATAAATCGCATCTTCGTTGCAATGTTAATGTCATGACTTGTTAATGTTTTATAGTATTTGAAAAAAGATTGTCTGGCTACTTCAATTCGGCACATTATTTCCTTTGACACATCCCATTGGTCATTTATGAGGACCCCGAGGTATTTAAAGTTCCTTACCGGTTCTATTTCATCATTTTTTATTATGAGCGATGTGCTGTTTTGGTTATTTCTTCTACTTATTACCATATATTTCGTCTTCTTAATATTTATTTTTAGACCGTATAATTCGCGTTTTTCATTGATTAAGGTAACTGGTCTCTGTAGGCCATGTAGACTACTGGCAATTAATGTTGTGTCGTCAGGGTATCGTATAGCATTTATTACTTCAGAGTAGTTTAGCCTTACACCAATTTGTTCGTTTTCTACTGCTTCTTGAAATATTTTATTGGAATATATGTTGAATAATAATGGTGAAAGGATGCATCCTTGTCTAACGCCTTTGGATATTAATACAGTGTCACTAAGTTCTCCATCGACTTGAATATTTGCAGTTTGCTGCCAATAAAGGTTCTTTATGGATCTTATTTCCTTTTCTACTATACCGGTATCAATCAAGAATTCCATCAATTTTTCATGCCTGACCGTGCCGAAGGCTTTTTCGTAGTCGACGAAACATAAGAAAATATCTTTTTGGACATCTCTGCATTATTGGATAAGGACTTGAATACTTAACAGTGCTTCTCACGTTCCCATGCCTTCTTTAAAGCCGAATTGTGTCTTCCCCATATATGCCTCACACTTGGGGTATATACTTTTTTGTAGTATTTTAATGAATATTTTTAGGACATGGCACATTAGACTAATGAGTCTGTAATCACCGCATGTTCGGGCATTTGCTTTTTTTGGTACAGCTATAAACGTGGACTTTAGCCACGTTGTCTGGAAAAGTTTAAATGTCGCACAGTGCTGCCGCTTCCATACAAATGTGAACAAAAATGGAAGCAGTCGATCTAGGTTGATGAATTTTTGCACAAGTATTTATTATGGCATTGGAAAGAAAATTTTCAACTTTGCTCCATATCGGCTCAGATTTGGATGTAGTTCCCATATTTAACTTTCCCTAATATTGCTATAACTCGGTCAATTTTAATTGAATAGCCTTCAAATTTACTATGTCTTATTTTCATAGGATGGGCAGAACGTTTTTACACATTTCGCTTTGGAAGATATGTCCAATTAAGAGAAACCAAGCGCCAAGCTGGTAATCAAAACATCTACTCTACGACATATTAACTAGAGCTGGCAAACTATAGATAGTCTGACTATCGTTTTGATTGCTCACGACGCATTGTGGGCGAAATCCAAATCTAGCGGGGAAAAATTAATAACTCCTAAACTAATTGATGTAAGCGGCTATAATTTGGTACAGATGTTAATTATTTGTATAGGTATGATTACTAGGGTTATGACTTTTTGACATTTTTTCTCAAAAATGATTTCCTGTAGCAGGATGAATGAACTTTTGCCTAATAATCACTACGCTATCGTTTATTCCATTCTTCTTTCTTCTTTATTTGCCTATTCGTTTTACGAATTTATGGCGATCAGTGCAATTACATAAAATATATTACATTATATTAAGTGATTATATGTATTTATAAGTTGTTTATTATTTCAGCAAAAGATTTTCGATTTCTGCACCTGCTGAGTAGAGTTGAGGCATCATTTATGCCGGTCCATTCCTGAATATTGTTAATCCAAGACTTCTCTTTTCTTCCCCTGGACTGTCTGCCTTCTATTCTGCATCGGATGATGTTTTGGAGTAGTTTGTATTTGCTGTTTCGCATGATGTGTCCAAGATATGCTGTTTTTCGTTTCTTTATTGTACGTATAAGCTCTTTTTCTTGGTGTATTCTTCGCAGTACTTCATTGTTCGTTACAAACTTGGTCCATGGTATTTTTAGAATTCGCCTGTAAGTCCACATCTCGAAAGCTTCAAGTTTTTTCATGTCAACTGCCTTCAGGGTCCACATTTCGACTCCATAAAGCAAAACAGACCATACATATGTTTTCAGATATCTTAGTTTTGACTTTATAGTAATATCATGACTTAAAAAAATTTTCTTGTATTTTACTAAAGCTTCTCTCGCCATTTCGATTCTGCTTCTTATTTCATTTGAAATGTTCCACTTGTCATTTATTGTGACGCCGAGGTATTTAAAGCTATGTACTCTTTCCACGTCCATATCTTTAATTTTTAATTGTGTTTGATTACTCATATTTTCTTTGGAAATAACCATGTACTTAGTCTTTTTAATATTTATCTTTAGACCATATCTTTCACTGTGCGTTGTTAGTCTAGTAAGTAGGTATTGCAGCCCTGCAATGCTATCGGCTAGTATGGTTGTGTCGTCGGCATATCTAATATTGTTGAGAAAAGTACCATTAACCAGGATTCCTTTTTTGACATCATTGATAGATTCTTGGAATATTCTTTCGGAGTATACATTGAACAATAAGGGGGATAATATACATCCTTGTCTGACACCTTTTGATATTACTATGTCTTCCGTGCATTCTCCGTTTACGTCGACATGTGCAGTCTGATGCCAATACAAGCTTTTTATACATCGAATTTCATTCTGCCCGATACCAATGGACGTAAGAATCTCTATTAACTTGTCGTGCTGTACTGTATCGAAAGCCTTTTCGTAATCAATAAAGCATATATATACATCTTTTTGAACAGCTTTGCATTTTTCAACTAGGATTTGTAGGGAAGAAAGAGCTTCGCGGGTTCCCATGCCTTCCTTAAAACCAAATTGGGAAGCACCCATAACTTTTTCACACTTCTCATATATTCGCCCATGAATTATTTTTAGGAAAATCTTCAATGCATGGCTCATTAGATTGATAAGTCTGTAGTCACTGCAGTGTTTCGGCTGTGTTTTCTTTGGTATAGTTATAAACTTTGATCTCAGCCAGTCATTTGGGTATTCCCCGGTCTCATATATGTAATTAAATAGCTTGTTCAGGATATTAATGTTATCTCCGTCTATTAACTTCAATATTTCCGATGGAATCTCATCAGGACCACATGCTTTTTTAAGTTTTAAGGATTTTACTGCTGACTCAATTTCTTGTTTGGTTATAAATGTTCCTTCTGGCGGTTCATTCGTCATCATCACATATGTTGATCGGTTCTGGTCGGCAAAAAGGAGCTTTATGTACTCCTTCCATATTATCATCTTTTCTGATATATCAAAAATAGGTTCATTTTCCTTATTGTATAGAATTTTAGGTATTGATTTGCGGTATACACCTGCCATTTCTTTGATCTTTTTGTGAAGATTGAAATCGTCATTTAATTGTTGCAATCTTTCAATCTCCTGGCATTGCCTGTTTATGAGATTATTTTTCGCAATTCTGATTGCGGATTGTATTTCTCTATTTAATTCGTAATATAATTCGTAGTTTCGATTTTTATGTCTTCGACGTTCCTCCATCAGATCTAGTATCTCCTTTGTCATCCATTCATTCTTTTGTGGTTTTGTTGTGATTCCTAGATTATTGTCCGCTATGGATTTTAGCGTATTTTTAACAGAATTCCACATCTGTTCACTATCTGCAGCTTCAATTTTTCTAAATTCTTGATCAATGATCTCCCTCATTCTTGTCCTTACCCTTGGTTCCTCCAGTTTTCCAGTATTGAGTTTTCCACGTGTTTTTCTCTTTGCGTTTCTCTTCAATTTTGCTCTTATTTTTGTCATTAACAGGATATGATCCGATGGAACATCTGCCCCTGGATATGTAGATGTCTTCATTACACATGAAGAAAAGCGTTTATTGATCAAAATATAATCTATCTGGTTCCGTATTATATTTGTTGGTTTGTCCTGAGGGGATTTCCAGGTATACAATCTTCTTTTTGGCAAGCAGAACATTGTATTTGTAATTTTCAGCCCATATTCTTGACAGAATTGAATAAGTCTGTCACCTCTATCATTTCTCTCGCCTAGTCCAAATTTGCCTGTTATGCCTGGTACAATATCTTGTCCAACTTTGGCATTAAAGTCTCCTTGGATGATAGTTATATCATGGGGTTTTGTCATATTTATTAGGTATTTTACATCTTCGTAAAAATCTTCCACTTCTTCTTTGCTCTTGTCTGCAGTGGGCGCATATACTTGTATAATATTTAGTTTTAAGGGTTTTGTTTCTAACTTTATAAGCATTGCTCTGTCAGATTTTGGTACAAATCCTGTTACGCATTGTGCTATGTGGTTTTTTAAAATGACACCTACTCCGTTTCTATGAGTTCTATTCAGGTTTCCTGAGTAAAATATTTTGACATTTTGAGATGCAAATTCTCCATTATCAGGCCACCATGTTTCGCAAACTCCAAGTATATCAATATTCAGTTTATTCATCTCATTAATGGTGTTAGCTAATTTTCCAGATTCATATAGGCTTCGTACGTTCCAGGTACCAATATTCAGGTTATTTTTTGTTTTACCTCCGGGGATTCTTAGCACCCTCGTTTGGCCGGAGACTGAGGGCCGTTCATTATTTATATTCATAAATTGCATGATTTTCATGGGATAGTACTCCAGGGGTTTCCCGTTGCCTTCTGAAGGGTTTACAGTTTTCCATCTAGTTTTCAGCCGCTCCTCATGGAGTTCAGACGCTGTTTGCTGCCGCTTTACTTAAGGACAGACGCAGCAACCTGTTGGTCCGCGGGACGTATTTGATTTCCGTCCTACCACCCATATCTGGGAAGCATTCCCCTATCCGCCACCTGGGGACGCGCCCTATAGGGGTTACAGGTTCCCCGAAGGGGTTTATTCCATTAAAATATATAAAAAAGTTCACGCACAAATCGATTTTAAAAATATAATTTTTTGAAAAAATGTATGAGAAGAAAAAAAATTTTTTTTTTCAAAAATTATTTTTTGTTGCACGAATGAATAAATATAAGCCTACTAATAACTATAATAATGTTTATTTCATTCAAATATTGAAAAAGGTCATGCACAAACCACTTTAAAATAATTTTAAATTTTTTGTTTTTTGTTAAAAAATTATATCTTTAAAAAAAAAGCGTTTACGACATTTTTACGATTCTCAGAATTGAAGAAAATTAGTGAGAAATAAAAGTTATGTCAGTTTAATTATCTCATATGACTCTAAAGTTTATTTTAAATTGTATATCTGCTTACAGTGACTTCAAAAAATGTTCCATAATTTTGATAAATTCAAATTTTAAAATCATTTTGTGCGTGAGGTTTTTTCACCGAATCACTTTATAATTATGATTTTATGTAATCTTATGGCAAAACTCATCACGCTATGATACAGGGATATGAGGTTGTAAAAAAGTCATAACCCTAATGATTACACTGAGTATGGCGAATATAGCTCACCGTTAAAGCATATCGTCCTCGTAACGGTACCTCCACATATAAGGTATTTTGGGTATGTGGACCACATTTTTATTTATTTATTTATTTCGTCTATGGAAAATACAAATTCCTCACAGACTAATGCTTAATAATAAAATTCCATAATAAATTGTTTGTAACATATGTTTAAAATTTAAAACATTACTAGAGAAGCCTATAGCGTGCAGATTATTAATTCTGTTGAATTCTCTAAGTGCTTTCAAAATTGGTTCATTCATTGCATACGTGGTCCTGTTAATTTTGCTGTATTTTCATATTTAGGATCTTCAGGGGGTATATAACATTAGTTCCAATGATGGGGGTCTTAGGTCAACGTTTTGGTCCATCCCCGAGATTTTGGTTATTGTATTCTTCATATTTTCCAATCAAATTGGCTGTACTTTGGTATTTCGGGTTCTAAGTACACTAGGGTTTTGGGTAGGGAAATCCCGCACCGGGAATTCTCGGTTTTTTGGTTACGGGATTTTCCCGGGAAACAAAATCATATTTCCCGGGAAATCGGGAAATATTTTTTTACATTTATCACAACTAATATTGAATTAATGAATAAACTATGCCCGTCACTTTTATACCATAGAATCATAATTCGATTCGATTTTACAGAATCAATAAATTACAAAATACTTGGAAATAACTTTAATCTACAAAAGTGTTTTCAGAGAAAAAGTTATAAGAGCCGCACCAAAGTGCGAAAGAATATTTTTTATTTTAAAGTCCCATTTTTACGAGTATATCCTCAGCCATTGGGCTAAAGAGGGTCCGGCTTGCTGGCTGGTGCGCACGATAACTTTCGAACGAAGCCACCGATCAGGTCAAAAATTGGGCATTCGAGATTTTTTTTAAACTTAGTTTTAAGTTCGAAGATGGATCCTATCGGTGGTCCACTACTTCCGGTACCTTCCCCACAAAAGTTCAACAATTATCGCTAAAATGGTGCGCACGATAACTCTTGAAGGGAAAACCCGAATCGGTCATAATTTTGCGTATGCCTGGTCGATTTGAATTTCTTCAGCAATTTGTATTTACGGCCCTCTTTACGCCAGTTCAAATTTTGTCGGGGGCAAGTCCATACTTCCTGAGATAATGTCTTAAAAGCTCCAAGAAACCTTGACGGGAAGTTTTTGATTGGTCCAAACTTTGCATATCGTATTATTTCATTTAGTCATGTATCAGGTTGGAATATGGACTATATCGGTCCAACCTCCTACACAAAATTTAAGAAAAGTGCAGTTAAACAGTTCCTCTCGAATAGTTTTGGAATTCTTTCCAAAAAGTTCTACTGTTACGACGGCGCAACTTTTGTTGGGAGGGCATGTCCACGCTTCCTGAGGTAAAGGCACAAAATCTCAAAAAAGCCTGCCGAAACCAACTACATTGGGTAGTACGTAAGATAGCCGTCGAAGGGAGAAATCTCCCACACTCCCTCTTTTAAATGTTTGGCAACATGTTTTGTGTGCGACCCTAGTTAAAACGGTACAAATTTTTTCTGGGAAAATCCATACTTCCTAAGAAATTGGTTCAAAAACTCAAAAAGTCCCTAGAAACGTCAGAAGTATTGTGTTTGATTCTTTTCTTTAGGTTCGAGGCTGAGGGTATATCTCAGTCGGCACAGCTGACTGATACTTTCTTGTTTCAAGCAATCTTAAGCATACGAATAAAACATACGATTTTCGAGGTCCATAAAATTGGAATTTCTCATCAATAGCTTCATTGTTTGAGCCAAACCACTTTGCACAGAGCGATTTCATTAGCTCTGAGTAATGGAAATAACCAGTGTGGGCAAAATCCGGGCAACATGGAGCATTTTTCCATATTTTTTCGTTTTTAATCGATAGAGCGAAAATGTTTCATCCATTTTTGAGCCGGCAACTCTTTGAGAATATTGTATTTCATAAAAGTTACTATGAGAAGATAAAAAACGCCAAAATATTGATACACTCTCGTATTTTGAAATTTCCCGGGAAATCCCGGATTCCCGGGAATGGCGATTTTTTGATTCCCGTTTCCCGGGAATGATAAAAACCGGGAAAACCCAAAACTCTAAAGTACACACAAAACCTCCGTACCAAAAATGTTCCACCTAGATCAACGTTTTGATATAACGTTACATACAAATGTCCTACTTTATATTACGTATTTTCATGTAAATATGGGTTTATAAAATTTTTGATAACATGAAAAAAGGCAAAAAAAGGCAGACGAAATTTTGGGAGTAGATACCTCGGAGTATGTAATGTAATATTAAGAAAGTCCTGTAGTGTTTCCATGTGTTTCCCATAAGTTGCACTTTACTCAAAATGCTCTAAGTAGAAAAAATCGCATATAAATGTTTAAAGATTTTTTCAGAATATTTACAACATCAAATAATGCTAAAATTATTTTTTTAATAAACACTACTTCCAAACTATCTGAAAAAATTAAATTACGGTCATATTTATTTTCATTTGTCCATATTACTTCTCAACATACAAGTCATCAAAAAAAGTCGATTTTATCACTTGCAAAAAAACTCCTAGTAAATGTACCGTTATAACGGCCAATAACCATTAAATGCAATACTGATTGTTATTTTTAGGTCTACCAGTATGTTTGAAAAAATACTGCATTAATGATTTTTACTTAGCTCTTGGTCAGTTTTTGGACTTTGTCTCCGCTAGATTTGAATTTCGCCACAGTGCGACGCTCTTGAATCAAATTTAAATGGAAGGTACTTACACCTAGGAAGTTTTTGCGGTTTCTGAAACTACAATGTTCATAGATGAGAAAAATCAAAAAACGAAAAGAAATCGGCAGAGCGCTTTTTAAATAAATCGCAATTCACGTTGACATTTTTAAGCGTTTTTTAGGGTTCCACGATTTTGCTTGGAAACCGCAAGTCCTATCGAAATGGGTCTAAAGGTAGCTATGACAATTCTCTACAAGGATGACTTTTATGATATCTTTGAAGTTTATACCGTTATTGAGATATAGAAGTTCAAATTCGGACAATGGGTTGACTGTATCAAATCCGTATATTACAATGTTATGCACATGTTATGCGCCTTAACTAACTTTAAATGAAAACCGATTACACCAGGGAAGTTTTTGCGGATTCTGAAACAGCAATGTTTATAGATGTGAAAAATCCAAAAACAAGAAAAAAAACGTTGGATAGATTTTTTTTAAAAAATCGCGATCAAAGTTCACATTTTAAGTTTTTTTATGTTTTCACGATTTTGCTTGGAAACCGCAAGTCCTATCGAAATGGGACTAAAGAATATGTTGTAGCAGTGAAAACTCTGTACAACATTGGCTGATTGATATTTTCCTAGGTTATACCATTTTTGAGATATAGAGGTTCAGATCAAACTTCCAGATTTTTTTCTTAGGTCTTCAGGATTTAGCTTGAAAACTGCAAATCCTTTGAAATGGGACTAAAGAATATGTTGTACCTGTGAAAATTCTCTACAAGATTTTTTCCTAGGTTGTACCATTTTTGAGATATATAAGTTTAAGTAGGGAAATTGCAGTGATGACATTGTTTTATAAAGAGGCGATTCATTCAACCCATTGCCCTAATTTGAACTTCTATATCTCAGTAACGGTAAAAACTCCGAAGATATCATAAAAGTCAATTTGTCTCAGGACGAAACGGGTTAAAATTTATATTTTTGATCAAACTTACATTTTTAATGTCAACATAGCCCACCCATCAAATCCCCACCCAAAGCTTTCCGGAAATAGTTATTTTAAAGGTCGTCTAATATTCATATTATTATCGCTTTAGTTTACCTGGGAAATATTTTTCATATTTAACATAGCTCTTTAAATACTTCATTATGGATGCACATATCGACTAAATTAATTCAGATTCGTTTTATCTGACGTGTTTACTTACTGTAGAAAATAAACGTAAACGTATATATAAGTTGACATCACTTTATTTCGATTTTTGTTAACTGCGGCAACACTGTCTGTCGTGGGCAGGACTCCGGTCATATGTTTTTTTTAAAGCTCGTAAAATGCATCATTCTCTTCCTTGTTCGGGTATGTTGAAGTATTTATGTTTCATCCGAATTGTAGCAAGTCTTTCATCCACCAGAGTGATGCTAGAGATTAGATGTTTTAACCTTCAATTACCTACAAATCCGCATATCATAACAGGACGTCAAATTTAGGTTTTTGTTAGAGTTGGGTAATCTAGTTCCTAGTTCCTTGTACTAGTTCAAAAATGTATGAGTAACATCATGAAACGTAACGTGTGATATTAAGTATACGCATTTTGTTCATAGCAAAAATGCGGGTCATTGGAACTGCGAAGTGAGCTAGATAGTTCCATATAGTTCCTTTGGCACAACTCTAGTTTTGGTTTCGACGCTTTTCCAACTCATCGCAATTTCTGTATGACAGTAAAATCGGACTTGTACTTTGCAAGTACATCAGCCAGTGCGAAACTTCAAATTCTCTATAAAAGGTCTGAACATTCCAGATGCAGAACAACAAATCATGGTCCTTTGCGGGCGTAGTTAAGGGTTTTGTTTGTATTTGTATACCCTCACCATTTATGATAACGAGGGTTTCAGACCGTCCGTCTGTCTGTCTGGCTGGTGCGCACGATAACTCTCGAACGGATCAACCGATTCGGTCCAAAATTTGACTTTCGTAATATTTTGTCCAAACTTAGTTTAAGTTTAAAGATGGGTTATATCGGTCCACTCCTTCCGTTACCTCCCCCACAATAACTCTTAAAGGAAGTAACATATTTGGTCCATACCTTGCACATCGTGAAATTCCTACCAGATTTAGATGAGGTTCCAATATGGACTCAATTCTGGTACCTCCCACACAAAATTTCGGAAAAGTTCAGTTTAGGACCTGCTGTCGAATCGCTTTGATTTTTGTTGTAGCAACTTGTATCCACTACCGTATAAGTTTCACCAAGGGCAAGTCCATACTTCCTGAGAAAATAGCCTGAAAGGTACAAAAAACCCCTATGATACCGTGTGTAGTGTTTGGAGCGCAAGCGTGGAGCGTATTTCAAGCTACACAGGCTGAGGGTATGTATCTGTCGGCAAAGCCGACTGATACTTTTTACTTGTTAAATAATAGAATGCTTTTATACGGGTAGGTTAATAACCCGACTTCCAACCCGACTTAATCTCTTGCGTCACAAGTACATATGTTGGAAAAATGCCTAAATTCTTGACATTTTTAACACAAATGTTGTGGTCCACTCATAACGACCTATAAATTGCCCCCACAAACATCCCAGAAGGGACAAGGGAGTCTTCTGCCATATCAATTAGTGCAGCACGATTCACTATAGCTCAATGATACTTTTTATCGTCGAGTCCGAGTTTTATATGGCTGAAATGTTCAGAAAATGTGACCACCATTACGCGGAGGGGTACTTTTGACATCGTTGAAAATGCGACGTTGTCTGGCCTGGGAGTCGAACCCGGACATTTAGTGGTGGTTGTTTATTCCGTTACATCGCTACAAAGCAATGATTATGTTTCGTTTTTGTCCCATTTCACTTGTTAAATATCACTGTGCAACATTTTTGAGGTGATCTTGTGCAAACATTTCGAACTGTGGATTTTTTGAAAGTACAGACCCAAACGACAAGAAACCCTAGTTGGGTGTTGTTGTGTCAGATCCAGATCGGATATTTTGGCCCCATCGAACCATGGTTAAATATTGAGTTTTTGAAGAAATTCGGGGCTATATCTCTGAAACCAACGCGAATCTTCTTCTTACCTCTGAAGCAAATTTGTAGATAAGGACAAGAATAAATTATTTGGAGAAATAATGAACTCAAAAAATACATTTATTGCCTCAAATTTCAAAATATATGCAAAAATTCCACAATTTTTATACATTTCGCAACGTACCTCCTAAACCATTAATTTTTTCTGATTATTTTCTTTTGGAAAAATATTCCCTGGAATGTAATACACAACTCTTCAGAACACGTCATTGTTGTAAAATGCCTCTATGCCGTTGTTTTCAGTACATTTTTCAACGCCGATTTAATAAAAATGTCAATAATGTAGTGACATCCGAAATGCGAGAATAAACTGTTGGTGTGAACTGTGTTTGAAATAGGTGCTGTAAAAGATATGATGCAAAATACCGCTGAAACAACATGAAGTAAGCATTTTAGAGTTTCAGAATGTTCTAAAGAATTGTTGAGAACTTTATTGGAAGATTTTTGCAACAAGTTACTTGGTTCAACTCCCAATACTTTAGCCGATACTGACCATAACTTCAGCAATTATGTAAAATTTTCTATATTTTATAGATTTTGATGCCCTAGATGGAGTTTTTCTTATGTGTTTTTCAAAAGATAAGTTCTACTAGTTAGGGCTATATTGCTAAAGACAGCAAATCCAAATTCCTATTCGTTTCTGAGATAAATGCCTGATAAAAGCAAAAAAGTGCAGATTTAACCCGGTTTAGATGAGGCCATAAAATCCGAACTGGATCTGACAGGACAAAACCGTACTAGGGTCTTTGTAGTCTAAATATGTACTTTCAAAAAATTCCTACTACAAGTTGTTTGCATTTTCAGTGTTGCATAGTGTATTTCACAAAAATCAGCAAAAACTATTCTGTGTGGAAGCTGACCTCCATTCAACATTTTCTGATCCGAAAATCTGAAGCAATTAAACGTGTTTTTATTCAAGTGACTATATTTCTGCAGTATCAATTAATTCAATCATACAAACAACAATTTAGTAAATAACTTTAAGCAGCAAGTTTTCGCCAACTTAAAGAACATAAACTCCTTTCTGCAGTATAAAATATTCGTCATTCAATTTTGGGCTAAGAAGGAATAGCAAAGCTGTTGATGTCACGGATTCAATAAACTTTACGATTTATTATTGTATACCCATCGCAAACAATGCACAATGTTCGACAGTTTTTGACATTTGGTTGGGGTTCGTTTTTATTTTGTTTCCTTCCATGGGACTCAGATAAAGGAAGAAATGCACACACAAAGCGCTACTACGAGTACACAGAGATCACATTCAAACAGATTAAGTAAAAAAACTGCTACGTTTTTTTAGTCAAGTGACCAAAAATACGCAGCGACAAACTAAACAGAAAAAAAGACTATGAAAATATTCATAAAGAATGATATTTGCAGAATTGATGAAACTCAGGAGGTCACCATAGTCACTGACGGATGGTGTGTGAGTATCTCTTGTTCGCTATGTCCTTACGCCTCAGTGATGGTGGTGATGAAGATGATGATGTTGGTGGCATTGATGTGTAATGAATTATTAATTCATCATACGTTTGTGAAATAATAAAACGTATAAAATCGTTTAACTGCTGACAAATGATAAATTTATTATTTGCCCTCTGGATATGAACAAATAGAGCAAGGTTTATAGTGGCAATATAGAGCCTGGAGAAAGGGAGACAACTGTGGCATATTCACACTTCTTGTAAGGACATTTTTATCGTGACACACATTTGTAATCCCTCAAAGGGAGAAACATGCACACGAGATAATCATTCAAATTCACTTCCATATTTAATATAAATAAAGTACTGTTATTTATATACTAAAGTCGTTAGAAATATGCGATTTATTGAGAAAAATTTGATGCATAGTAATAAGTGATACATAATATAATAATAATTCCCAAGAACAAATGAAATTGTACTTACAAATATATAGAAATAATTTAAAACAAATCTGTTGTTTTTAATACAGTTTAAATTGAAAATCAAGATATGATACAACTGCCCTAATAGGTTATTATTAACATTAAGTATTTAAATATTTATATTTTACATTTAATATTTTTTTATATTTGATAGTTTTTAAGTCTGGAGTGTTGTTACCCCAATGGCTTAAACTTCATCATTACTCTCTATTGCAGGGAGTAATGTTTTTCAAAACGAACTGACAGTGTTGCAAAATTTTACTGATCGCTACCAATATCATGATTTCATCCCGGCGAAGGGAATTATCAATTGGCGTCTCAGTTTTTGAAATGATGCCTTTTTAGCGAAATACCGAACTCTTTAAGTGTATAGTATTCTCATATGAATGAGAATCGCACTCACTTTTCGGCTTTTCCAAAGAAACACCAAATTCAAAATATTTTGCAACATGTCAGCACGTATCAACTAAGAATTCATCGAATTCTGTGAGTTGAAAAGAACATCATCACAGTTGCCTGTGTTGTTGTTGGAATTTATATATTTGATATATTAAATTTTATATTTTATCTATACTTATAAAAGAGTTGAGTAATTATGACTGACTGACTGACGGATAATCAACGCCCAGGCTAAACGGCTGAAGTTGGGCAAGAGTCGCTCTTGGTCCGAACGGCTCAGATAATAGCCTAGACAGACGGCAGAGTTAATTTGCATTAAATTGACAGACGATAGTTTCTGCATTTATGAAACAGCTGTTTGTGTTGCTTGTTTATTTTATTCGCGATATTTTTGAGTATTTTTAATATTATAAAACTGTAAAGAAACATTTGAAGAAGATATTATTATACACTACTCCGCAATGTGGGAAGGGTATTATAAGTTTGTTTTGCTAAAAATTCATGTAACACCGCGAAATATTCGTCATAGACCCCCAATGTTATATACCAGTTAGCATATGTCGGCGAAATAAAGCGATATAGCGATGTGTGTCCGTCCGTGTGTCCGTCTGTCCATTATAAACTGTAATCAAACTACAGGCCGCAATTATGGTCCGATCGTTACGAAATTTGGTACGGAGGTCGGTTTCACATCAGAATAGATCGCTTATTGGTGATGATCGCTTATTGGTGATGATCGTGAAATATTTTGCGGGTGAAATGGACCAAATACATAATTTTTACCCGATTTTGTAGCTGCTTTGTAGGTCGCAATAATAGTCCAATCGACGGGAAATTTTAATTTAGGTTTGAGTTCATGACAAAGAAGAAGCTTGCAATCTTAGAAGATGATCAAAAAAATATTTAGCAGGTTAAATAACACAACACCTTTGTGTGAACATTTTAAAAATTTTAATGCACAGCCTGTATCTTTATTCTTGGAAGACCCAGTTCGGACCAGTAAGTGTTATTTAGAAGAGGAATTCTTGACCTATCCATTGATGTTAATTATGTTGAAGTAGGTGGTCAGATGACAGAGTTACAGCCTACTGTATAAAGGGATCTCACAGTACGTAGTGTATTATAATCACAAAAATGTCGTAGTTATAGTTCAATGCTAACAAAATTTTGCACGAGGTTAGGGTTTAGGTCAATGAAGATACCAATAACTTTTGATGATGATCGAATGGTGTTTAGCGTGTGAAATTGGCCATAACTTTGTTGTGAACAAGTAAAAAAGTATCAGTCGGCTTTGCCGACAGAGATATACCCTCAGCCTGTGCAAATTGAAACATTTTTTTTCCACAAAAAACTTATGTATTTAGGGGGTTTCAAAATTTTGGTCGTATGAACCGACAAAAATGTTGATTAAGGTACTTAAAGGAATGGACCGACATAGACATGGTGGTGCCATAGGGGTTTTTACACCCTTCGGGCTGTTTTCTCAAGAAGTATGGACTTGCCCCTGAAACAACTTTTACCATCGTAATTGAGGCAGCTAATGTAAGTTGCTTCAACAAAAATCAAAGTGATTCAATAGCAGGTCTTAAAGTGAACTTATACAAAACTTTCTGTGGGGGGTACGGGATGGAGTTGACAAATATAGTCCATATTCGAACCTGATCTATATCTGGTAGATATTATGAGAATGTGTAAAGTATGGACCAAATCGACCACTCCCATTAAGAGTTATCGCGCGCACAATTTTGCCGAATATTTTTGAACTTTTGTGGGGTAGGTACCTGAAGGAGTGGACCGATATGGTTTATCTACGAACTTAAAGTAAGTTTGGAAACAATATTACGAAGGCCAAATTTGGCCGGAATCTGCATTTCTGTTTGAGAATTATCTTGCGCTTCCACCACACGGTGTCATAGGTTTTGTTTTTCAACTTTCAGGCTATTTTTTCAGGAAGTATGGACTTGCCCCTGAGGAAACTTGTACATTCGTATAGGGGACAGTGAATACAAGATGTTACAACAAAAACCAAGGCGATTCGAGAGCAGGTCCTAAACTGAACTTTTCCGAAATTTTGTGTGGGAGGTACACGAAGGAGTTTACCGATTGAGTCCATATTGGAACCTCACCTAAATCTGGTAGAAATTTCATAACGTGCAAAATATGGACCAAATCGATTGATCCCTTCAAGAGTTATCGTACCCACAAATTGTCCGAACATTTTCGAATTTTTGTGGGGGAGGTACCGGAAGGAGTGGACCGATATAATCCAGATTTGAACTAAAACTAAGTTTGGACAAAATATTACGAAAGCCAAATTTTGGACCGAATCGGCAGAGCCGTTCAGGAGTTATCTTGCGCTCCAACCTTTACACACGGTGTCATAGGGTTTTTTGTAACTATCAGGCTATTTTCTCAGGAAGTATGGACTTGCTCCTAATGAAACTTACATCGTCGTATAGAGGACAGCGAATACAACTTGCGTAAACAAAAATCAAAGCGATTCGAGACCAGGTCCTAAAGTGAACTTTTCCGAAATTTTGTGTGGGAGGTACCCGAAGCAGTGGACCGATTGAGTCCATATTTTAACATCATCTAAGTTTGGTAGAAATTAAACGATGTGCAAAGTATGGATCAAATCGGTTATTCCCTACAAGAGCTATCATGCGCACAAGTTTTGCGACAATTTTTGAACATTTGTGAGGGAGGTACCTGAAGGAGTGGACCTATATGGCCCATCTTCGAACTTAAATCGAATCTGGACAAAATATTTCGATACCCAAAATTTGAACCGAATCGATTGATCCGTTCGAGAGTTATCGTGCGCAACAGCCTGCCAGACAGACGGACGGACATTGCTAGATCTACTCAAAATTGTCTGAAACGGATATCGTACAAACATACTTGGGGTCTAAAACCATTATTTCGATGAGGCACATTTTTGGTCGTATCAAAGTGTAAATACCCTCTTTAGCCTAAGGCTGAGGGTATAAATATTGGTCCCACCTGGATATATATGTTTGTTGGCCCATATGTTCATTATAAATTGTTATAAAAATTAATTCTTATCCGCCAAAAGATCATGTAAAAGTAGTGCAGTAGGGTATCAAATAGTTGGCCCCGTCCGACTATAGTCTTTTCTTACTTGTTATTTGAAAAGTTTGCCTTTTTAGGCGAATATCATTTTTTTAATATTACGACCAAAAATGTGCCTCATCAAAATAATGTTTGTACGATATCCGTTTCAGACAATTTTGAGTAGATATAGCAATGTCCGTCCGTCTGTCTTTTTGTCTGTCTGGCTGGCTAGTGCGCACGATAACTCTCGCACGGATCAATCGATTCGGTTCAAATTGTGGGTATCGAAATATTTTGTCCAGGATTGATTTAAGTTCGAAGATGGGCCATATAGGTCCTTCAGGTACCTCCCCCACAAATGTTCAAAAATTGTCGCAAAACTTGTGCGCACGATAACTCTCGAAGGAAGCAACCGAATTGAACCAAACTTTGCATATGGTAATACTACCTCTAGGCATACATCAGGTACGAATATGGATTATATCGGTCCACTCCTTCAGGTACCTCCCACATAAAATTTAAAATAAGTGCAGTTTAGTGCCACCTCACGAATCATTATTAAATTTTTTGTAACAGGATGTTCGTACGGCCCCCGTTACGTCATTGTAATTTTTTTCGAGGGCAAGTCCATAGTTCCCGAGATAATGGCGCATAACCTCAAACAAAAAAAAAAAACGCTGCACTATTGGCGTTGGCAGATATAGTTTGGTATAAATACTTATAGTTGGTTGAATTTTGAGATGCTGGGTTTTCACTTTACAAAAAACTTTTCCGATAAAAATTATGGACATAGGTCCACGTTTTGATATAGACACCATATAACGGTACCTCCGGATTTTTGGAATTTTGAAGATTTTACATATGTTTCACGCCCAAATACGCCGAAATTTTGCATTGAGGATTGCCATAGGACCAAAAAATTTTTCTAATAAAAATTATGTACATAGGTCCACGTTTTGACATAGCTCCAATAGAACAGTATCGCTCGATTTTCGGTATTTTCATGGTTTTAGCCACACTAAACAACCAATGTAGCTGATATTTGGTATTTAGTCTTCGCCAGGTCTTGCGAAATATTTATACCCTCAGCATTTATGCTAACGAGGATATATACATTTTCATACGGGAAAAATGTGCCTCATCGAAATAATGGTTTTAGACCCCAAGTATGTTTGGACGAAATGTATTTCAGACAATTTGGAGTCGATTTTACAATGTCCGTCTGTCTGTCTGGCTGGCTGGTGCGCACGATAACTCTCGAACGGATGAACCTATTTGGTCCAAAATTTGGCTTTTGAAAAATTTTGTCCAAACTTAGTTTAAGTTCCACTCCTTCCGGTACCTCCCCCACAAAAGTTCGGAAATTTTCGGAAATTTTGTGCACACGATAATTCTTGTAGGAAGTAACTGATTTGGTCCATACTTTTCACATCGTGAAATTTCTACCAGACATAGATGAGGTTACAATATGGACTCAATCGGTCGACGGCTTCGGGGACCTCCCACACAAAATTTGGGATAAGTTCAGTTTAGGACCTGCTCTCGAATCACTTTGATTTTTGTTTAAGCATCTTGTGTTCACTGCCCCCATACGACGGTACAAGTTACATCAGGGGCAAGTCCACACTTCCTGAGAAAATAGCCTGAAAGTTGCAAAAAAAACCCCATGACACCGTGTGAGGTGGTTGGAGCGCAAGATAACTCTCGAACGGATCTGCCGATTCGGTCAAAAATTTGGCCTTAGTAATATTTTGTCCAAACATAGTTTTAGTTCGAAGATAAGCAATATCGGTCCACTCCTTCAGGTACCTCCGCCACAAAAGTTCAAAAATGTTCGGAAAAATTGTTCGTACGGCAACTCTTGAAGGGAGTGGCCGAATTGGTCCATACTTTACCCATCCTAATATATCTACCAGATATAGATCAGGTTCTTATGTGGACTATATTTGTCCACTCTATCCGGTACCTCCCACACAAAATTTCGGATAAGTTCACTTTAAGACCTGCAATCGAATCAATTTGATTTTTGTTGAAGCAAATTGCATTCGCTGCCTCAATTACGATGGTAAACGTTTTTACAGGGGCAAGTGCATACTTCTTGAGCAAACATCCCGAAGGGTGTAAAACCCCCTATAGTACCATATGTAGTGGCTGGAGATCCACTTCCATAATTGTCAATGTAGATCCATTCCTTTAAATATCTCCTTCGCAAAACTTTTAATCTTTAATCCTAATCAACATTTTTGTCGGTTCATACATCCAAATGTTTAAACCCCCTATATACATAAGTTTCTGTCAGCAAAGCTGACTTATACTTTTTTACTTGTTTTTTAACAAGAATGCTTTTACCTCCTGAGGACAGAAATCCCTTAATTAAAACATCTCAAAAATGTGGATCGCTCTTGATATGTAGGGATGAGATACTGCTGTTTTTTTGTTTAAATAGAACTAAAGTGGTACGAACAGTATTAGTATTAATACAACAACATTTGCAATGTTCACCATTTCCATATTAAATATTGGTTATTTGTTTTTATACCCTTTCCGCATACGAAGTAGCGGGCACTTTGCTAGTATATTATATTTAATATTTTATATTGAATATTTTAATTTTATATTTTGTATTTTATATTTCATATTTTGCTAAAAAAGCACGATCACAATTCTCCTTCCCTGATTTATATTTGAAAGTTCGATTTCCTTCGTAATCGGAAATTTCTTCTTGATGTGAAACTATGTTCAAAGAGTTTATATTTAAAGTGGGGATTTTGTGTTTGTTTGAAAGATATTTTCTTTACTAAATTGTTTATGCCACATTTAACGGAATGTAGCCAACCTTTTCAACAGAAAGGAGACGAATCGCAATGCCTGTGTCTATTATCAAACTATTTGTATAAAGTTTTAGTGGAATCTGTATATGAGAATTAAATAGATTAAAGAACGCTGAAACAGTTTCATGTATCATTATCAATGAAAAAGCTCACTATAAGCTTTTATATTGGAATCATTTGTAGGGTTGAATGTTGCAACATTAAAGGGTGAATGAGTCACGCGAATTGGCTTTTTATTAGTGTGTGGACGAAGCACGTAAAGAGGGATTATTGTGTGTGTTTTTACTTATGACCGGTTTCTCCTACCCTTAAGTGAATGACAATGTTTTTCACATGCACTTTGAATTAATACCAAATGCTATTTTTGGAAATTTGATAATGGATTTAAAATATTATGAACTGCAATTATATACCTGCTTTAGACAACAATATCGAAAAAGGACTTGGAATATTAAGGAAGTGAAAGAAAGACCAAAACAAACAGAGCATAAAAACTTAAGACTTGTGACATTATCAACAGCATCGTTGTATCCAAGACAGTTTTATACCTGCATGAATACATACCTTTCTAAAATTAGAATATTTAAACTGTACCAAACTTAACTTACTGTGGCATAATTATATTGTTGTACTTAGTCCAAAGTTACTTAAACAAGATAAACAAAAACTATTCTGGTGTTACCTTTGCTGCGGCAACACTAACAGAAAAACTAACAACTATACTTCTTTGACAACAGCAAACTTTGTAACTTTGATAAAAACTAAAGAAAAGACGAGAAGACATAAAGTATCCATTTTCTTAGCACCTTCTTCTTTACGGCCAAAATATACACAGACATGTTTGCACATTTTCTTACCAAAACCGGGGCACACATATACACAAATATGCCTGCCCGCCCGTTCAAGCATCTAAACAAAGTTTTCGCACAAGTGATTATCCCGTAAGTAAGTGATTAATCATACGCCGGTGCGTGATTATCAAACAAAACAGGCGTCAGGCATCATAGCACCACGAGACGACAAAGATGAAGATATTAAGGAGTCAAGCTCAAATCATGATATACAAGTTAAACGTGATCATTTTTAATATTTGGAATAGGAAAGTGAAATGTATGCTAAAGGACTTTCTCACGAACATAAAATATATTTACGATGAAAAGGTTACGTTGTGTAATAGATAGAAGTTTACAATTGGGGACGAATCAATTTTGTTTAATGTGTTGAGAATTGTTGTTGTTATTATTATTTAATAAGCACTTGTGAATAAGTAAGTAAAGAGTTAAATAGTGTCTTATATTAAAACGACAACTTCCTGTTGGTCCGGGAATGACAAAATGTCTCTAATTTTAATCACCGAAAGCCATTGATATCTGGGATGATGGTACAAGTCATTGCTTTCATGGAACATTTAATGCCACGTTCACCTATGAGACGATCTTATAGATGTTCAAATTTACGGGTTGAGGCATTGCTTAGTAATCTGCCTTTAAAGCAAAACAACAAACCCTACTAAAATGGAACAACTCCCTAATGTTGCCGACCTACGGAAACGTTACAAGACAACCATCTACGAATTTGCACTCGAATGTCCAGACTCTGCCTCGTAGGTGCCGTTTGCGCACTGGCAGAGGTACGTGGAAAATACTTAACTGCAATTATCGACTTACATAAATATTGTTCTATGATATCTTTATGTTAAAATTGTGAGGGAAACTTTTGTTTGTCCTAAAGTTGGACGGTTAAGCCTTCATGAGGTAGCATCCAACAATCGATCAGCCTCATTCTAAGGTTCATTTTGAAAAACATGGTACTGAGCATCACCAAGTTCCATCACTTCGTCTTGGGCAAGACCACAGGGATGCCCCAGCTGAAAAAACTAGAAACAAGATCGATGCAGCTGCGATACACGGAAGACACCACGGTGCGCCTTAACTAATTTTAAATGAAAGGTGCTTACACCTCGGAAGTTTTTGCGGATTCTGAAACGACAATATTCATAGATGAGGAAAATCAAAAAACGAAAAAAATCGCCGGAGGGATTTTCAAATAAATCGCGGTCAAATTTTTAGAGCATCATTATGTTTTCACGATTTTGCTCGGAAACCGCAAGCCCTATCAAAATGAGATCGGAGCAAATGTTGTAGCAGTAAAAATTCTCTAGGTTTTACCATTTTTGAGATATAGAAGTTCAAGTTGGGACAATGCACTGACTGTATCGTCTCCTTATAGAACAATGTCATGAAGGGTGCACCTTAACTAATTTTAAATGAAAACCGCTTACACCTGGGAAGTTTTTTTGCGGAATCTGAAACAGTAATGTTCACAGATGGGAGAAATAAAAAAAAACAAGAAAAAATTGCTGTAGGGATTTTTAAATAAATCGCGGTCAAATTTCACATTTTCAGGTTTACTTTAGGTTTTCAGGATTTTGCTTGAAAACAGGAAGTCGTTTCGCAATGGGACTAAAGAAAATGTTGTAGCAAATCTTCACTATATTCAAGCTAAATTCTAGAGAAACAGAATTCTTCCTCTATGGGACACCAATCAATCCCAAAATTTCTTGACAATCCGAAGAAAGTTGGCGATTTACACATAGCCAGATCGGCTCCGCTGGTCAAGACATATGGCTCTGCTGAACACTTACTGCCCGGATTAGATCCCCAGGCCGGACAACATGACAGTTTTAACGGTGGCAAAAATATAGCGTACTGTAGGCGGTATTTCTTTACTATTTCAGCCCTATAAAACTTCTATACAAGGAGTGTTCGATCAAAACCTGTTGTAGCAGCAACATAAGGACATTTTAAAAGAACCTGCCAAAGTTGGTCTGGTAGCAAACGATACGATACGATCAGGTTTATGGTTTATCGGTCGGCTTTGCCGATATAGATATACCCTCAGCCAGCGTCATAATGAGAAAAAAACAAATGTAGTATGTGGTGTTTTTTATTACATTATTGTTGTACGTACTGCGAAAAAAGCCGAAATAAAGTTAAGAATTTATACGTGAACAGGTCTCATCCTGCTCTTAACACTAAATGTTTGAACTTTTGTAGGGGACGTTCCGGTACTACCGGAAAAAGTAGACCGATACTTGAACTACATCGAATTTGATATAAGTTTGTAAGAAACTGTAAAAATTTCCTTTTTTCGTTTTTTACGAAAATTCTCTAAATGCCACATTAAGGTCCAATCGTAGAATAAGCTTCACTAGTTCCTTATTGTGACTAAACGATTTCTACCAAAAACTTTGAAAATCGGCTAGGATTTTGAGGCGACCTGACTTAACGCCCAAAATTAATTTTGGGCGTTATGTCCGCCCCGACCCCGGAGTTAACCCCCAAAATAAAATTGGGTGTTATGTCCGCCCTAACTCCGGACATAAGGCCCAAAAATAATCGGACACAACGCCAAAAAATATTATGTTGTGTTTTTTTCATATTTTAATGATTAAAAATTAATATTTGTAATGCAGGGCCGGTTTCAATTGCTGTGTTCCAAAACCTACAATAAACTATTATTTTGAACATTCTGCATGGTAGAATAAGAAAAGGTAGCAGCAATACACAGCTGACTGAACTGGGTTGTAACGTTAGTGTCAAATTTCATATGACATTTTAAACATTTATTTCTATTTCGATGTACATTACATTTTTTGAGAAAAAAATATATCATTCGGAAAAAACCATTTCCCAGAAAGACTTCTTCATATCAATGATATGTAACCTCCTCCAAGTTCGAACGATAAGCCGCGCAGTAAATCACCGCTTGTAGAGGCGATACAACGTTTGTTAATATGTGAGGTATTTTGTTAAAATTTAAAAAAATAAAGCCCTAATAAACATGTGCTTCTTTGATTTCTAAAACAAAACATTGAAACAGCTTCTCCTTTTTCTATGAATTTCCGGCGACCCAAAACTTTTCTGCAAGAATTCTACTTTCTGCGAGAATTTATGCATTTAGTGGAATGATGTGGAAACATAAAAATTGAAAATGTAACGAATTTTCATTCATGTTTTCCAAAATATTCAACCAAATGTGAAAAATTATTAGTTTTTTAAATTCCAATAATTTATAAACATTTCCTTGTTTTGTTTACAAATACAACTGGCAGTAACGTTACAAACAAAAACAAATTCCTTTGTGGTTGTTGTCCGAGTTGTATTTGTTGTAGTATTAACTTTACCTTATATTTGTTCTACCATGAACATTCTGTCTAATTTTATTATAAAAGAAATTTTAAAATTTTCAAAATGGTAGACTCTTTCTGGTTATATTATGGTTAAGTAGATTTTAAAAATGATTTGATTGATTCCTAAAATAGCAAACATCATTCAGTTGATTTTAAACTAGTTGCACGAATAAGGAGCTGCGAAAAATCGAAATCTCCTCAGGAATTTATTAACACATTTCCAAATAACGAACACTGACAAAACGGAATGTTTAACAGCGTGTTGAGTGATTTATTTCTTATTGTGAATTAAAAATTGAGTCATAGATAAAACCTAAAGATGTTAAGTTGTTAAGTTAAATGTTAATAAGTATTTAAAATTGTTTCCTCATTGAAAATAAAATTGAGTCATAGAGCAAACCTGAATATGCTGGAAGCGATGGAGCAAAAGTCAAAACCCGTATATTAAAAAAACGCGGGCGCGAATTCTTGTAAAATATACCGTTTTTGACTTTTGCTCCATCGCTTCCAGCATATTCAGGTTTGAATTTTGATTTTGATTTTCTATGACTCAATGTTTTATTTATGGCGTTGTAGATGTATCGCAAGCAAGAAAAATCTTTTATACGAAATATGTTTTTAAAAAATAAAATTGCAGGTTTGCAAAATTGTTGTTTCGAGGAAACTCAAGTAAGTAACGATCACAGTTCTGTAATGTTGGGTCCATTTGTCCACAAATTGTTGGAAAATCCGTATACATTTAAATATGATTTCAGTAAGCTTATTTTTTATTTATTACATACATATATAAATCAACTTTATTTCTAAATAAATCTGAATTTTACTTATGAAGTGGGAAAATCATTAATTTCGGAAAACGGACATAAAGCCCAATGGGCCTTATGGGCCAAAGTCCGGGGTCAGGGAGGACATAACGGCCAAAATTGATTTTGGGCGTTATGTCCGTTGGGCGTTAAGTCAGGTCGCCGGATTTTGATGTAGCCTATAAAGGGCCCAAAATACCCAAAATCGGCCAAATATGCATATTGGAGCATATAAAAATCCGATCCGATTTTCAAAATTTGTTGTAGAAATCGTTTTTGGCACGGTTTAACTTTAACCGATCTCCATAAAATTTCATATATAAGGTATTAAGATCAAATGAAAAGTATTTGGGAATAGGAGTGCCAAAAAAACATTTTTTTGTTGTTTGCTTTTTTTTTTTGGTCACTCTAATGTCCATATACTGCACATTTGTGACAAAGTTTGGAATTTGGTGTGGAAGGTACCCGAAGGAGTAAACCAATATACGAAATTTCTGGTTACCTGCATCATTCATATCTGCATTTTGGCGTTTCCTGACCAAAAATAAATGTTTAGGCAACTATTCTCTATAATGTTTTTTCTCCCGAACTTTAAATTACTTCAACTTTAATATTTTTTCAACATTGCTTTTTGCTGCACATAGTATGCACGTAAGTTATATTGAAAATATCTGCTTTGTTGGGCATGTAAGCGAATTTAAGCTTCCAAATAGATACTCAATTCGTAAATTTTCGTGCTCATCAGCCATTTGAGATGAAGCAGACAACGTTTCTTAGAACTTTTAGGACCATTATCTCAGGAATAATGAATTTGACCTTAAACAAATTGTGCCGCTGTATAAAGGACGCGAGGACAGACGAACGGACATGGCTAAATCGGCTTCACAAAACCACTATTTCCATGAGGCAAATTGTTGTTGCATGAAGATTTGACTAAAGGCTAAGAACAATTAAGTGCCAAAAGGCCAAAAAACTCGGACCTAGTGAGGACATTAAAAATACAATTTTGAGATAGATATGACTTTATCTACATCGGTACGGCTATAATCAAGCATCAGTTTTGAAGTAAAATGAAAAATAACAAGTAAAAAAGTATTAGTCGGCTTTGCCGACAGAGATATACCCTCAGTCTATGTGAATTGAAGGTTTCATCTACGGACAGATCGAATGTATTTAGGATATTTTCAGAATTTTGTGGCCCTTTTTGGACATTTGAACTTGCCGAGGTACTTAAAGGAATGGAGGGGGAGGTACTTAAAGGAATGGACCGAAGTGGGAAGTGGAAGTGGGTCTTATTTTATGAGTCATATCATTTCCATAGATATCGCACCCACTAGTACTTGATACTTTTGTATCAATATGCCAAGAAGCATGGACTTGTCCACGGAAAACATAATATCGCTGTAAGTAGG
The DNA here is from genome assembly GCF_047663935.1 of Musca autumnalis. Lineage (NCBI taxonomy): Eukaryota > Metazoa > Arthropoda > Insecta > Diptera > Muscidae > Musca > Musca autumnalis. Next base: position 191,834,404 of record NW_027411866.1, on the reverse strand, counting down.
ACAACAACGGGCTGCTTCGGTTTGTATTTCCAAAGGATCTTCGAACAGACCCTAAATATCACTTTGACACAAATATTGCACTTTTGAGGGGAAGGTACCCCAAGGAGAGGACCGAAGAAGTTAAACTTAATGTGGACAAATATTAGAAGATCCAAAGTTTTGACCAAATTGGTTGCTCCGTTCAAGAGATATCGTGCATACCATCTTAGTAATATTTTTTTAATAAACTAAGTTTGGACTAAATAGTATGAATATGAAAATTTGGACCGAATCGGTTGATCCGTTCGAGAGTTACCGTGCGCTCCAGCCACTACATATGGGGTCATAGGGGGTTTTTACACCTTGTGGGCTGTTTTCTTAAAAAATATGGACTTGCCATGAAAAAACTTTTACCGTCGTAATTGAGGCAGCGAATGAAAGTTGTTTCTACAAAAATCAAAGTGATTCGGGAGCAGGTCTTAAAGTGAACTTATCCGAAGTTTTGTGTGATAGGTACCAGAAAGAGTGGACAAATATAGTCTATATTCAAAACTGATTCATATCTGGTAGATATATTAGTATGTGTAAATTATGGACCAAATCGATCGCTCCCTTCAAGAGGAAGGAGTGGACAGATATGACTTATCTTCGAAATTAAACTATGTTTAGAAAAAATATTACGAACGCCATATTTTGGACGAATCGGCAGATCAATTCGAAAGTTATCTTGCGATCCAACCACTGCACACGGTGTCATGGGGTTTTTTCGCCTAGAATAATTTCAATGTCATGGGCAGGACAACGGTCATATGTATGATGTTTTAACCCCCGACCAACAACTAAACCGCAACCAAACTCATGCTTTGTGCCATTGTAGCTATAATACAGTGCGTCACCCTTAGGTGTTATTGTGACGCCTTTCCCATTCCATCGTATTTCCTGTATGACAGTTATATCGGCCTTGTACTTGTTAAGTTCAACATTCCAGGTGCAGATTTGCAGATCATGGTGCTTAAAACGTTTGCGGGGGTCGTCAGCTTTAGAGGAGTTTGTTTTTCTTTCGTATTTTCATAATAGGCAGCTTTTTCTAGGGGAGGGTTACTAAACCGACGCCCAAATCCAAGTTTTTAACGTTTTTATGGGTACCCAGCAAAATAAGTCCTCCCAAAATCATGGGGTTTTGTAAGGGATTTTTGGCAGCCGTAACTACTCGCAAACCCCCTTTCTTCCCCATTATTTTTACAAGGGCATGTCGCACTCAGTTTGTAGTTATTTTATGACCACTAGAATAACTAGTTATTCTGTGGTCACTAGAAGTTGAAAAGTAAGTTGAAAAAATTCTATTTTTAGAACAGTTGATGTAGAGTTTTTTTTTTTAATTTCATCACACTTATTTTATTTTACTTTATTTCATTTCGCACGCTGTGCGAGTTGAACACACGAACCCTCTGATTTCTAGCCAAAGACGCTACATACTATGCCACGCACACGAACATTAAGGGTTGCTTAAGAAACTTAAATGTGCAAGGCACGCGTGCCGACAGTGAGCGTTGAACACACAACCATAGGATTTATAGTCGGACACACACTCACTGTGCCACCGTCTCAATTACTTAGTGAGGAGCAAAGTAAGTAGGTTTGCCTTGTAATTTTTTTAAGAAGTATCCCATTACTTTTCAGATTACTTGTAATGGGAAAAGAAGCTTGTTTACATTACTTTGTAATGGGTTACGTAATGACTAACGGATCCGAAGTTTTGCTGGGTAAACGTGCGGCACATGTTAGCTCACTAGCTTTAACAGGTGTTAAACGCAGTTCCCCAGGTGACACCACGGGAAGGTCAGTGTCCACTTGAGACGAGAGAGGGACCAAGATAAATCCTGGGCTTTGCCATGTTCAAGCCGGTTAGGACCGTTCCGTGGTATCTTTCATCCCCTAAACAAAGGAAAATAACAAGTTAAAGATGATATGACAAAAATTGGAATAAAAAATTGGAGAAGAACAGTAGATGTTCGACGTGTTGGAAATCTATTACTCGCTTATGGGTTTTACACTTCTGGCCCCCATATTATCAGGTGGTAGATAATATGAGGGTCAGAAGTGTACAAAAGTTATTATACCCTACACCACTATGTGGGGAGGGTATTATAAGTTGGTTTTGGCTAAGAAAATAATGGTCGTAGACCCATACTTATATATACCAAAATGAATGTCTAGACGAGCTGAGTCGATCTGGCTATGTAAGTTCCGTCCGTCCGTCTGTCCATCTAAACCTTGTAATCACGCTACAGATCGCAATCAAACGGATCGTCACCAAATTTTGGGTGTTAATGAGGGTCCCGGAGTGGAAGAAGCGTATTGATTTTGGTGATGGTCGGATAATATTTAGGGGTCGGAATGGGCAAAAAAAACTTATTAGGAGAAAAAGTCAACGTTTTATTTCAAAGCACATACCTCCGCATCTATAAGGGGTATATCAAAAGCAATACCTGCTAATGAAAGTAGAAAATATCACCTTTAGGTGGTCAAACAACGAAGATATAGCAATAGTCGGTAATACATCCCTACTTTTCATTTTTGCGATTTTAATTATAATGACGAATATCACAGCTTCGGATGGGGAACTTCCAAAAGCAAAACCTGACTATGAAAGTAGAATATCCCACCTTTACAATAATGCAAAGCAGGTTGGCGTAGGTGGGCAAATAACCCTGTAGGAAGTGTGCGGTCATGTGTTGACATGTCGCCACTTTGTCTACTAATATGGTGACAAAGTCAACACTTTGTCACCAGGTTGTCAACTATTGATACCTTTACCTTAATAAGAAGAAGCATTGTGTATATTGACAGATGATAGCAACGAAGCATCCTTTTTTTTAATTTTCTTAATTGTTTGGCGTAAAATAATTTTGCGGTTGGTGAAAAAAGTGTTTTTGTAAAAATCAATAAAATATCGTGAAAACTTTAGGCATATAATTTCAATAACAAGTATGAGCAAAAGAAAATATAAAATACATGTGAAAAATAAACATATTCTATAGCAAAGTACGAATTCTGAGGCGACTAACAACATTTGTGGTGAAATTTGGACAATTAGACATTATGTGGAACCTTTAGAGAAGATTGTGGAGCCTGATGTATATATTGTCCCGTCTCGCTGGAAATGCTGAATGCAACTAAACATAATAATGAATTACAATGTTGAAGAATTATTTGGCAAAAATCGATTGTGAGATTTTTCCAATGTTATACAGCTGCAATAGGTAAGCAAAATTTAAGGACATATTTTTTATTTATGTTTATTTATACATGTTTATTCTTTTCAATTCCTAGATGTTATATCAACATTCAGCGAATCGCTTGATAAAACGTTAAGTGCAACAGAAGAAGAACTATTTTAAGCAGACAAGTCATTGGTGCGACTTGGCCAAGAAAATAAAACGAGAACGTTTTTTTATTATTTATAAGTTAAAATATTTAAGCAGCCTTGAAAGCATTGTCTTTATTTACTAACCAGCCTGTTTCTGTATGTCGAAAGAAGAATGTGTGCGAATGAAACACGCCCAAACTCTTGTGTGTTTTTCAAATTTGTTTTTCGTTTTGAAGCAAAAGCAAAGGTAAAATTATTTCGAAAACTAAAGTTTGGGCGTGTTTCATTCGCACACATTCTTCTTTCGACATACAGAAACAGGCTGTAATTTTTACTTATGTGGAATCTTTGGCTTAGCCATTAAAAAGATAAAAATACTGTAATACGCAATTTGTACATTTTTAGCATTTTCAATATTATTTGTTTTATTCTTTAATGAAATATAGTATTTAAACAAATGTGTAGCTTCATCTTCTTATTAAATGTACTATATAGCTGTTTTATCTATGAAAAAGTTCCAAATAAGCTAAAAAATTTAGTATTGAAAATCTGGTACTATTGACTCACTACCTCCAATGTCTATACTGACTCACTACCTCCATTGTCTATACTGACTTACTACCTCCAATGTCTATACTGACTCACTAACTCCAATGTCAACACATGGTTCCTCAGGAACTACTGACTTACTATTGACATACTAGTTCCATTGTCAGTACTGACTTTCGAATGACACGTTCATACAAAATGTCTATAGGAAATTACATTAGTTGTCTACAGTTTGTCAGTAGTACTGTTGACAATGTCAGTAGTAAGTCAGTATAGATTCACTATTGACATTTCCTACAGGGAACGTAGATATAGCAATAGTCGGTAATACATCCCATTTTTAATTTTTTTTCGAAAATCGCGCTACAGGTCGCACTTTTGAATCGGATCGTCACGAAATTTTGGGAATTAATGGAGGTCCCACAGAAGAAGAAGCCTATTGATTGTGATGATGGTCGGACAATATTCAGGGGTCGGAATGCGCAAAAACTTATTTGGAGAAATGTCAACGTTTTATTTCAAAGCCGATATCTCTGTTTCTTTAAAAGTTATATCAAAAGCAAAACCTGGCGAGAAAAGTAGAAAATATCAGCTTTACAACGATGTAAATCAGGTTGTCGTAGGCGGTCAAAAACATAGATATCGCAATAGTAACCACGCTTCAGGTCTCAATTTTGATCGGATCGTCACGAATTTTTTGGGAGTTTATGCGGGTCCCTCAGAGGAAAAAGCCTATTAAGTTTGGTGATAGTCGGATAATATTCAGGAGTCGGAATAAGCAAAAAGCTTATGTGGAGAAAAGTCAACGTTTTTTCTTATGCGAATATCTCCGCTTCTGGTAGGAGTATTCCAAAGGAGAGCCCGTCAATAGAAGAAGAAAAGATCTCCTTTATATTTATGTAAAGTATGTTGGTGTAAGTGGGCAAACAACCGAAATATCGCAAAATTCAGTAATATATCCAATTTTTCCTTTTTTAATCACGCTACAGGTTGAAATATTGATCGGATAGTCACGAAATTTTGGGGGTAGATGGGGGCTCCACAGAGGAAGAAGCTTATTGATTTTGGTGAGAGTCGGATAACATTTAGGTGTCGGAATGGGGAAAAAATCATGTGAAGTCAAATTCAAATTTTTATTCTTTGTGAATATATCGGCTTCTAGTAGGGGAATTCCAACGGCAAAGCCTGTCAATGGAGGAAGAAAATATTACCTTTACATTGGTGTAAAGTAGGTTGGCGAAGGTGGTCAAACGAGGGAGATATCACAATAGTCGGTAATGCATCCAATTCTTCAATTTTTTCCAATCACGCTACAGGTCGTAATTTTGATCGGATGGTCACGAAATTTTCGTTCTTATGGGAGTCCCAGAGAGAAAGAGACATATTATGTTTGGTGTTAGTCGGATTTAATTCCCTTAAAGATATGTTTACCAGTAAAAAGCTTATGCACAGGGGTAGTGGTGTAGGGTATCACGTGGTCGGCCCCGTCCCGGCTATAGCCTTTGCTCACTTATTTTTTGTTTAAGAAGGTAATGCAGAATAATATTGAGAATCTGTTGCGAGATCCGAAAAAATAGAGTTCCTTACGAAACATTTTGATAAAAATTTATTCATCACTAATATATAAACGTTGTTTCAACAAAGTTTTTAGACAACGACATTTAAAACGCCAACCTATTTTTAATTTCCGACTAGAGAATTTGATAGTCGCAATTCACATCTATCAGCAGATTTTGGAATTTTTTTAACAGCTATTAACTATTAGTCAAAACATTTATTTATCTTCCAATTATTTAATGGAATTCTATTTAATATATTTCGTTAATTAAAAACTCATTTTTACTATCAACTGTTTTAAAAAAAATCACAAGCACGAATTGCTTACTAAACTAATTCTTTCATTACAGCAGTACGCTATGTACGTTTTCTTTACAAAAATAAACTCTAAAGTAATTGTAAGCAAAATTTATTGTAAACTTTCCTTTCTTTTGCTATAGCAAATGCAAACCCAAAAGAAACAACAACGACCTAGAACAACAACAGAAAAAATATCAAAATTATTGCAAATCGATTTCTGCAAAACAAAAACACCTAAAAACCAATAAAAAATACTCCCAATATTTTACCAACATTCTCACACACACACTCCCAGTCAATAATAGACTGACTGGCATTGCCTCAATTCTCTAACGAAGCAATTCATACAACAAGACCCAACAAATTGATGGTCCATCCCCCTTCATTTTGAACGAAAGGACAGCTTTGTATGGAATACACAACATCTGTTTACATCTCGGAACTGATGCTGCACGACCAAATAACAAAAGGTTGTTCCTTTTTTTCACAAAAGGTTTCACATTTCTTCTTGTTAGATGTTGAGGAGATGTTTTAACTAAAGATTTCGCCCCAGCAGATACTTGATTATTTGTGTGAGTTTTGAAGAGGGCAGAGGTGGAAAGGAAGAAGGAAGGGTATCATTGTTATGTAGTTAAGGGATTATTTTGCTTTGTGTTTGTGTGGTAAGGACTGCAAGTATGCTACCTTCCGAGCTATTGTGTTAAAATGCCGCATCTATGGGAATGTTCATTGCTTGGTACTTTTTTTAAGATTTGCTACATTTTCGGTCATAAAGCTTATTTTATTGAGTTGTCGAGTGTGTTTCGTACAACCACACACTTTCCCTTTGTCGGAACGACCGACGACGCATTTCATTCACATTTTGGCCCATTTGGCTAGAGTTTTGTTTGTTCTTTTTTGCCATATGAAAAGCAAATGTTTCTTGTAAGGTCTACATGTAAAGCCTGCTTACTTGTATCACCAGCAGTGGTATTGAATGGTAAAAAAAGAACGAAATGGTACTCGTCGTATTACTGCCAATTTGGCATTGTTCTCGGTCTATGCCAAGTGTAATGATAATAATATTTCCTTAAATATACACCAACAAAAAACATTGCCAAAAACCGTGTGTGCTTTTCGTTTCTTCTATTTTTACATGGGAGTAAACATTTTTGTTTCAACGATGTTAAGTTGAGTAATTGTTTGCAGCTGCTGAAAATGGCAAAATGATTATGAAAAAGTAGGAGTTGTATTTATCGTCTGCTACCAAAAAATCTATAATTTAACATATGCGGATGGAAATTCTGTAGTATAAAATTTAATATTTTCGATTTCTTAAGGAGAGGAAACTGATGAAAAAATTGAATTTCAATTTGTTGTAGTTTCCTTATAAATAACTTCAAGTCATGGGTTGGTTGAGCAAATCATGGTATTTGAACTTCGAACTGTTTTACACAGATCACTCAGAGCTCTTGAAATCATTGAGAATTACCATTTAAGATTCCTCTAACAACATTTTGTGGGCCTACATGAATTCGAAACTTTTGTTACATAATAATCATCATAAATAATAAGTAAAAAAGTATCAGTCGGCTTTGCCGACAGAGGTATACCCTCAGCCTGTGCAAATTGAAACCCTTTTTTCACAAAAACTTATCTATTTAGGGGGTTTCAAAATGTTGGTCGTATGAACCGACAAAAATGTTGATTAGGATTAAAGTTCAACAATTTGGCGGATAAGGTACTTAAAGGAATGGACCGACATAGACCATGGTGGTGCCATAGGGGGGTTTTTACACCCTTCGGGCTGTTTTCTCAAGAAGTATTTACTTGCCCCTGAAACAACTTTTACCATCGTAATTGAGGCAGCGAATATAAGTTGCTTCAACAAAAATCAAAGTGATTCAATAGCAGGTCTTAAAGTGAACTTATCCAAAATTGTGTGTGGGAGGTACGGGATGGAGTGGACGAATATAGTCCATATTCGAACCTGATCTATATCTGGTAGATATTATGAGAATGTGTAAAGTATGGACCAAATCGGTCACTCCCATCAAGAGTTATCGTGCGCACAATTTTTCCGAATTATTTTGAACTTTTGTGAGGTATGTACCTGAAGGAGTGGACCGATATGGCTTATCTACGAACTTAAAGTAAGTTTGGAAACGATATTACGATGGCCAAAATTTGGCCGGAATCGGCATTTCCGTTCGAGAATTATCTTGCGCTTCCACCCATAAACATGGTGTCATATGGTTTGTTTTTTCAACTTTAAGGCTATTTTTTTCAGGAAGTAAGGACTTGCCCCTGAGGAAACTTGTACCTTCGTATAGGGGACAGTGAATACAAGCTGTTACAATAAAAACCAAGGCGATACGAGAGCAGGTCCTAAACTGAACTTTTCCGAAATTTTGTGTGGGAGGTACTCGAAGGAGTTTACCGATTGAGTCCATATTGGAACCTCATCTAAGTCTGGTAGAAATTTCATAATGTGTAAAGTATTGACCAAATCGGTTACTCCCTTCAAGAGTTATCGTACGCAAAAATTTTCCGAACATTTTCGAACTTTTGTGGGGGAGGTACCGGAAGGAGTGGACCGATATAATCCATCTTTGAACTTGAACTAAGTTTGGACAAAATATTACGAAATCCAAATTTTGGACCGAATCGGCAGATCCGTTCGAGAGTTATCTTGCGCTCCAACCACTACACACGGTGTCATAGGGTTTTTTGTAACTTTCAGGCTATTTTCTCAGGAAGTATGGACTTGCCCCTAATGAAACTTACAGCGTCGTATAGAGGACAGCGAATACAACTTGCGTAAACAAAAATCAAAGCGATTCGAGACCAGGTCCTAAACTGAACTTTTCCGACATTTTGTGTGGGAGGTATCCGAAGGAGTGGACCGATTGAGTCCATATTGGAACCTCATCTAAGTTTGGTAGAAATTACACGATGTGCAAAGTATGGACCAAATCCGTTATTCCCTACAAGAGTTATCGTGCTCACAAGTTTTGAACCGAATCGATTGATCCGTTCGAGAGTTATCGTGCGCACCAGCTTGCCAGACAGACGGACGGACATTGCTAGATATACTCAAAATTGTCTGAAACGGATATCGTACAAATATACTTGGGGTCTTAAACCATTATTTCGATGAGGCACATTTTGGTCGTATCAAAGTGGAAATACCCTCTTTAGCCTAAAGGCTGAGGGTATAAAACTCAAATGTCGTTCGTTGGTAATGGCATCAGTTGAGAATGTCTGGACCGATTTGGATATTTCTATTTTTGAAATGATCGCCATAACCCAACTTGGGTTTTTATGCAAAGAAAATTTTAATACGCCCACTTCTACACCCATTTTTTCAATTTTCAATTTTAATCTTTTCTACAAAAACTACTGAACTGATTTTCCTGAAACTGTCATGGAATGTACAGGAATCGCCTCCGGTGAAAATAGGCTACAAAATTAGGTTCGGAGGAAGCGGGGTACAAAACAACTCCACGCTTCCAAGTATCTCGCAGAGGATAATCATTTGGAACAGAGCACCAAATTAAGTTCGAATCTGAAAAAAGGATACGACATCTGGAAGGACAATGTTGGTTGTGCAAAAAAAGAAGGATAATTTTCGCTTTGTAGTTTTGGATTATAGCGGAGGTTTCGGGTTACTAAATGAAGGACACCGGAAAGGACCAAGAAAATGCCACACTTCATACTGTTTGTCGGTCAACATATTTAGTTTGGGTTATGACCGTGGTGTAATGGTAAGCATGCATATATTGCACACTGATTGTCTGGTTTCTAGAGTTGTACAATCTAGTTCATTTGAAAGATCTAGTTCAATTGCTCAGCTCTTTAGACTGAACTAGGTCAGTAATCTAGTTCATAGTTCACTATCCAGTTCAATCATTCGGATAAAAATCGTTCTCCGGCTCTTAATCGGTCGTTTGATGAAAACGCATACATACGAGGGCGGTTCGGAAACTTCTTAGCCTATCAATGAAAGAGAATAGTTAGTTTTTCAAAAATATTTTTATTTTTCAATATAATCTCCTGAAACTTCAATACACTTAGACCAACGCTTTTCTAGCAATTCTATCCCTTGATTAAAATAGTTTTCCTCAAGGTTTTCAAAATAGTGGTTTACAACTGTAATTGCATCTTCATTTGAGGTAAAACGATTGCCAGCAAGGAATTTTTTTAGATTTGGGAACAAGTAAAAGTCACTTGGAGCTAAATCAGGAGAATAAGGTGGTTGGTCAAGCAACTCGTACTTTAATTCGTTGATTTTAGCTATTGTTAAAACACTCTTGTGCGCTGGTGCGTTGTCTTGATGATAAATTATTTTTTTGTGTTGTAAGCCAGGACGTTTTTCTCGAATTTGTACATTTAATTGATCCAAAAGGTTGCAATAGTACTCTGAATTTATTGTTTTACCCTTTTGCAGATAGTCAATCAATAAAATACCTTTGAAGTCCCAAAAACCGTTGCCATAACCTTACCAGCCGATTGAATTGTTTTTGCCTTCTTTGGGGCACTTCCTCCAGCTTCAGTCCATTGTTTGGATTGTTCTTTTGTCTCTGGAGTATAGTGGTGGATCCATAAAACGATCCAAACAAGCTTGAGAAATGTTCATTCTTATGCGTTTTTCATCGACTGTTAACAAATGCGGCACCCATCTTGCAGAAAGCTTTTTCATCTGTAGTTCTTCATGCAAAATTAAATGGACTCGATCATTTGAGATGCCCATGATATTAGCAAATTCACGCACTTTTGTTCGTCTATCATTTAATACCATATCATGCACTTTGGCTACAATTTCTGTTGTTGTTGCTGTTTTTGGACGTCCACTACGTGGTTCATCTTCAATGCTTGTACGACCACGTTTAAATTCAGCAACCCAATTTTTTACTGTTGCATATGAAGGAGCACTTTCACCAAACACATTCACCATATCATTATCAATTTCTTGTCCCGATAAACCTTTTTTATGTAAATATTTAATGACAGCACGCATTTCTAATTTTTCCATTGTAAACAAATTGCGGATGCGTCTTTTTTGAACACCTGTTTCTATATGAAGGAGTTGCCAGATCGAAACAAAATTTAACATGTGTTCATAACAGAGATGGAAGTTTCCAAAACACTTAACTTTTTTCTGTTTATACCGCGCTTTTTGTGCTAGGCTAAGAGTTTCCGAACTGCCCTCGTACATACACCAAATACAAACAAACAAAGGGCTAATATAACACTGTGCAACACTGGAAATGCAAACAACTTCTAATGGGTATTTTCTGAATGTACATATTGAGACTACAAAAACCTTAATTGGGTTTTGTGTTTTTAGATCGGGTTTAGATTTTATGGCCTCATCTAAACCGACCTAAAATGAGCTTCTTTTCCAGTGATCGGACCTTTATCTCCGAAACTAATAAGAATTTTGCTTTGCCGTCTTCAGCAATATTGTAGCCCTAAAGTAGCAGAACATATGTGTCAAACAGATGAACTAGGAAAAGCTGCATCTAGCGCATCAGACTCGTTAAAATATAGAAAGGTTTACATAATTTCTGAAATTCTGGTCAGTAACAACTAAACTGTTGGGAGTTGAAACAAGTAACCATTCTAAAAAATTTTCCAAATAACGTGACCATAAATTCTTCAGAACATTCTGAAACTCTAAAATGGTTATTTCACGTTGTTTAAGGGGTATTTTATAACATACCTTTTACAGAACTTATTTCAAACAATGTTCACACAGGCTGTTTATTCTCATGTTGGGGATTTCAATGAATTATTGAAATATTTACCAAATTGTTTTTGAAAAATTTGCTATAAACAGGGCGATAGAGGCATTTTACAACAATATAATGTTCTTAAGAGTTGTGTACTACATTCCAGAGAATATTTTCCCCAAAGGTAACATTAAGAAGAATTTAACATTTTGGGAGATACGCTGCGAAATATACACAAATTAAAGAATTTTTAGATATATTATAAAATTTGAGGCAATAAATGCAGTTTTCCGACTTCACTATTCCTCCAAATATTTTCTTCTTATTTTTATCTACAAGTTTGCTGCAGATGTCAAAACAAGATTCGTATTGGTTTCAGAGATACAGCCCCGATTTGTTTTTAAAATTCGATCTTTAACCATGTTTAGATGATGCCATAAAAACCGAACCCGATCTAAGAAAACAAAACCAAATATGGTTCTTGCCTATTGGTCCTCTACTTTCATAAAATTCTGCACAGAAGTTGTTTGCACGCGATTGGCTCAAAAATGTTGCACAGTGTAATTTAACTACTCCATAACAAAAATATTACATTTACATAGTTTTATTGCATTCTTAAAGAAAGATTAATTAATTAAAAACAAGTAAGAAAAGCTTTAAGTTCGGTTGGGCCGAACTTTTTATACCCTCCACCACAAATTTCAGCCATTTCGGTGGATTAATGTGGCCACTACCTTCAAAATACCGAAATTCGGAAGGTACCGTTCTATGGGGGCTATATTATGGCGTGGACCTATACCTACAAATTTCTGGGGGAAAGTTTTATACGCCTAAAGAAGACTAAATACCAAATTTCAGCCATATCGGTGTGATAATGTGGCTAAAACGTTCAAAATATCGAAAATCGGGAGATATTGTATTATGGGGGCTATATCAACACGTGGACCTATATAAACATTTTATGGTAGAAATATTTCTTAGCCTCTGGAAACACAAAATACAAAGTTACAACCGATTCTTTGGTCAAATGGGTCTAATACATACAAAATATATTAAAATGACGCGTACTTTATAAGGGGTCTTATGTGGGGACTATACCAAAACGTGGACCTATGTAACCCAACTTTGGTAGGAATGTTTTCTGGCCTCTGAAGACACAAAATACCAAATTACAACCAATTCTGTGGTCAAATGGGTCTAATACATTCAAAATATATTAAAATGACGCGTACTTTATATGGGACCTTATATGGGGGCTATACCAAAACGTGGACCTATATAACTCAACTTTGGTAGGAATATTTTTTGGCCTCTGGAGACACAAAGTACCAAATTACAACCAATTCGGTGGTAAAATGGGCCAAATATCTTAAAAATTCCTTAAAACGACGACGCGTCACGCGTCATTTTGTATGGGGGCTATACGAAAGCGTGGACCTACATAGCCCGCTTTCAATACCAAAAGTCCTACGTAAATATAACATATTTTCCCAAAATTTCATCAACCTACGTCAATCCGTTCGGACGCTAGAGTGATTTCCACAGACGGACAGACGGACAGACAGACAGACGGACAGACGGACGGACATGGCTATATCGATGTAGAATTGCACGCTGATCAAGAATATATATACTTTGTGGGGTCTACAATGATTATTTCGAGTAGTTACAAACGTAGTGACAAACTTAATATACCCCCATCCTATGGTGGAGGGTATAAAAAACATCCTTCATTTAGGTGGCTGGCAAAAAATCTTATGTTGTATGTGTGTGTGTGTAGAAATTGTCATTGCAAAAAAGCTTTGTGCGTGTGTGTTTCTTTTTATGTTTTCCTTTTTTTCTATCCAAAAAGGCAGATTCATTAGGTAATGGATTCGACATATTGTAATATGTTATGTCTCTATGTTTTTGTAGAAACATAAACAAACTGATCACATTACGAAGGCATCCCTTAACATAGACGACGCCGTCACTTTATGTATTTGTGAACGACATGTTGAACTAGATTGTGAATCGTTCGTTGATCGTACGGTCACCGACTGATTATAGTTCAGTGAACTATTGAACTATACTGAACTATATCGACTGATCTAGTTCATACGCTCTTTTCAATGAATCGTTCAACTATACAACTCTACCGGTTTCGAATCACTGCTCCGCCCGTTTAATATTTTTTAAAATTTATAGAAATTACATGGGTAAAAATGTGTGTGTTTGTGTCTTTGTTTCTAATTCAAACAAAATTTAAAAGTTTCAGACTCTTCGGAAAGTTGATTGTGTAAAAAAGGTACAGAATTTTGACCATGAAAAAAAGCGAGTCTGAACAACTTTACCGCGGAGATATAAGTATATGTGTGAATAACCTCTTTCTTTTATTCTGGCTAACACAAAATCCTTTTCCAAAAAATTAAGTACTTCGGGAGTTTAGTTTTGTGACTTTTTGGGACATTTATGGAGTTCTGAATAAATGCTAATAAGTTTGATTTAGATTATATAGGTACCTGAAGTTATCGACCGACATTGTCCATATTAGAAGTGCCATCCAGTCATTTAAGCTGGTCATCGTAGAATATTTTAAGCTCTTGGAAGCGTGGGTTCACTCTCGAAAAAAATGTGTCGTTATACTTAGAACCACAACGACTACCATGTTTCGAAATTTCAAAACAATTATCGAAAAACCCTTAAATTGCACCAAATCGAAATTTTGAAAGTTGTGTAGGGGAGGTACCGTAAGGTATTGCCCGATTAGGACTATTACGATGTGCAAAGGTAGAACCAATGTGACTCACTTCTTATCGCGCTCACCAGCAGTTAGATTTTTCAAAGATCTTGGGCCATTATATCCTTGTAAATGGGATGTAATTTCAAAACTATGTTCGAATTGCCATTAAACAACGTGGTTTTTCTTTATAGACCTTCTTGGACCTTGATATAATTTTTATAGAAATGCTAATGTGTGGTAAGTGTAAGGGCATAAAAAAAAAAAAAACTTTTAAAAACTACCCGGGAGATGTCCATTAGGGTTATGATTTTTTTACATTTATTCTCAAAACTTATTTCCTGTAGTGAGAATGAATGAACTTTTGCCTATTACTGCCTTAAATACCATTTATTCCACTTTATCATAAAAAAGGTATATGAAATAAAGTTATATATAATATAAATTGATATATATGGTGTAAAATTAGTAAGAAACAAAAGGTTATGTCATTTTATATATGTCGTGTGCCCCTTGTTTTCAGTTAAGTATCTGCTTACAGTGACTTCAACAAATTTTCAAAAGTTCTGAAACATAAAAACTGTAAAAGATTTTTTGTAGAAGTTTTTTATCGAATCACTTTAAAATTAAGATTTTAGGTTATCTTAGCTAATAACTCATCAAAATATCATACAGGAAAATGATGTTTTAAAAAAGTCATAACCCTAATGTCCATAGACTGCATTTGTGCGAACAGTTTTTATCAATGAACGCAAACAAACGAAACGATTTCCATACCATACATACAGAGTCACAAACTTTTCATTTTTTTTTTTTTGAATCGTTCCGTTCTCAAAACAAAAAAAGAACAAAAACTTTTCAACTGAAGAAGAACAAAACGGTACGATTGCTGAAAAGTACCTTGGCTATGCTGTTCCGAGTTGTTTCATTCACGAACGAAACACAATTATTCGTTTGCAAACGTTTGCTGTGCGAAATGATCAATGGTACATTAAGGCACGCACACATTTTCTTGTTTAACAACTTAATAAGCTAACATCACACACTTGGAACATACTGCAGTGGATGTTTCAATCAACTACCAAACGTTTGCAATGTGTATTGTACGGTTTCGTTTTCTATAAGTTGCTGTGAATTTGAGAACTTTTCATTTTTTCGTTTTGTTTACATTCTTGAAACTAAACAGCGAGTTCGGCCAACTTGTGTTATGTTTCGTTTTGTTCCTATGGAAACATTTCATAAAGTTTATTTCCGCACCCTGATTTTGATATTTTCGTGTGGGAAGTGTCCGAAGGAGTGGACTGATATATTCAGGTATAGTCCACGAAATATTACGAAAAAGAAATAGTGCACCAAATCGGTTGATCCGTTCTAGAGTTATCATGCGCTAGAGTTATCATGCGCTCATGTTCTCTATTCTCACGGAATGGACTGATATCAAAGATACAATTAACCTTTTGAGCATGGTATGGAGCAATAAGGCGTTTGATTGTTTTGCAGAAACAATCCCTGTACATATATATTTAAAAATGAACCAACTTGCATTAGTTGTTAATATTCGCAAAAGCAGATTTGTGAACTTTGGGTGCCACCGTGGCGCAATGGTATGCACGCCCGCCTTGCACACAGAAGGTAGGGGTTTCGATTCCCGACCAGGCAACATTTCAGTCTTGAAAAACTTCTCCACAAGTGGTGTCCTAAGACCCGCCGTTCGGACTCGGCGATAAACAGTAGGTCCCATATCATTGAGCCTTAATATGAATCGGGGTGCACTCATTGATATGAGAGAAGTCTCCCTTGTCCCGTATGGTATGTTGTGGAACAATGTTTTGTTTTGTTTTAGATTTGTGAACTTTGTTTGGTTGGTTTCGGGGTTAAAGTCGAACCAACATTGCTCAAGCTCTTATTTTGAATCACCAATTGTTGTAAACTTTTTTAACCAGTGTAAACAACCTTACAAATAACATGCCACGAATAAGGTACAAAGAATTTAGTTCAATTCTATCAATATTTTGACGGACTTCTAGTGGGATGCCAGAGAATTTGTAGATTTCAAATAGTACAAAAACGTAAATGTGTAAGAAGAATTTATTTCCCACCGAGAAAATAACTTCAGTGGTACGAGTAGTGTAGATGTCAGTAGTCCACACAAACATAATCCAAAAATCCTTCATATATCACAAGAACACCTTATTTGGGAATGTTGGGGCATTATCGAGAAAACTAAAAATTATAGCGAGGTACCTGAAGGAATGAATCAAAATAATCCACTTTGGAATTAAATCTAATATTAAGAGTCCCTTCTTTTTATAAGATTTAGAGCTTTCGGGTCACTATATCAGAAAGTATGGCAGTGTGCCCACGAAAAGTTAGATAATCGTAATCAGATCCACAAGGACTACCTTCGTTAAAAATTCCAAAACTATTCTGAAAAAGACCATAAATTACTCCTAACCATAGGAGAGAACCAATACAATTCCCTCACCGAACATAATCTAAGTTTGGAAGACAAATGTTGGACCAAGTTGGTTAAAGTTATAGTACATTAACCATTAAATTTATATGTGCCCATATTTATGATTTACTTACATAATACATCAAAGAGGTCAGTAATAACATACCTAAAAAGAAAAAAATAATTTAAGATAATTTTAATATTGTTTTCTTGATATAACATCCATATAACAAATATTAAAAAATACATAAACAAATCACATACAAATGTTTAAGGTTTTACTTCACAGATAACAAATGTATGTATCCATCATTCCAAAAATATCAAAAGAAAATTCCACAGACGAACCAAAAAAAGTCTACTTTAACTAAATACTTTCACACACAATGGTTTAATCAAGCGTTAGCGTTTAAAAAGAGCACTTAACTCGAGATGAGTGTTCGTTGTTCACCAACCACTTAAAGGCTAAAAAGCAGACACGCAAGCAACACAACAACGCCAAAGCAACAGCTATGCCCAAAACCAACTGCAGAAAAGGAGCAAGTTTTTGCCACACAATCAAAACCAACATTGCCTGAGTAAATTTAAACTTGAAATTTTTATTGCATTTTGTTTCACCACCACGTTTTTCTGTTAGTAAACAACAGCTCTCTTATAAAACAGTATGGAAAGAAAAAAAGTAGGTTGTAAGCAACACTTACTATATAAACAGAAAAAGCTTGTTGCATTTTAAGTTTAAATACACTAAATGACTAAAGTGAGTCTTTTTTGCAGAAAGTATGCATACGAGTATGTTGTAAAAATATGAAAATAGCGGTATGAAGTAACTTCGAGATGATAGTATGTTATTTGTAGCCCCCTAATAATAATACGGATTATCTTCTTATAGACTAAAAATAAATACAATAATTACTTTATAGAGACGTATAGTATATACTTTATGAAAGTCCAAATTTTTTCATATGAAGTTAAATTGGAACATTTCTGTAAATATTTTGGCTCAACTTGAAATAGTTACATACTACAGAGGGAAGTGGACCTTATTGCGTCGAAACTGGTCGGGATGTTCAACGCTTGAGGCCAGGGCAGTTTTTATCCCTAAACCTGACAAAGCAAGCTACGCATACCAAAATATTATCGCCAGATAAGTTTAACTTCATTCTTACTCAAGACAATGGAAAGACGGCCAAGATAAAGAGTATAATCCCTAACGATATGCTTAAATACAAACAACACGCAAACGTTAAAGGCAGATCAGTGGAAACCGCTTTACACCATATAGATAGAACCTTTGAAATGAGAATGTATACACTTGTTGTATGCATTGATATCGAAGGCGATGTTAACAACGTCAGAAACCGAGACGCTGATCCACTCTTTAGACGAGTTTCAGGTAGACAGGGCCCTAAGGAACTAGATAAACTATATGCTAAGGAATAGATGGATAAGCTGCGGGCTATATGACGTCAAAATAAGAGACAAAGTCGGACAACGAACGCCACAGTGAGGGATACTATCACCTCTTTTGTGGGTTACTCCATAAATAGTCTCCTAAGGACCTTAACCGAAGAAGGATTTGACCCAGTCTGTTACGCAGACGAAGTTATAGTACTTCAAAGGGGAAAGAATTCGAACATACTTTGTAGAAGAGCAGAAACGGAGCAGACCGAGAAGTCTGAACGTTAACCCGCGAAAAACGGAAATATGTCTATTCACTTGGAAAACGAAAGTGAGAAACTTCGAGGAAACCGTTTTCCCAAATAAGACAATAAATATTTCTCGTACAGTTAAATTCGTAAGATTAACTCTGGATAGGAAACTTAAATGGAAAGACCATATTCAAGAAGGGGCCAACAAGGCCCAAAGATTTTGGTCAACATGTAGAAGGACAATAGGCTCAAAATGGGGTTTTAATCCTAGGATGCCACACTGGCTATACAGAGGCGTATTTAGACCAATCCTAACATACTCATCTGTGGTATGGTGGACAGCTATGGACAAACAATGCAATGTGAAGATATTGCAAAAAATCCCAGGACATGTTGCCTAAGCATTAGCGGGCAATGAGGACCACACCGACTAGGGCTTTAGAAACAATTTTGTTTGTACACCTAATAGAAATTCAGATGAGGCAGCCATCGCAGCTATAAGGCTAAAGTGGATGAGCGAGTGGATCGGTAGAGACCACCAAAAATACCATCAAAACATACTAAAGGTCACAACGGCTGAATCTATAAACCAAATAGTATCAGACCGCATACCTGAAACTAGTAAAGTAGCTTTGTGTGAAGTTTTAATATCAGACAGAGACATGTGGATCGATGGAGCTCTAGCACAGATTCCCGCTAGAAGCTGCGAGTTTACGGATGAAGCTGTGCTATAGGGGAGAACCGGTCTGGGTCTATATATCATGGAACGGGAAACGAAAATCTCCCTCCGACTGCCGGATCATAATACGATTCTTCAGGCGGAAATCCGAGCCTACCACTGCACACAAATCCGGCCACTGCAAACATCCTTACGGGCAGTAATGCAACCATTGCACTGTGGTCGAATTTTTATGGGAAGAGCGGCCAAAAATACTTCTCTTCTATCAACACGAAAATTTCAGTAAAGGCTAGTTTAGGAAATAAAGAGAAGCAAAAAAATTCAACATATTCATTTATTTCTAGCATTTTTGGCGTCTTGACCACATCTTTCAATGAAATTGACTACACTTTGGCTATCGGTATTCCCTAGTGTTAGAAAACCTTCTTGCAAAAGATTTTAGAATTGGGTCCCCGTTTTGATATGGTCCCCATATAATTTATTTTGTATTATAGTTGACCTTTGGACTTATTCTTCTTGGAGTTTTGGTTTGGCTTGATGTCAAGGAACATAAAAACAACAATTTGTAGTTGGTTTTAATGTATCACTTTATTTTACCGATATTTCGATCGTCCTCGACCTGTGTGTGTATTGCGGCTATAACAACCAAGATAGTGAAATCTAGAACTGTCTTGGAATGTATACAGTCTATAAATAACTACTCCCAACATGGCACTGTACACATTATAGGGATTAGGGTTAACGGAGAGGACGACGAAACATTGGAACACTACCTCTGTCATTGTCAGGCCTTCACAAACCCGGCCTCGACCAAATTAGGACAATCGAGCTCAAAAAATTAAGAGACTATGTCAATGTGACAGAAATCCAAGACTAACGTCAATAAAATAATCAGGAATTTAACTAATGAATTCTTATACTTCAATTACACAACCGCACAACCCCAATTCGAAATACCGAGTTTTCCTATCTCGTCTACATCTTGGTTACACCATCGAAACCTTGTCCTCCCAGTTCTGCGTGTAACGCCATGCGGCCCGTATTTATACGCCTTTTTAGCTGGTTCATCATCGCTCATTCTTATTACATGGCCTACCAGCTCGTGGTTCATACGATGTCGATATTCACCGTCACCGATATTATATCACCGATGTCGATATGGCCCGTAGATGTTTCGAAGAATTTGCGCAAGTACCCAACCTTCAGAACCATGCATTAGCACTGGTAGTATCAGTGTTTTGTAAAGTGTTATTATACCCTCCACCATAACATGGAGGGTATAACTAGATGTGTCATTCCGTTTGTAAGACATGGAAATGTAAGTCCCCCCTATAAAGTATATCTTTTCCTGATCAGCATAAAATTCTAAATCGATATAACCATGTCCGTCCAATTTTTAAGATAGAGGTTTGTAGTTTGATATAGAATTTTCTACGAATCCTAATATGTTTGGTATTGAAAAGGAGCTATATCGGTCTATGTTTTGATATAATCCCTATTGAACGGTGCCATCTGATTTTCGAAATTTTGAAGATTTTAGCCACATTATCAACCCGATATGGCTGAAATTTGGTATTTAGTCTTCGTTGGAGGTATACAACATTCCATTAAAAATTTTGTCGGTGTAGGTCCATGTTTTCATGTGGCCCCTATAGAACGGTAACTCCCGATTTTCGGTATTTTGAAGATATTGACCCACCGAAATGACTGAAATTTGGTATTTAATATTCCATGAGTGTACAAAATGTGCCAGAAGAGAATTATCAGTATAGGCCCACGTCTTCATATAGCTCCCATAAAATCGTACCTTCCGATTTTCGGTATTTTGATGATTGAGCCAATAATATCCCCACTATGTGGGGAGAGTGTTATAAGTGATTTGTTTGTGCGTCATTCGTTCGTGCAACAGGAAATAATTTTTTGAGATTTTGTTCATTTCGTAGTATTTTTTCAATTTTTTTTTTTCAACGTGGTCTGTGCGGAAACTTTTTATACCATACATCACTATGTGGGGAGAGTGTTATAAGTTGGCTTTGCCCAAAAAGTTTGTAACGCATCGAAATAATGGTCGTAGACCCATATTTATATATACCAAAATGAATGCCACGAGCTGAGTCGATCTGTCGAATCGTCGCCAAACTTTGGGTGTTGATGGGGGTCCCGGAGGGAAAGATGGTGATGATGATGGTCGGATAATATTTAAGGGTCGGAATGGGCAAGAAAACTTATTTGGAGAAAAAGACAACGTTTTTTTTTCAAACCGAATATCTCAGCTTCTATAAAAGGTATACCAAAAAAGACCTGACAATGAAAGTAGAAAATATCACATTTCTAACTATGTAAAGCAGGTTGTTGTAGCCCACTAAACAACGAAGATATCGCAATAGTCGCAAATAAAACCCAACTTTTCATTTTATCGATTTTAATTATAATGATGGATAACACAGGTTTTGTTGGGGACTTTCCAAAAGCAAAGCCTGGCTATGAAAGTAGAAACTCCCGTCTAGGGTGTCCGGGTTTTCTACACAAAACGGTTTTCGGTTAACCGAAATTTTCAGTTTTCTCAAAAACCTGTTTTCGGTTTTCAAAAATTTTCAAAACCGGTTAACCGGCATAAACCGGTTTTGTAAAATAGGTACAAAATTGCTCATAATTGATAAATATTTGATTAAAAATTTGCGGCAAGGGGTAAATTAAGTATAACTAATTCGTTATTATATAATTATCTGATAATATCCTTGTTATTTAACATTCAACCTTAAAGTGGAGACAGCAAAGATAAGTCAGAAATTGTGCTCTTAGGATAGTAAAAGCTCTTACAAATATAAGATTGTGTACCAAAGGAATAAAATTTACATTTTATTAAGTCTGGATTCTCCTTCTTGCGTTGAAAACCTCAAATTATAGTGCCGGAATCAAAATGCATTTTGTTATCGTTACCCTTTACAACCTTAAATTCGACAAGTTCTTAGTTTACTGTACTAATTAAAAAACGTATGAATGACGTCATTCAAACAACGGTGTTATATTACGTATACGTAGTTTTTCATAGATCGTTCAATTGAACTATATTGGAGTTGTGCCATTTTACAAAAAATACTTTTCCAGTTTAAAGGTATCTGACATTTATAATTTTGCTGTACTTTTTCTTAGTTAAGTTTATTTTACTTTCGAGAATACAATTGTAATGAAATTTTAAAAATATTACTACTTTTTTAAAACCGGTTAACCGACACAAATAACCGGTTTTTTCGGTTAACCGAAAATTACGTTTTTGGCGAAAACCGGTTTCGGTTTTGTAACTCAAAACCGGTAAACCGGTTAACCGGTTTCGGTGTTGGACACCCTACTCCCGTCTTTATAATGATGCAAAGAAAGTTAGCGTAGGTGGCCAATAACTGAGATATTGCAATAGTCGGTAACACATCCCATTTTTCCATTTTTTTTAAATCACGCTACAGGTCGCAATTTTGATTTGGTGGTTATTTGAGGCGCCGAAGGAGAAGAAGACTATTCAGCTAACATTTTTCCGAATTCGGACAGAATTTTTGAAAAATTGCCGATTCAGATGCGGTTTTACGGACGTGGTCACCGAATTCGGAAAGAATTTTCTAAAGAAATTCTTAAAAAATATTAGAATTTCGCGACGATTTCGGGAGTAAATTCTTGGAAAATTCGGTGAAAATTTTAGATTTTCTTAAGAAAATCGGTCCGAATTCGGTAAGAAATTCTGGAAAAATTTGAAGAAAAGTTTAGATTTTCTGAAAAAAAATTGGAAAAAATTCTGACGCTTTGAACTTTCGGGGCTGTCGAAGGCTGCTTTATAATCGACAAAGATGTAGTAGGTGTCCCTTGCCAAGTCTAATGCGCATTGGTATGTCCCAATTATTTCGTTGACCATAGGCATACACAGTCTTATCTCCCTTCTTGTGGACAGGACACAGGATGCTCAAGTTCCCATCGTCGTGTAAGCGTTCTTCCACCCGCATGATGCTAACTACCTGATACATAAACCTTATCAGCGTACAGCCTCCGGTATTGAACAGCTCGGCTGGTAGGCTGTCGCCACCTACTGCCTTATTATTCTTCAGCAGTTTTATTGCTGTCTTTATCTCATCTTGGTCGGGCGGTATAAATTCAATACTGTTTTCTGGTATCTTCGCGTCTTCGCTAGTATTGAATACCAACAGTTTGAAAAATACTTTTTTCTCTTTCTATCATAAGCACATATCAGTTACCAAATTACCTTGCTGGTCTCTACTGGAAGATTTGACTGTCAAAAGCCATCAGTTTGATGTTTCACTCTTTGATAGAATTTACGGACTCCCGCTTTTCCATTTTTATCTTATTTTTCTGCGCAAATAACGTTTTTCTTCTCTCTCTCTCTCTCTCTCTATCTCTCTCTCTCTCTCTCTCTTTTCTTCCGATGTCCCTCTCTGATACTAGTACGACACTCCTGGTCATACCATGGGTTCCTTGGTGGAGGTCTCTGATATTCGAGTTGTTTGCATGGGGTGGGCAATACGTTGCCATTGTGCTGATATGCTATCGGAATGGTTTGATTAAGCAATTGCGCCAGTTGAGTGGAATATGATGTGGCTTTTCGTACATAATTGTGTTGTCTGTCCTTTTGGCTACGCTTAATCGGGTACGTAACTTTGCTGCAACAATGTGGAGGTTCAAGTCTATGTTTGCTCCTCGGAACGATCGTACATCTAATACGGAATGTCTTGATTTATTATATTTTAGTCTGCAGGCAGCCAGTTACCCTTATAAATATCGAGATGCTTAAATATGGTAATGCCGCTTTGAAGTCTATGCGCCTCATTCCATTGTCAGATATTTCACTGTGGAGCCTGAATTTCCCGACTGTGGGGCCAAAGATATTCTCCTTTCCAGTTTTGGCATTAAAATCGTCATAAACGATCATATGATTTTTTTAAGTTCTCGTAAAAAATATATCATTGGTCTATTCGTCCTTGTCTACAGTGGGGCATGAGCGCAAATAAACCTGAAGTTGAAGAGTTTTGCTTTTATCCGTATTGTAGCAAGTCCTTCATTCACTGCGGTGAAGCTGGTGACCAGATGTTTTAACCTCCGACCAACTACAAATCCACAATCAAACTCAAGTTTTAAAGAAATTCTCGATCAGAGTGTTTATTTGCGCACGTATCTATTTGAGCGAGCAATTGGCACCTGGGTATAAAAAATTTCTTGTTGAAAAACAGGAAACAAGGGAACTGATGAAGATCTGTGGCGAGATCCGAAACTATAGTCTTCCCTGCCTTACTCCTTGGTAAACATCGCCAATTTTTTCCCACTAATAAATTAAAGTTGTTTTAATAAAATATTAAAACAACGACTATGGGATTAAGCCTGACTATTTTGAAAAACAAAATATTATATTTTCCTCTACACATCCCCGAAGCTACACGGGAGACTTCTCTCATACCGATGAGTGTTCACCGATTCATATTATCTCAATGATATGGGAAAGGCTTTTTATTGCCAAGTCCGAACGGGGTGTCTTATGACACAACTTATAGAGAAGTTTTGCATGGCTGGAATAATCGAATCCGTGCATACAGAGTACAAGTCGGACTTTCTTATCATTGTACCACGGTGGCACGACATGCTTTATATCATGGCATAATACAATTTGTCGACTTTAGGTGTTGTTGTGGCGCCTTTCCCCAATTCTTAGTATATCCTGTATGACAGTAATATCGGCTTTTTATTTTTCCAGAACATCTGCCAATGCGTAAACTGTACCTTCTCTATAAAAACTGCGAACATTCCAGGTGCAGATACGCAGGGCAGGGTACTTAACTGGTGTTGAAGGCAGCTCCCCAGGTGACATCACGGAGAGGTCAGTGTTCCCATGAGATGAAAGAGGGGCCAAGACAAATTTTTTATTTATTTTTTAGGAAAAAACTACTTTTTTTTCGATTTTTTCGTTTTCCCGGAAAATGGTGTTCGAAATTTCGAACACTTACGCGAACACCATATGTATAGAAGTAAAATATTTTTGATTTATTTGCTTTTTTTATTGATTTATTTTATCATTTTTGAATGAAAAAATGGTTGAAGTGTGGTATTGAGTCATCTGTGGGCCTACAAAAATTTTCCCCGGAAATGTGTCAGTAGTGGTCCACATTTTGGATTGCCCCCCATAGAACGGTACCGCCCGATTTTCGGGGATTTTCAGGGATTTAGCTGCCTTATCCTACAGAAATGGTTGTAGTTTAATGGATATTTAGTCTTCTTTGGGGCTACTAAACTTTCCTCCAGAAATTTGTCAACACTAGTCTATTTTTTATATAGCCTCAGTAGAACGGTACCTCGCGATTTGAGTGTTTTTCAGGATTTTAGCCGTACTATCTTACAGAAATGGCTGAAATTTAGTATTTAGTTTTCTATGGGACTATAATAACTTTTCCCTCTAATTTGTCAGTACATTTCCACGTTTTGATCTAGCCACTGACATAAAGGTTAAGAACCAGTGTTCGAAACTTCGCTTGCGCATGTAAATCATGTTCTTTATATTGTGTGAAACGGTTAGATATATTAGTAAAAATTCCCCAAGATTTCTTTTAAAATTTAATTTTTTATAATTTTTTTTTAAATTGTTTAAAAACTATCCAAAAATATTGGTTTCAAAAATCTACCCTAAAGGGAGGGAATTTTCATGGGATTTTCTATTTGTTGACAGATGAAACTTAATATGTATACTAAAACTTGTTTAAAATTTTACCTTTTTCATCCATAAATATTTTTTTGAAAAAAGTGACTTTACTGTCCGAAAAATCGAACACCAAGTACAAAATGGCTTAAAGCGGGTCCGGACTGATGCTTGGTAAATTTCATCCCCTATGTCAACTTGAAAATGCAACGAATTAATTTCTTTAAACAGTAAGACATCTTTTGAAACAGGCTGAGAGCCAAAGTCAAGTGTTTGCCATGAAATTAGGATCGATACAAATTGCAAGTTTTCCTTATTATGGAGGACATTCAAACTTTTGGCCAGAGCATTTACATATGAAATCAATTCAGACCATCATGAAGAGTGTACAATATAAAATAGTCGGCGAAGTCCGCCTTTATGTTTTCATTATTTTAAAATTTTTGTGACATCATACTACAAGGACTTAAGCAGACACAGCAATGAAGTCAAAGTCAAAGGCTTTTTACTTAATTCGAATAAGACGACGATAAACAGAAACAATGCAACACTAATTGTGTGTCATGAATACTGATGCAATGAGCATTAAAGGCAGGCAGGCAAGCAAAAACAAAGGACTACAACAACAAAAGCAGAAGCAAATTGAATAAAAAGGGGAAAGAGTTGGAATGCGAAATGTAAAATGAAATAAAACGGAAATTCGGATTACTCGTTAAATGAAGTTATTTACTATGTGCAACATACAGTCACACAAAAAACAAACGACAAGGAAGTCCTACGGAATGAAAACGTACAAAAAACCCAAACCAAAGCACTCAGACAGACGACATTCTGGCACCATAAACATTTAATTTAGTTCTTTTCACTAACATACTGACATAGCACAACAACACACTCTGTGTTATGTTGCGAAAATATGCTACAACAAAATATTACGATATAATAATTTTAGATAACAGCAACAACAACAACGAACATTAGTGACATTTGAAACAGTTGGAATTTCAATTTCAATTGAAACAGATTTCTATTCAAATTCCAACATCATTCCATAATTCGCATCATGCACTCCGGCCATAATTTAGTCTTATTTTGTGAACGCACAATTCAGGACTTGTAAAATTCAAATACAACAATTCTGGACATGTAACAATCACACAATGTATCCACTTCTCAACCAACAATGCAATGTTTTTATAACCCACAAAATGCCTCATTGCCATAGTCATTCCCTTAATATTCCATAATTGTTAGCTAGGGAGGGTTATGGAAATGGAAGATTGTGTCCTTCCTCCCTATTGAAAATTTCAAACACGTCCTTTCGATTGCTTTGGTGTTTATTTAACACAATTCAACATTGAATTCACGCATTTCACTGAAGGACTCAAGCTTTCCCTTCTTCTACTTCCCCTTCTATTTGATTTGCTTATGGCTGTTGTCCTGACTGGTGACGAGTGTCTTTTTTATAAATTATTGTCCTACTACGAAGGACTTTGAATTTCAAGTTTTTCTTTTTAGTTTCTCAAATGTTATGCAAAGTTGTTATGTTGATGTTTTTCTTATGCTCACTTGCTCGCTTCCACTGACTGTCCTCCTATTGCAATGTTTTAATGATCGTTATGTCTAAATTGATAACAACCGCAAAAGGAATTCGTTTGTGTACCGCCTAACATGGTTGAAATTCTTACAACGAACAAACCATTAAGTGCCACAAACCACTTTGTTTGACCAATTGTCATAACTTGGATTGTTTTATCAGTACACAGGGAAAATATAAAGAAACAAGTAAAAGCGCCGGGACGAACCTTTTATATCATCCACCATAAGGTGACGTAGGGGATGAAAGATACCACACAACGGTCCTGGCCAACTTTAACATGGTGAAGTCTAGAACTTACCGTTGTTCCTCTTTCACCTGGGGAGCTGCCTTTAACACCCGTTAAAGATAGTGAGCTAACATGTGCCGCGCGTTTACCCATAAGAACGTTAAGAACTCGGGTTGGGCGTTGGGCTAGTAACTCACCCCGTCAAAACATCGCCTACAATGAAAAAACAAAAAAAGACGAAAAACAAACCGCTCTAAAGTTGACGACCCTCGCAAACGTTTTAATGACCATGATCTGCGAATCTGCACCTGGAATATCAGGACTCTCTACAGAGCGGGTGGAGTTTGCGCACTGGCGGATGTACTTGGTAAGTACAAAGCTGATATTATCGCCTTACAGGAAGTATGATGGAACAGGACAGACGCAAAAATCTCAAACGATTACGCACTGTATTATAGCTGCCATGAAAGGAAACATGAGCAAGGTGTAGGATTTATGGTGAAACGGAGGCTTAAAAATCTCGTCTCCAGCTTCAATCCGGTTAATGAAAAATTGCCAAAATTCGTGTAAAAGCAAAGTTTTTTAACATCAGTCTCATCTGCGTCTATGCCTGACCGAAGAGAAAGATGACAGACCAAGGATATATTGTACGAGCGCCTAGGGGGAGCATATGACCGCTGCCCTGGCCATGACATTATGATTGGTCTAGGCGAATTTAATGCTAAAATTGGGAGGGAAAATACCTTTGATCCCACAATCGGTAAGCTCAGCTTTCATGAGGTAACATCCGACAACGCAATAAGGCTGATCAATTTTGCAGCGGCAAAAAACATGGAAGTGACCAGTACCAGGTTCCAACACTTCGACATACACAAGGCCACGTGAATATCCACATATGGGAAAAAAAGAAACCTGATTTATCATATTGTGATAGACGGAAGACACTCGTCCATTGTGTTAGATGTCCATTCGATTCGAGGAGCAAACATCCCCAGCAAACCAAATGTCGGATGTCCGACATATCGGAACAATTTCGGAAGCAAAATCGTTCAGATTTCGTATCGATTTCTATACGATTTTTCGATTTCGTTACTATATCGGTACGATTGGTTTGCTGGGTCGATTCGGACCATTCCCTTGTAGCAGCAAAGGTACGCACTCGCCTTAACGTTGATGTCAAGAAGCTGCAAACACAACAGATAGCACAAGCTTATTTCGCTCAACTGACCCACATGCTGGAAGACGGCACTCCTTGTCCATATAATGTGGAAGCGCTGTGGCAAAGAATAGCCCACTCCCTTCAAATTGCCGCAAAATCTGTGCTTGGGTACCAAAAACCACCACCTACAAATCTATGGTACGATCAGGAGTGTCGTAAGGCTACTGAAGAAAACAAGGCGGCATTCAATAGCAACGAAAGAAAAATATCGGGAAAAGAGGAGAAGTGTATTTTCAGAAGCAAAAAAAAGAAGGAGCAAGAAAAACGTCAGCATGAGA
Organism: Musca autumnalis; assembly: GCF_047663935.1. Taxonomy (NCBI): domain Eukaryota; kingdom Metazoa; phylum Arthropoda; class Insecta; order Diptera; family Muscidae; genus Musca; species Musca autumnalis. The sequence goes on along the minus strand of NW_027411866.1, from coordinate 191,805,428 downwards.
AGCTCGAGGTGTTCAGGAGTCAGAATGAAGACCGTAAATGTTTGAAGATTGTAAAAGACCAGACTGAAGGGTGCAGGCACATTCTCCTGCAAAGATGATGAAAGCTATCTGGTAACTGATACAGATAACGTACTGAGGATCTGGAAGGAGTATTTCATGAAGCTCTTAGTATCGAATATGGGCGGCGATGAAGATACACCAGAACAAATCGCAAACGACGACGTTAAATGCCTAACACCGTGGCAAAGCGAGATCATGACAGCAATTAATCGGTTGAAAAAGAATAAAGCAGCAGGTGCCGTGCGGTCACCCATAATAATATAATTATATATAAAACTAGCAGACCCCGGTCCGCGTTGCTGGCCCGTCGTAATGAGTTTTAATTCAAAAGTAGGTATTTTCTACCTCACTTCTTCGGTCCATTGTCAAACCGAGAAGGATTTTAAATTTATCAACAGATTTTGTCTGTAACCTTTCTTTGCTCTTACGGACTTTGTCGGATTTTTGGCCAATTTGTGCCTTTTAGGATTTATTATCGTCCATGTCACTGTCTTTATCCTAAAGCGATCTAATAATAAAAGTTAAAAAAATGATTAAATCGAATTCTCCCGCTTATTTAGACCTATATGTTTTGGCTTTTCATGGCTGATGGACCGATGAACCTCACCATTTAAGTACATTGGTAAATATATAGTTTTTCTTGATCGGGGGACAACCACTCGAAAACTAATTTGCAACCTGATGCACTCATAAGTTTAACAAATACACCGATTATAAAATAATAGGCCCCGAAATTTGACTACAAAAAATATATAGCATTTTGGACCACGGGACATTCCTGAACATTTTCTGAAAATTAGGTTCAGTAGTTTTGGAAAAATAATGTTTTGAAAAGAGTGGGCGTGGCCATCACGCCTGGTCCGGTCCTTGGGTGCATACATAAGTTTAGCTTATACATATAGCGTTTAACAGAAAGGCATGGGGAAGGTACCCCACATAACAACGGCAAAATTGAGCTTTTGCTGCAAATTTTATGGAAATCCCTTCAGTAGTATTAGAGTTATGACATATTAAAAAAAACAGGCTTGGTCGGGCCTATAGGCCCCAAAGAAGTACCTAGATTGTAGATTATTCCGTAAATTTTTATTTCGATATATACATAATTTTTTCAAATATAATGTTATTTTTTTTATATATCGCATAGCGGAGGTACCCCGCCCCCTCTGGAATTCAATAAAATATGTAACCTGATTTCGGGGGCGTGGTAAACTTTTCTTTCCAAAAAACCTAAGTTGGGTTATGATAGCATTTGATTTTTCTTCATAAAGGTAAGGCGTTTTTTTATTTATCCCCTTTTCAAAATTCAAGAAAATAGGCCTGTACATTCCCCGACATTTTCACGAATATCGGTTCAGTAGTTTTGTAGATGTAACATATTTTAAAGAGTGGGTATGGTCAAGTCTGTGGTTCCTAAAAAAGTAGGTAAGATCGGAGACACAACCACAATTGTCTCGCAAATTAACTTCCACATAGATACATTCGTAATTATTGTAAATATAACATTTTTAAAAAAGTAGGGTATAGGGGAAGTTCCCCGCTCTTTCCGAAATTCAACTGAATTTGTAGCCTATTTTAAGCGGGGACCATCTCTGTACATTCCCTGGCAATTTCAGGAAAATCGGTTCAGTAGAATTTTTGTAGAAATGATAAAAATAGAATATTGAAAAAAGTGGGCGTAAAAGTGGGCATGGTCAAATTTTCTTTGCATAAAAACCCAAGTCGAAAATCGGTCCAGCCGTTCTCAACTGATGCCATTACCAACGAACGATATTTGATTTTTATTTATAAAGATTTAAAAGTTTAGACAAATAGCGATTTTCTTGAAAATTCCCTGTAGATATAACCTATTTAGAAAATGAACGTGGTCGGATCTTAAGTCACAAAATAAGTACGTAAGGTTGGAGACACAATCGCCATTGGCTCGCAAATAAATTCCAAAACCGATACATTCGTATTTGTTGCAAATATTGCATTTTTACAAAAATAGGGCATAGCGGAGGTACCCGCCCGATCCGAAAGTAAAAAAATATGTAGCCTATTTTTATCGGGGACCAACCCTGTACATTCGCTGAAAGTTTCAGGAAAATCGATTTAGTAGTTTCGTAGATATAACATATTTAAAAAAGTGGGCATTGTCCAGTCTTAATGCCCCAAATAAGCACGTAAGGTCGGAGACACAATCGTCATTGACACGAAAAATAATTTTCAAGGCGATACATTTGTAATTGTTGCAAATATTGCATTTTGACAAAAATAGGGCATAGGGGAGGTACTCTGCCCGATCCGAAATTCAACCAAATATGTAGCCTATTTCAACCGGGGGCAATCACTCTACGTTCCCTGCAAATTTCAGGAAAATCTATTTAGTAGTTCCGTAGATATAACATATTTATAAAAGTGGGCGGAAAAGTGGGCGTGGCCAATTTTTCTTTGCATAAAAACCTAAACTGGACTATGACTAACATTTCCACAAAAAATTATCCAAATCGCTCTAGCCGTTTTCAACTGATTCAATTACCAACAAACGACAATTGAGTTTTATATATAAAGATTGTTCCATGAACATTCCAGAAGGGACATGGGGGACTTCTCTCATACCGATACATATTAGCTCAATGATATGGCCGACCTACTTTTTACCGCCGAGTCCGAACTGCGTGTCTTAAAACACCACATGTAGGGAAGTTTTACATGGCTACGGGCAGATCGACACAATTGTTGAGGTACCATAAAAGAAGATCGATATCGGCCATTTTAGAAGTTAAACTAAATTAGGAGATCCAACGTCTCGACCAATTTGGTTGCCCCGATCAAGGTGACATTTTTTTAATATTGGAGGGAAGTACAGGAAGTTGTTGGCAATCTTTGAACTGCAACTAAGTTTAGACACCTTTTGGACTGTTTTCTCAAGAAGTATGTACTTGTCCGTGAAAAAGCACATACCGTCGTAATTGAGGCAGCGAATGCAAGTTGCATCGACAGAAATCAAAGTGATTCGAGAGTAGGTCTTAAAGTGAACTTATCCGAATTTTTTTCAAACTTGATACACATATGGTAGGTACATTAGGATGTGTAAAGTATGGGCCAAATCGGACACTCCCTTCAAGAGTTATCGTGCGCACAATTTTTCCGAACATTTTTGAACTTTTGCGAGGTAGGTACATGAAGGAGTGGACCGATAAGGCTTATCTTCGAACTTATACTAAGCTTGGACACAATATTACGAAGGCCAAATTATAGACCGAATCGGCAGACTTACTTATCCAACCAACACACGGTGTCATAGGGGTTTTTTCACCTTTCATGCTATTTGCTCAGGAGGTATGGACTTGCCCAAGATGAAATTGTACCGTCGTATGGGGGCGGTGAATAGAAGTAGTTACAACAAAAATACGATACGAGAGCAGATCCTAAACTAAACTCTTCCGAGCTTTTGTGTGGGAGGTATCCGAAGGAGTCTACCGAAAGAGTCCATGTTGAATCTCATATATGTCTAGTAGAAATCTCACGATGTGCAAAGTATGGACCATATCGGTTAATCGCTTCAAGAGTTATCGTGCGCACAAAATTTCCGAACACTTTTGAAGTTTTGTGGGGAGGTACCGGAAGGAGTGGACCGATATAACCCATCTTCGAAGTTTAACTAAGTTTGGACAAAACATTACGAAAGCCAAATTTTGGACCGAATCGGTTAATCAGTTCGAGAGTTATCGTGCGCTCCAGACAGACAGACAGACAGACGGACGATTATGGCTAAATCTACTTCAAATTGTCTGAAACGGATTTCATCCAAACATATTAGAACCCAAATACCACTATTTGGATGTGGCTCATTTTGCCCGTATGAAAGTGTATATTAGGGTTATAACTTTTTTGCAATTTTTGTAAATATCACAAATACCACCGCATAGCCGTGTAGAGCAGGAAAAGCTACCATGAAATACGGTGTCATTTTTTTCTCTATCGCGAAAATATTTTCCGCACCAAATGCATTGAAGTTCAGTAATGCATTATTTAAATTTATTTTATATAATGACACATACGCTTTTCGTAATAAGTTATTAATAGTTTTAATCTAATTTAAAATCAATATCAAAGTATTCTGGACCAATTTGTTATCAAATAGCGATATTTTAGAGCATTTAATGCACCTTTAACAATATTGCAAATTTGTGTCTTTCTTTATAAAATCGCAAATTTGAATATGTGGTCATTTGCAAAAAATTCGCGAAAGTTACATACTGTTTTTAATGACTTTGCCTTTGAGAATAGTATTTGTTTTCTATGAATATTTATTCAAACAAAGCAAATTAAATTTTTTTTAATGGAAAATATATAAAAAGGGCTTTAGTAATCGCAGTCGGTGCGGAAACTTTTTCACCGAATCGAACTAAAACACGCGTTTTCGTTATCGAACCTCATCTATGTCTGGACCAATATGACCCATCTTTGATCTTAAACTAAGTTTGGACAAAATATTACGGAGGCCAATTTTGGACCTAATCGGTTGATCCGTTCGAAAGTTATCCTATAGTCTAGTCAGACAGATGTACGACTCCAAATCGACTGAAACGCATTTCATCCAAACCATTATTTCGATGAGGCATATTTTGCACGTATGCGTATATTTTGCGCGTTTTGCGTATATATCCTCACTAGCATAAATGCTGAAGGTATAAAGAGAAACAAACTTAAGCTGCAGTTTACGCATTGCCAGATATACTTAAATAATACAAATCCGATATTTCTGCCATACAGGAAATACTATGGATTGAGAAAAGCGTCACAACAACACCTAAAGGTGGCGTACTATATTATAGCTGACATGACATAAAACATGAAATTAGTTACGGATTTGTAGATGGACGGAGGTTGAAACAGCTGGTATCTCGCTTAACCTCGTTTAATTCTACCAAAGAGTGAAACATCAAACTGATGGCTTTGGTACAGGCGACGTATGTAAATCCAATTTCAGAAGATGGTATTGAATGTATACCGCCCGCCCAAGAGCTAAAGACTACAATACACTGACTGAAAAATAATAAAACAGCAGAAGCCGATGGCTTACCAGACGAGCTATTCAAGACCGGAGGCGTCACGCTGATAATGCGTATGCATCAGCTAGTTAGCACCATCTGGCACAAAGGTCGCGTAACCGAAGATTGGACCTGAGCATCCTCAGTCCAGTCACAAAAAAGGAGATAAGGCTGTGTGCTCTAATTATAGGGGCATAAGTCTGCTCCCTATTGCTTATAAGATAGTGTCAGAGACTTAAGCCTATGGTCAACGAAATAATTATAACATACCTTTGAACAGATGTTTACTCTGCGGCAAATCCTAAAAAAGACCCAAGAGGTGCAGATCTTTTTATCGATTATATAGCAATCTTCGACAGACCATTACGTTCAAAGGTATTCCAAGCCATGACTGAATTTAACTGATGCCCGGTCCTCAGTTAAAATAGCAAAGAACCTCTCCGAACAGTTCGGTACCAAAAGAACAGTTCAGACAAAGAGATAGCCTTTCGTTTGATCTCTTCAACATCCTGCTGGAAAGGGTTATACGAGATGCAATGGCATGCGGCTCCAGCATGGTTCCACATGTGTTTTCACTGCTTTCGGTCCATTTACACAGGAAGTATGGCCTTGCCCTGAACTTGAATATATACGAGGGCAGCAGGAAAACTTTCTGGCCTAGGCAACACTGCGTGTTGTCAGGCGCCATCTTTTTGGTAAGTTTGACAGTTTTTATGCTACACGTCCTCAGGACAGTTTGTCATACGACCATGTGTTGTGCTGTTTACAGTGACTTGAAAAAATCAATTTGCAACAAAAAAAAGAAAGAATGGATTTTACTTGTGAACATTTTCGTCCGATCATTTTTCCCAACTTTCGACGTGGATAATGACAGTAATAGTGCATGGATCAAATTAAATCTTTGTATATAAAGGGCCATCCTATGGCATTATAAAAACCGGTTTAGTACATTCAATTGGGGCAGACACTCAAAAAAACGACGCAAAAAATCGGCCGTTGTGCCAGAAAAAATTAAGCCGTATGTGAACGTATAATCCAACATCGTCATGTTTTATACCGTGAGATAGACACACCTTTCAAAATTTCTTCCGCAAAATGAAGTTTTCTCCTTAGATCCAGCACAATTTGATAATCGCTCAAAAAAGCACATATCTGTTGGTTCAAAGAAATTGTGAATAAAAACGATCGCGGTGCCACAAACAACGTTTATAAGATCGTCACAGACGACGAATCTTGCATCTTTGCTTTGGAGCCCGAAACAAAACAGGAATCGACCGTTTAGGTTTTCGAAAGCGAGCCAAATCCAACGAAAGTTGTTCATGTACGAAGCACTTCGAAGCAAATGGTCGCCTGTTTCTTCGACAAAACTGACCGTGTATAGACTGTGAATGATTGGTGCACTACAATTTGTTTGGCTGAATTCTCCTGAGAAATTCGAAAAAAGAACAAGAGAAGACGAATCATTATACATCATAACAATGCACAGTGGCCAATTTTACGAAAAACCTGGCCCAAGCTCTAAAAATTAATGGACTTAAACCTTACCTTGGGTTCTTATGTTTTTCGGGTCGCTGGTTTCATTTTTTATATTTTTAACCCTCAGACGGTCATAAAGGGGTCTTTTTGGTCCCTTCTCCTATAAAATGTGATCATATCAGATTAAAATATTCTACAAATTTTTCCCTATTAATTTGTACAAAATATGCAAAATTAAAAACAAATTTTAGGTTTAAGGTCGTACTTCACGTGAGTTTTAGCAAAATTGTCATAAAAACATAATTTTAAAAGAATGGCGTCAATGATAAAAATGTTCTCCGCTAAATTTCACTATAAGTCACTAAAGAAATGAAATCTCTGTTTGCATTACATACCAAGGAAATATCGGTATCAATTTTGCCAATAAATCAAGAAACTAATATAGGGTTTCAAGATTCTGCCATTTCTACAGTTCTGCAAATATTTGAGTTAAGATTACTTAGAATCCTTGCACATAAGGAATATAGTGTCTTTGGCAACTTTACTCACAAGAATGCAAGGAATAGTTTTCTTAAAAAATTAACCATCGTGTGAGTCATGAAAGGGGTCTTTTTGGTCCCATTTTCCACAAATCTTTAAAATCTCCTATAAAATGTGATCGTCTCAGAACAAAATATTCTAGAAATTTGTTCGCCATGAAATTTTACTATAGGTTCTAGAATACATCAATATTCAAAATTTTACCGAAACGCCAGGAAATTACCCTGACATTCTAAATCAACGAAAATGTGTATATATCTACAAGACAAAATATCACATAAAACGAAAAATGCAAATATGTGCAGGATGTTTCGATGGAAATTGGTAAAAAAAAGTCTTCCCTTTTTATTAAATAATAAGGTACAAAGCACAACTTGACCTTACACACAAATATTTTCATAATTTATTGCGAAAATTGACCTTGAAAAATCATCAAAATAAAAATCAATCATAAATAATTAAAAAACGCGGACTTCGTTGGCGAGACTGAACATTTTTAATTCGTTTCACATACGTTTCAACACAATTACAAAAAATACTTAAAACCCGTTCTTTATTTTGGATATTATAATAGTTTAAAAAACAACTTAAATTACACTGTACAACAAAATTGAGATTTTTTTAAAATTACAAGAAACCCCGCACATATTATGAAAGAGGACCGAAAAAAGAAGACACGTGTATCAGCGTTTTGAAAGTTTACGTCGGGAAGTAACCTAAATAGGCGTGGCAAGTTCCGCCCATTTCTACAGGTTTTGAAATATTCGACATCAGATTCCTTAAAATCCTTGCATTTTAGGTATAAAGTGTCTTTGGCAATATTACTGACAACAATGCGGGGTATCTTTTTATTGAAAAAATTACCCCTCAGCGAGTCACTATAGGGGTCTTTTTGGTACTATTTTTAAAAAATACGTTTAAAAACTCCTTTAAAATGTGATCGTATCAGATCAAAATATTCTTTTCAGTCAATTTTGTCAGAGCAGGAGTAGCTGCCATCATTATAGTATTTAGGACCATGCCAAAATCATGGATGTTCGGACTCGTATATCGGATATATTCACTGGACAATAGCCGTAGACTATCCCCGCATTTTCACATACAATATCAGGAACTTATGACTTATCCTGCTGACGTTATTTTAGTTTATTGTATAAAATACGTAATTTTACAAAGTCCGATCTGGGTTATCAATATTTTCCCTATATATATTCACCACAGATATTCAAAAAAACAGTTTGAATCTAGCACACATAATCTTTGGAAAGATTTTCTTATGAAAAACTCCAATAAAATATATTTTGTGACCGCAGATAACGAAAATGTAAATAAAAACGGTAGAATATGGTCCTAAACAACGAAAGCTTCTGGAGATGTTGAATATTATAGCTACAAATTTGTTTTATTTAGAGACTCGTAATGAAATTTGATTTGGAACATTTCTTCTTTTGACACAATCCCCAAAAATTGAAGTATTTTAGGAGATTTTGACTCAATATGGAATAAATTTTAAATAAGAGTCTAAAAGCTTTGTGGGACAAAACTTAATAAACTCAGATAAATTACAACATTAACCCTAAAAGGTGATTTTATTTTTGGCAGAATCTTGACGTTTTGGTACGATTTAGATTTTTGGTGTATTCGTGGACCTATAGTAACATTTTATGACAAATAATTTTGTAGAATATTTTGATCTGATACGATCATAAAGGAGTTCATAAAGGTACCCCGCATTGATGTCAGTAATATTGCTAAAGACACTTTATTTACGGATTCTAAGGAATCTGATGTCGGATATTTCAAAACCTGTAGAAATGGGCGGAAATTGCCACGCCTAGTTAGGTTACTTCCCGACGTAAACTTCCAAAACGCCGACACACGTGTCTTCTTTTTTTCGGTCCTCTTTCATAATGTGGCCGAATTGTCTTGTAATTATTTTTTGTGTTGTTCAGTGTTACGAGAAAGTTTTTCTTCCAAATAGGGTCACTTTGACCTTCTTTTATGACCACTTACTAAACAAGAAGCGTATATGGTAAATAACAAAAATGTTTTGCAATCGATGAATCCGAGTTTCACCCTATCAGAATTCGCGAACTGTTAACATATTCTATAAAGTATGACTACAATTCTTTAAAATGAAGTGTTTTAGGAGGGATCCCATAATGTCGACCATTAAAATTAATTTTCGTGGAAGCTGTGTTGGCATCAATGTAGAAAAATGAGTAAAAATGGGTTGAAGCCAACAAGTTTTTTTATGTTCCCATACGATTTCTGGCTTAACCTTACATTTTATAGACCTATCCCCAAAGAAAGAATCACAGAATACTCCATTGGCAACAAGATTGTAGTGTATGATTTTTCGATATATCCACTGCATCCACCTAAAATTGATGCTGACATTTTGAAGCCGGAATTTCGGGGTTTTTTGAATTTTTTTTAATAATCCGGACGCGCAAGAGGATAATATTCCAAGCTCTTAACACGATTATAGAACTCGTGATTTTACGTCGTTTGATGCATATCTCATGAGTGTGCTCCTTATAGCATCCTAGTAATAGGAGTCGAAAGGCCAAAATTTGATGCGTGAATTTTATTACAAAACCTATTTTTTTGCGTGTAAAATTTACAACTGTCATTCTATTTCCTTTGAAACCCGCGTGAATTTAGTTTTTTTACGCGACGGTTCTAATGAAGCCTTCCGCGATCGAATCCATCTACTAAAACCGCGGATATAGATACCTTGAAAATCGGAAAATCAGCAAAAATATATTTTGGCAAATCCGCGTACTAAACCGCGATTTTCTTTAAATTTTTTTACATAAATGGAATCCGTTACTGGCGATTATAATATTTGCGAATACGCGTGTCATAAAAGAAAAGAGATACGCGAGTAATATGGGTCTTTCACAAAAAATTGAATGTGGAGGCACATCCGCGGTTCTTGAAGAATCTAATTAAATTTGGTATATTTTGATGTATTTTTGATAGGCGCTGATGAAACCGGATGCGCATCAAAATCGTATGCACATTACGCGACTTTTACCAACTTTAAGGTTTTTTGCAGTGTATGATGCAACTGGCAACTTCCCTGAGTGAAACATCGAAATATGCATAATTTTTGAAAGAGATTGATTCGCTGTATCCAAAAACGGATGCGCATCAACCGACTTTAACTAATTCGCGAATAACGGGTTTTTTAATTTTAATATTAATTGAATGATTGTAATTTCAATATTACTCTTAATTTCCCACCATTATAAGTTATCACAGTAATCAGTTAAACTCTCGCGATGGTAAACCATATTTTTTGATGAAGTTTTAACAGTATACATTCATTATTCTATGGGATTTTAGCGAAATAGTTGGAGAACTCCCAAATATTTTTTTCTAATTTTTAGAATTAAACCAAACAAATATTTGCAGCAATATTTTCCAACAATAAGTTTTTCTCTTTTGTTGTTGCTATAATATGCAATTTATGTACCCAATCTCTATAATTTGGTATCATATTTTTCTACGCATTGTCTAGATTCCGCATATATTCTTTAATTTATTTTTTGAGGGTTTGTACGGATTCTGGGACAGGATAATTTGGATGTACTTCAAAATTTTTTTATTATTTGTTGATTTTCCGCGAAAATAATAATAAATTTAATAACTATTTAAACATCTACAAATAGATATGGAATTCTGTTAACTATTTATGCATACATTTTCTCATAACAACAAAAAATATATTTTTAAATATTTTTTCTTTATATGAGAATAAAAACCGCTATAACTTTTGCGCGCATTGGTCAATTTCGTGAACGCGAGCAGATTTGAAACCGGATTTTTTTCCTTTACCTCTATACCAAAAATCGTAGATGTGCTCGCAAAAAATTTTTTTAATTTTTTTTAAATGGAATTGTAAAGGAATTTTGTTATTCGCCATATATTTTTTCATAACTACACGCAGTGTGATCCTACAAACAATATTTGACACTATTTAGTGTAAATTTATATAATTATTTTTTCGACTTTTGGCCAGGTTTTTCGGAAATTTGGCCACTGTGCAATGTGAGCTCTCACAAATCGATTCTAACAAACGCATGTTTGACCGGAGAAAACGTGGAATTGATGGGCCATCCGTCGTACAGCCCTGACTGGGGATCCAATGACTTCATTTGATTCCAGCATATCAAGAAAAAATGTGTGGTCAACGATTTTCGACGCCAGAAGATGCTGTAAAAGCTTTAAAAAGCCACGTTTTGGAGCTGTCTCAATCGGAGTGGAAAGTGATACACCAATTGGTGTATAAATCAGACTACTTAAGAAAACAATAAGACTATTTTTGATGGAAAATATCTGCGTTTTCGTTGTTAGGCCAGATATTTATCGTTCAGCCCTCATATTATAAAGCTCTATCTTAAAAATTGGGAGCTGTATCTTGATTTAAACAGACATATGGACGGACGGATTTTTTTCAGAGTGTTATATAATCCCAGTAATTCATGTTAAGAATTACAAATCTATACTTAGATTGGAAATGTTTTATTTGTTTGTTGCATACCCCACCTGACTATAATCCTTCTCTCAGAGTTATTTATATTTCTAAAATTCCACTTTTCCCTAATCCATAAAAGTGAAGAGGCATTCACTCGGAATTTTTTCTCAGTGCGTGGCTAAACAAACCGCAGAAAATAAAACACAAAATATTAACCAACAACTCTCAATGGTCTATTTTAGTGGTTTTTGTTTTTTATTCTATTTCTGAATGTCTACAGAGAGTGTTAAATTTAACAGTTCGGCTTAAAGACAAATTACAATAAAACGTTACTGGAATACGAAAACAGAAAAACCCGTACAGATGATAACGATGACTACGACAACGATGAGATGATGGAATTAAATAAAGTGAAAATTGACCAAATACAAATTGTGTTGGCTTGTTGTCGAATTGAATTGATTGTTAGTTAAGCGAATTGGGTTAGTAGTTGTTCCTGGCTTAGGTTTGTTAAATCAGTAAAACGGATTAAAAAAAGTCAGTGAAAACATATTGTGTACGGGTTAGCATAGCAATTGATACTGTGCAATGGAAACCATACGTTTTGGCAATGCTACATAAGGTAAATAAAAATGTAATTGAACACGTCAATATCGTGACACCAAATATGTAAAACCGAATTTGTAGTTTGAAATATGACCTTGAACATACGAATTTAAGACATTTATTGGAAAATGCACATTGATGTATTATAAACAGACCTTTAAAAATTTGATATTTAGACCTTTTTATCAGATTAAGTGGAATTGTAACCAACAGACTTGAGGTAATTTGAGTTATAACATATCGCTCATTTACTCAAAGAGTGACACATCTCAAAACATCAAGTTTCGAGAAAAAACGCATTTTAGGTTGCCTATCGAAATTTGACTTCCCAACTTAAAAAGATAATTACACAAAAACTAAAATAACTACTTGGACAGGTAGCCAGATGCCAGTGCTAAATTTCTTTGAAAGACCAAGCATGATTTGAAATGTTTTAGTGTTTCATAAACTCAAAAAACTTTTGTGTTGAATTATGCGAAACTCGTAGTAAATGAGCTGTAACTCGTCGAGTTTTAGAGATATCAGCATGATAATTTGACACAAGATAAAGTAGAAGTCGTAGAAAAAATAGAAATTGCTAACTCAGAAAACGCATTTTTTGAGTTATGCCACTCTTTGAGTAAATGAGCGATATGTATATGTAATGTTATTTATTGCAAGCTTATAGTTCTTTACCTTCTATAGTTCGATATACGTTCCACACTCTCCATCAAATTTAATTTCAAGATAACCAACCCTCCATCTTGGACTGTAATAACTTTACAGCACACCTACATGTGGATGAACCACATGACATCGGCAGGACTATAAACAATAACGACAACAGTTTCAAGTAAAAAATGTTGAAATCAACAAAACTTTTCAATATGAAAACAAACAAAACAACAGTAACAAAAAACTTCAGGGCTTTTAGAAGCAATCAAGAGTTGTTTAATTCTTTTTTCGAGTTATATAGACCTACACAAAAAAATAAATAATAAAGAAATCAAATACAAAGGTCTTCTTGCGTAACAAGGTCTGGAATAACAAATTAAAATCCTCCAATTCGTTTTTGTTATACTTTAAAGAAGTGGGGGAATCCAAAGTCAAAACTTCTTGCATTGCATCAGCAGAAATTATTCAAAATTTCTTTGACGTTGTGACCTTATGGGCAAATTTGCCAAATTGCTGATGATTGGTCATTGAATCATCAATTTTTATATTCACACATGATGTCGGAGTAGTTTTGCATCGTTAGTTTTTGTTTTGGGATTGAGTCTGAAAAGTTTTGAATTATTTCTTTTTTGTCATAATGGAAATTGTTGCCAATTGTCAACTGGTTGAAAATATTAGTTAGCAGAAAAAAAAAGATGCACAAAGTGCGAAATTTAAAGGGTGTTGTAATAAGACTGAAGTATTCGTATAAACTTTCGTTGGTAATCGCATCAGATGAGAACGGCTGGTCCGGTTTGGATAATTTTGCTTTTAAATGTTCGTCGTAACCCAACTTAGGTGTTTATGGAATGAAAATTTGACCAATCCAACATTTAAGCCCACTTTTTTTCAATTTCAATTTTTTCTAAAAAACTACTGAACCGATTTTACTGAAATTTGACCACGCTCACTGTTAAAAAAATCAGAGAATGTACAGGGATGGCCGCCGGTGAAAATAGACTGCATATTTTGTTGAATATTAAAAAACGCTACATTTGCAATAATAACTAATGTATCGGTTTGAAAATTTACGAATTAACCTAGAATTTAGGTACTTCTTTGGGGCCTAAAGACCCGACCCCGATGAACCGATTTCCATAAAAATTGCAGCAAATGCTCAAGGTTTGCGGTGGTAATATGTTTCGGATGAGGTGGAGTACCTTCCCAATGCCTTTCATTTAAAAGCTATATGATTATATCGGTTTCAGCATTATTTTTGGAAAACAATCGTGTTGTGTCTCCGACCCTAGGTACATATTTGGACCCAAATACTGGACCGCCGTATATGTTTTGGTATAGACCCCATATAACGGTACCTCCCGATTAGCTGTAATTTGGATCCTGTGGATCACAAAACTTTTCCACTAAAAATTGTTTCGATATTGCCCCCAAATAACCTGCAAATATTCGGTATTTTGAAGATTTTATCCATACTTTCAGCTGAATTAGCTGAATTTTGACATTGACGTTTCTTGGTGGCCAAACATCTTCTCCAACAAAAATTGTGAATATACGTCCACGTTTTGATATAGCCTCATACAACTCTACCGCCCGATTTTTTGTATTTTCAGGACTTTTTAAGACATTTATTAGCAAGTGTCGCGGCTTATCACAGCCAAAAATTGGTTATTCCGAAGTCCAATTTAATTCACCAAAAAAATTGGTAAATAACTGAGCAACAGCAACATATCTCTCGTTTTTAAAAATAAAGTATGCGGTTCTTTCAACTGGCCTGGCTCAGAAAACGATTTTCCTGGCCAAACCCCCAATTTTTTGTCGTCACCGATTGTTAATTTCTGTATGGGATTCAACAGTACACATATTGATATTGAGGAAACCAACAAATAGGTCAAAATGTGGGCGCGGCGTGCAATATACTTATTTAGGCTAAGCGAAAAATTATTTTTTAGTTTATTGTGCATTTATAAATAAAACATTGTAACATATGAGAAACTCAAAAACACTCCTATTTTATTTTAACATTGAATTCCTCTGCAACTACTAGACAGAATTTGATCGTTGTTGGCGCATCGGAAAGCCGATTGTGTTATCTGTCGAACAAAATTACGAAAATATCTCTTTCCATTCAAAAGTTACAGAGTTTTGATCAGAAAAAAACGATTATGAACCACTGTGCGACGTAGATTCCATCAGCCAGTCCTCACATTTTAACTGTATTTGGATGCAATCCAAAGAATCACATCCACTTGTCACTTTTTAACAACATCCGGATGCAGTTCAGCGGAGTCGTGAAAAAATCACTCCAATTCCCCACAATTTAACAGCATCCGGATTTTGCTACATTTTATTAGCAGTTGTTAGAGATCCCTACATGTACATAAATCAGTTTGAACATCTCTAAAGGCAGCGGTATACATTTAACAAAAAGAGATAAGCGTGTTAACATTTCCAAACATCTGCTAATACAAACTAAATAATATTTAATTTGTGAACATTTTTCCGGTAACTCACGAGAAGAAAATTTCCGAATGGAGTGCTGTTGGAGTACATGTCGAAAACTTAACTGGTGATGGGAAGAAAACCCATTTAGCAGATGAAACAAAAACAGTTCAGCTTGGATTAAATGGAGAGCGGAGGAAACACGCATGTTTGCGATTGAATTCAATGGAGAATTTTCATAATTTGTGTTAATGTAATAAAGTTCTTAATATTTTTGTTTTACACAAATAATAAATGCATTTTTTTGTTCAGGGGCTGGATTCTTGTTTTATGAAAATTTGAAATGAAAAATATTTCCTTTACAGCTATACCTAATTTAAGTCGTGACGTACAAAAAATATTCACCTACCTACCACAACAACGCTCTCTGAGCGTCCGTATTACCCAAATACGTTGAATCCGAAATCCCATTTAAAACAAAAAAAAACCGCGACTGAAACTTTATTAAATGTTTTCATTCGTAAAACAAACATTTTTCCTTTGCAATAAATTGTATTTCATGTTTTGTTGGGCGTTTGTTTTCAAAATACAACATACATACAATAACATATCGTACGTTCTGTCAAAGTTGAAAATGTTCAACTTACAAAAAGTATACGCTCGACGTATTTCGGTAGTTCTCATAAGAATACATGTGTTCTACTTTTTTCACCACACACGCCCTGGGAATACGGTCGTATTTAGGCATAGCAGTTATAATTTTTTTCATTTGACAGTTTTCTCCTTTATAAAAGTTTTCATTTCACATTTTCATAGAAACAGAATTGAGCCCCTGGGATATTTTGTAATGGCTTGCACAATTTCCGCAGAATGCCTGTATCAAAACACGTGCTTTGGACTGCCTCCTATTCTACCCCAAAGGGTTAGTTATAATGCTATGCCAAAGGGTCAGTTAAAATGCAGTGCCAGAGGGTCAGTTTAAATGCAGTGCAATGGAGTGCCTCTTTCCGTAGTCACGCTCTTGTAAAAATCATGAGTGAAAATGCATAATTTGATGCACTTCCAGATCACTTGTACATATCATTTAACTGCCTCTTTGGAGGCAAACTTTTTGCTGGGTAGTTAACGAAAGAATTTCCCACACATATCCATAAATGGAATTTTTATGCAGGACCCCACTGTCGGAGAGAATCTTTGTCCCAAATGTCGATAAATTCAGCTTTAGAATCAGGATATATAAGAACATTTTTCCAAGTTGTTGTTGTTCCGCCTAAGCAGAACGAGATCATAACACCAATATGTCGGCTGAACAATAACAAGCACAGGACGTGATGGGTTAACAGCTGGGTTTTCCAAATTGGAGGTGATACGCTAATATGTCAGCAAGTTAACTCGAAAGAAAAATTAAAATAAAGCAAGTAAAGCATTGCCGACAAAAATATACTCCAGCCTGTAACTGTACAAAAACTGATCTAAATGTGTTAAGAACGGATCCATTTAAAATAAATAGTATTTATACCCTACACCACACTGTGGAAACGAAATAGACCCATAGTTCCTTTTGGGGATATACATATAATCGCTTTCTAAGTCGATTTATGCATGTCCGTCCGTCTGTCCATGTATTTTTGTTCGCAACGTACAGGTCGCATTTTTTTCCGATTCAGCTGAAAATTGGGCAGTATAATTTTTCTAGCCATAAGAAGAACGCTATTGCTTTTGGTGAAAATCGGTTCAGATTTGGATATAGCTCACATATATATTTTCGGCCGATTTGACATATTTGCTGCACCAAAAACGCTATATACGTCCGATTTTGATGAAATTTGAAATGTATGACTAAATTTGGTCTAAAAATAAATGTGCCAAATTACATCGAAATATATTTGAAAATTTTCCCTTTTTTAGGCGAAGATCATTTTTAGTATTATTTTTGTAATTTTTTTTAATCGAGCTTTATGATCTATAATGCAAGTGAAAAAGGAAAGCCGACGATTCGAACCCACACACCCACCACTATGTGACATGCATGTTTCGCCTTCGGTAAAGGCTCGTCAGACATATCGGATGTGGAGCGGTTCAGATTTGGATATATCTCTCTTATATATTTCTGGCCGATTTTATGTATTTGCTGCACCAAATATGCTATATACGTCCGATTTTGCTAAACTTTGGTATGTGTTACTGAATTCGGTCTAAAAATAAATGTGCCAAATTTGCTTACGTATTTGCTGCCCAAAACACGCTGTATGAGTCCGATGATTTTGATGAAATTTGGAATGTTTGACTGCATTAGGTCTAAAAATAAATGTGCAAAATTATATCGAAATCAGTTCAGGTTTATATATATCTATCATATACATATATTTTAAATATTCACAGTGGTGTATGTTATCATATAGTCGGCCCCGCCCGACTTTGATCTTTCCTTACTCGTTTTGTAGGTGACAAAAGACGTCTGTGATTTTCAGCGTAAATTTTTGGGCCTTTGTAGGGTAGTTATCATAAACAGTTGGCCTAACTAAATATTACATTGAGAGACCTAATCAACACATTCTACACAGAAAAAGCAAGTAAGCCAAGGATATAGTCGAACGGGACCGACCATGTGATACCCTACACCTTTATCCCTGGGAATTAGCTTTTCACGAATAAAAATCGTCTACTTTGCCGATATATGTCCTCAAAAGAATTAAAATATCGACCAAAATAAAATTTGTATATTTTTCATACAAAAGTAATGGTCCATTTCACCCACTAAATAATATCAGATTATCATTCAAAATTGTAGGCATCTTCTTTGACCTAAACTCTTACCCGGTGAAAATTTCCGTGACTATTGGGGATACGAATAACAGAAAATATTGGGATGTAACTCTGTTATTTGATCATGCACACCAACACAACTGGTATCAATTGAAAGGTCAAGCATTCCATTTCCAAGGGTAGCTTACTTGTCCGGAATGTATCTTCCAGGAATGCAGATATAAGTTGTATATTAAAAATTTTCACAATTTTCACACAAAAGTTGTGGTCCATTTAACACTTTAAATATTATCTGATCGCCATCTCAAATTGCAAGCTTCTTCTCTGTCATATACCTCTTACCTTTTATAAAATTTCGCGTTGATCGGACTATTATTGCAACCTACAGAGCCGCTAGAAAACTGAATAAATATTATGTTTTTGGTCCATTTAACCCGCTAAATATTTCGCAATCATCACCAATTGGTCCATAATTGTGGCCTAGAGCGTGTTTACAATTTATAATGGACAGACGGACGGACGGACACACATCTCAAAATCGCTTTATCTCGTCGAGATATGAAGATTGGTATACCACATTGGGGGTCTCCGACGAATATTTCGCGGTGTTACATGATTTTTTACCACAAACAAACTTATAATACCCTTTCCCCCATTGTGGTGTAGGTTATAATTATGGCATTGTCACAAAGTCTACTAAAAACCTTAGTGCGAAAGATGAAAAAGTGTCTAAACATTAGCTAAAAATTATAATGTTGTAGTCATGATCACCGAATCGGATACTCAATTCGTAAGTAATACTCTCGTGCGCTCAGTCTTTTTAGTTGGTGCAGGAATGACTTTTAAGAGCTTTGGCCATTATATCAGGAAGTAAGGACCTGCCCCCGACAAAAAGTGTACCGTCACACTATTACTTCAATGACCTTTTTCTTTTTAGTTTGAATATTATTTATAATAATTGTTTAAAAATAGCAATTCTTAAGGTTTCCCGTTGTTTGGACTCTTAACCAAAACATTGGCATAAACAACCAAAAATATGGGTATACCTCCCAAAATATCTTAAATAGGGCGGTATCGTTATGTGGAGTCTATGACAAAATTAAATTATTTTAAGCTAATTCAACCACACATAACAGTGGAGAAGGTTTGCCTTGTTTTGCAAATACTTTCGTTAGGGTTGTGTGAGGCCGCCAAAGAAAGACTTCTCATTCACCTTGTCTGAAACCTCCTTTGGTACCAAACTCTCCGGAGAGGTTCTTTCCTATTTTAACTGAGGACCTCGTGTCAGTTAAAGTCATTTTACAAAGTCGGGTGAGCTTTGCGGGGATTCCAAATTTAGACATGGCTTGGATTACCTTTGAACGCAGCGGGCTGTCGAAGGCTGCTTTATAATCGCCAAAAAAGTGGTAGGTGTCGATCTGCATCTCTTGGGTCTTCTCCAGGATTTGCCGCAGGGTAAATATCCGGTTCATGGTGGACTTGCCAGGTCTAAAGCCGCATTTGTATGGCCCAATTATCTCGTTGACCATAGGCTTTAGTCGTTCGCACGATATCCTGACACGATCTTGTAGGCAATCGGGAGTAGACTTATGCCCCTATAGTTAGAGCATAAAGTCTTATCTCCTTTTTTGTGGACGGGGCACAGGATACTAAGGTCCCAATCGTCGGGTATTCGTTCTTCCTGCCAGATGGTGCTATCTAGCTGATGAATACACCTAATCAGCGTGTCGCCTCCGGTTTTGAACAGCTCGGCTGGCAAGCCATCGGCTCCTGCTGCCTTATTATTCTTCAGCCGGTTAATTGCTGTCTTTATCTCATCGTGGGTGGGCAGTATACATTCAATACCATCTTCTGGGATTGGATCTGTGGTATCTTCGTCGTCTTCTATTGGATACAAACAGATTTGAAAAATGTTCTTTCCACATCCTGAGCACACTATCTGTATCAGTTACCAAATTACCTTGCTGGTCTCTACAGGAGGAGATGACTGTATCAAAGCCATCAGTTTGATGCTTTACTCTTTGATAGAATTTTCGAACTTCTTTCTGGCTCCTGTACATCTTGATTTTTTCACACTCCCGCTTTTCCATCTCTCTCTTTTTCCATCAGTTTGATGCTTTACTCTTTGTTAGAATTTTCGGACTTCATTCTGGCTCCTGTACATCTCGATTTTTCACACTCCCGCTTTTTCATCTCTCTCTTTTTCCTGCGGAAAAGACGTTTCTCCTCTCTCCTTTTCTCCCGATATTTCTCTCGTGCGCTACGCGTTGCTACGGATTGTAAATTAGCCATATATGCCGCATTTTTCTCTTCGGTAGCAGCACGACACTCCTGGTCATACCATGGATTCCTTGGTGGAGGTCTCTGGTATCCAAGTATGGATTTTGCGGCTGTTTTGCATGGAGTAGGCAATACTTTGCCTTCGCGCTGATATGTTATCGGGACGAGGAGTGCTTTGATTAAACAGTTGGGTCAGTTGAGTGGAATATGCTGTGGCTATCTGTTGTGATTGCAGCTTACCGATGTCCGTGTTGTGTCTGTTCGCACTTCGTTTGGTACGTTTAAGCAAGGTAGTGGTCCGAATCAATGTTTGCGCCTCGGAACGATCGTACATCCAACACGCTGGATGAATGTCTTCCATCTATTACAACATGATCAATTTGATTACTTGTTCTTTGATCTGGAGACAGCCAGGTGCCCTTATGAATATCGAGATGATTAAATCTGGTACTGCTAACTACCATGTTTTTTGCAGCTGCAAAGTCTATCAGCCTCATACCATTGTCAGATGTTTCACTGTGGAGACTGAATTTCCCGACTGTTGGGCCAAAGATATTCTCCTTTCCAATTTTGGCATTAAAATCGGCTAGAATAATTTTAATGACATGGACAGGACAACGGTCGTATATTCCTTCTAAGCGCTCATAGAACATATCTTTGGTCTGTTCGTCTTTGTCTTCGGTTCGAGCATGAGCGCAGGTAAAGCTAATGTTGACGAATTTTGCTTTTATCCGAATTGTAGCAAGCCTTTCATTCACTGGAGTGAAGCTGGAGACCAGATGTTTTAACTTCCGACTAACTACAAATCCGCAGACAAACTCATGCTTTGTGTCATGACAGCTATAATACAGTGCGTCACCTTTAGGTTTTGTTGTGACGTCATTCCCAAACCATCGTATTTCTTGTATGGCAGTAATGTCGGCCTTGTGCATTTCAAGTACATCTGACAATGAGTAAACTCCACCTTCTCTATAAAGAGTGCGAACATTCCATGTGCAGGATCGCAGATCGTGGTCCTTAAAACGTTTGTTTGGGGGTCGTCATCTTTAGAGGGATTTGTTTTTCTTTTCATTTTTTTTATTTATAAGAAGTAATTTATAAGAAGTGTTTAAAAATAGCAATTCTTATGGGTTTTCGCATAAAATCACTAAATCCGATATACATAATCCATTAAACAGGGTGGTCCCGTTGTGTGGAACCTTAACCAAAACATTGACATAAACCACCAAAAATCTCACCATAACTCCCAAAATATCTTAAATATCAAACTTTCATCTTCTTTGTTTAAATATAATGGAAGTACTAACCATCAGATTCCCAATTCACAATAAGTTCCGTTTCACTTCCGTATATTCATGCAACGACGCTATACAAAAAGAAGTGTATATTTTACAGCATAGACGTGTCAACCTTGGCGGTACTCCACATAATTTATAAAAAAATTAAGCTAAAAAAATAATTTGTGCCAAAATTGTTGTCAAGTGTTTCGTCACACTGTCCGACAGCAAAAATTACACTTGAACCGGACTATATACGTTTGAAAATATAGGCAAAATGGAGTAAAATGGCATTTTTAATTTTTCGTTTTCTCATCGTTTTGACCTTTTGGTGGTCAAACAAATTTCAAAGGTCAACATTTTTCAAAAAAGTATTTTAAATACTTGTACTCGTCGTACGATGCTGGTATTGGTGTCATATTAAAGAGGAGAGTATAGGCTTTATATAATAATTATAAATTATTGCATTCCAGGATAAAAAGGACATCAAACATATCCATGAAAAATTAAGTCAAAAGTGAGCATTTTGGCAGGCGCATATCTTCTAAACCGCGAAGAATTTTAATTTGCTCATGGAGGCAAAGTTGTAGCTCTTGTCATAAAAAACATCAATTCTGGACAAATAAAATCCACCAAACTTCATCTTCATCATCTTCTATAACTTTTTCTAGGGGTTGACCTTGGCGATTTTGACCTTGAAAACGAGGTTTGGTGGATTTCATTTGTCCAGAATTGATGTTTTTTATGACAAGATCTACAACTGTGCCTCCATGAGCAAATTAAAATTCTTCGCGGTTTAGGAGATATGCGCGTGCCAAAATGCTCACTTTTGACTAAATTTTTCAAGGATATTTTTGATGTCCTTTTTATCCTGGAATACAATAATTTATAATTATTATATAAAGCCTATACTCTCCTCTTTAATATGACGCCAATACCAGCATCGTACGACGATTACAAGTATTTAAAATATTTTTTTTGAAAAATGTTGACCTTTGAAATTTGTCGAATAGTCGAATTTAAACACCCTTTATATTTTTGTAACAAGTTTCCAAAAATTTTTTTGCGTTTCATTTTTTAACAAATGGTTGATCTGTCAATTTATTCATATTTTTGTTGGAAATATTTTTCGTCCATACTCTAATATTCATGGCAAATACAGTCATAAATTTGAATTTTAGCAAATAGTTATTTTTGTGGCTAAAGTGAATAAACTCTTCATGGTAACTAAAATATTGAATAATTCTACGCTATAAAACATTACAATACTCGTAATACGACCTATTTTCAAACATAAGGAAGCAATAAATTTTAATAAATACCATTATCAAAGATAATTTTAAATTACCCCAATTAAGATTATTTAATTTCCTCTAAAAGAATCCCCAATTTAATTTTGTCTTTTGTTTGTAAGTTTAATGTTGACTACAATTTTCTTATTATACAAATCTTTCCTAGAATGACTCAAGAAAAAAAACCTACAAAATTATGTGTAACTTAACTCAATTATCGTTAATTATTTCCTATTTATGAAACTTGTTCTGCCAAGAAATTTCCTATACACACATCCGTGTATGGCAGAAATGCCTAAGTTTTTCTCCCTTGCATAAGTTTTGACTTGAGTTTTTGTGCAGTTTCTAAATTAGAACAGAAATTAGTAGTGTAGACAAGACAATGTGCCCAAGATAAAACAAAAATGTTCCTTGCTACTCATTACATACATACATTTAGACAATATGAACTCAGATCCCAGTTGGATCTTTGCGAATTGAATATGCCGTTCCGTGCAAGTAAAGGAAAAACTTTTTGCGGAAATGTCTTCTGTTGTAATCATTGACAGAGGCAAATATACAACTACATTTATACATATAACAGGGGAAATATGCAAGGCCATAAACATTACTGTAATGCCTATATATTACATATATATGTACCTATGTAGATATTGTTACAGATTAAAAATGTTGTTAAAAATAATATTCTCTTAAAATACCGGGGCAATATCGTTATCATCCAAATAACTTACATATATTTGTCCTAAATGACCAAGAATGGACTTTATTTGAAAATTTTGCCTATTAGGGCGAAGATCATTTTAATATTAATTTTAATTAATTTCAAGTTGTAGTCGAGCTTAATAACCAACGATTTTTTGCAAGTGAAAAAGGAAAGCCGATGATTCGAGCTCACACAACCACAGGTTTCGCCGTTGGTAACGGCAGATAAGATATATCGGCTATGAGCGGCTTCTCTGTCATCGATTTTTTTTCCTTAAAATGCAATTAAGAACCAAATTGGGTACTCTCTTCGAGAATTATCCTAGATATTAAACGTTTTTAAAGCAATACCACGGTGGTTGGTTCTATGCACCTGACTGACTCGGAAAAATCTTCGACCAGGGACCGTCACTGCAACCATTATGTGTTTGTGTTATTTTTTTATAACATGGGAATGGCAGTAATCCCGGCATACCAGCTCGGAACCCTTTTGGTCCGTGCCGGGTTAGAGAAGAACCACTGGACATGGATCTGTTCCTTTTGCCAGATTGGCATCCCCCATATGGCAACATCGGTGAGATATAATGCATGTATGTAATGGGTGCACTTCTGATGCCGCTTTGGTCTCTAGGATTACTGCGATAGAAGATATATTGTTGCTTGCTGTGCCAGATCATCTCCCAGCGTGTGTTCGATTTCGTCGTAGAGCTGGCAAACCGTCGATGGAAGTATCGATATTATCGATACTTATTTTTTTAGCCAATATTGATGAATACTTTTTTATATCGATATTATCGAAAATTTTGACATTTTATAAAGCAAATTGTTAACAGACGGATTGATTCTACAAACTTTTTGTGTAAACGAGTAAAACGATTTCATGAATTTTTTACCAGCTTAAGGAGAATGGCGCGGGTGGAATAAGAGCGAGTTGGGCCTCCATCACCAACACCAAGGAGGTTCATGCGTGATAACTGGTAGATGTGATGGCCAAATCAACTCGGAAACCTTGGTAGTAGACGACAACGGAAAAGACCAGAACGGTGTCCAACAAGGTCATCAAGTTGGCCGAATTTTGACGGAAGATGGATTTACGGAAAGCACGAACTTTATCGTTACGAGTGGCCATAAAGTGGAACAAGACAATAACGACACCTTCGAATTCAGTATCTCGCCCAGTTGTACCGGTGGTGTTTGAGAAGACCTTCAAAACATACATAGGTTCGCAAATGTTGATGGCGATGAAGAGAGATATACCAGAACGAAAGTCGTAACCTTTTTGCAACAATTCATCCAAAAGTAACACAATCAAACATGCGACAAATAATTTAATGATGATCACTAGCAAACACCAACACCTCTTTCAGATGGATCACCATACATTGCATTCGTGACATAAACAATGGCTTATATAGTTAAGAATTCGTCATTTAAAAATCAGAACTCTTTGTACTAATGGCCATAGGTTGCCAGCTCTATTTCGTCGTCGGAATACGAGACACACCCGCAGTGTTCTACCAACAACAAATGCAGCACCAGGAAACAAAGATCACCGTCTCCCCTAGCTTTCAACATTGCGAAAGTATCGTACATTTTTCGAAAGTATCGTACAATAATCGGAGGAGGACTTCCCTTCCTTATACAGTACAGCCCTATCTCGCTTGATACATGGAATGCCGAGGTAGAGTTAATTAATGTGTGAATAGCTGAGCCCTGTGTTATTTTACCGACATTAGTTCGTTCGGAGGGTAATAACCGTGTGTTGCTCGGGGTCTTCATTGCTCACTATGAGCCTTGGTATTTCATGACAATGACCAGAGGGGTACAACGCTGGCCGTTTAAATTGATAACTTCAAATTTTGCACGGTGAACGGAAGGATTTTCCTGGCCAAAAGCCCAATTTGTTTGTCGTCATCGATTGTTAATTTCTATATAGGATTTGATAGTAATAATACTGAAACTTAGGAAACCAAAAATTAGATCAAAATATTGGAACATGTGGGTGTGGTGTGTTTCTAAATTATCGTAGCGTTTACACGAAGTGACCTATTTTATTTCTTTTCAGGCACTAAATTTTAGTGAAATTCCAAATTTAGTGGGCCAGAACTTTTAGCGAACAGCATGGAACAAAGTTTCGTTTTCGAAAAATGATGCCTGAGAGTGTCCTCTTTTACTCTATACTAGCAAAGTGCCCACCACTTCGTATGCGGAAAGAAAATAAAAAAACAACAACAAATAGTATTTAATACCGAAATGGTGAACTTTGAAAACGTTATTGTACTACTACCTATTTTAATTGATATGTAATTTCATTTATGTACTATTTGTAACACTTTTGTTATATTTTTCAAAAACATCAGATGTATTACACTAGTAGTATTATTCCAAATTATATAACTTCAGCTTTAATACTACACCCGCCACCTAATTTGGTACTTATCGTCGCCTTATAGGAGGTATTTCCAATAGCACCTCCATAGCTCAGAAAACAGCAACCTTTATACCAAATTTCAGAATTTATACGCATTTAAAAATGGTACCGAATTTCCAAAACTACCTCCTTATGTCAATCTCACACTATCTAATCTCAAATGTCTGGTTTCCAGCTCTATCCGTCCACCAAAATCCTAATTGTACCAAATTTCCAAAGCTACCTCAATTCTACACTTCAACAGCAATCTTAATTTCAAACCCATAAGTACGAATTTCCAAAATTTCCTCAATCCTGTACTCCAACAGCAATCTTTATTCCAAATATCAGAATTTCAGCTGATAGTTCACCCAATCCAAATTTTTGTACCCATAAGTACGAATTTCCATAACTACCTCAATCCTGCTCTGCAACAGTAACTTCAATTTAAGATTTCCAGCTCTATCCGTTCACCCAAATCCAAATTGTACCAAGTTTAGTACCAATTAGTATTTTTTGTACCCATAAGTACGAGTTTTCAAAACTACTTCCATTCTGCACT
Source organism: Musca autumnalis (assembly GCF_047663935.1). Lineage (NCBI taxonomy): Eukaryota > Metazoa > Arthropoda > Insecta > Diptera > Muscidae > Musca > Musca autumnalis. The sequence goes on along the minus strand of NW_027411866.1, from coordinate 191,778,839 downwards.
CTAACAGTAACCTTAATTCCAAAATTTCAGAATTGCAGTTGACCCAAATCCAAATTGTACCAAAATTAGTAATTTTCCTACCCATAAGTGCGAATTCCAAACTACCTCAATCCTATACTACAACAGCAATCCTAACACCAAATTTCAGATCTATGCGTTGACCCAAATCCGAATTGTACTAAATTTAGTACTTTTCGTACCTATAAGTATGAATTTTCAAAACTACTTCCATTTTACATTTCAGAATTCCAGCTACCCGTTCACCCAAATCTAAATTGTACCAAATTTAGTACAATTTACACAAAAGTACGAATTTCTGAAACTACCTCAGTAATCTTAATTTAAATATTTATTTTATATTTTATGTACCAAATATAGTACCACTTAGTACTTTCCCTACCCAAAATTACGAACATCCAAAACTGCATCAATCCTACACTACAACAGAAATCTCAATTCCAAATTTCAGGATTCCAGCTCTCTCCGTTCCAAATTTAGTACCATTTAGTACTTTTCGTAAACATAAGTACTAAAACTACCTCATATATTAATCGTGTACTTCAACAGTTATCTTAATTCTAAATTTCAGGATTCCAGCTCTATCCTTTCACCCAAATCCAAAGTGTACAAAATTTAGTACCATTTAGTCCTTGTCGTACACATAAGTACGGATTTCGAAAACTACTCCCATATCGCAATCCTATACTCCGTCAGTAATCTTAATTCCGAATTTCAGGTTTCTAGCTCTATCCGTTCACACAAATCCAAGTTGTACTAAACTTAGTACCATTTAGTACTTTTCGTACACATAAGTACGAATTTCCAAAACGACCTCCATATATCAATCCTATACTCAGTCAGTAATCTTAATTCCAAATTTCAGGTTTCCAGCTCTATACTTTCACACAAATCCAAATTGTACTAAATTTAGTACCATTTAGTACTTTTTATACACATGAATACGAATTTCAGAATTTTCTAGCTAAATCCGTTCAAAATATACAATTGGTTCTAAATTTAGTACTTTTCGTACACTTATAGGTCGAATTTCCAAAAACCTTTTGGTCCATCTTTCTAACTCTGCATCAGTTACCTTCATTCCAAATTTTAGAATTCTAGCTCTTCCCGTTTGCCTAATACAAAGGGTACCACATTTATTACTTTTCGTACCCTTCTAGGTCGAATTTCCAAAAACCCTGCCTTATCTCACCCCACGCACCGGTTGTTTAAGTTGTACGAGCAAGTCACAGCTATTTGCGACAACATTAGAAGTAGAAACAAGTTTCTCATATCGCCACCTGCCAAGGCAAACACAAGTGATTATACCCCAGTCAAGATCCGAACGATACATCCGCCTCAATTCATATTGGGCCCGAATGAAAAACCCGATACCCAACAAATGCCCTGCAGGTGGATTGGGACTGCACGACACGCTGCATTTGTTACCCCACTCACATGTCTCCAGATTCTTTATCGACGCAACCAGTCTAGGTTTCAGAAGTTTTATGTCTGGACTTAGAGGAACCTGAACCAAATAACTGAATAAAATGTACGAACGAACATTTTCGCGTTGCTACAACAACAACAATGTTTTCAATGATTAGTACAAAAGGTTTGCAATGTTGTGAACATTATGCAAGTGCACCATGTGCAAAGTTGAGAACAAACAGTGACACGCTCCACAGAAGAATGAATTGGAAACTGTACATAGATTTTTGATAACAAAAATTATATTTTGAGCTCATTGTTTTGGAAATAACCCTTCGACATTAATTTGTCATTCACAATTGTGCCATTGGCGTAGTTTCCCTGAAGCACTTTATTATGACAATCATTGAAATTTTCGATGTTCATGATATTCCGTTCGTGCCACAATGATACAAAACAAAACTTTAAATCAGTATCGAGTGCTACAATGACAGCTATTTAGATAGCAAGAAGACTAAGAAACTTATTCCAGAAATTATGGGATAGAAATAAATTTGCAACAGGCAAAAGTGCACAGAAGAAATGCTACTGTTCAGTTTGCAGTTTTATTGCTTTGAACCAGTTTTTACTTATTGTGTATTCACAAAGAATTATTAGATTTGCTAAAAAGTTTTCTTACGAAGCGAGAAACTCTTAGGGATAAATAACTGGGAATAATTGAAGGGAAGTATGACAAAAGGCATTGACTGATTATCTTAAAATGTTATACTTCTACAAAAATAGAATTTCACCATAAATGTTCTAAATATTTAATATTGACTTTTAAAACTAAAATACAATTTTTAATAAAAATGAAAACGTCCTTCCTAAGCAATCATCCCTTATCATAATAAATAACTATGACAAATTGCATACAACAATAGCAAATTATGTTGGAAAAGTTTATATAAAATTACTTTATGGTTAATTTAAATCAATAATGGCAAAATAATGATGACAGATAGAGAATAAAACCAAATTTCGGTGGATAAAAAACAATTCTTATTTTTCTGTGCTAAAAAGAACTTTAAATAAGTAAAAATAGTAAATTCGAAAACCTCAGGGAAAAAAATGTCCATCAATTAATGGCTGAATGATTTTTAGTAACAAATTAATATGTTAGAAAACAAAACAATCACAGCTCAGATATCACAATTTTCACAACAAAAACCCTAGCAACACCATCCGGAACAACAAAAACACTTCTACTTTTAATTGCTAATCATGTGGAAAAATGAATTTTCCATTACATTAGTATTCTGTGACAATCCATTTGGCTAACACCCATAAAAAACGGGATAGTTTTGTTTCCACTAAATACACACACGTGCGGATGATGTGACTACACTTCTACATCAATACCAACTCATTAGGAAATCCTCATATCAAATCGTTGAATGCTGTTGACCATTGTCTGCATGAAACTTTTATTCCAGACCATTTCATACAATGAATATTAAACGATTTCCTTTTTGGGGAGTAGGATTTATATCGTTTCTTTTGTAAGGATGATACTTTTTGATGATATTTTCCCATTTTTTTCATTTCCATTCTCTCATTCACAACAATTTTCCTGCTAATTACAGACAGGGAGTTATTGATTTGCTTACAGCCAATAGCTGCAGAAAAACTCATTAGGGAATGGATGAAATTCGGGCTAAGACAACTAAGTGAAATTCCACACCATTTTGGGATTTAAATAAGCAAATATGGTTGCTTATATTTTATAATTTGTATTTTATATCGGCAGACCCCGGTCTGCATTGCTGGCCCGTCGTAATGAGTTTTAATGATAATTTGTATGGACTTTATACTTGACAATTTAAAAATAGTTATTTTCTACCTCACTTCTTCGGTCCATTATCAAACCAAGGATGATTTCTTTTCTCTTACGGACTTTGTCGGAATTTTTCGTCCATTGATGGTTTTTAGGATTTATGATCGTCCATGTCCCCTGTCTATATCCTAAGGGTATCTTATTATAAAAGGTAACAAGTGAGCCGAGGCTATAGTCGGGTCGGGGCCGACTATGTGATACCCTACACCACTACCCCTGTACATAAGCTTTTGACTGGTAAAATTCAAAATATTAAAATTGGGATAGCTTAGCGCCTTTGCTCTGTATGTCTTCATTAATACAGGTCGATTTTGTTGAAACGCAGTTAAGTGCATCGTCAGTACAACTCAAATAAAAAATGGAAAAGTGATATATACGCCAACCATAAATAGGCTTCTTTCTCTGTGGGACCCCCATTAACACCCAAAATTTCGTGACGATCCGATCAAAATTGCGACCTGTAGCGTGATTACAAAAAAATTAAAAATGGGATGTATTACCGACTATTGCGATATCTCCGTTATTTGGCCACCTACGCCATCCTACTTTGCATCAATTTAAAGAAGGGATTTTCTACTTTCATAGTCAGACTTAGTTTTTGGAAGGTCCCCAACCAAAGCTGTAATATTCGTCATTATTATTAAAATCTCAAAAATGGAAAGTTGGGTTCTATTAGTGGCTATTGCTATATCATCGTTGTTTGACCACCTACGACATCGTTGTAAAGGTGATATTTTCTACTTTCACTAGCAGGTTTTGCTTTTGATATACCCCATATAGAAGCGGAGATATTCCCTTTGAAATAATATGTTGACTTGTTTTCCAAATTAGTTTTTTGCCCATTCCGACCCCTGAATAAATCCGACTATCAGCAAAATCAACACACAAAATTTGGTGACGATCGGATAAAAATTACGACCTGTAGCGTGATTACAAGGTTTAGATGGACAGACGGACGGACACACATAGCCAGATCGACTCAACTTTTTGGCCAAACCCAACTTATAATAGCCTCCCCACATAGTGATGTAGGGTATACAAATTGAATTCTCCCGCTTATTGAAACTTATATATTTTTGGTTTTCATGACTGATGAACCTCAAGGCCATGGTCAACGACCTCACCATTTAAGGAATTTTGTAAATATATCGTTATTCTTGATCGGGGGCGCAACCACCGTTGTCTCGAAAATTAATTTTCAAGCCGATGTACTCATAAGTTTAGTAAATATAGCGATTATAAAACAATAGGTTCCCGAAATTCGTCTACAAATATGTAGCAGTTTGGACCACCGGATATTCCCGAACATTTTTTGAAAATGTTATGAAATTAGGTTAAGTAGTTTTGGAAAAAATAATGTATTGAAAAGATTAGGCGTGGTCATTAGTTTTCAAGATATAACATATTTAAAAAAAGTGTACGTGATCCGTTATTTTGGCTCTAAATATGTACCTAGGGTGTACACAACCACATTGCCTCCTAAAATGTATGCTGAAGCGATATAATGATGAGCTTGGCTTATACATACATATAGAGTTTGAAAGAAAGGCGTGGAACCCACATCCTCCGAAATTCTTAAAATATACTTAAGAAGGGCAAACATTGAACTTTTGTTGCAAATTTGATGGAAATCGGTTTAGTAATATTGGAGATATAACATTTAAAAAAACAGGCGTGATATAGCGTGTTTTAAAAATATCGCATATTGGAGGTACCCCGCCCCTCTGGAATTCAATAAAATATGTAGCTTGTTTTCGAGGGCCATCCCTGTACATTCTCTGACAATTTTAGGAAAATCGGTTCAGTAGTTTTTGCAGAAAAACTTTAAATTGAAAATTTAAATTGAAAAAAGTAGGCGCGGTAAAATTTTCTTTCCATAAAAACCTAAGTTGTGTTATGACGGCATTTAATTTTTATTCATAAGGATATGGCGTTTTTTAAATATGGCAAATGGAAGTACCCTGCCAACTTCGAAATTCAAGAAAATATGCATCCTATTTCCATTCCCTGAAAATTTCAGGAAAATCGGTTCAGTAGTTTTGTAGATGTAACATATTTTAAAAAGTGGGAGTGGTCAAGTCTTTGGGTCCTAAAAAAGTAGGTAAGGTCGGAAACACAACCACAATTGTCTCGCAAATTAATTTCCAAACCGATACATTCGTAATTAATTTAAATATAGCATGTAAAAAATAGGATATATGGGGAATTACCCCGCCCCTCCGAAACTAAATTTGTAGCCTATTTTCACCGGGGGCCATCCCTGCACATTCCATGATAATTTGAGGAGAATCAGTTCAGTTGTTTTTGTATATATTAAATAGACTTTTTAAAAAAGTGGGCGTAAAAATAGGCTTTGCCAAGTCAAAATCTAAGTTGTGTTATGACGAACATTTCAAAAAAAGAATTATCTGAATCGGTCCAGCCATTTTCAACCAACGAACTACATTTGATTTTTATTTGTATAGATATAGAATTTTAAAAAAAGAGGGTGTGGGGAAAGTGCCCCGTAGCTTATTTTCACCGGGCGCCATTCCTGTACATTCCATGACAATTTCAGGAAAATCAGTTCGTCTGCTCCGTCGGAAAAGGTCGTAAGTCCCTTTCAATAAATTTTTCAGGAGGAAGAAAAAACATTCCAGCGCTTTTTAATTAAAGATTTTATTATGGTGGTAAAGGCAGTATTTTTCGTTTATTTATTCCGCTTCAATACCTGTACTTTGTTTGATAAAATTCCGTCGCGTTTGAGAGATAATTGGATGTCTTTGGACTTACGACCTTTTCCTTGTACAGTTTTGTATTTTTGTAGGGACTTACGACCTTTTCCTGCAATTTACGGACGTTTTTAAAATAAAATATTTATACTTTACAAAACAATGTGGAAAGGGTATTATAAGTTTGTTTTGCCCAATATTCGTGTAACATCGCGAAGTATTCGTCGTATACCCCCTCCCCTTGCCATTTTTTCATATCTTGACGAGATAAAGCGATCTAGCTATGTGTGTCCGTCCATCCATTAACAATTGTAATAAAACTACAAGCCTCAATTTTGGACCGATATCCACGAAATTTTGTGGAGAGGTCGCGTCCATTAGATGTTGGTTATGATCGAAAGGTGTGAATTGGACCAAACCCACAATTTTTACCCGACTTTGTAGCTGTCCTGTAGATCGCAGTAATATTCCGATCGGAGCGAATTTTTAAGATTGATTTGAGTTTAAGACAAATTATTAGCGGTTTTAATGGACCAAAACTTTTGTGTGAAATACTATATATATAAGAGACAATGTATGTATGTTCCGCATAGACTCAAAAACGGCTGAACCAATTTTTTTGAAAATTTCAGAGAATATACAAGGAACAACCAAGGTGAAAATTGGCTTTATATTTTTTGAATTTCGGAGGGGGCGGGGGCAGGGCCAATTTTTCAAAAAACGCTTTTTTTTGTAAAAGTTATGAAAGTATCGGTCAGAAAATTAATTTGCGAGGCAACGGTTGTTGAATCTCCAACCCTAAGTACTTATTCCATGTAATTTTCAGATTATGCACAGGGATGTCCCTTGGTTTAAGTAGGCTATATATGTATTTTGTTGAATTTCGGAGGAGCGGGTTACACCTGTGCCCTATTTTTTAAATGCGCTATATATAAAACTTACGAACGATTCCGTTTCCCCAATCCTAGGCACATATTTAAGCAATAAGACCCGACCAGAGTAAAATTCTAAGTCGGTATAACCATGACCGTCTGTCCGTCTTTTGAAATTAAGATACAGCTCGCAATTTTTAAGATAGATCTTCGTGATTTGGTATAGAAGTTTCTATTACTTCTAGGATGTTTGGTATTGACATCATCAGAGCTTTCAGAATCACCCTTAAAACCATAGGGAACTAGACCCATGACAACATCGTCTAATTCCATTCCAAATTCATACTGCTCTTTGTTAGCAAAAATCATGATGCCTTCTTAGTTTAATATCATTTCAATCAATTATTATTTTAGAATCATTTAATAATATAAACGTTGCTCTTACCCGCCCGTTAGAAGATATTACTTTATTGAATTCAGAATACAAACTAATCTCGTTATGTGAATAAATGTCCCTAGAGAAACCACAAATTACCATTTGATAAAGTTAAGTAAGATATACGACAGTAAAAACAGTAAACATTTTGATTTTTTTTTAAATTTGTCAATATATGAGGTATTTGAACACATACAGCGTCCCAATTTGTATCAATGAAAATGCCAGAAGTCCATATTTCATAATCAGTTCGCTTATAGGGGAAAATAGATTTCAAATGTAAATTTTCGTTGCAATATAAAAATTATCACATTTTTGTTCAAAAGTTTGGTCCACAGGCTCCGCCAAATATCATCCGATTATCATCCAAAGGTGTAGGCTAGTTCTTTACATTGTACCCCAACCATGGATGACGTTAAACATTATATCTGAACTACATTAGCTGTAGTATTCTTTTAAAGTATACATTTCCCTGTGGACTTACGACCTTTTCGTACTCAAATTTGTACGTTTTGTGGACTTAAGACCTTTTCCGACAAGGGCAAAACATATAGAAAAACGCCAAATACTACCATTTTCTTTGTATCATACGACGTGTTTTGACTTGTACTATCATACTGTAACAAAAACGCGATTTCCAAAAAAAGTGGACTTACGACCTTTTCCGACGGAGCAGACGAGTTGTTTTTATAAATAATTGTTCCACAAACATCCCATACGGGACAAGGGAGACTTCTCTCATATCAATGAGTGCACCCCGATTCATATTAGCTCAATGATAAGGTACCTACTGTTTATTGCCGAGTCCGAACGGCGTGTCCTAAAACACCACTTGTAGAGAAGTTTTACACGGCTGAAATACCCAGGATGTTGATGTTGCCTGGCCGGGGAATCGAACTCACGACCGTTAGTGTTCCAGGGGGGTGTTTTTGTAGAAAAGATTAAAATTAAAAAAGTGGGTGTGGCAAAATTTTCTTTGCATAAAAACATAAGTTGGGATAAAAAAAAAAAAATTATCCAAATCGGTCCAGCCGTTATCAACTGATGACATTACCAATGAACGACATTTGATATTTATTTATATAGATTTTATCTTATTATATAAAAGAGCTTAGTGAGTGAGTGAGTGACTGACTGACAGATCATCGCCCAGACGAAACGGCTGAAGCTAGAAGCTTGAAATTTTGATGGCCTGTTCGTGTATGTCGATAAGAAAATGAATGCCTAGAGATGGACAGTGGGTAAATACCCAATGGGTAAATACCCGGTAAATTGGGTAAATTGGGTAAATACCGGGTAAATACCCACTTGTGGGTATTTATTTGGGTATTTACTATATTGAATCGCTAATACAACATCTTAGACCCTATTTCTGGGTTTAGGCTATGAAATCGATTCAAAATGGATAGTTTTACAATACTTTAAACAAGTGGGTAAATACTTGGGTAAATACCCGAGTATTTACCCAAGTGTTGGGTAAAAACTTATTAACTGCCGAACCACTTGACGAAGGCTGACAAAATTTGGCTCAAATCTTACTTATGTCAAGAGAATATCTAGCATTGAAAATGGGGTATCTGGGTCCATGTTTTGATATAGCCCCCATATAACCGTACCTCCCGATTTAAGGTATTTTTTGTCTATTTGCCTCATTGTACAATCATAGTGGCTGAAATTTGGCATAGTGAGTTCTCAATATGTAGAAAATACCCTTGCAAAAACTTGTCAACATAGGTCCACGTTTTCTAATAGCCCCCATATAAGTGTACCCCGATTTCGAGTATTTACCCAAATTTTGGGTAAAAACTCTTTAACTGCCGAACCACTTGACGTAGGCTGACAAAACTTGGCATAAATCTTTCTTATGTCAAAAGAAATTCTGGTACTGAACATGGGCTCTCTATGTCCATGTTTTTATATAGCCCCCATATAGCCGTACCTCCCGATTTAAGGTATTTTTTACCTAATAGCCTCATTGTACAATCATAGTGGCTGAAATTTGGCATAGTGAGTTCTCAATGTGTAGAAAATACACTTGCAAAAACTTGTCAACATAGGTCCACGTTTTCTAATAGCCCCCATGTAGGGGTACCCCGATTTCGAGTATTTACCCAATTTTTGGGTAAAAACTCATTAACTGCCGAACCACTTGACGTAGGCTGACAAAATTTGGCTCAAATCTTACTTATGTCAAGAGAATATCTAGCATTGAAAATGGGGTCTCTAGGTCCATGTTTTAATATGGCCTCCATATAGCCGTACCTCCCGATTTAAGGTATTTTTCATCTATTAGCCACATTTTACAACCAAATTGGCTGTAATTTGGCACAGTGAATCCTCAAGGAGTAGAAAATATCCTTGCAAAAATTTGTCAATATAGGTCCACGTTTTCTAATAGCCCCCATATAAGGGTACCCCGATTTCGAGTATTTACCCAAATTTTGGGCAAAAACTCATTAACTGCCGAACCACTTGACGTAGACTGACAAAATTTGGCTCAAATCTTACTTATGTCAAAAGAACTTCTGGTACTGAACATGGGGTCTCTGGGTCCATGTTTTGATATAGCCCCCATATAGCTGTACCTCCCGATTTAAGGTATTTTTCATCTTTTAGCCACATCTAACAACCAAATTGGCTGTAATTTGGCACAGTGAGTCCTCAATGAGCATTAAATATCCTATTAGAAAACGTGGACCTATGTTGACAAGTTTTTGCAAGGGTATTTTCTACATATTGAGAACTCACTATGCCAAATTTCAGCCACTGTGTTTGTACAATGAGGCAAATAGACAAAAAATACCTTAAATCGGGAGGTACGGTTATATGGGGGCTATATCAAAACATGGACCCAGAGACCCCATTTTCAATGCTAGATATTCTCTTGACATAAGTAAGATTTAAGCCAAATTTCGTCAGCCTACGTCAAGTGGTTCGGCAGTTAAGGAGTTTTTACCCAAAATTTGGGTAAATACTCGAAATCGGGGTACACTTATATGGGGGCTATTAGAAAACGTGGACCTATATTGACAAATGTTTGCAAGGATATTTGCTGCTCCTTGAGGACTTACTGTGCCAAATTACAGCCAATTTGGTTGTAAAATGTGGCTAATAGATGAAAAATACCTTAAATCGGGAGGTACGGCTATATGGGGGCTATATCAAAACATGGACCCAGAGACCCCATGTTCAGTACCAGAAGTTCTGTTGACATAAGAAAGATGTAAGCCAAATTTTGTCAGCCTACGTCAAGTGGTTCGGCAGTTAATGAGTTTTTACCCAACACTTGGGTAAATACTCGGGTATTTACCCAAGTATTTACCCACTAGTCTAAAGTATTGTAAAACTATCCATTTCAAACGAATTTACAACCTAAACCCAGGAATAGGGTATTTACCCGGTATTTACCCACCGTGTGGGTATTTACCGGGTAAATACCCGGTAAAAACCATCTCTATGAATGCCCAAGAAAAACTACCAAATTTGAGTGTGTTTTTCAAATTTGTTTTTTGTTTTGAAGCAAAAGTAAAGGCAATAACATTTCAAAAACTAAAGTTTGGGTGTGTTTCGTGCGCACACATTTTCGTTTCGAAATACATAAACTGGGGGTGAGTGTGAGTTGCTGTTGGAGTGTAGGGGTGAGGCTGGTTTTTGGAAATTCGAACTGGAAGGGTACGAAAAGAACTAAAATGTACTAAATATGGTACCCTTTGTATTATGCAAACGGGAAGAGCTAGAATTCTGAAATTGCGAATCAGGGTCACAAATTAAGAGCTAGAAAGACGTTCCAAAGGGTTTTTGGAAATTCGCAATAAAGGTGTACGAAAAGTACTAAAAGGTACTAAATTTGGTAACAATTTTATATTTTGAATGGATATAGCTAAAATCTTGACATTTAGTATGGGAATTAGGGTTCGGAAGTGATGCTAATATAAGTAAAGGGTTTTGGATATTCGTACTTATGTGTACGAAAAGTACTAAATTTAGTACAACTTGGATTTGGGTGAACGGATAGAGCTGGAATCTTAAAATTGAGAATTAAGATTACTGTTGGAGCGAAGGATTGAGATATGGAGGTAGTTTTCGAATCGTACCTTTGTGAACTAGATGGTATATGGTACTAAAATTGGTACATTATAGAGTTGGGTGAACGAAAAGCGCTGGAATCATGAAATGAGGACCTAAATTAAGCTTGAAGTGTAGGATAGAGATATGGATGTAGTTTTTGAAACTCATCTTATGTGTACGTAATAAATTGTACAAAATTTGGGTACAATTTCAATTTGGGTGAAAGGATCGAATCCTGAAATTTGGAATTAAGTGTTAATTTGTTTAAATTAAGTTAATATATGGATATAGTTTCGGAAATTCGTACATATGTATATTAAAAGTTATAAGTGGAACTAAATTTAGAATCGTTTGGTAGTTGCTAAAATAAGGAACTGGAATTTTAAATTTTAGTATGAGGATCTGTGTTGGTGTTTAGAAGGGAGATAAGAAAGAAATTTCGGAAATAGGAAAAGTACTAAATGGTACCAACATTGATATTGTGTTAAGGAATATAGTTGGGATTCGAAAATTTGGTATTAAAGTCGCTGTTGGTTCGTAAGGAAATAAATTGTGGAAATAAGTTCCTTAAGCATACGAAAAGTACTAAATGAGAGTCGATTTGTTATTGGATGTAGGGATATATTTGGAGGGTAGCGTTGGTATATGGAGGTGGTTTAGGAAATATGTTTGTATGTACAATAAATATACGAAAAGTACTAAATAGTTCTATATTTGGTATTTGGTGTACGAACAGCGCTAGAATTTTAAAATTTGATATTAGAGACCTGTTCGTGTGTGGGGTTGAGATACAGAGGTTTTGGAAATATAATAAGTACTAAAGGGGTTGAGCAGGAATTTTGGGATAGCAGTAGTGCGATTCTCTAACTCATTTTTTGAGTTACCGACAAATGTCAGAAAAATTAAAATGCTTATAATTTCGGTAATTTAAGATGTTTTTCGGTAAGTTATCAACGAATAAAAAGGAGTCGTAAAGTTCTACCGAAAGCAAGAGTGTTGTCAACTTTTATTTGAACTTGTCATTCATAATTTTGCGTTTTAATTTTACCGATTTTTGTCGGTAACTCAAAAATGAGTTAGAGAATCGCACTACAGTTGGAATATAGAGTGGAGATAAGGAAAAGATTTATAAACTTATACTTATGAGTTCTAAGTACTACCAAATTTGGTAAAGTTTGGATTTTTGAGAGAGGATAGAGCTGGAATCCTGAAATTTGGAATTAAGGAAAGTACTGAATGGTACAGTTTGTTATTGTGTAAAGGGGATGAGATAGAAGTTTGAAATATTAGGAGGAGATTTTGGAAAATTGTAATTATGTATATGTAAATTGTTTCTGGGGAAACAGATAGAACTGGAAATGAGATTCCGGTTAGTATATAGGGTTGATAGTATAAGGTTGAAGTATTTTTGAAGCTTATACCTATGCGCACCATTTTCGTATTGCGTGTGAGAATAAAGCTGAAATTATGTAATTTGGAATTATACTTTCAGTATTCTAAAAGTACGAAAGGGTAATAAGCAATAAGTGTACTAGAAGTACTAAATATTACTAAACATTGAAGCACTAATATTGAGTGAACGCTTAAATCCAGAGCTTTGACATTTGGGATTAGATAAGAGTGGTTAGAAAAATTCGAACTTAATATGTAAATTTTAGATAAGGTCCTGGGTTTGAAAATTTGTATTATTTAATGTACCATTTTTTTGTGTGAACTCGAAGTAACTTACTGAAATCAAGTAATTAAACGTGAAGAATCTTTTCAACACAACTGTTTTTTTCTGAACGTTATAGCAAGTTCATTTGAAATACCTTAAATATATTGACGGCTTTTGATGTTTTGTGGCGAGATAGATCGATTTTTTGGAAATTCGGACTAAAGGGCTACGAAGAGTACTTAAATGAAATTAAATATAAATTAACACCAAAATGTTCATACCTCACCATTTCCATATCAAATATTGTTTATTCCCTTTCCGCATACGAAGTAGCGGTCATTTTGCTAGTACTTTATATTTTACATTACATATTTTAAAGTTTATATTTTGCATTTTATATTTTCTGTTTTATATATAAAGCTCTATCCTTCTTACAGTCATAGGATTAGTGTATATTACCTTCAACTGATTTATGTACATGTACTTCCTTGTATTTCCCGTTGATGTTCAACACTTGTCCTACAGCCGTTCCATGCAAAAAAATTCCGGCATTCTGATCCTACCAAAGTCAGTCTTTCAGTAAACATTTTGTTGATTTTCCAATTAAAATATAGAAGGATGTTGGCGCTGCTGGTCACTACATGATGCCTGCATTGATTGCTTGCCACCAACTACAGCTGTACTGGTTATTTGTAGTAGGTGTAAAATTGTATTGAGCTTATATTGTCAGTTATCACAGCTACTTAGTCATATTCGTTCTTGTGTCGAATGTATCGTTGTCATAAAGGCAAAACGTGAGCAAGTTCTATGGACTACAAAAACGCTGCCTTCCTGTCTGTTTGCATGTCATATGTTCCGTGTAAACAAAACATATTCATCCATGTACTTCTGTAGCGTTACATTGTTTGTCCGTTTGGTATGAGGTGAGTGTGAGAACGAACGTGAACAGTTCAGTATTGACTGAAAATCAAAATCAAGGAAGTGACTATAATTTGTGTTATGTAACATGTTGTGAGTACGTGATTCAATATGTATCCTCGTTCTATCGTAAAAAAATTAACAGGAAGAGAACCAATAAGCACTACAAGCAACACCAAACAACCTCTTGAAGGACATTAGCAAAGCGAAATATGTGAAATCTTTGTTTGCTAAATACATGAAGTAATTAACTACTCGTGTAAGAATTTTAATTTCACGCAAATCAATGGAAACGTATTACTGCTTTTCATTTTAATGAGGATCGTGTTTATTGCAAACAACAGTTGCTTCTTGTAATGAGATATGTCATAATGTGAAGTAAGTTCGTACAACAATAAATAGCAAATAAAATAGATTCAAATATATGACGTGATCCTCGTAATTAAAAGTTGCCAGAATTTATTAATATTGAGTACTTCATTTATTTGGAAAATTTATCCAATCTCTATCATTTCATTTCAAGGCAGCCTAAAAGTTTTTACTTTATGATATCAAAACAAAAAAAAAAAACTCGTGCTGCTACAAATGATTTCTTCTTAAAGCCCTTTATTATTTTAATTTTGCATTTCTCTTAAAGATCTACAAATACGTACATACATGCATGTATATGTGTATAAACAAAACAAATGTCTATCAGTCACATCGCATCCCAACACCAAATACACCTCAAGGACTCGACAAAGACAAATTTCACAAGTTTTTTTTTTTAAATATTTTCATTGCCACAATAAAAATGAAGAAGCAAACACACCATACCAAAACTTTTCACATTCTCAGCCTTTTACTAAAGACAAACCAAAACAAAAGATGAATACTTTTAAATGACCCCTTGTGGCTTACTTGATGATGCATAATTTCACACCATGAATGTGTTAAAAAGCCTCGGCTAATATGACCAAATGCCCAGAGAAAACAAATATAACCCAGTCGAAAGAATTCAAATAACTTTGAAAGAAGTTTTATTTGACCTCTTAAGAGTAACAACAACAATAATAATAACAATATAAAATGGACGAGTGTACTCCTGGGGCTAAATGAACCGCAACAAATAAGCATAACAACGCCACGTTGTAACCAACGAGACCCACTCAATATTAGTTTATTGGTATGGTTTGTAACAGGATGTGGTGTTGAATGGAAACTTGTATAAAGCTCTGTGAAGCATCCGAATGAAAAGAGTACGAAATAATGGCTGGCTGTATAAATAACAATAATACGTCCGTTTACCTCTGTGTACATGTCAAGCAAACAAATGAAAGATAAATGTGTCTAAAAATATTGGCTTCAGTCATTCTGATTTTGCGTTATGACTTCGTGCCATGCTGAGGGAAATAACTTCCCTCGAAGATCTATATGACAACAATTGATTTTTTAACTTCAAATTCTTTATAATATTTTGATCTAAAAGACAATTCATTGAAGTGAATTTTTCGTTATAGGGAGCTTAGATTGAATTGTCATTACTTTGCAGGAAAGCGAAAACACTGAATAAAATCATCCGTTTGGGAGATAAAGCAATTTCTAAACTTAGTTTTTGTAAAATTCTGTAAGGTATTTAATATTTATACCCTCAGCCTTTAGGCTAAAGAGGGTATTTACACTTTGATACAACCAAAAATGTGCCTCATCGAAATAAGGGTTTTAGACCCCAAGTATGTTTGCACGATATCCGTTTCAGACAATTTTGAGTAGATCTAGCAATGTCCGTCCGTCTGGCTGGCTGGCTGGTGCGCACGATAACTCTCGAACGGATCAATCGAATCGGTTCCAATGTTGGGTATGGAAATATTTTGTCCAGATTTGATTTAAGTTCGAAGATGGGCTATATAGGTCCACTCCTTCAGGTACCTCCCCCACAAATGTTCAAAAATTGTCGCAAAAATTGTGCGCACGATAACTCTTGAAGGGAGTAACCGATTTGGTCCATGCTTTGTATATCGTAAACATTCTACAAGAGGAAGATGAGGTTCCAATATGATCTCAATCAGCCCACTCCTTCGAGTACCCCCCACACAAAATTTCGGAAATGTTCAGTTAAGGCCCATCTCTCGAATCACTGTGATTTTTGTTTTAGCAACTTGTATTCACTGCCCTCCATACGACGGTACAAGTTTCATTAGGGGCAAGTCCATACTTCCTGAGAAAATAGCCTGAAAGGTGCAAAAATCCCCTATGACACCGTGCGTAGTGGTTGGAGCGCAAGATAACTCTAGAACGGATCTGCCGATTCGGTCCAAAATTTGGCCTTAGTAATATTTTGTTTAAACATAGTCTAAGTTTGAAGATAAGCCATATCGGTCCACTCCTTCAGGTACCTCCCCCAAAAAAGTTCTAAAATGTTCGGAAAAATTGTTCGTACGATAACTCTTGAAGGCAGTGGCCGAATTGGTCCATACTTTACACATCCTAATATATCTACTAGATATGGATCAGGTTCAAATATGGACTATATTTGTCCAATCCATCCATCCGGTACCTCCCACACAAAATTTCGGATAAGCTCACTTTAAGACCTGCTATCGAATCACTTTGATTTTTGTTGAAGTAACTTGCATTCGCTGCCTCAATTACGATGGTAAACGTTTTTTCAGGGGCAAGTCCATACTTCTTGATTAAACATCCCGAAGTGTGTAAAAACCCCATATGGCACCATATGTACTGGCTGAAAATCCACTTCCATAATGGTCAATGTAGATCCATTCCTTTTAGTATCTCCTCCGCAAAACTTTTGATCCCTAATCCTAATGAACATTTTTGTCGGTTTAAATTCCCAAAATTTATAAGAACCCCTAAATACATACGTTGTTTGGGAATTTTTTTTTTTTTTTTTAATATATACAGGCTGAGGGTATATCATCTCTGTCGGCAAAGCCGACTGATACTTTTTTACTTGTTTTTAATGATATCAATATTAGCAAATTATATTAAATAGGGCTTCAATACGAGTTTGCGAGCAAGGGCTTTTTGTTATTCTTACAAATTAAATTTTTACATCAACTATCATAAAAGCGAGTAAAAAATATTAGTCAGCTTGCCGACAGAGATATACCCTGAGCCTCGGACTGGAAAGGAAGCAAACACTTCTGACGACTATAGGTTTTTTATTGAGTTTTTGGGCCAATTTCTCAGGAAGTATGGATTTGCCCCCCAAAATGTATACCGTATACAAAACATGTTGCCAACAATGTAAAAAACGACCCCAGACGAGTCATTAAACAGAACTCTTTCTAAACTTTGTATGGGAGGTAATCGAAAGAATCGTCCGATGTAGTCGGTATTCGGACATAATTCGAGAGTGTAAGGACTAAGAGATTGTCATTTTAGTTGGCGCCGCACACTGGTCGAAACCACTGATCTAGCGGCGCTAAAGTCAAAAAATCGAACTATAAAATTGCGAAATATTTTCCATTGTATCGATTACAGACACTTTGCAGACAAAGATTTTGTCTTTTCATTTTTGTTGTTGTAAATATTCACTCAGTTATTCACTATCAAATACAAGAGTTTTTGTTGCAACAGATTTTAAAAAATGTTGCAAAAAATTATCTTCATATTTGTTTAAATATTAAATAAATTCGTAATGAAACTGGACAAGTTTTATTTTTAATTAATAGCAGATAGTGATTTAGATTATAAAAATTAGTTTGGGGTCTGGAGGTACTTAGTTATATAGTAATACATTTTCAAAAAATTCAATTTTTTAGTGTTTTTATGGGTTGTACGCGCTTGTTCCATAGGGTGCATCTTGTAAACTTGGCCGAACTTAGGTTCGATTATTTTTTGGGGAATGAAATTGGACTCTCTGGATACGGAATAACCACATTAGGGCTGCAAATATTTGCAAATCTTTTGATGACTGCATTTTTAAAATAAGGGATTTTCCATGAAATTCATACAAATTTAGCTGTGCATTTGTATGGAGCTAAATCAAAATATGGACCTACCTTGAGAAATGTGTGCAAGGAGGAGTTCTACCCCCGTAGACACTATAATACCATATTATAGCTAAATATGTTACTAAATATGGGATAACAAGTAAAAATTCAACGAATCGGGGGTACCATAAAAGGGGCTACATCGAAACATAAATCCGTGTTGAAAATGTTTTGTAAGTAGATTTTATACGCAGTGAGAACACGGAATGCAAAATTACAGCCAAGTTGGTTTAAAAATGTGGTCATGATATTCAAAATACCTTAAATTGGGAGGTATGGTTACATGGGGGCTATATCAAAACGTGCACCTATGTCCATAATTTTTGGTGAAATTATTTTTTGACCACTAGGAACACTAAGTACCAAATAACAGGTAATTTGCTACGAAATTGTGGATTAAATCCTCAAAATACCGAAAATCTTAAGGTACCGTTATATGGGGGCTATACCAAAACATCAGCCGATATTGTTCATATTTGGCCCATTATTACCCACAGGTACAAGCTGAGTTTGTGCCAAATTTCAGTGATGTATCTCAATTCGTTTGCATGTTATTAATTTCGCGCCGCTAGATCAGTGCTTTCGACCACAGCGCGCCGTCGAGATTTCTTGGAGCTTTTAGGCCACTATCTCAGAACTGTCTTAAAGGGTCCCGCAAAGACAATCTGCGGAAATAAATTTCAAAACGATCAGACAGGAGCTCTTAAACTTCACTTTTACTGAATTTTTATGTGGGAGGTACCCGAAGGAGTGGACAAATTTAGTCCATATTCGACCACTATCTATAACAGGAAGTAGTCCATATTCAAAATTATGAGCGATTCGGTTACACCCTTCGAGATTTGTCGTGTGCACTATTTTAACGACATTTTTTGAACGTTTGTGGGAGGTGTCCTGGAAAGAGTGGGCCGATATGGCTCATTTCCGAACTTAATCTAAGTTTGGACAAAATATTACGAATGCAAAAGTTTGGACTCATACCGACAGACGGATGGACGGACGTTGCTCAATCGACCCATTACGGCGAAACCCATTACGGAGATGGGGCAAATTTTTGGTCTCATCAAAGTATATTTGCCCTCTTTAGCCTAAAGGCTGAGGTTATAATTACGTCAATAATGAAAAATTATTTTAGGACCGCTTCTTTTTTAGCTTTAACCAACATTCTGGCCATAGTTTCTTTTACTTACTTACTTAGCTGGTCCATTACAGAACATTTGTTCCATAAGCCGAAAAATTATCTTCCATATCCTGAGCACACTATCTGTATCAGTTACCAAATTACCTTGCTGGTCTCTTAGGAAGGATATGCCTGTACCAAAGCTATCAGTTTAATGTTGTACTTTTTGGTAGAACTTTCGGAGTTCATTCTGGCTCCTGTACATCTTGATTTCGTGCGCTACGTTGCTACTGATTGTACAATAGCCTTATATGCCGCATTTTTCTATTCGGTAGCAGCATACCATGGATGGGCAATTGGCAATACTTTGCCATTGTGCTAAAATGTTATCGGGACGAGGAGTGCTTTGATTAAGGAATTAGGCCAGTTGAGTAGAATATTCTGTGGCCATCTGTTGTGATTGCAGTTTACCGATGTTTTACTTTCGTGTTTTGTCTGTTCGT
This sequence comes from Musca autumnalis, assembly GCF_047663935.1. Classification (NCBI taxonomy): domain Eukaryota; kingdom Metazoa; phylum Arthropoda; class Insecta; order Diptera; family Muscidae; genus Musca; species Musca autumnalis. The sequence goes on along the minus strand of NW_027411866.1, from coordinate 191,759,255 downwards.
ACTTTATTAGCTACGGTTAACCGGGTACGCGTGATCAATTTGATTTCTTGTTTTTTGATCCGGAGACAGCCAGGTGCCCTTATGAACGTCGAGGTGCAGCTAACTACCACGTTTTTTGCCGCAGCAAAGTCTATCAGCCTCATTCCGTTGTCAGATATTTCACTGTGGAGACTGAATTTCCCGACTGTTAGGCCAAAGATATTCTCCTTTCCAATTTTGGCATTAAAATCACCTAGAATAATTTTAATGTCATGGGCAGTATGTTTCTTCTAAGTGTTCATAGAATACAAAGATCTTTGCTCTGTTCGTCGTTGTTTTTTTCGGTTGGAGCTTGAGCGCAGATAAAGCTAATGTTGAAGCAAGTCTTTAATTCATTGGAGTAAAGCTGGAGATCAGATGTTTTAACTTCCGACTAACTACAAATCCGCAGCCAAACTCATGCTTTGTGTCATGGCAGCTATAATACAGTGCGTCACCATTAGGTGTTGTTGTGACGTATTTCCCAATTAATCGTATTTCCTGCATGGCAGTTATATTGGCCTTGAACTTTTCAAGTACATCAGCCAGCGCGTAAACTGCACCTTCTATATAAAGAGTGCAGACATTCCAGGTTCAGATTCGCAGATATTCTGTATGACAAGAGCTACAACTTTGCCTCCATGAACAAATTAAAATTCTTCGCGGTTTGGAAGATATGCGCCTGCCAAAATGCTCATTTTTGACTTAATTTTTCAAGGATATTTTTGATGTCATTTTATCCTGGAATGTAATAATTTATAATTAATATATAAAGCCTATACTCTTCTCTTTAATAAGACACCAACACCAGCATCGTACGGCGAGTAGAAGTATTTAAAATATTTTTTTGAAAAATGTTGACCTTTGAAATTTTTTGACCTCTAAAAGGTCAAAACGATGAGAAAACGAAAAATTAAAAATGCCATTTTACTCCATTTTGCCTTGTGTTTGTTTTTTGTGCCTTTTGGGTTTGTATTTTTTTGCACCCAAACATATAAAATGTTTGCACCTAAACATAAAATTGTTTCCACCCAAACATATCTTTGTTTCCACCCAAACATATCTATGTTTGCACCCAAACATATCTTTGTTTGCCCCCAAACATATATATCTTTGCACCCAAACATAAATATCTTTGCACCCAAACATATATATGTTTGCACCCAAACATATATTTGTTTGCAGACCCAAACATATATTATGTTTGGGACTGTTGCAAACATATATATGTTTGCTACAAAATATGTTTGGGACATATGTTAGAGAGGCCGTTTTTTTTTGCGTGCAGAGTGCTGGCTGAAAACAAAAGTGGCTCCACATGCACGGTGCCCCTGAACCAACTTTAAATGGAATGTACTTACACCTGGGAAATTTTTGCGGATTCTGAAACTACAATGTTCATAGACAGAAAATAAAAATAAATGCCGAAGCGCTTTTTGAATAAGTCGCGATCAAAGGTTTTCAGGATTTTGCTTGGAAACCGCAACCCCCATCGAAATGTGAAAAATCGCTATTAACCCTTTCTTTCTGCTTTTTCGTAGCTTTTACTATTCTTGAGATATAGAAGTTCAAATTGGGACAAGCAAATGCTTGCTTTTTTCGAAATATTTAAAATTTGTTATATACAAATGAACAGTTTAGTAGGATGTAGGGGGTGGGGAGGGGCAGCTGTCCCTCCCTAGCTATGCCTGACTACGCCCATGTAGCCTTATCGAAATGGGAATAGAGAAAATCTTATAGATGTGAAAAGCCTCTACAAGATTGGTTTTCGTAATTTGTTCTAGGTTGTGCCATTTTTGAGATATATACGTTTAAGTTGGGAAATTGCTGCCATGACATTGTTTTATAAGGAGACGAAACAGTCAGTGAATTGTCCCAATCTCAAAATTGGTGAAACCTACGAAAATATCATAAAAAAACAATCTTAGAGAGAATTTTTGCTGCTACAACATTTTAGCTTCATTTTGATAAAAGTGTGAACTTTGACCGCGATTTATTCAAAAAGCGCTCCGATAATTTTTTTATTTTTTAGTTTTTTCCATCTATGAACATTGTAGTTTCAGAATCCGTTTGCTTCTTTTCATTATGTAACAGACTGAGGGTATATTTCTATTGACGAAGCCGATTGATAACTTTTCTACTTGTTTTGGTATATATAAAGGTGGGTCTACAACCATTATTTCGATAAGTTACGAACTTATGTGCAATAATATATTTCTAATACCCTCCCCCACAAACACCAACTATTTGTTTTCATATCGACGGCTCCAAACAATAGTATGCTAAGTCGACTTAGCATGTTTTCAAGTTCTTTACATTTTTATATTTATCGTCCTTTAACTTAAATTCTGTCAAATTTTGGTAATGATCGGACAATCCGAACAGAAGTTATAAACAAATATTTACTTAGCATAGTACTGAAGGTCAAAGAAATTCCCAAACTTTTAGAGCTTGTCCTGCAAAACTCGCTTTTCAGAATTAGCAAACTATTATTTGGAGGTGTCGAAGGTCCTTTAACTTAAATTCTGTCAAATTTTGGTAATGATCGGTCAATCCGAACAGAAGTTATAAACAAATATTGACTTAGCATAGTACTGAAGTTCAAAAAAATGTCCAAACATTGAGAGCTTCTCCTGTAAAACTCACTTTTTAGACTTAGCATACTATTATTTGGAGGTGTCGATATGTTGAAAGTGATGCACTTTTTCCACTTCGATTTATGCACCTCCAAAACATGGTTTTTGAACGTTTCAACAGCAAATTTTGGCGACGAAAATCGTTGACCACGCCTTTTTTCTTGATATTCTGGAATCAAATGAAATAATTGGATCCTCTGTCAGGGCTTACTTGTTTTTATTTGAGAAACTTAATGAACCGATAACCGAATATTTACTACGAGGGTGGCGTTTTTATTTGGGATGACGAAATAATTAGGCTTTGTCCCGTACTCATTGTTTTAATATTTATACCCTCAGCATTTATGCTAACGAGGTTATAAATGTGCCTCATCGAAATAATGGTTTTAGACCCCAAGTATGTTTGGACGAAATCCGTTTCAGACAATTTGGAGTCGATTTAGCAATGTCCGTCCGTCTGTCTGTCTGTCTGGCTGGAGGTGCGCACGATAACTCTCGATTTGGTCCAATATTTGGCTTTCGTAATAGTTTGTCCAAATTTAGTTTAAGTTCGAAGATGGGCCATATCGGTCCACTCCTTCAGGGTACCTCCCACACAAAATTTCAGAAAAGTTCAGTTTAGGACCTGCTCTCGGATCGTTTTGATTTTTTGTTGTAACAACTTGTATTCGCCGCTGCCATTACGACAAAACAAGTTTCATCTGTGGCAAGTCCATACTTCATGAGAAAAGAGTCCGAAAGCTGTAAAAAACCCTTACTGCACCATGTGTAGTGGTTGGAGCGCTCGATAACTCTCGAACGGATCGGCCGATACGATCCAAAATTTGGCGTTCATAAAATTGTGTCCAATCTTAGTATAAGTTCGTAGATAGGCCATGGCGGTCCACTCCTTCAGGTACATCCCACACAAAAGTTAAAAACTTTCCTTTTATATGGTGCACACGACAACTCTGAAAGGCACTAACCGATTTGATCCATACTTTTCATATCGTAATATCTCTACGGGACATAGATCAGGTTTGAATATGGACTATATAGGTTCACTCCTTCGAGTACCTCCACACAACATTTGGGAAAAGTGCAGTTTGAAGTCTGCCCTCGAATCGTTCTGCTTCTTTTTGTAACAACTTGTATTCGCTGCACCCATTAAAACAGAACACATTTTTTTCAGGGGCAAGCTCATTCTTTCTGAAAAAATGGTCCGAAAGCTGTAAAAAAAAACCCTTTGGAGTCATGTGTAGCGGCTGGAGCGCACGATAACTCTCGAACAGATTAGCCAAATCGGTTCAAACTTTGGGCTTCGAATCCCTTTGATTTTTGTGTAATAACTTGTATTCGTTTCCCCCATTACGACGGTACATGTTTTTTTTTCGGGGGCAAGTCCTTACTTCTTGATTAAACGGTCCAAACGCTCCACAAAAACCTGGCGGCACCAACTGAACTAGGTAGTAGAGAGTAACCTATTTGATCTAAACATTGTACATTGTATTATATAGTCATCAGAAGTATTGTGTGTTACTTTTTTACGTCTGAGGCTGAGGGTATTTCTCTGTCGGCCAAGCCGACTGATACTTTTTTACTTGTTTATTGAAAAAAAAAAACTTTTAATAACACTGTGTGTAATTTTTTGAGTCATGTTTCATTAACCATATTCTGACTCCACAGTGTGGTAGAACACCAAAAATGAGAAGACACGCGTCTCACCGTTTTTCCCTAGCTCGTCAACTTTCGCGGTTATAGGCCTCCAAAGGTTTGATGCTTTGATGTATAAAGGGTCATTTAGTCAGGACTATATCTTCCAAACCGTTAGGAAATTTGAATTTATCTGAGAGGCAAAGTTGTAGCTCTTGTCTTAAAGAATAAAAATTGTGAACACATATAACCCATCAAACTTCATCTGCAAGGTCAAAATCGCCATGGTAAAATTTCTTTTAATTTTTTTTTCTCAAGTTTTGTTATACAGCTATTAAACCCATCAAATGTGAAGCAAACAACCAACTACAAAAATGTACCTCAGATCTCAATAAACATCTTTCTAGAATATACGAACCCTGTAGGAACAGGTCTTAATGGTCAAAATAGCAAAACATTTGCGATTTTTATCCTTTTTTCTAGGATTCTGCTTCATAGATATTAAACCGTTCAAAATTCAAGAAAACAATCAACCACAATAGCGTAGCAAAGGTATCAATAAACAACTTTCTGGAACATGCGAAATGTCTATGAAGGGTTCTTAATAGCAAAAATAGCAAAAATCTTTTGAAAATATCCAATTTTTATACTTTTTTCTCCGACTCTGGTCCAAAGATACGCAACCGTCTAAAAATTAAGGATACAGTCAACTACAAAAATGTACCTTACATTTCAACAAACAAGTTTCTAGAACAAATGAAGATTCTAGGAACAATTCTTCAAGCTCAAAATTCGATTATTATAGATCATTATTTCCTGTTTAGTTCCGTAACCTTTCAAATTTCCTTGAGTTTTAACAGTTTGTTATTTCCAAACCTGAGCTGGGGGAATGTTAAAAAATTTAATGGTTCGTGAATTTCAGCCCTAAGAATCATTCCTAAAATCCTCATATGTTCTAAAAAGTTGTTTATTGAAATCTTAGGTACATTTTTGTGGTTGACGGTATCCTTAATTTTTGGGCGGTTTCGTATCTTTGGGCCACAGCCGGAGAAAAAGTATAAGAACCCTTAATAGACATTTCGCGTGTTCCAGAAAGTTGTTTATTGATGCCTTTGCTACGCTATTGTGGTTGATTGTTTTCTTGAATTTTGAACGGTTTAATATCTATGAAGCAGAATCCTAGAAAAGAGGATAAAAATCGCAAATGTTTTGCTATTTTGACCATTAAGATCCGTTTCTACAGAGTTTGTATATTATAGAAAGATGTTTATTGAGATCTGAGGTACATTTTTGTAGTTGGTTGTTTGCTTCAAATTTGATCGGTTTGAAATGAAAGCTGTATAACAAAACTTGAGAAAAAATTTTAAAAGAAATTTGACCATGGCGATTTTGTCCTTGCAGATGAAGTTTGATGGGTTATATGTGTTCACAATGTTTGTTCTTTAAGACAAGAGCTACAACTTTGCCTTCGAGATAAATTCAAATTTCCTAACGGTTTGGAAGATATAGTCCTGACTAAATGACCCTTTCTACATCAAAGCCTCAAACTTTTGGAGGTCTATAACCGCGAAAGTTGATGAGATAGGGAAAAACGGCGAGACACGTGTCTTCTCATTTTTGGTGTTCTATTACACTGCGGTGTCAGAATATGGTTAATAATTTTCGTGTTGCACAGTGTAAATAAAATATTAAAACAACGACTATGGGATTGAGCCTGACTATTTTCGAAAGCAAAATGCTTTATTTACTTTATTACACTTACTCACAACCGACTTTAATTACTAAGCATACAGCTTTCCTTTACTTTTTTACTAACCGATGATTACAAGTCGCGATATATGTCATAACGAATTGGCTGTCTTCCAATCCCCGGTATGTGGTATAAATATCGCTTTTCGTTGTGGATGTTTCTAGAACATCTGGCAACATCTCGTAACCAACTGTGCAACAAACACACATACGTACAAGAACAGCAATGATTTACGAGGGTTGCTTGAGTAGTTTCTGGCCTAACAATGAAGTTTATAATCAAAAATTATTTTTCCAAGAACATGTTTTTGGACGCCTCAACAGCATCTTCTGGCGACGAAAATCGTTTTTTCGCCTTTTTCTTGATATGCTGGAATCGATTGAAGTCATTGGTCAGTGCTGTACGGCGGACGATCCATCAATTCAACGTTTTTCAGGTCAAACAGACTCTGTTTTGAATCGATGTTCGTTTATCCAATTTCACAGGAGAATTCAGGCAAACAAATTGTAGTGCACCTATCCGTCACAGTCTATACACGCTCAGTTTTGCCGAAGAAACAGGCAACAATTTGCTTCTTACATGAACAACTTTCGTTGGATTTGGCTCGCTTTCGAATACCTAAACGGTCGATTTTAGTTTTGTTTCGGGCTCCAAAGCATAGACCCAATTTTCGTCGTCTGTGAAGATCTTATAAACATCGTTTGAAGCACCGCGATCGTTTTTATTCACAATTTCTTTGTACCAATAGATAAGTGCCTATTTTTGAGCGATTGTCAAATTGTGCTAGATATAAGGAGAAACCCCCATTTTTGAGAAAGAAATGTCCAAAGATGCATCTATCTTACGGTATAAAACATGACGATCTTGGGTTATACGTTTACATACTGCTTAACAAGGCCGATTTTGGACGACCGTCAAGACCTTCGTTTCTATGCGATTGAATTCATTAAACCAGTTTTTCATAGTGCCATAGGATGGCCTTTTATCAACATACGAAGATTTAATTTGATCAATTTGGCGTGATTATCCACATCGAAAGTTGTGAAAAATGATCGGACACAAGTAAATTGCATTTTTTTGCAACGTGATTTTTTTCAAATCACTGTAAACAACACAACACATGGTCGTATGAGAAACTGTCCTGAGTACGTTTAGGCTAAAAACTGTCAAATGGCGCCTAGCAACACGCGGTGTATCCTAGGGCAGATAATTTCGTGCTTCCTCATATTCAAGCAATGTGTAAAATAATTTAAAAAATCTTATCAAAAACTAAAGTCTATCATTTTATTTTAATTTCTATCAATATTATCGTATTCCAATAAAATATTTTCTCAATAAAGATATTATTAGTTTTATCATTAGCAGCAACAACAAGAATTAATGATGCGGACAAGACTAGGGTGCTGAGCACGTTTCGCACATTTATAGAAGATCGACAAAACAGAAATCTGAAAACTTCATTTGTTGTAATGAAGGGACAGTATGTTACCATTACCAATTTACATCCATTTCAGGCCTAAGAGGATGTTTTGCGAAATTAAGGAACAGTTTATTAACAGATTTTGTTCGATTTAACAAACTTCAACATTTGAAATTTGTTCATATGTGGATCACGCACAAAATGCTGAACATTAATTATTTTCTTAATTTAAGTCGAAGAAGAAATATCAATATTGGGGTATCGAAAGATGCTATGATGAGTCAATGGAATTGTTACAATGAATTGCATACATACATATGTATGTACATGTAAGTATGTGAAATAAAATAAGAAACGTACATATTTGATTTTCCGCTGTAATATACATTTAGAGTAATGAACTTCACACAAAACAAAACTAATTAGCAGTAAATGAGGAGTAAAAAAGAATTGCACAACAATCGTTGGAAAAGGAAATGCGGAAGATATACATAATGGTGTTACATGTATGCATAAATAAAAGTAGGAAAAAATTCCCATACAGTGTTACGATCATCGTAAAATTATTTTGAATTTTGTATTTCCAGTTGCTACCCCCTATAACAGAGAGCTCAATTTGGTTACAAGAAACATACTTGAGGACATGAAATTTAAATAAGTCAAAGTCTTTGGCGCAAAAAGTTAAATTATGTAACAACGGCGCGAGAGCTGATGGAAAAAAAATATTTCTCTCTTTTTCCACATTTGAAAGAAAATTCAACAATTATTTTAAAACGTCAACTACCACCAAGTAATTTTGGTTTAAGTTTATTGACTTCAGATTATCTATATATATAAAAGAGCTTAGTGATGACTGAGTGAGTGAGTGAGTGAGTGACTGACATATCATCGCCCAGACGAAACCGCTGAAGCTAGAAAGCTGAAATTTTGACTGTGCGTTCCTGTTGGTGTGTAGGCGTGAGATAAGGCTGGGTTTTAGGAAATTCGACCTAGAAGGGTACGAAAAGTACTAAAAGGTACTAAATATGGTACCCTTTGTATTAGGCAAACGGGAAGAGCTAGAATTCTGAAATTTGGAATGAGGGTAACTGATGGAGAGTTAGAAAGATGTACCAAATGGTTTTTGGAAATTCGATCTCTAAGTGTACGAAAAGTACAAAATTTAGTACCAATTGTATATTTTGAACGGATTTAGCTAGAAACTTGGAATTTGGTATGTAAATGAAGGTTGGGAAGTGGTGATTATATGTAAAAGGAAATGGTTTATGAAGTTTCTACTCATGTGTACGAAAAATACTAAATGGTACTAAATTTAGTACAATTTGGATTTGGGTGAACGGATAGAGCTGGAAACCTGAAATTTGGAATTAAGGTTACTGTTGCAGAGTAGGATTGAGATATATGGGTAGTTTTGGAAATTCGTACCTATATGTACGAAAAGTACTAAATGGTACTAAATTTGGTACAATTTGGAATTGATTGAACGGATAGAGATGGAGACCTGACATTTAGAGTTAAGGTTACTGTTGGAGTGTAGGATTGAAGAGGATTTGGAAATTCGTAATTATGGGTACGAAAAGTACTAAATAGTACTACATTTATCACAATTTGTATTTGGGTGAACGGATAGAGCTGGAATCCTGAAATTTGGAATTAAGATTACTGTTGGACTGTAGGATTGAGGAAGTTTTGGAAATTCGTACTTTCGGGTACAAAATACTTTTCGTAAATGGTACTAAATTTGGTACACTTTGGATTTGGGTGAACGGATAGAGCTGGAAACCTGAAATTTTGGATTAAGATTACTGTTGCAGTGTAGGATTGAGATATATGGTAAGTTTTGGAAATTCGTACTTATGTGTACGAAAAGTACTAAATGGTACTAAATTTGGTACAATTTGGAATTGATTTAACCGATGGGCCTGGAAACCTGACATTTGGAGTGAAGTCTATTGTTGGAGTGTAGGATTGAAGAAGATTTGGAAATTCGTAATTATGGGTACGAAAAGTACTAAATAGTACTACATTTATCACAATTTGTATTTGGGTGAACTGAGAGAGCTGGAATCCTGAAATTTGGAATTAAGATTACTGTTGGACTGTAGGATTGAGGAAGTTTTGGAAATTCGTACTTTCGGGTACAAAATACTTTTCGTAAATGGTACTAAATTTGGTACACTTTGGATTTGGGTGAACGGACAGAGCTGGAAACCTGAAATTTGGGAATAAGATTACTTCTACAGTGTAGGATGAGATATATGGTTAGTTTTGGAAATTCGTACTTATGTGTACGAAAAGTACTAAATGGTACTAAATTTGGTACAATTTGGATTTGGGTGAACGAATAGCGCTGGAATCCTGAAATTTGGAATTTAGATTACAGTTGGCCTGAGGGAGTTTTGTAAAATTCGTATTTAAGGCTGCGAAAAGTATTAAATTTCGTACAATATAGATATGGTTGAACGGAGAGAGCTGGAATTCTGTATTTTGAATTAAAGTTTCTGTTAAAGTGAAGAATTGAGGTAGTTTTGGAAAATCCTAATTATGGGTACCATGAGTACTAAATGTAATCAAGATTACTGTTGTTATTTTGTATAATTGTCAGTGTACACGCAGAGAAAAAATATTTTTCGCTTTTGTTGGAACAAAAATATATGTTTTGGTTCCAAAAATGTATTTGTTTTCTTCAAACATTGTAATTCAAATCCAAAAATACCATCTTTTGTTCCAAACATAGAAAACAAAAACAACTTTCGAATTTCCGCAATATTGTTAAAATCGTTAACAATACCGATTGTAGGAACTATCATAATCTAAGTTTGTTTACAAAAAGTATTGTCAATACAGAAAACCAGCCCAGAAATTTTTGATTTGAGTGCATATACTTCTCATATACACTTTTCGCATAACTTGGATATAAATGTCGCGTATAATATTGCAATCATTGATGAACACAATACATGGTTTGCTGCATTGGCTGACAACAAAGACAAACAAAAAGCCACAAGAACCCACCACAACATAAGGAATAATTAAACACCCCAGTTGGAAATTGTCTGCAATGTGTCTTCAAAGGTGTCCCAAATCCATTGAAGACGGCTCGACGACAGCCCTTTGTGATCATTGACGACATTTTCACACAAATGTCGCAAAAGTCGTGCACGACAAGTTGAGCGACAAGGTAAGCGGATTGGTCTTCAACGACTATATAATGGACATTGGATTATACCTTGTCGTTCATGAATACATGGACCACTTTGTCTCAAACGTTGTCCTTGATGACAATATTATTCCAATTGTCACCTTTGTTGTCTTTAGTGACATTATAAAAGACATTTTTTACAAATATTTTTTTATTTTTATTATAATTTGTATTTAAAACAAACTAGAAACTCCATTTGTATATAGTTTTAAGAAACTATTCAATAAATTAGGTACATTCAAATGTATACAGTTTTTAAATTAACTAAAAAATAAATTAATTCAGTCTTTAACACAACAACTTAAAAATAAATAAATAAATAAATGAAATTGTTAAAATAAAATAAATAAATAAATATATTCATTCAGTCAGTCTTTAAAACATAAAAACATATATAATAAAATAGATTGTTGATTAGAATAAGTTGAAAATTATGATTCGAACTTCGATGATGATCTTGAATTTCTTGTTCTTGAATTTTTTTTTTTGTTAATGGTGTTTTTTAGCCTCTTAAGCGAACTTCTTAATTCGCACACAAATTGTTCGTATGTAAATCCTTCCGTTTTGACAGACTCTGTAGACAAATATAAATAGAAAAATATCAACGTATTTGTAGCTAAATATATTAAAAAAATCTTACCATATAAGGCGTTCAAGAAATGTCCATAGTTTTTAAAGATTTTTATCTTTTGATCCGTTATAGTTAAATGATGTAACTATATTTTTTCCCAATATTTTGTCCAGATTTTTCATGGAAGATTTTAGTATTTTTCTCATGACATTTATCTAGAGAAATAATGAAATATTTTAAAATAAGATATTATATAAAGCATTTTCAAATACTTACAATGTCACCATCATCCGTGGCCAAAATACCATCCAACTCCTTCAATTTATCCTCCGATGGAACAGGAAAATATGTGTGATTTGCTTCATACAATAGTGTATTTCGATGAAACAAAACCTTTATTTCAGCAAATACGTTTACCAGTTCTTCTTGCACTTCTACGATACGTTTCAATCCGTCTTCTATTTTTGGGATACATTTTAATTGGTTTTTTATGCTTTCAATGTCTTTAGAAATTTTATCCATTGCTGGTTAATCTAGGAATATAGGTGTATTTTGATGAGTAAACTAATTTATTAAAGATTGTAAATAAATAAAGATAAAAAGTAGAAAATACGTCTTGTATAAATAATTTATACGCAGTTGTGTAACATTGGCAGAGCTATAAATTTGTCTTTATGTGGAAGGTACATCATTTTACACTTAATCATATCCACATCGATCACTATTTCCTCTCTAGCCTCGTCTAAATTTTCGATAAGTGAAATACCCAACTGCATTGAGGGCATTGGTAGTGAGAAAATGTTCTGTGTATTAATAATTTTTAGGCCATGCACCACATTGTCTATAATTTTAGTTACTTTTACAATTGAACTCAAGGAATCTTTACTTTGAAGCATAATAAGGTTGTTAGGGGCGATGTGGCTTATGTAGCAGTTGGTGTTATTAATTGAAATTAATCTTCCAATACGCTTATTGTAATTTATTAAAGTATGTTTTGGGACTATTATTGTTTTATCTTCGAATTTATTTCGAATTTGTTGAAGTATTTGATGATTTTTTTAACACATTTCTTAATTGATTGCATATAGTTTTCAAAGTCATAAGCTGAAAACTCTGTTACAAGACCATGTTCATTTACACATTCGCTTATATGCAACAAAGAATAAACGTTATATGTCACAGCTTTTTCCCCATATATGTTATCAAAAAACTTAACGAAATCTTGAAATAAAGTTTCTGCAGCGTTAATATTATTTTTAAAACTGTATGGACAACATAAAAGTCTATATGCACAGTGAAGCAAAAGAAAGTGGTAATATGTATCCTCGTTCAATATGTCCTTAAGAACAACAACTCCTGTGTATAGAAGAAATTGCCTATATTCTGCCGCTTTCCACCTGTTTAGTTCCTCTAAACTTCGTGACTTACGCGCAAATTCTTGTGGAATATAACTGTACATCGACAATAAACTAAGGGACAAACATTCTCTGTCTTTAGTGCTAATTTTCTCTACTAAAATGTTTAAGATCTTCTTCATTACCCCCAAATCAATGGCGTGCATAACATCAATTGGAAATTGACTCACCATATTAACTCCAGCATTTTCTAAATCAGATGTCATTGTTCTAAACCGCTTAGTGTGATGCTGTGGATTTATTCTATTTCTAAACGAGAGGTCAGTTCTCTTTTCTGCAGCCTCCTTAGAAAAAACTGTTACATTATTCACCCTTCGACCGATCTGTAAGCAGCGGCTACAGCCATGGAAAGAATTATGTCCCATGCAGCCTTTTACGAAGGCTCCCGCTGGAGCATCGCAAATAAATACTCTTAATATGAATTTAATTGTAGTTTCATTGTATATTATTCCGTTCTCAAATAATTTTGTAATTTCTAGGGTAAAATCATGAAGATATGAATTAATACACACAGGTTTTTTGTTCCCACAATAAACCCCAATGAGGAAAACACAATGAACACTTAGGTTACAAATTTTCCCTAATATAGGCCATAGTGCAACCGAACTACTTTTAAATAATGGTAGTCCATCTATCCCTACATCTAAAACTATTTCATTCGTCTCCTTCAATAGATCTCCTAGTTTTAATACCTGCGTTTCAATGCCAAAATGTAGGAATTGACCAGGATTAACAGTACGAAGAATTATTGGCTATCTTTCAACACTTAAAAGTTGTTTTGTAGTACAGGGGACATTTAAATTTTCATCATACAGTGTTTGAAGTATATCATCTCCCAAACTTCTGCTGACATTATGTTTAATAAAAATTTGTCTTAATTTTTCGCGCAATGTTGAGCTAGCGACACAATTATCTGTTAGAGAATCTTCAATATTACTGTCAGCATTATTACTTGATCAGATTGAGTCAGGTTCTTATCATTTACATGTTTTCCCCAAAGTCTTTCAAAGTATACTTTTTTTGTTTTGGAAATTTCCCTTTGTAAAGATCGAATCGATGCCATTACAAAGAATAAAATAATATACAGTGACACAGAAAAGTATACATACACCCTACAAAAATGCAGTTTTGGCTAAATCGTTGGGTGTTTTACAGCAACAACTGCACTGTGTGGCTCCTTGGTGACAAAATAACCATAATTACACAAATTTATTTTATTCTAATACGTATATTTAATACTATTAAAGAAATTCAATTTTCACAACACAGAAAAGTATACATACACCCCAAGGAAATACGAGTATTATCGTAAAATTTATGGAATTAGTAGCAAAATTTATAAATTTTTTAGGTTTGGCGAATGTCTCTGGGTGTCTGAGATATATTTTAGAGAAAAGAAAATAATTTTTGGGTGTCAAATGCCGTTATTTAGGGTCAAATTTCTTATATACCTCGTTAAAGCTGACCCTTGCTTAATTTTTTGCGTTTTTAGGTATTGTACTTTATAAAAAGCACAAAATTCGTATCAGATGGCAAATCTTGAGACGCTAGAAAGCTTTGAAGTAGTTTTTGTGCATAATATACCTTCCTGAACGTCGATAAATGCACGTTTTCCCTCAGATTTCTCAGGAAGTGAATAGATTCCGCGGAATTCTTGGTGCAAATTACATATAGAAGGCCTTGAATTGCCTTGTAATATTGTCGGATACAATCCTTGGGCATCAATTGACTCCGAAATGTACAATTATATGAAACGTTTCGCGCCTATAGTATCGGTAATGATCATAATACGAAAACGATGTTGTTCACAGTACAAATTTCATGCTTTTTTGGTAGTGCTTATATTTTGTTGCTTTAGAAGCTTTGGGAACAGGTTTGTAACAAAATATTTCACATTTCTGATTCAATTAAGGCCCAAGGATTGTATCAGACCATATTACAAGGCAATTCAATGCATTTTGTATGTAATTTGCGCCAGGAGTTCCGCAGAATATATTAACTTCCTGAGAAATTTGAGGAAAAACGTGCATTAATCAACGTCCAGGAAGGAATATTTTGCTCAATAACAACTCCAAAACTTTCTTGGGTCTCAAGATTTGCAATCTGAAACTAATTTTGTTCTTTTTATAAAGTACAATACCTAAAAACGCAAAAAATTAAGCAAGGATCAGCTTTAACGTAGTATATAAGAAATTTGACCCTAAATAACGGCATTTGACCCCCAAAAGTTATTTTCTTTTCTCTAAAATATATCTCAGATACCCAGAGACATTCGCCAAAACTAAAAAATGCATTAATTTTTGTACTAATTCCATAAATTTTACGATAATATTCGTATTTCCTTGGGGTGTATGTATACTTTTCTGTGTTGTGAAAATTGAATTTCTTTAATTGTAATTAATATACGTATTAGTTTAAAATAAATGTGTGTAATTATGGTTATTTTGTCACCAAGGAGCCACACAGTGCAGTTGTTGCTGTAAAAAACCCAAAGATTTAGCCAAAACTGCATTTTTGTAGGGTGTATGTATACTTTTCTGTGTCACTGTATAATAATGTATGATAACATATAATAATATATATTACAAAATATGTTTTGATATTACTTACCAAATTTTTACAAAATCACTCTTCACACTTTTATTTCACTCTTTTTTAAATTATCAATTTAGCACCCGTGTTGATCTTAACACTTCAAATCTTTAACAAGAAATGATCACTGCCGTCAAAACATAAAAAAAAATATTTTTTGTTCTGTTTGTTTGCACTTTGGAGATGTTCGTGGTAAAAAATTTAGTTTATGCATGACACATTGCAAGGCAATGTCACTCAGCGCACACACAAGAGTGACAAATTCGGTGACATTATCTTGTATAAAGACAAATTCGATTTTTTTCGTTGATGAAATGGTCATCGCAGATTCAATTTCCAACTGGGACCATAAGAAACATGAAAAGGAAAGAAGAATGAAACAAAACAGAAACAAATAAAAACAAGAGTCTCACAAGTACATACACACAAAAACAAAGGTAAAGGCAGCATGTCATACAGACACACCACAACTCACCAAAATTGTTTTTTCAACACGGCATCGAATAGCGAGAGAAGAGAAACAAATTTTCGAAGAAAAGAGAGAAATATTGTTCAGTTGACACAAACTATTTTTGGATTTACAATACTACATGAGGAATCCAACAATATGTTAACAATACATATTTTGCTCTTGGAATATTGTTGGATCAAACATATTTTTTTCTCTGCGTGTAGGGTTGAGATATGTGGTTGACAAAATACATACGTACCATAAGTTTACGAAAAGTACTAAATGGTACTCAACTTGGTGTTGGGTGTAGGGACGGAACTGGAATCTGTATTTTTGGAGTTAGGGTGAGTACTGTTGTGTAACATTGGTATACTTACGAAAAGTACTAAAGAGGTCTAAATGTTGTATCGGGTGCAAGAACGGGTAGAATTCTAAACTTTGTTCTTAGAGTCACGGTTGGTATGTGGGAATGCATACTATAAAAAGTACTAGAAGGTATAGAATTTGATATAATTTGTTATTGTGTAAAGGGGTTGGCAGGAATTTTAGGAGGAGGTTTCGGAAATTCGTTCTTATGTATAAGGAGTTTTTAATGCGTACAAATTCTGAAATGAAGGTCATTGATGGCTGAAATGATATGGCAAATACTATTAGGTAACGAAAAGTACTAAATGGGACTGAAATTTGGAATTAAGATTACTGTTGGAGTAGAGGATTTAAGTAAACTTTGAAATTCGTTCTTATGTGTACCAAAAGTACTAAACTATACTTAACGTGATAAAATTTGGATTTGGTCAACGCATCGAGCTAAAATACTGAGGATAGCAGTTGGGGTATAGAGTGGAGATAAGAAAGATGTTTTTTTAGAGCTATTTTTAGAGCTGTAAATGGGTATCGTTGTTTCGATATAGTTTTTAATATAGGGGTGTAATTTTTTGAAACTATTACATATTATAAGTGCTATATTTGGTACCGTTTTGGTGTTGCATAAAGGGATATAGATGAAATTTCGAATTTTTGTATTAGGTTCTGTGTTAGTATTAGGTATGGAGGTATGGAGAAATTAGGTATGGAGGGCTGAGGTATTGAGCTGGTGTTGGAAATGCGGAAATACATTTTGATATCACAAATTCCGAAATTACTGCTACTTCGGTTGGAAAACGTGGATACAAATTTTAAACTACCCGTACCGTTATAATGAAACGTGGACTGAAATATAAAATGTTGACTCGAGGATGCGACAAGATATTTTTTTGGAAATTCCAACTAAAGGTGTACGAACGGCATTTAAATGAAATTAATTAAATGTTCATGTAAAGTGTTGTTTATTTGTATATTCTTCCTTTTCCGCATACGAAGTAGCGGGCATTTTGCTAGTAGCTTATATTATCATTCGATAGGAATCTTTGTGACAGAATATTTCCTATGCGACAATGGGGCACACAAAAAAGGCAATTTCAGCAACGGCTTTACCATAAATATATGTATGTCTGTTTATTTCCCTCAACTGTTTTTTCTTGCATTGCACATTGAAATTCATTGAAGGGATAACAACAACAACAAAAAACTCCTCTCGATAAGTGCATAATATGCGGTTTTCTAAAGATGATTTAACAGTTTACTGTGTATTTGAAACACAGATTCGCGGCTATATTTTCTGCCCTACCCAACAAAGAGTGCCTGCATGCCTATCAGCAGCGAGTAAATCAACAACTGTCTGAGAATTACGAGACTAATAAATACTTCGAACGCTGTATGCAATGATGTTGTGTTGATAAACTATTTGTACGGAAATTTCTATAGAAAACTGGGAAACTGTAGATAGAAACAGAGAACGGTAATAAAAAGCTCTTCTCTTACAACGACTATCGGTTGGAAATGAATCATAGAAATGGTTTGGAATCGCGCTTTTTTGTTGTTTGTTTTTAAATCGTTGTTTCTTTTTTTTTTTTTGCAACAATACAACAGCATTTGGAGGCTCAATATTGAGAAGTATTATCGTTTGCTAAAAATCCACAGTACAATTATGCACAGTTTATTTGATTACCCTACATTTGGTATTAAGAAAATCAAATTATGTCCTTACTGTTTCTTACTAAAGACGCACGATACAGCCTTAAGCCAAAACTAAGAGTAGACTCTCAAACCCTCCAATTCTGTATCTTGTAGCATAGAAACTTTAAACGCATGTTTCTCGAAATGGCATTTTTGAAGTCGGTGCCAACAATAGCTCAAAAACGAGTTTACCGATCTTCATATGATTTGGTGAGCTTGTTAAATATATGAAATTTTTGGCTTTAAGCGAGATAGATTTAAAAAATGTTTCCCTGATTTTTTGACAAGAAACGGTCATTTTTTTTCGTTAAAATCGAAATTTTGACTTTGACATTTCACAATTTGTTTTAAAAACAAAAAAAAACATTGTTCCACAACGTCCCATACGGGACAAGGGAGACTTCTCTCATATCAATGAGTGCACCCCGATTCATATTTAGCTCAATGATATGGGACCTACTGTTTATCGCCGAGTCCGAACGGCGTGTCTTAAGACACCACTTGTGGAGAAGTTTTTCAAGGCTGAAAACGCCCACAAAAATATACGAATATCGGACCATCCGTTTTCGAGCTAACGTTGGCAACGCAAAACACTTTTACAAAAAAAAAGTTTCGCAGGCGGTAAATGGCTACCACAAGACCATGCAACATGTTTCAACAACAAAAATTCCAAAAGTAGTATAAGATGTGCTCTTTCAGATGGAAGAAAAAACTACTTAAAAATATAGGTAGTTTCTTTGAAAAAAAATTCTTGAAAAATTAGTTTTATTTTGGTGTGCACATCCAAGTATAACCCCTTTAACAGATCCCTTTTCGATATTTTAAGATACCTATTATACCATTTGCGGTGAATGTCCTCAGCATAGCAAGTTGCGGCTGGTGCAAGTTGGTTTTGCCTCAAAAGTTTATAACACATCAAAATAATTGTCGTAGTACAGCTAAAATTAATATCTCGAGAGTAAATCAAAAGGCTTAACGGCTTAAAAGATGATGAACATGACAATATAATCCCTTTTGGCATCAAGGCCTATAATCTTTGAGGGGTCCATAACGGCGGATAAATAAATCTAGATTTTATGTTTGCAACAGGTGCGTCTATACTACCTTTAAATTAAAATCGCTTTAAATAAAACCGCTGGGAAGTTTTGGCGGATTCTGAAACATCAATGTCCATAGATGAGAAAAATTAGAAAAAAATCGCTGTAGGGATTTGCAAATAAATCACTGCCAAATTTCACATTGTTAGGTTTTCAGGATTTTGCTTGGAAACGGTAAGTCCAATCGAAATAAAACTAAAGAAAATGTTGTAGGGAATTTTCACTGCTACAACATTTTCTTTAGACCCATTTCGATAGGACTAGCTGTTTCCAAGCAAAATCATGAAAACCTAAAAAACCAAAAATGTGAACGTTGATCGTGATTTATTTAAAAACAAGTTAGAACGGCGTTAAGTTCGGCCGGGCCGAAATTGTTATACCCTCCACCCCGAGTTGTATTGAAGTAATATGGAACAATTAGTTTCCCTTCGTTGATGAGGAAGACTAAATAGCGAATTTCTGAAATTTCGGTAAAACAATGTGGCTAACCTTCAAAATACCGAAATTCGGGAGGTACCGTTTTATCAAAACGTCGACTTATACGAGGGTCACTAAAAAACCTTGTGGCCTAGACTACACGCATTGTCGCCAAGCGTCATTTAACATTTTTTTTTTTTTTTTGAAAGTTTGACAGTTTTTAGCCTAGGCATACTCAGGATAGTTTCATATATGACCATTAGGGATATAACTTTTTGCAATTTTTTGCAAATATCAAAAATACCAACACATAGCCGTGTAGAGCATGAAAAACTATTATGAAATATGGTGTCAATTTTTCTCTACCGCGAAAAAAGTTTCCGCACCAAATGCATTGAAGTTCTGTAATGCATTCTTTAATTTTATCTGTCATAACAACATATTTGCTTTTCATTAAAATTTGTATTTTTTTGTAATCTAATTTAAAATCATTATCAAAGAGTTCTGGACCAATTTGTTCTCAAATCGCGCCATTTCGGACCATATTAGGATTTTTTGACACTATTGCAATTTTTGGTTTTTCTTTATAAACTCGTGAATTTTATGTTTATATTTTTTTAACCTATCGGACAAGATAATATGGAGTCATTTGCAACTAATTCGCGAAAGTTACAGGCGGTTTTTGTTGACTTTGCCTGTGAGAATTGTATTTTTTCTATAAATATTTATTCAAACAAAGCAAATTTAAAATTTTAAGTAGAAAAAATATCAAAAGGGTTTTAGTAATCACGGCCGGTGCGGGAACTTTTTTCACAGAATCGGTCTTAGAAACGCGTTTTCATTATTAGGACAAAATTCCCCACATGGTACTGGTGTTGTACTTTTGCAGAAAACAAATACGATTCTCACAAGCAAAGTCAACAAAAACAGCCTGTAACTTTCGCGAATTCGTTTCAAATGACCCCATATTCCCTGGTCCGATAGGTTAAAAAAATATAAACATAAAATTCACGAGTTTATAAACAAAAACCAACAAATGCAATAGTGTCAAAAAATCCTAATGTGGTCCGAAATGGCGCGATTTGAGAAAAAATTGGTCCAGAACGCTTTGATAATGATTTTAAATTAGATTACAAAAAAATAAAAATTTTAATGAAAAGCAAATATGTTGTTATGATAGATAAAATTAAAAAATGCATTGCAGAACTTCAATGCATTTGGTGCGGAAACTTTTTTCGCTATAGAGAAAAATTGACACCGTGTTTCATAATAGTTTTCCATGCTCTACACGGCAATGTGGTGGTATTTTTTTGGTTATAGCCCTAATGACCATGTCTTGTGTTGTTAACAGTGATTTGAACAAATCACTTTGCATCAAAAAGTGAATATACTGGTGAACATGTTCGTCCGATAATGTTTCACAACTTTCGACGTGGATAATCACGGCAAGAGTGGATCGATCAAATTAAATCTTTGTATGTGGATAAAGGACTATCATATAGCACTAAGAAAAACTGGTTTAATGAATTCGTGAGGGTCGTCCAAAAACGGTCGTTGTGTCAGTCGATGTTGTAAAAGCGTTCAAAACCAATGTTTTGGAGATGTCTCAATCAAGCCAACACATGGTCGTATGTCAAACTATCCGGAGTACATTTAGGCTTAAAACTTCTAAACTTTCCAAGAAAATGTCAAATGACGCCTGGCGACTCTGCGTGTTGACTAGGCCAGAAGGTTTTTTAGTGACCCTCGTATCGACAAATTTCTAGCGGAAAGTTTTTAATCTCAAATACGATACTCAAGTACGATAAATACGAGATTTCCGATATTTTGGTAAGATAATGTGGCTTAAATCTAAAAAATACCGAATATCAAGACGTACGCTTCTAAGGGGGATATAGAAAGACGCGGACCTATACTCAGATTTCTCTTCTGGAATATTTTATAACCCCATATGAGACTAATGGGTCGATTCCGTATTGCGACACGAGTCATGTCGTGTCATCAATCGTCTTTGCGACAAAATTTAAAAATTGTACTACGTAAAGCGATATAAAATAATCGTCGATAACAAGTTATCGGTGATGTAGCGGAGCGTTTTTTGTTTTGATTTGAATAAAACAGAAAAAAATATCAGAGCAAGTTGTACACAAAAGTTATAGTTTTCTAAAATGATACGTTCAGTGGAACTATTTTTTGATGATAGTGAAGAAAATATAGTTAACGTAGCATATATTAGACGACACTTAAGAGATTAATCGAATCCTTTATTGCTATCAGTATTGTGAATATGTTTGGTTTCCAACATTCATCAAAATAATTGTTAATTTTTTAGGTTCAAAGCCTATTTTCGGCTTCCAAAAGACCCTGTTATTTATATAGTAGAGGCATTAAAAATTACTTTAAAAAACACCTAAAAACTACCTATCAACAGCAATACAGCCACTCCTTAAAGTGTGTGTGTTTTTTTGCAGAAGGAAGCTTTCAAAAATCCCATGGTAATGACTTTAACCTCGGGATGGCTCAGCCCACATTGTCAAAGGTATTAGGTGAAGTTCTGGAGTTAATAGAGGAAAAACTGTATAAAATTTGGATTATTTCCAAATTAAGAGAAGAGGAAATAGAAAGTATTTTTATTCAAAAACAAATTTCCCGGGAGTTGTCGGATGCATTGACGGAACACACGTACATATAATGGGACCAAAGGAAAAACAAAAAAGGCATTTTTTCTTTAGTTTGGATTTAAGATGAGTCCATACCCTGTGCCATTCATTTGGTGTACGCACACAACTATTTAATTGCTCCGCAACATCCTTCAACACCTCATCAAAATTGGCTTAAGCCAAAAAGTCTGATTCTACGAGCTACGTTTGGATGGGCTTCCATTTTTTCAAGCAGCATTTCAAATTGCTGTTTTGTAGTAATTTTTACCAATATAAGTACTGAAACATCAAACAACGTATATAATATTAAATAACTTCACTTAAAATAAATGAAAATATTACTTACGTTTCAATTTTTCATTTTTATTCGTGTGTAAAAATGCACGGCGACAGCTAATTTGTTGTCTCCGGAAAATTAACTTTATGGCTACAGAATTTGACGTCGTCGGGCGACTTTTGCTATACGTAATGGAAAAATTGCAACTGGCAACGCGACACGACTCGCGTCGCAATACGGGATCGACCCATAAATAACAAATTTCAGACATTTCGGTGGGATATTGACGTCACAACCTTCAGAATTACGAAAATCGGGAGGTACCGTTCTATGAGGGATGTATCGAAACGTGGACCTACACCGAAGAATTTCAATCAGAAAGGTTTTAACCTGAGTTGCTTTGGCCACAACTTTCAAAATACTGAAAATCGGGAGGTTCCATTCTATAGGGGCTACATGAAGGCTTGGACCTGTACCGACTTATTTTTGGGGAAAGTCTCAAACCCCCGACGAAGACTAAGTGCAAGATTTCAGCCATTTCGGTATGATAATGAGGCTAAAAGCTTCAAAATACCGAAAATCGAGAGGCACGTTCAATGGGAGCTATAAGAAGGTGTGGACCTATACCCCGATATATTTCGGGGAGAAAGTTTTATACCCCCAACGAAAACTAAGTATAAAATTTCAGTCATTTCGGTATGATAATGAGGCTAAAACCTTCAAAATACGGAAAGTTGGGAGGTACGTTCTATGGGGGCTATATAAAGGCTTGGACCCATACCGACAAATTTCATATGGAACATTTAATACCCCAAATGAAGACCAACTACAAAATTTCAGCCATTTCGGTGGAATAGTGAGACCACAACCTTCAAAATACTGGAAATAGGAAGGTACATTTCTATGGGAGCTATACTAAGGCGTATACCTATACCGACAAAATTCATATGCAATGTTTAATACCCCAAATGAAGACCAACTACAACATTTCGGTGGATTATTGTGGCCACAGCCTTTAAAATCCCGAAAATCGGGAGGTTCCGTTCTATGGGGGCTATATGAAGGCGTAGACCTATACCAACAAATTTCCGGGGGAAAGTTTTGTACCCCCAACGAAGACTAAGTACCAAATTTCAGCCATTTCGGTGTTATAATTAGGCTAAAACCTTTAAAATACCGAAAATCGGGTGGTACCGTTCTATGGGTGCTATATCAAAACGTGGACCGATATAGCTCTTCTGCAATACCAAACATCCTAGAAACTTCTATATAAAAACACGTTGAAGCAAACGAGTTAAACCGTTTAAATCACGGATATCTGTCTAAAGTAAGAGTAGAAGAATACAACATGAAAATTACACTTCTAATGTATCACATTTCAAAATATCCACTGCATCCACATTTTATGGATGCTGTCATTTTGCAGCCAGATATTAGGTGTTTTTTTTTTTGTATTTTTAATCTAACTGCAACGCGCATTCCGGTATTTCAGAAAACATTTAATAGTATTAAAGTACTCGCGACTACGCATAATTTGATATGTACAAATTAAAAGAGAAGAATTCGCAGTGTTGGTAAACCGCATGCGCATCAAGTGATTTTGAGGATTTCGCGATTTACACGCATTTCAAAATGAACATTACCCGATACAATTTTATTTCAAGATTATACCCCATTTAAAGGAACCCAACATTTATTTGAAAGATATCCATATCTTCTGCTAGCGAATAAAAAATGTGATTTATTGCGTGGAATTTAACTAAAATAAAAGAATAACTCCGACCTATTTTTCTTACATTTTGTTCAACTAACTCACAAAATAAATTTTAATAAATATTTTCTCTTACAAAAATTTTATAAATTTCCTCAATATATTTTTTTGTTTTTTGCTATAATATGCAAACCGCTAAACGGATTTTTATAGTTTTGGTTTCATTTGAATCTTCGCGATGTTTAGATTACGTACATATTTTTTATATATTTTTCAGATGCATAAACAGCTTGAATTTTATTAGAACAAGTTGCAAACTACCAATGGTTTGGAATTCTTTCCTAATTTCCGCGAAAATATACAAGTTTTTCACTAAAGTTATGGGACCTCAGTAAACATATAATATGTAGGAAGACATAAATTAACAATGTTTCTTGATATAATGAATAGCGTTTTTAAAAGATTTTTTCTAATAATCAGAATTGAAACCGCCATAACTTTTGCGCGCAATATCCAAAATTAGTATCTCGAACAGATTTAAGAATGGGAATTTTGTCTCAATCCATGTAGAAGAAGGAAGCAAAAAGACCCCTTTAATAACTCGCTTGAGGGTTAAATTTTGTAAATAAAAGAGGCAAGGATGCCTAACCCGCAAGGATTCCAAATAATCCCAACTCGAATATTTCCAAATATGTACAAATAGGGGGAACTTCCCCAACGCATTTGGTGTACTTCCGGACGTAAACTTTCAAAACGCCGATACATTTGTCTTCTATTTTTCGGTCCTCTTTCATAATTTGCCCGATTTTATCAGTAATTATTTTCTGTCCTGAACAGTGTTACGGTTAACGTAATGTCGACTTCATAATAAATTCTAAAAGTAGCGCATATTTCTCTCTAACTACAACTGATTGGCATTTACCATATCCTCAGCCTGTCGGACCATTGTTTCCGTTTTATTTAAGTCATTGGCATGGATGGGTAATGCTATATTTGCCACAGCGATATACAAAGTTAAAGTGGCATTCTACATCTCTGCATTTGTTTCTAAGTCTGTGTGTATACGAAAGCGTACTGCCATTGATTTAGTGTTTACTTTTGTTTCAAATAATTTTTTATTGCTTTTATTTTACCAGTCATTGCCATTTACTCTTATACTAAAAACTGTATAATGTAATATTTTATTAAGTTTAAAGACTTTTTTGATATGTTATTTTTGTTACTTCGGAGTGGTTCTTTCCTATTTTAACTGAGTACCGAATATCAGTTAATGTCATTTTACAAAGCCGGATGAGCTTTGCGGGGATACCAAAATCAGACATGGCTTGAAACACCTTTCAACGTATAGGACTGTCGAAGGCTGGA
Organism: Musca autumnalis; assembly: GCF_047663935.1. NCBI lineage: Eukaryota > Metazoa > Arthropoda > Insecta > Diptera > Muscidae > Musca > Musca autumnalis. The sequence continues at coordinate 191,733,986 of NW_027411866.1, read as the reverse complement.
AGGTGTCGATATGCATTTCTTAGGTCTTTTCTAGGATATGCAATAGTGAGCAGACTTATGCCCCTGTAATTGGAGCACACATACTTATCTCCCATCTTGTGGACTGGACATAGGATACTCAAGTTCCAATCGTCGGGTACGCATTCTTCCTGCCAGATGGTGCTAACTAGCTGATGCATAGACCTTACCAGCATGTCGCTTCCGGTTTTGAACAGCTCGGTTGGTAAGTCAGTTTATTGCTGTCTTTACCTCATCTTGACCGGCCGGTATACATTCAATACCATCTTCTGGGATTGGATCTGTGGTATCTTCGTTGTCTTCGTTAGTATTGGATACCACCAAGTTGGAAAATGCTTTTTCCATATCCCGAGCACACTGTCTGTATCAGTTACCAAATTACCTTGCTGGTCTCTAAAGCCATCAGTTTGATTCTTCAGGTTCACGCATATCCGCCAGATGGTGATTTGGGTGGTCTTGCCTATAGCATCCAAGCAAGTACTGCATCGTCAACATCCTGTTGTGACGACTCACAGGAAGGATCTTTGTCTCCTCATGTAAATGGTCCACTGCAGACATGAGGTGACACCCTGTAGCTCTTCTCAGGGCAGCATTCTGACAGATTTGTAGTTTATCCCATTGCATATCACTTACTTCCTCGCGTGGAAAAACTCTACAAGATCAATGAGATCGGAATTTAGCCTGTCACAAACGTTACCGATATTGGGACCTGACGCCATGAGTGTACAATCATCCGCGTACGTAATTAACTCAATGCCGTCGGAAGGGCGTGGAATTGCAGAGAGGTAGAGGTTAAACAGTTCCGGAGATATCACCCCTCCGGAGATATCACCCCTCCTCCTTGGGGAACACCCTGCTTCACTATACGTTGTTTGGACTTACTGTCTCTGAATTCCACATATGACAGGCGACCACACAAATAGTTGATGACCCAGCGTTTCAGACAAGGCCGGGGGGTAGTATTCTCGATATCCTCGAACAGCCTAGCATGGCTGACCGTATCAAACGCTTTGGTCAGATACAATGCTACCATCACTGTTCTGTGACATGGTTTTGTCCTGGTTGAGTCCTCGTCCAATATATGTGGAAATGGCGTGCAGTGCTGTTGTGGTACTGTGCTGCTTTCGGAACCAGTGTTGATGATCAGCAACTGGATAACACGTTCTGATGCTGGGGAGGAGTAATGCCTCGAGTATCTTTGCTACTGGTGATAGAAGTGAAATCGGCCTGTACGACACACCTTTACTGGCATCTTTGCCAGGTTTCAGCAGCGGGACCACCCTGCCCATCTTCCAGGCATAGGGAAATATTAGGGTGGCTAGCGATAAGTTGAGGACCTTACTTAAATACTCAACTCCTGGGTCACCCAGCTGTTTTAGCATCACCATAGAAATTCCGTCAGGTCCAAGCGATTTGGATGACTTTGCACCTAGGATAAAATCTGCAACATCATCCATCGTAAATTGTGGCGGTTCTTCCTCGGCTGGAAGAGATCGCAAACGACGCAAAACATTTCTCTTCGCCCGGTCGCTATCGGTGTGCTCGATAAATTGTCGGCAGAAATAGCAAGCGCACCTCTTCGGATCTGTCACAGCCACGCCGTTAAACGTGACAGATGTCCGATCGTCTCTCCTACCAGGGTTCAATAGCGCCTTAACCGTTGTCCACAATTTATTACAGCCGGCTCCAATATTGCAGCACTTCAGATGTTCTAGCCACTTTTTCCGCTTGTGTTCACTGACTAATCTATTGACTTTCATTGCCGGTTCCCTGACTATGGGGTCGTTAGGGTTCGTGCGGCAAAGCTCATCATGCTCATTAGCTAATCCCGTCGCCTTTGCTGCGAAATTGGGTCTTATTTCAGGTATTTGACCAGCAAAGATAAAGCGAGCGGCTGGAGCAGTGATGATGTCTCGGAACTTCCTCTCTGCTACCCGAACATCAGAGGGACTGGGCAGTTCTCTGAAGCGTTGATTAGTGAACTCTCTGAAACCTTGCCAATCCGCTTTCCATGGTTAGTGAAAGTGCGGTGTTCAGAGGTTATGAAGTCTGGTGGTCTGTTTATGGAGATGAGGATTGGGAGATGGTCCGACCCAAGGGAAATGACAGGTTGCCATGTCACGTCATTCGTCAGACCGGGTGACACGATGGATATGTCAGGCGAACTGTGGCAGACTCCTCTAATCCTGGTGGGTGCGTCCTCGTTCGCAGTGCAGAATGTGGAGCTATATATTTGCTCAGCCAGATCTGTACCTCTCTGGTCATTACTTAGAGCTGAATGCCATAACTCGTGATGTGCATTGAAATCCCCTAGGACCAGACGGTTATCACCTCGCAACAGAGATCTGATGTTAGGCAAATAACGCGGGACTCAGCTATTGACCGGCGGGATATATTCAGCAGTTCTATCTCGGCAGATCCACACCTTACCGCTACCCCCATACACTTCAAGTATGGGTCCCTAGAGTCTAGCTCAGGCGAGATAGGTCTGTACTGGACAGACTGGTGCAGTAGGAATGCAAGCCCTCCACCCCCACTTCTCGTACGATCCTGGCGAAGAACGTTGTATCCATCACTCCGAAGACTGCAGTTGTTGTTCAGCTTCGTCTCCTAAATCGCCGCGACCATAATATTTCTCCGACTCATAAATTCCACGATCTCATTGATCTTAGTTCGAAGACCATCGCAGTTAAACTGCAAGAATGTTACATCCTCAGGAACTGGGATAAATAATAATAATACGCGGTGTTAATGACTGCTGCTGATACTGCTGTCTGGGAGATTACGGGGGAGTTTCGTAATCCGATGATGTTGATGATGAAGACTCACTGGGTTTCATATTGGCGCAGCACGAGACAACATAAACCCTGTCGTAATACTCCCTCAGGTAGGTCAGGCCTGAACAGTTCCATCCTTGGCACCCGTTGCATCTCATTGACACCGACCTATGGTGGATGAGACGTTGACAAACGGTGCAGAACCATGGCCCGGGGTTACTCTCAACCGGGACGGACCAAAAGAATCCGGAGCAAGCATTCCGGGACATGGCGCTCCCAAGATAAAAATAAAGACGAACACGAACAAGTAGTTGCTGAGGTGAAGGCCCCTGGCCGAGAAGATGGTTCCTCGGGTCAATCCGGTACATAGAACCGGCCGTCGTTGGTAAATTTTCGGACTACATTCTGGCTCCTATACATCTCGATTTTTTCATACTCCCTCTTTTCCATTTCTCTTTTTTCCTGCGGAAAGACGTTTCTCCTATCTCCTTTTCTCTCGTGCGCTACGCGTTGCTACAGATTGTATAGTAGCCCTATATGCCGCATTTTTTCTTCGGTAGCAGCGCGACACTCCTGGCCATACCATGAGTTCCTTGGTGGAGGTCTCTGGTATCCAAGAATGGAATTTGAGGCTGTTTGCATGGAGTGGGCAATATTTTGCAATTGTGTTGATATGTTATCGGGACGAGGAGTGCTTTCATTAAGCAATTGGGTTGATTGGAATATGCTGTGGCTATCTGTTGTGTTTGCAGCTTACCTATGTCCAAAGTCCGTGCTGTGTCTGTTCGTGCTTTATCTGCAACATTTAGACGGGTACGTACCTTTGCTCCGAGTCTATCTTTGCTCCTCGGAACGATCGTACATCCAACACGCTCGATGAATGTCTTCCATCTATCACAACGTGTTCAATTTGATTTCTTGTTCTTTGATCTGGAGACAGCCAGGTGCCCTTATGAATATCGAGAAGCTTAAATCTGGTACTGCTAACTACCATGTTTTTGCCGCTCCGAATTCTCATTCCATTGTCAGATGTTTCACTGTGGAGACTGAATTTCCCCACTATTGGGCCTAAGATATTCCCTTTCCTATTTTGGATTTAAAATCGGCTAGAATAATTTTAATGTCATTGGCTGGACAACGGTCATATGTTTCTTCTACACGCAAAAAAAAATCGGCCTCTCTAACATATGTCCCAAACATATTTTGCAGCAAACATATATATGTTTGCAACAGTCCCAAACATAATATAAGTTTGGGTCTGCAAACAAATATATGTTTGGGTGGAAACAAATATATGTTTGGGTGCAAACATATATATGTTTGGGTGCAAACATATATATGTTTGGGTGCAAAGATATTTATGTTTGGGTGCAAACAATTTTATGTTTGGGTAGAAACAATTTTATGTTTGGGTGCAAACATTTTATATGTTTGGGTGCAAAAAAATACATACCCAAAAGGCAAAAAAAAACAAACACATGCACCAGTGAGCGCTTACTAAGAGCAAGGGAGCGTAAAATTCAATGTAAAACACTTTGAAATGTGTGCTCACTTGCTCTCAGTAAGAACTCACTGGCTATCTCCATAGTATACACACAAATGTAGAGGTTGTTTATTGGAAGGCAAAAGAACAACAAACACATAGGTACATACAAAATTCCAAAGAAATACATAACACAATTTAATAAAAGAAAAACTGATTGAAATAATTTGTAAATAGAGTCACACTTTTAAAAAGAAAAAATATATAGAAAGTAGTTGAACGCTTCTCCTTTGTTGTGAAATAAACAAATTGTCCTCATAGTTGAAATCATCAGCGGGGAATCGGCATCTAGAAATCAAATGATTATGTAATGTAATAAATAAATGTGATATGCCATATTTCAAATATACATAAGTATGTATGTAATTACCAATATTAAATGGCGATTTCTTCCTTGTCCAATAAAATAATTCCATTCAACTTTCCGGTTCAATTATAAAATGTATTGGGCATTTAATTTACTAAAAAGCACAATTTCTTTAAGAAAACACAAAACACTGATTTATTCACTCACTTTACCGTCTTGACTCTACAAAGGCATCTAAAACACTGAAGAAAGAAATAAAATATAATTCATATCATGTCTTCTTTTCTTCTTCTCCTCCTAAGTTGGTTAACAACAACAAAACAAGAAACACACGAGTTTGTCGCATACACGCCACCAAAGCCCCCTTCTTCGCTTCTACGTCTTCTATTATACAATACACACAACTCTTCATTATAAAACAGCAATCCACAGCCGCGAGAGCACTGTTATTACTCTCGTTGACAAACATCCTCTCTCCACCCATGAAAAAAATGTTCTAACATAAAAAATATGTTGGTACACAAACATATCAAATTGAGATATGTTACAAAATGTTGCAAACATATATTTGTTTGGACCCAAACATATTATGTTTGGATCCAAACATTAATTTGTTTGCAACCGGTCCAAACATATATTTGTTTGGATCCAAACATATTTCTAACATAAATTTTTCTGCGTGTAGGCGCTTGTAGAATATATCTTTGGTCTGTCCGTCCTTGTCCTCGGTTGGAGCATGCTTTGAACCGTATTGCAGCAAGTCTTTCATTCACTGGGGTGAAGCTGGAGACCAGATGTTTCAACCTCCGACCAACTACAAATCCGCAACCAATGTATAATACAGTGCGCCGCCTTTAGGTGTTGTTGTGATGTCTTTCCCAATCCATGGTATTTCCTGTATGACAGTTATATCGGCCTTGTACTTTTTCAGTACATCAGCCAGCGCGTAAACTGCACCTTCTCTATTAAGAGTGTGAACATTACAGGTGCAGATTCGCAGATCATGGTCCTAAAACAATTGCGGGGGTCGTCAATTTTCTTTAGTTTTTTCATAGTAGGCTGTTTTTCTAGGGGAAGATTACTAACCCGACGGCCAAAACCAAGGTGAACATGCGGCATATGTTAGTTCACTACCTTTAACGGGTGTTAAATGCAGCTCCCCAGGTGACACCACAGGGTAGGTCAGTGTCCACTTGAGATGAGAGGGGGACCAATATAAATCCTGGGTTTTGCCATGTTAAAGCCGGTCAGGACCGTTCCTTGATATCTTTCATCCCCTACGTCACACTTACATACATACGTATATAAATATATACCATTGATAACACTGCTCAACAAAATTGAGGAAGTTGAATGTTTCAACCAAAGTTGTTGTTGTTTCTAATTGAAATCGGCGAGCTATTTTCAAATCTGGTAACGGTTTTTCTCCATCAGCTCTTGTTCATGATATATAGCTCAAAATCGTTTTTACGAGTTTCACCCAGAATTTCGTTATTTTCGGATACAAACAAATATTTTTGTGCGGTTTTCCGACACTAATATATTAAGAAGATGATATACCCTCGATACAAAACGTTTTTTGAAATAATTGTGGCGGATATATATTAAAAAATATAGAAAACATACGATGCATCTTGTAAAAAATTGCATATTTTGAGTACTTTAAGCTGTAATTACGTCATCGGGGAAAGTCATAGGAGCTTCATATGGCATTCCGGATATGCTTAGGTTATCTACTATATAGTCCTGTATTCAAATATATAATATAAAGTTCATAGGGCCCACGATTCGCCCATAACCTAAAAATCGTCATGAGACTGCCATTGAAAAGTAAATGGCTTATGTGGTAATGATATCACTGGTAAATGATTTCCCTTTAGCAGTCTTCATGACGATTTTTAGGTTATTGGTGAATCGTGGGCGCTATGAGCATATCCGGAATGCCATATGAAGCTCCTATGACTTCCCCCGATGACGTAATTACAGCTTAAAGTACTCAAAATATGCAATTTTTACAAGATGCATCGTATGTTTTCTATATTTTTTGATATATATCCGCCACAATTATTTTCAAAAAACGTTTTGTATCGAGCGTATATCATCTTCTTAATATATTAGTGTCGAAAAACCCGCACAAAAATATTTGTTTGTATCCGAAAATAACGAAATTCTGTGAAAACTCGTAAAAACGATTTTGAGCTATATATCATGAACAAGAGCTGATGGAGAAAAACCGTTACCAGATTGAAAAAAGCTCGCCTGATTTCATTTAGAAACAACAACAACTTCGGTTGAAAAAAAAGTCGTGTTGACCAGTGTAATTAGCCCTTTTCAAGCCTGCTTTCTAAACCTTACCTAAAATCGACATTAGGTACATCTATAACTACACCACAGGACCTTCTCCTTTAAAACTCTTTTTAGTTTTTCTTTTGCCATTTTCCCAAGTGATAAACCATTAAGCAATATTGTGCATTAAACTTCCCCGCCTCAAATAGGGGTAATAAAATAGTCTTAAGATAATTATTAAAATATGATTTTTATTTGAAAAACCAGAGCAAGAAAAAAGTGGGAAGAAAGCAAAGCAGCACAAATGTCATTTACAGATACACGAATTGGTATTTTTTTTTCGTCGTATGATTCTTGCAAATGTTCTCCGTACTCCCCGAAAAGGAATGGCCAAACAAAAAATCATAACTGGAGCAAAAAAAAACAAACTGAACAGAATGAAAACTAAACGCGAAATTATCAGCAGAAAAGAAAAACAAGAAAGACCTCTTTTTGTTGTATCGCAATGAATGGGCTCAGTGACCTGCAAAAATGGCAGACAACGACAGAAGGGAATCTAATTGCAAACCGTAGCATTCTTTTCTGAATAAAACGAAATTCAATAGAAGATGAACAATCAGAGGGTACCACACCAAAGTAGAAAAACCGTGTTAAACGGACAAAACCAAGTCGCAGAAACACCAAACGACTACAAAAAGGGAAGAAAAGAAAAACTACGTTTTGTTGAAGTGTTTTGCATTTAATATCATTCATTGAAAATTTTCTTTCCTCTACTTCCGGAATGTCCTTATTTCCGTTTTTTGTTGTGGTCGCAGCCGTTGTCTTGCTGTTGTCTTTTCTTTGTCTGTGTTGATGTGAAAAAGGGGATTTGTATTTACCTCCCCTGATAGCCTAGTTTGAAATTCAGTGGGCCATGAGGAATAAGAATGTGTTGAAAATCTCGTATCAATGTGCGAAAATATGTTGTTCTTCTTGTGGCTTTTCTTTGCTTATCTCGAGAACTGTTGGTTTTTCAGCACTTTGGGGAATTTGTTGTTTTGCATATTTCAGATTGTTCTTTGTTCGATTGAAGAAACTAGGTTATAATATAAGGATCTTATATTTTGAACAATGTATCCTATGTCAGTTTATTATAGCATTCAGCAATTGGGAGCTCAGCTTTAACAGCCGTTTTATACCCTCATCCTTTAGGCTAGAAAGGTTATATACACTTTGATACGACCAAAAATGTTCCTCATCGAAATAACGGTTTAGACCACAAGTATCTTTGGACAAAATTCGTTTCAGACAATTTCGAGTCATTTAGCCATGTCCCTTTGTCTGGCTGGCTGGTGCGCACGCAAGATAACTTACGAACGGATAAACCGAATCGAACCAAATTTTGCACTTCGTAATATTTTGCTCAAACTTAGTTAAGTTCGAAGATAGGCCATATCGGTCCACTGCTTCGGGTACCTCGCCCACAAAAGTTCAACGTTTTCTGTAGAATGGTGTGAAGTATAACTCTTGAAGGGAACAATAGATTTGGTCCAAACTTGGCACATCGTATTATTCCTTCCAGATATAGATCGGGTTCGAATATGGTCCATGTCGGTCCACTCCGTCGGGTACCTCTTACACAAAATTCGGAAAAAGTGAAGCTCAAGAGCTCCTCTCGGATCGTTTTGAACACTTTTCAGCAGGTTGTCCTTGCAGCCCCCTTTATGGAAATCCACAATATAATTCTCGCAGGGAGTTTGTGATTGGTCCTATCTTTGCACACCGTATTATTTCATCCAGTCATGAATCAAATTTTAATATGGACTATATCGGTCCTGTCCTTTGTGTACCTCCCACACAAAATTTGGGAAAAGTACAGTTAGAGGACTCGTCTCGGATCTATTTGAAAATTTTTGCAAAAGGTTGTTTCCACTATCCCTATTGCATTGTCCCTATTTTTTTTTAGGAGTAACTCCAAACTTCCTGAGAAAATGATCCAAAAGCTCCAAAAAACCCTGCCTGTCCATATTAAAATGGATGGAGTGCAAGATAACTCTCACCATTTTCAAAAATTTCTTCCAATCTTAGTTTAATTTAATATTTCGAGTTCTCTCTGATTTGGTATAGTCCCACATTACACTATGCAACACTGAAAATGCAAACAATTTCTGGTATGCATTTTTTGAAAGTACATAATTATAATTGCTGAAATTCTGGTCAGTATCGGCTAAACTATTAGGAATTGAACCAAGTAACCTTTTGTAAAAATAAATAAAGTTCTCAACAATTCTCTAGAACATTCTGAAACTCTAAAATGCTTACTTCATGTTGTTTCTGCGGTATTTCGCATCATATCTTTTACAACACGTATTTCAAACACAGTTCACACCAACAGTTTATTCTCGCATTTCGGATTTCACTACATTATTGACATTTCTATTAAATAGTCGTTGATAAATGTACTGAAAACAACGGCATAGAGGCACTTTACAACAATAACATGTTCTGAGAATTTGTGTGTTACATTCCAGGGAATATTTTTCCAAAAGAAAATATTCAAAAAAAATTAACGGTTTTGGAGATACGGTGCGAAATGTATTTCTCTAAATATTTTATTCTTGTCCTTATCTACAAATTTGCTTCAGAGGTCAGAAGAAGATTCGCATTGGTTCAGAGATATAGCCCCGAACTTCTTTAAAAACTCAATATTTAACCATGTTTATATGGGGCCATAAAATCCGAGCTGGATCTGACACAAAAAACCCAACTAGGGTTCTTATCGTTTGGGTCTGTACTTTCAAAAAATCCTCAGTACGAATTGTTTGCACAAGATCACCTTAAAAATGTTGCACAGCCGATACTGATTTAGCCGATACTGAAAACAACGGCATAGAGGCACTTTACAACAATAACATGTTCTGAGAATTTAGTGTGTTACATTCCAGGGAATATTTTTCCAAAAGAAAATATTCAAAAAAAATTAACGGTTTTGGAGATACGGTGCGAAATGTATTTCTCTAAATATTTTATTCTTGTCCTTATCTACAAATTTGCTTCAGAGGTCAGAAGAAGATTCGCATTGGTTTCAGAGATATAGCCCCGAACTTCTTTAAAAACTCAATATTTAACCATGTTTATATGGGGCCATAAATCCGAGCTGGATCTGACACAAAAAACCCAACTAGGGTTTCTTATCGTTTGGGTCTGTACTTTCAAAAAATCCTCAGTACGAATTGTTTGCACAAGATCACCTTAAAAATGTTGCACAGTGTTACCATACCTACAAATTTCACGTATTTTGAAGCATTTTTATATTTTATGAACGGCATAATTATTGTGTTTGCTTATTTTTTGTCATAGGCTGAGGATATATCTCTGTCGGCAAAGCCGACTGATACTTTTTTACTTCTTTTATTTGAATTATACTGACGAATATCCCATCTTTGGTGACGATGCGTGTCAACAAAAGTGAGCTATATTAATAAAGACAGTCTGAGCTTTAAATTGGTCCCAATTGCGTTACCAAAATTGGTCAAATACTAGCGATGTAGAAAAAGATGCTCAGATATCCCCAGGGGGCACGGTTCACCCCTTGAGGTACCTCACATACAAAATTTCAATATCCGATTTCACCGAAACTTTGAACATCCTAAAATTTCTTCCTGGACGTACATACATACATACATATGTCTATTAAGTACCAAGAGGGTCTATATGGGACAACATCTTCGGATACTTCCCTCACAAAATTTAAAATCCATTGGCCATTTTGGCCAATGCTACTCCTTGCGGTCTTGTTAACAGCGATGTTCTATTTCTCGTGGGTAAGTTGATGCTTCCTAACATAACGGTGCAAAAGCTCTCAATATTATCATGACCAACTAAAATAATAGATTGACACGATAACTATCAAAACGAATGACTTCCAAAATTAGGTCCACTTCCAAAATGGACCATTCTTGCAGGTATCTTCTCCACAAAATTGCAAAACTTTCGAAGTCAAATTTATGGCCACAACATAAACATTTATTCGCAATGCTCACAATCGTGAAGTTTTATACCCAAATGTTTCGATATTTTTGTCGGAAAGTGTATACGTCCTAAAAAGACAACGAAATTCTGAAACTCCTGACTACACAATTTTTAGGACGGAGCTATTGGTCATGAAGCCCGTATTTGATCTGTCTATAGATAAAAGTCTCAACTCAAACAGGCTGATGGTATATCTATTTCGGCAAACCCGACTGATACTTTTTTACTTCTTTTCGAGAAAACAAAATCTTTGGTCATAGTCCTTGGAAATTTTTAAATGTCATCGAGTTCATAAACATCGAATTGTACAATTAAGATAGAAATACGGCAAATGAAGTTTTTCGACTTAAACTATTTTGTCAGGACTTAGCTAAAATTTTGCTTCTCCCGAATGTGGGTTTCGTAGTCTGAAACAGTACTGCGTGTAAAATTCGTAGTATATAAATCGTAGTTCGTATCGCCCGACTCCTGATAAAAATGTTTTCTGTTCTAAATGTCTGTTCCAGAACCTGCAAGAATCTACACATTTTTACTACTGAAAATTAGTAGATTCTTGCAGTACTGGAACAGACCATAAATGTAATTTTCTGAATTTTTTAGTTGGTTTGCATGGAATCTTTAACTTCTGGTAAAATAGTAAAGTTTTAGTGTTTTTATGACATAAAAGAATATTATTTTCTTACAATAGCTGGCAATGTTTGATTGGAAATGTTCGGTAAAAGTCTAATCTGCACCAGGGATGGAAAATTCAGTACAATAGTACTTTTTTCAGTACCATTTCACTATAAAAAGTACTGAAGTACCCCCGCGGCCAATTAAGTACCATTTCCATACTATAGTCTAGAAAAATTTTATGTGGATCTAAAAATGCTAAATTCAAGATTAGTTTACTAGAAATTTTAAAAATCTGGATATATGTTGGGATCATACCAAAATGTATTGATCATTTTCTTTGTGGAGTTCTTCCACTCTTTGAGAATCCGAAATATCAAGTTACAGTCACAACGGTATCAATCATTTAGAAGACTTCACATCGAGCGGTATCGAAGTACATTCCAATACATGGTAGAACAAGAAAAGGTAGCAGCAATACCCAGCTGACTGAACTGGGCTGTAGTGTTAGTGTCAAATTCAATACGACATTTTATATATTTATTTCTATGTTCGATGTATATTAGGGATATATATTTTTTTGAAGAACAAATTTATTCATCAGAAAAAAAACTATTTCCCATAAAGACTCCTTCATGTAATTGACATGTAACCTCCTCCAGGTCCGAACGACATGCCATATACTAAAACACCGCTTATAGAGGCGGTACAATATTTGTTAATATGCGTGGTATTTTGTTAAACTTGAAAATAATAAAGCCCTAATAAACATGTGCCTTTTTGTTTTCAAAAGCAAACCATTGAAACAGCTTCTACTTTTTCAATGAATTACCAGCAACCCCAAACATTCTTGCAAGAATTCTACTTTCTGCGAGAAATTATGCATTTAGTGGAATGATATGGAAACAGTAAAATTGAAAATCTAACGAGTTTCCATTCATGTTTTTCAAATATTCAATCAAATGTGAAAAATTATTAGTTTTTTAAATTCCAATAATTTATAGACATTTCCTTGTTTTGTTTAAATGTACGTTGACACTAACGTTTACAAACAAAAACAAATTTCTATGTGGTTGTTGTTGAGTTGTATTTGTTGTAGTATTTACTTTACCTGGTTCGTTCTACCATGATTCCAATATGAGAATCTGCAATATCTCTTCTATGGGGGCCATATTGGTCCTACAAAACCAAGGCAGTCTGACTATCGTTTTGATTACTGACGAAAAACAAATTTTATATCGGCCACCAAAACTTTTTTGGACTATCTGTTCAATATAAACAAGGCTTTACGACAGCGATCAAAACGATAGTCGAACTAACGATAGTTTGCCAGCTCTAGGCTATTTAAAACGTGCATCTATACCCACATTCTCTATAGGAGTGTTTTATATCCATATCGAATACAAAGTATCAATTTTCAGTTATTTCGATGGGATAATGGGGCTAAAACTTTTAAAATACCGTTCTATGGGGGCTATATCAGAACGTGGAGCCGCACTGACAAATTTCTGGGGGAAAGTTTTGTAGCCTCAACGAAGACTAAATACCAAATTTCAACAATTTTGGTATGATAATGTGGCTCAAACCTTCCAAATACCGAAAATCGGGAGGTACCGTTGTGTTGGAGCTGTATCAAAACGTGAACCGATAGAGATAGAGTAATTGAAGCTTCTATACCAAATAAAAAAGCTCCATATTAAATATTGAGAGCTGTATCTGGAATTCAACGGACCTGGTTAAATACTTTATAGGGTATCCGACGAATATTTCGATGTGTTACAAACGGAATGACAAAATTAATTATACCTTTCAGTATGGTATAAAAATATATACCGTTTTGAAATAATCTTCAGATTACATAGATATAAGCCTTTGTTGTTGTTTTTTTACTGAATAACACATTTTTATTTTTTTCCTAAAAAAATATTAAAAAAAATACCTTTTCAATGAAAAAAGTACCATTTTAGTACTGTTTGAATTTTTTAATTTTCCATCCCTGATCTGCACTCGGGGATTCGAGTTATTCTTTTTTTTTGTTGAGTTATTTATTTCAGTTAATTAATGGTATACAAATTACAGTAATAGGTTTTTTAGATAGATCTTCTTATCAGAATCTGTCCTTGCGGTAAAAATGTGAAAAATTGATAACTTAATAAGGCAAAAGTAACACAAAACTTTTTCAATGGGACTGAAGTTAATTTGTATAATAGGGATACGCACTTTGAAGAATAAGAAATACTACATGTCAATTGCGTCAATTCTGTTAGAGAATTTGGTTAAAAACTTATACTATGTACTATACTGAACGTATTATGATATGCTTCTAAATTTCAAACTTATATCTATAATATTGTAAACTCTCTCTCTATTGAAATTATATACTTTGTGTCAATATTTCATATAAACGCTACACAACATTGTTTAATTTTTGGTCAAGGTGTGGAAATGGAACAATTTACACCAATAGCCACATGTTACTTGCTTATGCTGATGATATAGACATCATGGGTCGATCAGTATAAGAAGTAACTGATACCTTTATGAAGGACGAAGGAGAATCTGCTAAAGTGGGTATGGCGGCAAACGGCAAGAAGACCAAGTTGATGGTGTCGAAGCGCAGTGCGTCAATAGAGCTCGGACCTACTGTTGAAGCTGGCTCTTATAATTTTGAGGTAATAAAAAACTTCATCTACCTCCGCACCGCCGTAAACAAACAAATAACATCAGTTGTGAAATAAAAAGAAGAATTGTATTGGCCAACAGACGCTACTTTGGCTTAAGTAAGCAGTTTAAAAACAAAGCCTCATGCCGTCAAACAAAAATAACGCTTTACAAAACACTGATGCTACCCGTGCTGATGTATGGTTCCGGAGCCTGGTTACTTGCACAAGCAGACAAGGCGGTGCTTTGTGTGTTTGAGAGAAAATTTCTTCGAAAGATCTACGGACCAATCTGCGTTGACGGTGAACATCGAAGTCGATGAGCCACGAGCTGTATCTGCTATACAACGACACCAGTATAGGTAAACGCATCGAGATGCAACGATTGCGTTGGCTAGGCCATGTGATAAGAATTAGCGATTTTGAACCCGGTAATAAGGCATATAAACACCACCTATATAGTGGTGCACGCAGACCTGGCAGGCCAAGGATTCGATGGAGCGAACAATTGGAGGAAGAGATGACAAGGGAGAGCCGGAGAAGAAATATAAAAATTGAATATTTTCAAAAGATGTTTGCTATTTTTACCATTAAAAACCGTTCATAGACATTTCGCATGTTCCATCAAGTTGTTTACTAATGCCTTTACTACATTATTTTAGTTGGTTGTTTTCTTGAATATTGAACGGTTTAGTATCTGTAGACCAGGACCAAAGAAAAGAGGATACAAATCACATTTACTTTGCTATTTTGACCTTTAAGAACCGTCTATACAGAGTTCGTATATTCTAGAAAGATGTTTATTGAGATCAGAGGTACATTTTTGTAGTTGGTTGTTTGCTTCAAGTTTGATGGGTTTGTAGCTGTAGACAAAATCCCGAGAAAAAATTTGAAAAGAAAATTTGATTTTGACCTTGCAAATGAAGTTTGATTGATTATGTGTGTTCACAATTTTTGTTCTCTGAGACAAGAGCTACAACCTTGCCTCCTTGGAAGATATAGTCCTGACTAAATGACCCCTTTTTACATCTAAGCCTCAAAACTTTGGAGGCCTATAACCGCGAAAATTGATGAGATAAGAAAAAAAACGGCTAAGCACGTGTCTTCTCTTTTTTGGTGTTCTATTACACTGCAAGGGCGTAGCCAGGATCAAATCTAGGGGGGGGGGGCAACTTATTTTTTTTTTTTGTTTGTGATGTGTATAGTTTTTACATACAAAATTTTAAAACCTTTATTTGGGTACTTATCTAATGAAAAACAAGTAAAAAAACGTCCACCATGAAGTATTCTGAACTAATATGGAATATATAGTTTTCTTTCCGTACCATTGCCCACAAATTTAAGCGAATTTGTTTGACCTTTTCGTAAACCAATTACCTACCACCTAACCTTATCTGGTCAGCTAAAATTTTGCACACTACTTGAAATTGGGTGGTATTGTTGTTTAGGGGCAATACCAAAACGTGGACCTATGTCCACAACTATTAGCGGAGAAGTATTTTGATTGCTATGCACCCTTAATGCTAAATTGCACCCAATTTATAGAGAAACTGTACATAAAAACAAATATTTTGAATGGGAGGTACCCGAAGAACGGGATTGATATAGACTATATCCGGCTTGATACATGACTGGATGAAATAATACAAATATGAAATAATACGATGTGCAAATTTTGGACCAAATCGATTGCTCCCATAGAGAGTTATCGTTCACACCATTTTACAGAATATAAAAAAAAGTTTTGTATGCCCAAAGAAGACTCAATACCACTCTTTAATCAATTTTTAGTTCAAAAAAGATAAAATAAATCAATAAAACAGCATAGTGTTCCCGCCAATTTCGAACACCAATTTCCATTTTACTATGGTAAAATTGATCATCCACAAAAATTGAGATAGTACACTGAAGTTTTGGAAAGACGGAATTAGATATTATTTGGCATTTAGGATGATCAAATCTTCACTAAAAATTATGGACATAGGTATAGCCCCCCATATAACGGTAACGCCCGATTTCAGTTATTTTCAAAATGTTATCTACAGAAATATTTGCTATTATTTTGAATTTAGGGTTTAGGTATGTGGAAGTTATTAAATTGGCTGAAATTTGGCTTTCTAAATTCAAGGGGGTCGAAAAATGTATCCACCAAAAATATAATATCCCCCTCAAAATTGCGAACATATGTCCAGGTTTTGGTATGGCATTTTTATGCCCTTAATGCAATATGGAATTGTTTTAATAGTTATTTCCGGTTAGATCTGTATAGTCTGTTTGATTTTTGTGGACATGTGGGTTAGGCCGTTTTGGCCTTCGTAATATTTTATCCAAACTTAGTTTAAGTTCGAAGATGAGCCATATCGGTCCACTTCTTCAGGTACCTCCCTTATAAACACTCGAAACTTTTCGCTAAAATGGCTCGCACGGAAACTCTGCGCCATACTTCGCACATCATAATATTTCTACGAGACACAGATCGTCCAAACATATTCTATGCTTTCTTAAATAAAACCGTTCTCAATGATTAAACAAAAATATCTATTTAACACATTTTGACATCACAAATAATTAAAAGGTGGACCGATATGGCCCTCTTCGAAGTTAAACTAAATTTGGACCGATATAATAATTTGGACCGATTTTAATTTCAACAGACTGACTGACATGACTATATCGACTCAGAATTTTATTCTGATCAAAAATATCTATACTTTATAGGGTTGCAAATAAGCATTTCAATGCGTTACAAACGGAAAACCTAACTTTATATACCCTCCATACTATACATATCTCATCTATTTTTCAACTGAATTCATTGATTTTTCCAATTTTCGAAATTAATTATTATAAAATAAGAAATAAATTATACTATTTGGTATCTTCTAAGTAGCCTAGAGCTCGAGGAAAAGTATTTTAATGTTTTTATGCGTTTTTTACACTTCAATCACCGTAACTATATAACCATAAGCTATATGTTTTTGAAAAGTGGTCAGGTTAACCACTTTAAAAAAACATAGCTTATTCGAAAGATATTAGTCACGCATTTGCCGTTATAAAATAAAAAAATAAAACATCAGAACATCTGCAATTTTTTCAATTTTTGAATAACAGTATAATTTTTCAAAACTTTTTTGAAGGATCTAGGGGGGCAGCTGCCCCCCACTGCCCATAGCTGGCTACGCCCATGTCACACTGTGAAGTCAGAATATGGTTAATAAAACATGACTCAAAAAATCACACACAGTGATATTTATTATTACCCCCCATACCATTGCTATCGCAAACGATTCGTTTTCGAATGTTTTTCGATAGTTTTGCGGATATTTTGTTCGAAAACGACACACGAGAACGAATTAAAAACGATTCATTCGTCGCTCAGTTTGTAGCAGGAAAACCTTCGAATTCGAATATCGTTAATAATATTATTAGCGAATGAAAGATGATAGTTTTTGCGATAGTGGCGAAAAACATTTTTTGTGGAGTTTCTTGATGTTTCTGTTATGTACCTTTTCCGTTTTTATTTCTTTATGTTTGCGACTCGATATGTAACTGTTGATAAACATTGTTGTCTTGTGTTTGGCAACCTACCCATATGTTGTCTTTATCAACACTTATTGTCTACATTATACGTAGCATTTATATCGAAATTATTTGAAAAAAGCAAATGGGAATTTTTTACAAACAATATAAATTTTTTTTTGAAAGAAAAAAATTTTCAAAGTAAAAAATGTTTCTCGAAACAATTTTTCTTGTGAAGAAAAAACATTCGCCAAATGTTCGAAAACGATATCGTTTTTAAACTTTTGACGAACAAAAGAACAACGTGCTTGTGTACACCCGAAAAACATTTGCCAATCCTTCGAATGTGATATCGTTTTCGAATGTTGTGCCGAACATTCGAATAATATCCGCACTTGGTATGGGGGGTAATTATTAAAAAAAATATTACAATAAAAATTTCAGTATTTTGACTAAGAAAAAAAGATTTTGAATCACATAATACGAGATATCTTATTATTACAGATTATTAAGATTTTAAAGTAGCATTTCCACACCGTGGTGCAATGGAATGCACGTCCGCCTTGCACACTGAAGGTCGTGGATTCGATTCGCCCGGCCAGGCAACATCAAAACATTTTTCAGCGGTGGCAAAATACCCCTCAGTAATGTTGGCGACATTTCCTGAATATTTCAGCCATGTAAAACTTCTCTACAAAGTGGTGTCTTACGACACGCTGTTCGAACTCGGCGAATCGGGGTGCACTTATTGATATGAGAGAAGTCTCCCTCGTCCCTTCAGGGATGTTTGTGGAACAATTATTATTTTCACAAAACGGATTTCTCTTTCATATAAACTGACGTATGCATATCGTGAAAAATATTGTCTCATTTTTATACCCCCATACATGGAAGAGAATCACATGTTTTGTGTTTTGAATTTGTGTTGTTCTTGTCGTTGTCACTTTTAAGTCAATTGTTATGATAGTTGTCATCGTTGTCTTGTTAAGTTGTTGGACAAAAGAATTTTTAGCACACAATACGCATAAATACATACAGATATTTATAAATAGAATTATAAAAATGCTTGTATATAACACGTGTTTTATCTGGAATAGGAAATTGGGACAATTGTAAAGGAATAATATGACTAGTTTCAGAGATTCTTGGTCAGACTTTCTAATCTTAAAGACATCTTTTGCATGTTTCCGTTGAGTTTGGAGAATATGGAGAGGAACAAAAATCTTAGTTTGCTGTTTTCAAGATTTCAAATAAGGCTAGCTTTTGAATATTCCTAACAATATGGCACAAAAAGGATTACCTAACTCGGTACTGGCAAGTAGGTGCACATTAGATGAACAATATTCATTTATACGGAACATTAAAGAACATAAGTCATGTCCGTCTTACAAATTTTCATTTATACACAACTATTATTTATATCAATTAGCCTTTACAGGAAAAAATACTCATCATTCGGTATCAGAAACCTGCTTTGAAACCTTGAATTTTCCTTTTTTATTTCACATTAATAATTTGAATATTCAATGAATATTCATATTTAAACGGTGTAATCATTGGTACACATCAACGATTTTGTGACACGGATTTGGCACATAATTACCGGATAAAAAAAGCATTAGTCTTTGATTTCATTTTCTTTGTGGTCAACGTGAAAGGGCGTTTTAACATTTCGTTGGAATTAATCCAATAATTTCTATTGTCCATTTGAAGCCAACAAATGGCAAATTAATGGCTAGTGAAAGAGCAAAGAAGCAGTAAATTTCAAATAAAAAGACAATGTCGAAAGAGGGCAATTTTTAATGACATTGCGGTTGAGAATCGACAATGGAATGAATGTTAGGTATATTAATCATTATTGAATTGAAATGGAAATGGAAATGATATGCCATTGTTCAGAGCTACATAATTGATTGAGTGATGATATGCATTTTTTACACTAAATATTTTGGAAGAAATCTTTTAAAAGTGTAATGCTAAAAGGTGCTTCCATTCGGGTGTGATTCTTAATGAAAAAATGCAGTACTCGTAGAAATGAACACAACTATGGAGAGGAACGACTAATGCAAATTTGAACACAGCAAATTTTCAAATTCGTTCGAATTACTACTACCAGACTCCTGTTGTAGAATATTTTTGTTTTTTCGACTCAGTGAATCAGATCCGACAAATTGATAAATAATTTTAACCATTTTTGAAATATCATATTTCTTCAAAGTCCTTCTGAACGACATAAACCCTCCTGTCGTTTTTTTTTCTCTCCAGGTCACATTGTAATTAGCTACCTATTTTTACACCGACATTAACAAAAGTAACTTATTCAAATGTTATTAATTCAAACAAAAAAAAAATGTTTCATTTGCAGATGACAAACGGAACCTTAAAATATTCACATTGTGTTCAGTTCAACCTTTATAGCAATTTCCAATTGTACCCTTTTCCCCAAAAAAACTAAAGCATTTGAAAGTGTTTTTTTATACCTATCTATTCCTATTTCAATGTTCAAAATGTCGTCGTTGTTCTTGGAACTGCTGTCTGCTTTGACTTGGAAAATGTGTGAAATTGACATAACGACCAGTGTTTTATAGAAAACGATGGTTGATGACCACTGAGATGAGTGGTGCTAATGACTTGGGCGGATATGTTTGTGCATTTACGAAAATCTGCGGGGTTAGCAAGCAGACAAAACCATTTCATTTTAAACGTTTCTATGTATTTTGTTCATGTGGATGTTTTTAAAGTGTTTACCATGTAGATATCAATTGGTTTATTTTCGCTCTTTGTTGCATTCAGTTGGTGAAAAGTGCATTAGGGAGGGAGGATTCTGATTTAAATTATAGAAACATGTCACGTTTTGTTAGAAATTTTAATTTTCATCCTCAAGTCCAAATTTTTTAACTAACTAGCGACACGATCGCCAGATACAACCGAATATATGCAAAGTCATTTCCTAATTTGTTATCACTAGAACTTGTTAGATATGGTTATCAATAACTGAAATGATTAGTTCGAATAACCTCAGAATTATGGCTAAAGTTCATGCACCATCACTTTATTACAATCAAAACTTTGTACGAGTACATCTTAAAAACGTCTCCAAATTTAAGTAAAATTCCGAGATCAACACGATAATTATTCAAAGGAGTGACTAACATTGGTAAACCTTTGGACATGGTAATATGAATTTCTCTCAAATTTAAACAAAGTTCGATAGTGGACTATATTGGGCGACACCTTCGGGTAAGGGAGGTACAAAAGTTCAAAACGTTCAAAACGTTCAAAAGTCCATCCTCCCTAAATTAAACTGTGTGTTATTTTTTGAGTAATGGTTTATTAACCATATTCTGACACAGCATCGTGGTAGAAGATGTTCTTTCCTGTCATTTCCACTTTCACTGTTATGGGCCTCAAATACCTGAGCCCTTGATGTCAAAAGGGATCATTTTGTCAGGCTCATATCTCCTAAACCCCTAAGAATTTGGGTTTAATCATAGAAGCAAAGTTGTAGCTCTCATCTTGAAGAAAAACAGACGCGAATACATAAAATCCATCCAACATCATCTTCAAGGTCAAAATCGTCAAGGTAAAATTGTTGTTATAATTTTTTCTCGGATATTGTTCTACAGATATGAATTCGGTCAAAATTGAAAAAAACAGCCAACTACAAAAATGTACCTTAGATCACAGTAAACAACTTTGTAGAACATACACGCAGAAAATATATGTTAGAAACATGTTTGGATCCAAACATATATTTGTTTGGGACTGATTACAAACAAATATATGTTTGGATCCAAACATAAGTTGTTTGCGTCCAAACAAATATATGTTTGCAACATTTTGTAACATATCTCAAATTTATATGTTTGGGTACCAACATATTTTTTATGTTAGAACACATTTTTTATGGGTGGAGAGGATTTTTGTGAAAGAGAGTAACAACAGGGCTCTCGCAGCTGCGGAATGCTGGTTTATAATAAAGAGCTGTGTTAATGGTGTAATAGGAGACGCAGACGTTTTGTGATGTGTATGCGTAAAACACGTGTGTTTCGTGCTTTGTTGTTGTTAACCAACGTAGCAAGCGAAGAGGAAAAGAGAAAAAAATGGTATTAATTATGCTGGTCTTTTTTCTACAGTGTTCTAGAGACAATCGTTGAGTAAAGACGGTAAAGTGAGTGAATAAATCAGTGTTTTGTCTTTTCTTAAGGAAATTGTGCTTTTTAGTTAATTAAATGCCCAATACATTTTATAATTGAATCGAAAAGGTGAATGGAAATATTTTATTGGACAAAGAAGAAATCGCATTTAATATTGTTAATTACATCAATATATTTTTCATATACATACATATGTATATACATATGTACATACAGTATCGGCCAAAACTAAAGCACCCCCACAGTAAATTTTTTTGAAATGATAATTTTTTTATGAAAACTAAATTATAAATTTATATTTTATTTTTCTTTTTATTTATTTATATTTTTATAATTAAAAAATACAAAAATAAGGAATTCAGAATTGAATAAACAAAAGTTAAAATTAAAAAAATATTTTAGGTCGCAAATATAAGCGGACAAAACTAAAGCACCCCCCCAATTTAAGGTACAACAAAAACTATTGAAATCAATATTTCGTTGCGTATCCTCTATTCTGAATGACACAATCACATCTTTTTGGTATAGAAGATACTAAATTATTAATTACTGCAGGCGAAATAATTGATTTTCGGAAAATTTAGCTTAAATCCTCAAAATACTGAAAATCGGAAGGTACCATTATATGGAGGCTATACCCAAGCGTGGACCCAGGTCCACGATTTTTGGTGGATATGTTTTGTGACCACTAAGAACCCTGAGTACCAAATTACAGCTTATTTAGTAGGAAAATGTGGCTTAAATATCCGAAATACCGAAGATCAGAAGGTACCGCTATAAGGGGGCTATACCAAAACATTAGCCGATATTGTTCATATTCATCCAAAAATGATGCTACAGCATCCACTAGTCAAATACAATACGCTAAAGTTTAAAAATTAGCAAAAGAACCAATTGCAGAAGAACGATAGACGCCGGCTTATTCAGTTGACGACCAGCAAAAAAAAAACCTTTCACATCGACTAAAAATGAAGGAGCCAGACTGGCATTCGCCAAGACCCATTTGAACTGTTTTCCGATGAATCTATGTTTAATTTAAAGTATTCAGATGGTAAAAGGCTTGGACCAAATGGGCAACCGTTAAATCCTAAATATTGCAAAGACGCTGTAAAACATGGAGGCGGAAGGTTTTTTGCTGGTCGTCGACTTAATAAGCCGGCGAATACCGTTCTTTTGCAATTCGTTCTTTTGCTAATTTTTAAACCTAAGGGATTTAGTATTTGACCAGAGAATGCTGTAGCATTATTTTTGGATGAATATGAACAATATCGGCTAATGTTTTGGTATAGCCCCCTTACAGCGGTACCTTCCGATCTTCGGTATTTCGGATATTTTAGCCACATTTTCCTACTAAATTAGCTGTAATTTGGTACTTAGGGTTCTTAGTGGTCACAAAGCATATCCACCAAAAATAGTGGACCTGGGTCCACGTTTGGGTATAGCCTCCATATAACGGTACCTTCCGATCTTCGGTATTTCGGATATTTAAGCTAAATTTTCCGAAAATCAATTATTTCGCCTGCAGTAATTAATAATTTAGTATCCTTTATGCCTAAAAGATGTGATTGTGTCATCCAGAATAGAGGATAAGCAACGAAATATTAATTTCAATAGTTTTTGCTGTACCTCAAATGGGGGGGTGCTTTAGTTTTGTCCGCTTATATTTGCGACCTAAAATGTTTTTTGAATTTTAACTTTTGTTTATTAAATTCTGATCTCCTTATTTCTGCATTTTTCAATTATAATGATATAAATAAATAAAAAGAAAAATAAAAAATAAATTTATAATTTAGTTTTCATAAAAAAATTATCATTTCAAAAAAATTTACTGAGGGGGTGCTTTAGTTTTGGCCGATACTGTATGTATGAAATATGGATGTACCTATTGAGTGAATCGGAACGGCTACTATTGAACGACAATCGGCATTCTCATAACGGCAATTTTTTTTTTTTTTTTTTTTGAAGCGACGACAGTTTAGTTGCGAACGGGCGTCTGTATTGAATCAAGCGGCTCGCTATAGAAACGTGTATACATATAGCCAGGATGGTGGCTACAAGCTGGCAGCCACAGCGCCATCATAGGATACGATGGACTGATCATTCACCAATCTGAAAAAAAACACTGATTAATGAAACTGATACGAGAGAAAAAGTTAACAATACCGAATCGATGACAACCTTTAGCAAACGAAATCGGACACAATAGGTCAATGGAATGTCAGAACATTAAGAGAACCAACGAGACTTGCCCAACTAGAGGTAGAAACAAATAAGTATAGAATAGCAGTTCTTGGAATAAGCGAAATGCGTTGGTGTGGAGTGGTGAAACAATATCTGCAAACGGCAACCTTATTTTGCACAGTGGAAAGGAAACCAGAAGTGAAAGTGGTGTCGGCCTAATAATAAGCAAGTAATTTCGAAAAACCCTTTGCTCCTGGAACCCAATTTCAGATCGGATAATAACAGCACGTTTTTACAGTGACGTAAACAACAAGCGCTACCAAAGAGATTGAATGTATCGAAACTTAAAAACAGAGAAAAGAAAGAGGAAGTAGGAAACGCTCTAAGAAAGTGCGTACCATCCGGTAGTGTAACATGGGAAGAGACGTGTGAAAAAATTATAAACATCGGAAAAGAGAAAATTGGATACAACTATAAAACGCAGAGGAAACTCTGGATATCAGACAACACGTGGAACCTTATTCAAGAAAGGAACAATTTAAAGCTTCAGGTTAACGCAGACCCCACACTAAGAACTAGATACTCCACTATAGCGCGAAAGGTTAAGAGAGCAGCTCCTAACGATAAACGAAAATTTTTAGAATCTATAACAACTGATGCAGAAACGGCAGCAGGTGCTAATAACATGAAGGAACTACACCAAATCATAGGTCGAATAACAAACCAAAATACTACCAGAAACTATGCAGTGAAGGATGGCAATGGTATGCTTATAGCAAATACGGCAGATCAAACACGTAGGTGGAGACATTTTATGGAAATAAGCAACTACCCAAACTCACACGACGCAGAAGAAAATCCAGCTACGGATGATGACAGAATAGTAGACCAAAGGAAAGAAATTGCTAGTGTCATAAATAAACTAAAGAGAAACAAAGCTCCAGGTGAAGGTGGTATGCCTCCAGAACTCCTCCAATCAAATCCTGTGGTATCCGCCGAGATAATGTACCCGTTTATATATGAAGCATGGACCAATGAACAGTTTCCCAGCAAATGGACAAACGGGGCAATAATAAAATTAAACAAGAAAAATGACCGGACCTACTGCAATAATTGGAGGGGCATAACCCTTTTAAATGCTATATACAAAATAATAGCCACCATTATAAACAACAGACTCAAATGCGTTGAAGAATCACTGCGTGACGAGCAAGCCGGCTTTAGACCACACCGTAATTGCGTAGATCAAACCAATACTCTTCGTATTATAATAGAGCAATCGGTTGAATGGCGGTCCCCTCTATACTTGGTATTTGTAGACTTTAAAAAGCCTTTAACTCTATCCGGGGTTGCGCAATATGGTCGGCACTGAAAGAAAGAGGAATACCTCAAAATATTTTAAACCTAATAAAGGCAATGTATGCAAATACCAAGCTACATGTCCGACACAATGGCACAAGAAGCGAGGACTTTGAGACGAACGCAGGAGTAAAACAAGGTTGTCCCTTGTCACCTCTCCTTCTTGCAATTACTTTGGACGTAAGAATGTCAAAAGTGGCAACGAAAAAAGGGGAATTGTCTGGAACCTGAATAGACACTTGGAAGATCTCGATTTTGCCGCACAAATTCAGCGACATGCAGAACAAAATAAATGAACTTGTCCAACTGGCTAGAGCAGCGGGACTGGAAATTAATATTGAAAAAACAAAAGCTATGCGCATTAACAACTCATCGAGTAGCCATATAATGATTGACAACCAGCAGATAGAATATGTACAATCATTCTGCTATTTAGGAAGTATGATGTCGGCAAATGGTGATGTGGAAGATGACATCACAACCAGACTAAACAAGGCGAGATCTGCATTTGGCAGAATGAACAAAATATGGCGGTCATCGCAAATATCAATAAAAACTAAAACAAGAATATTCAACTCATGTGTTAAATCCACCCTCCTGTACGGTAGCGAAACCTGGAAAATAACGTCCAGTATAATGCAGAGACTACAGACATTCATAAACAAATGTCTTCGAATATTATGTCGCATATTCTGGCCAAACCAAATAACAAACGACGACCTTTGGAGAATAACAAATGAGGAGCCAATTAATGTTCAAATAAGTAGAAGAAAATGGAAATGGATAGGCCATCATACACTGCGAAAGACTCAAAACGGCATAGCTAGAAGTGCTCTAGAATGGAATCCACAAGGCAGATGCCGTTCAGGACGACCAAAAAATAGCTGGAGAAGAACTGTTTTAAAAGAATTACAAAATCAAAACATAAACTTTGAACATATTAAATATATATGTAATGATAGAATAAGATGGAATTCTCTCGTAGAAGCCCTATGTTCCCATGCGGAATAAATAAAGGAAAACAAATTTATTACATTATATAATCATTTGATTCCAGATGCCGATTTGCCGCTGATGATTTCAACTTTGAAGAAATGTGTTTTATTTCACAACTAAGGAGAAGCGTTCAACGATGTTTCTATATATTTTTTTCTTTTTAATAGTACATTTATATATAACCGGATTTAACAAACCCACTGGGTTTTAAATTTCAATTGCATTACATATACGTCAAACAAATCCTCATGAAGAAGGTTAACCCTGCAAAAGGCTATAATAGAAACATGGCCTAAAAGTGAGACTTTTTATAAATTATTTCATTCAGTTTTTCTTTTATTAAAGTATGTTATGTATTTCCTTGCAATTTTGTATGTACCTATGTGTCTTTGTCGTTTTGCCTTTTTTCTATGCCCTTCAATAAAAACACCACCATTTATAAATGTGTATATATGTTAGAAATAGCCAGTGAGCGCTTGGTGAGAGCAAGTGAGCATATATTTCAATGTGTTTCACATTGACATTTACGTTCCCTTGCTCTCAGAAAGCGCCCACTGGTGCATGTGTTTGTTTTTAGTGGCTTTTGGGTTTGGAACTGCTTGCAAACAAATATATGTTTGCTGCAAAATATGGTTGGATCATATGTTAGAGAGGCCATTTTTTCTGTGTGTACGAACTCTATAGTAGTGGTTCTTAATGACCAAAATAGCAAAAAAAAAATCTATTTTTATCCTGTTTTCTCGGTTTCAGCTCGATAGTACTAAACTGTTCAAAATTCAAGAAAACCATCAACCATAATTATCTAGCAAAGATATAAATAAACAACTTTATGTAACATACGAACTGTACAAAAAAACGCCGGGACAAGTGTCTTCTTATTTTTTGCCTTCTATCACGCTGCAGTATCAAAATATGGTTAATAAATTTCGTGTCGCATAGTGTTATACTCAAAATTAAAACAAGTTCGAATTTGGATTACATAGGACATCTCCCTCAAGTATTTCCACAAAAGTACAAAACATTAGCTTAAGAACAATTTGAGGGCTGTTCGAAGATACTATGGACATTTTTACTGATGGTAGTCATTGCAATATAATATTTTTTGTAGGCAAGTCCATACTTCCTGACGAAGTAGGGAAAGCTCTAAAAATCCGAACGTAACCAACCAAAATTGCCGAGGATACCATAACTCCTCCACAAATGTTCAATATTCACTTCTCGCATTGTGTACAAGTTTTAATATGAGAGACTTCCAAACTTAGACCTTGTTCGAAATTGACTATTTCAGGCCATTCTTTCGGGTACGTCACGCACAAAACTTCATAACTGTTGCGTTTTAATTTGGTTTAAGGTTGAAGATTTATTATCCCAAAATATGGACCGCGAAATGACCCAATATTCAAGGCCACTCCGCCGTACACATTCCACAACAAAGATTAAATAAGTCCAGAATTTTGACAACATGTATTCTTTGTGGTCCCTTTTGCAACACTTTACTTTTATTCTCCGCACTTCATCCGATTAATGGACCATAAGTTCCAAACACCCCGCCCAAGTGGTGTTTTTATAATATACGAAGGATTATGGATTTTATATATTAGATCTGTTAGTGGAATAATCCGTCACAAATACCTATAAAGTTATGGTGGAAACTTTAAAATCAAAATTTATGCTACGAAAATTACATTTCTTTCTAAACTTAGGAACCTGTCGTTATTTTTTTTACAATTCTAGGTTAAGGGTAAGTCGGCACAATCTAACTTCTAATCTAATTCTTTTTTAGCTTGTTTTTAATTTTGTAGAACTTTACATTTTAAAAACGTAAAGGATGGAATATAAAAACGTAAAGGAAATTAGCCATTAATTACAGATAAGTTAGTATTTCGCTTTACTGTGTCATTTACAGCTAGAAAGAGAATAAAAGAAAATATAAAAAATGTAATTTATGTTATACAAAAGTAATAGAATGACAATACAATGCGATAATCTTTTAAATTGTGGTCATTTTCAAAGAGAAATTATTATTCCGTTTCACATACATATCTCCACAGAAAAAGGTGCCAGAAAAAGAGTTAAAAGGATATATATATATTGTTTTTCATTAAAAGGGAAGAGTTAGTCTCTACAAGGTGAGACATGCAACCATGCAAAATTATATCTTATATTTTTTGTAAAAAAGGAACATTTTGTTTTGTTATGATGTGATAATCGGATTGAATAAAGACATATCTAAACCAAATAGTAATTATTTTAGGTATTGCGGATTTGAATATTACTGAGGTGGTTTCTTACTGAACTCTGTCCTATATGTCGAACTTAAAGTAAATTTCCACACAGAAAATAATATGTAATAAAAAAAACGGCACCAGGAATATCCGAACTCTCAATGCTGATGTGCAGTTATGACACTGGTGGATGTACTTGAAAATTACCACACAAACAATTGCAAACTACCCCATTTTCACATGTAATTTGAATTATTTCAATTGTAATTTTATTTTTTGAAATTTTGCCTGTTAGGGCGAAGATCATTTTTTTTAATGATTTTATTAATTTTCTCGTTTAGAGTTAAGCTTAATGATCTGAAATTATTTTCAAGTGAAAAAGGAAAGCCATGGACTCGAACCCACATAGTCACCAAATTACGTTACCTGGTTTCATTGGTGGTAAAGCAAATCTTCGGACGTATCGACTATGTAATGGCTTCTCTGTCCTAGAACTTATCGTTTTTCAAATGCAAATGTGTTTTTATACATTAACGGATATTTGGCCGTTGAAATGTATTTTCTTCACGACAACCGCTTTTTGCGATGCCTTTGAAGTTATGAGTTTTGGCTTTGAACGCTAACACGCCGTGACAACATTTTTTTTGATATGTTTTCAAGGACGTGGGTTCAAATCCCAGCCGGGCTCAGCCTATTTTTTATTTTTTGAAATTTTGCCTGTTAGGGCGAAGATCATTTTTTTAATGATTTTATTAATTTTCTCGTTTAGAGTTAAGCTTAATGATCTGAAATTATTTGCAAGTGAAAAAGGAAAGCCATGGACTCGAACCCACATAGTCACCAAATTACGTTACCTGGTTTCATTGGTGGTAAAGCAAATCTTCGGAAGTATCGACTAAAAAAAAAAAAAAAAAAAGTAATTTTATTATTTCATTTGAAATTCGAAACATTTCTCTTGTAATTTGAGAATTCCAATTGAAATTCGAATTATTTCATTCATAATTTGAATTTTTTCATTTGTAATTCGAATTATTTCATTCTATTTGTAAATCGAAGTTTTTCATTTTTAATTTGAAGAAAATGAAAAAATTCGAATAACAAGTAGAAAAATTCAAATAACAACTGAAATTATTCGAATTACATGTGGAAATAGTGTATTACCGGATTGACCCGTGGAAACATCATCCTGGCAAGGGGCCACCATCTTGATTCCAGAGATCATCAATGAGTTACTTGCCACCGTAAGCCAATTGAGCACGCACAAGTTTTTTGGGCCTTTTGCTTTTTAATACAATTGTTTTCTTGCACACAGTATTTTTTCCACCACCACAAAAAACAATTACGATGCATCAAGTCCGTTGCTTGTGCGTAACAAGTAAAACAAGTGTCCATCGTATTTTGCACTGTTACAAAACTCGCAATCGTAGTTAGTTTGCCAAGTGACTCATCAAGTGGAAACACACACACAACATTACAAAAAATAAACAATTTATTTGTTGTTGTTTCGTTTGTATATGCTTTTCTTTATTTGCTTGGAATGTTATGTGTGCTTTTGTTCTTTTAACGTTTGAAAATCAGTGTAAGAAAATGATCTTAGCTCTCACTCTCTCGGAGAGCACGAGACAATCGGTTGAATTACAAGGGTTGAAAACAATACTTGATGTGCAATGAGCAAGAAAGTAAAACAGAACATGTTATTGCGTATTTAAAACTACTTGGCAAAGCATACGCAAGTGTCAAAAAATATCCATTTTTTAAATAACTTATTTTTTGGGTGGCTAGCCACACTCGTACATATTTTGAGAATGGCAAGCAACACTTGCATTTATTTTTGAGAGTAGCAAGCCGCACATACGCTTGTTTTTTAGCATGTGGCTTATGAGTGTCAAAATCAGCTACTTACGCAGTTCTCTGCTTGATTCTCAGTGAGTGTTTGTCATCCCGCAATCTCCCCGACAGCTCCTGCAGAGACGGATAAAGATCATGGCTATTTATGAAACGAAGCTTAACAACACCGCCAGTGTTTGGAGATGTGATGGATACAACGTACTGCGCTTGATGAAGTGCAGATGGTGGACTTGCTTTCCTATTGCACTAGTTTGTCCAATAGTGCAGTCAACCAATCCTTATTAATGGATAAATATACAACCTGATTTATATAACCTTGTGGACGCCGTAAATTTCTTAACCATTGAAAAACCAACAACACATTAGAGAACTCAATACCTCTGATGATCTGAGTAGCAGAGAGAAATAGACACTGCCGCTCGCATATCTGAATACCTGAAATAAGACCTAATTTCTTGGTAGGGGCGACTGGAGTCAGAGGGCTGACATTGTAAGTCAACAGACTAGTCGGTAGCTACAAGCGGAAAAAGTTGCTAGAACATCTAAAGTGCGGCAGCATTGGAACTGGTATAGGTAGATTGCAGTCAACGGACAAGGCCTTAACGACCTTGGGAAAAAGGACGATCATGTTTAACAACGAAATGGTGATAGATCCGACGAAGTGCGCTGTTTATTTTAGCCGACAATTTCTACTTCTTAAGCAAAGACCTGCGGAGTTGTGGGGGATACAGCTTACTGCTTTTACTTACGTTTTTCGTCAGTAGCAAAGATACTTGAGACGTTATTCCTCCTCAGCATTAGAGTGTGCTATCTATCCAGTTGCGGTCATTAACACCGGTTTCGGAAGCAGCATAGTACCAGAACAACCAACACAGGCCGTGCCACTAACAGTGATGGTAGCATTGGACCTGACGAAAGCATTTGATACGGTCAGTCATGCTAAGCTGTTCGAGGATGTTGACAATACTGCCCTCCGCCCTTGTTTGAAACGTTGGGTCACCAACCATATGTGTGGTCGTCAGTCATATGTGGAATCCAGAAACAATAAGTCTACACCCTGTAAAGGAAAACAGGGAGTTTCCCATGGAGAAGTTATATTTCCGGAACTATATAAAATCAACCTCTCTGCAATTCCACGCTTTTCCGACAGCATTTAGATAACTACGTTGGCGAGTGATTGTACGCTCATAGCGTAGGGACACACCAGAGGTCAACATCAAGAACACATGGTACTGTATAGAATATTGTATTGTTACCGAATAAAATAATGTGCCAAATACGACTACTTTTAGAGTTGGGCAAATCTACTTCCAAATAGTTTTAAATCGTTCCAAATAGTTCCGAGACCTATACAATGTACGTTTTTCTGATCTTCGGATTTAATACTTAAAAAATCTCGTTGTTTTTTTTGGTGAAGGACCTAGGAATATGTAGACCACGAGAGATGTATCGAAAGAATAAGAGAGAAGTAAAACGTTTATTCCACAGGAAAAATAGATAAATGAAACGCAGCAGTATGTAAGAGATACAGATAGCATGTTTATGATATGGAAAGAACACTTTTGTAAGTTCCTTATATCCAGCAGTGGAAATGACGATATGCACGGTGCTCTTGAATCACCTTTAAATGGAAGGTGCTTACACCTGACAAGTTGGAAGTCAATGCATTGTCCCAATTGGAAATTTTATATGTCAATAACGTTAAAATCTACGAAGTTATCATGAAGGCCAATCCTGTAGAGAATTTTCATAGCTACAACATTTTCTTCCGTCTCATTTCGATAGGACTTGCGGTTTCCAAGCAAAATCGTGAAAACCAAAAAAGCCATAAAAATGTCAACTTGAATAGCGATTTATTTAAAAGGATTTAACTTGGTCCCTCTCTCATCTCAAGTGGACACTGACCTCCCCGTGGTGTCACCTGGGGAGCTGCCTTTAACACCCGTTAAATGTAGTGAGCTAACATGTGCCGCGCGTTCACCCATAAGAACGTTAAAAACTTGGGTTTGGGCGCCGGGTTAGTAAGCCTCCCCTAGAAAAAGCAGCCTGCTATGAAAAAACAAACGAAAAGAAAAACAAACCCCTCTAAAGTTGACGAACCCCGCAAACGTTTTAAGGACGATGATCTGCGAATCTGCACCTGGAATGTTCGCACTCTTTATAGAGTAGGTGCAGTTTACGCATTGGCAGATGTACTTGAAAAGTACAAGGCCGACATTACTGCCATACAGGAAATACGATGGAACGGGAAAGGCGTCACAACAACACCTAAAGGTGACGCACTGTATTATAGCTGCCATGACATAAAGCATGAGTCTGGTTGCGGATTTGTAGTTAGTCGGAGGTTAAAACACCTGGTCTCCAGCTTCACACCCGTGAATGAAAGACTTGCTACAATTCGAATAAAAGCAAAATACTTCAACATCAGCTTTGTTTACGTCATGCTCCCACTGAAGTTAAGGACGAACTGACCACAGATATATTTTACGAGCGCTTAGAAGAAGCATATGACCGTTGTCCTGCCCATGACATTAAAATTATTCTAGGCAATTTTAATGCTAAAGTTGGAAAGGAAAATATCTTTGGCGCAACAGTCGGAAAATTCAGTCTCCATAATGAAACATCTGACAATGGCATGAGGCTGATAGACTTCGCCGCGGCAAAAAACATGGTAGTTAGCAGCACCAGATTTAATCATCTCGATATTCATAAGGGCACCTGGCTGTCGCCAGATCAAAGAACAAGTAATCAAATTGTTCATGTTGTGATAGATGGAAGACATTCATCGAGCGTGTTGGATGTACGATCGTTCCGAGGCGCAAACATTGATTCGGACCACTACCTTGTTGCAGCAAAGGTACGGCACCGTCTAAACGTTGCAAATAAAACACGAACAGACAAACACAACAGACAGCAACAGCATATTCCACTCAACTAGCCCAATTGCTTAATGAGAGCACTCCTTGTCCCGATAACATAACAACACAATGGCAAAATATTGCCCAATCCATGCAAACAGCCGCAAAATCCATACTTGGATACCAGAGACCTCCACAAAGGAATTCATGGTATAACCAGGAGTGTCGTGTAGCAACGCAACGCGTAGCGTACGAGAGAGATATCGGGAGAAAAGGAGATAAGAGAAACGTCTTTTCCGCAAGAAAAAGAGAGAAAAGGAAAAGCGGGAGTGTGAAAAAATCGAGATGTACAGGAGCCGGAATGAAATCCGAAAATTCTACCAAAGAGTGAAACATCAAACAGATGGCTTTGGTACAGGCACATCCTCCTGTAGAGACCAGCAAGGTAATCTGGTAACAGATACAGAAAGCGTGCTCAGGATATGGAAGGAACATTTCTCCAACCTGCTGGTAACCAATAGTAGCGATGGTATAGAATGTATACCGCCCGGCCAAGATGAGGTAAAAACAGCAATTAACCGGCTGAAGAGTAATAAAGCACCAGGAGCCGATGGCTTACCAGCCGAGCAGTTTAAAACCGGAGGCGACACGCTGATAAGGGGTATGCATCAGCTAGTTAGCACCATCTGGCAGGAAAAACGCGTACCCGACGATTGCAACCTGAGCATCCTGTGTCCCGTCCACAGGGGCATAAGCCTTTTCCCTATTGCCTATAAGACAGTATCAGGGATATTGTGCGAACGACTAAAGCCAATGGTCAACGAAATAATTGGACCATACCAATGTGGCTTTAGACCTGGCAAGTCCTCCATTGACCGGATATTTACCCTGCGGTAAATCCTGGAGAAGACCCAAGAGATGCAAATCGACACATATCACCTTTTTGTCGATTATAAAGCAGCATTCGACAGTCCCCTCCGATCAAAGGTATTCCATGCAATGTCTGAATTTTGTATCCCCGCAAAGCTCATCCGGCTTTGTATGATGACATTAACTGATACTAGGTCCTCAGTTAAAATTGGAAAGAACCTCTCCGAACAGTTCAGTACCAAAAGAGGTTTCAGACAAGGTGACAGCCTTTCGTGTGACCTGGTCAACATTTTGCTGCAAAAGGTAATACGAGATGCAAATGTCAAAAGAAATGGCACAATTTACACCAATAGCCACATATTACTTGCTTATCCTGATGACATAGACATCATGGGACGATCAGTAAAGGAAGTAACTGATACCTTTAGGAAGGTCGAAGCAGAATCTGCTAAAGTGGGTCTGGCGGTAAACGGCGGAAAGACCAAATTGATGGTGTCGACGCGCAAAGCGTCCATAGAGCTCGGACCAACTGTGGAAGTTGGTACTTATAATTTTGAGGTAGTTGAAGACTTCGTCTACCTCGGCACTGCCATAAACACAACAAACAACATCACTTGTGAAATAAGAAGAAGAATTGTATTGGCCAACAGATGCTACTATGGTTTAAGTAAGCAATTTAAAAACAAAGCCACATCTCGTCGAACAAAAATAACACTATACAAAACGCTGATACTACCCGTGTTAATGTATGGCTCAGTGCTTGGTGTGTTTGAGAGGAAATTTCTTCGAAAGATCTACGGGCCGATTTGCGTTGACGGTGAATATCGACGTCGTATGAACCACGAGCTATATCAGCTGTACAAAGACATGAATATAGTTAAACGTATCGAGATGCAACGATTGCGTTGGCTAGGCCATATCATAAGAATGAGCGATGATGAACCCGCTAAAAAGGCGTATGAATACATACCATATGGTGGTGCACGCAAAATTGGCAGGCCAAAGAACAGATGGCGCAAACAAGTTGATGAAGAGATGACAAGACGCGGTATTCCAGAAAGTGAAGCGAAAAACAGAGAGAATTGGAGATCTTTTCTTAGTTCGGTCTATGGAACAAATGTTCTGTGATGGTCCAGCTAAGTAAGTAAGTAGGTTCAGGTTTTGGTATAGACCCCATATAGCGGTACGGCCCGATTTCAAGTGTTATAAGGATTTTATCTTCATTTTTAAGCGGAACTGGCTGTAACTTGGCATTTGGAGTCCCCAATGGTACAGAAACTTCTCCACCAAAAGATGTTGACATAGGTCCACGTTTTGGTATAGGCCCCATATAGTGGTACCAGTGCATGTGTTTTAAGGATTTATCTTAATTTTTAGCCAGAATTGGCTATAACTTGGCATTTGGAGTTCCCAATGGTACAGAAACTTCCCCACCAAAAATTATGAACATGAGTCCAGGTTTTGGTATAGCCTTTATATAACGGTACTACACGATTTAAGGCATTTTAAAGTTTTTATCTAAATTTTCGGCCTAAAGTGACTATAATTTTGTTTTCAGTGGTCAAAAAATTTAAGTTTCATTGTTTTATTTAGAAATGCACTTAAAACTAGAAAATAATTTGTCGCTTAGCCTCAATAAATATATTCTTTCTCATGATGGTATCTCTCAACTAAAACGCTTGCATTTAAATTATAAATGATGGCAAAATTAAACGGCAAGCGTTTTATTTGAGAGATTCCATCATGCGAAAGAATATATTTATTCAGCCTAAGCGACAAATTATTTTCTAGTTTTAAGTGCATATCTAAATAAAACACTGAAACTTAATTTTTTTAATTTTTTTTTTATTTTTTATGGTTTTACTGGAAAAGTTGAAGAAAAAATTTTTGAGTTCTTCGTCATTTTCGTCAAAATTTCGCGCATTCGATTTCTCAACACGGCATATCAATCCCTTTTATTTGGTGTACAGTTTGTGAAATTCTGTTTGGCGGCCACGAGTAGCATCTTTTGCATATTAGGGCGCAAAATACAGTAAAATGGTCATAATTTCCTCGAAGTTCATTTACATTTTATGCGCATCCGATTTCGATGATAACCTTTAAAAATACATCATTTGATTTTTCTGCGTGCACTTATCACACTTTCATTTCACTTTCAACATTTACTCGTTATTTCCAGAAATGGCAAAAAATTCAAATTTCCGTTGACGAGGGTAATTTATATAAAAAGACAGGTGCGAAGTGGACGATTTCAATCTCTGACAATGCCAAAATATGTATTCATTTTGTGTTACAAATGAAAAATTATTGTTTTCATTCTTCAAATGCATTTGTCATTATCATCATCGTCAGCGCCAACAAAATGTCACAGTAATAACTTGATAAAAGAATCAACAAATATGTATCCTATTGATTTTTAGATATGTGCATAGAAAAGAAACAGAAACCCTTTTTTTCAAATCGTAATTTTATCAAATACCTATTTTATCCCCTTTCCACTTTAATGAATCTTTTCTTTTTTATTCATCTCCCTCAAATAGTTTAATCTATAATTTTATGCTACGCGACAGCATTTAGTTTCAATATTTCATATCATTGAAATGCATTGAAACTTATCCATGCTTATGAATTCATCCGCCGCACCATCCCATCCCGCACCACATCAATTGTCCTTCATGCCTTCCTTCGATTTGCATTGATACGGTTATAAATATGTTTCCAACTGTATTGCCAATGCAGCAGATTTTATTCATTTATTATCGCAATCAAAAAGGAAGGAATATGCCAATACCATGTCGTCGTCCTGCCAATAGATGAATGGGCATAAAACTTGGAATTGAAGTCACCACCACCCCCACCACGCCACTACCACTATCATCAGCATCCAACTGACAAATGCTGCTGCAGTTTGTATTGATTGCTGATGGGTAACTGGTTCAATTGGATATATGTGGACGAATTGAATGAATTGTTGCTGTGCATTTGTCACGTTATACTAGTAGGTAAAGTTCGACAAAAAAAAAACGGAGTGGAAATCATGTGCAATACAATGCAATGAGAAATATAGAAATATTTAGGTTGAGGCGTATGATATTAATAGATTTTTTCCAGTCACATCAGCAAAATCACATAAAAGAGCTATTGAGTTGTATCGGAAAATTGTTTTCTTCATTTTTTAAATACTGTATTTGCATTGTTGTTCAGAAGTTACAAGTTTCGCTGAATACCAAAAAATAATCAGTTAGACAGTCATGCCAATAATAT
This sequence comes from Musca autumnalis, assembly GCF_047663935.1. Classification (NCBI taxonomy): domain Eukaryota; kingdom Metazoa; phylum Arthropoda; class Insecta; order Diptera; family Muscidae; genus Musca; species Musca autumnalis. The sequence goes on along the minus strand of NW_027411866.1, from coordinate 191,696,495 downwards.
GGACATTTTTTTTATAAATTAGACAGTTTATTGGGTTCAATTATTTTATGTGACGATGATCCCAAGTTTAATCGTATATAAATTACTTCGGTTTGGTATTAGAGGTAGAGGATAAAAAATATATCTTAATGACACTCCATTCATGTTTCCGTAGGGATATTGAATATTCTTCATGATCCACCAGATCAATAAAAGTGGATTTTTTTTTAAAGAATACTTTTTTCATCGAAAATCGGACTAACAAACGTGAATTTTTATACCCTACACCACCATATGGGGAGGGTATTATAAGTTGGTTTTGGCCAAAAAGTTTATAACACATCTGAATAATGGTTGTAGACCCCATACCAAATGAATGTCTCAACGAGCTGAGTCGATCTGGCTATGTGTGTTCGTCCGTCCGTCCGTCTGTCCATCTAAACCTTGTAATCACGCTACAGGTCGCAATTTTAATTCGATCGTCACCAAATTTTGAGTGTTGATGAATGTCCCGAAGGGAAAGAAGCCTATTGATTTTGGTGATGGTCGGATAATATTGGGAAAAAAAATTATTGGGAGGAAAAGTCAACATTTTATTTCAAAGCGAATATCTCCGGTTCTATATGGGGTATATGAAAAGCAAAACCTGCTAATGAAAGTAGAAAATTTCACCTTTAGAACGATGTAACGTAGGCTGTCGTAGGTGGCCAAACAACGAAGATATCGCAATAGCCGCTAATAAAACCCAACTTTTAATTTTTGCGATTTTAATTATAATGACGGGGGGCTCCCAAAAGCAGAGCTTAACTATGAAAGTGGAAAATCCAATTTTTATCCAATTTGATGTAAATCCAATTTGATGTAAAGCAGGTTGACGAGGGTGGTCAAATAACGGAGATATCGCAATAGTCGGTAATACATCCCATTTTTTATTTTTTTTTTTAATCACGCTACACGTCGCAATTTTCATTGGATCGTCAACGTTTTATTTCAAAGCGAATATCTCTCTTCTGTAAGAGGTATATCGAAAGCAAACCATGGCAAGAAAAGTAGAAAATATCACCTTTACAACGATGTAAAGTAGGTTGTCATATCGTCGGTGTCATGCTTAAGTGTTCCATACGTCATTTGCCTGTTTTCAGATAATCGCATTTTAATGTTTTGCGTCACAACTATGTGGAGCTGGCTAAAGCAAATATTTGTAAAGGGTGTTTTTTAAGCTAGATAGAACATTAAATTGTAAAAAGTAACACAAAAAATTAAATTTTGATTAAACTTTTTTTATTTGTTTCAGTATACTCTGACAAATCATCATGAATAGACTCAAGCTTGAACAACGCTACGAAATTATCCAAATTTACTTTGAAAATCCGTCGTCGATTCGCGCAACTTATAGACGACTTCGTCATTTGTTTTATCGCAAAATTGTGTTCAGCGATGAGGCGCATTTTTGGCTTAACGGGTTTGTTAATGAGCAAAATTGCCGCATATGGAGTGAGACCAATACACAAGAGACCCTACAGACTCCATTACATCCAGAAAAATGCACCGTATGGTGCGGTTTTCACGCTGGTGGCATCATCGGACCTTATTTCTTAAAAAATGAGGCCGGAGCTCGCGTTACGGTCAATGGAGATCGTTACCGCACCATGATCAATGATTTATTGGTTTGAAAATATGGATGACATTGATCCGGAGGAGATGTGGTTTCAACAGGATGGCGCTACGTGCCATACGGCGAACGCAACCATCGACTTATTGAAATCAAAATTTGGCGATAAGTTGATTTCGAGAAGTGGACCTGTCAATTGGCCTCCAAGGTCGTGCGATTTCACACCTCTCGATTATTTCCTGTGGGGCTACGTGAAGTCACTGGTTTATGCTGATAAACCAGCAACAATTGATGCCTTGGAGGCCAGCATTGTTCGTGTTATTCGTGACATACGGCCAGCAGTGCTCGAAAAAGTGGCCAAAAATTGGACGTCCAGAATGCACTTCTCAAGAACAGCCGCGGTGACCATATGCCCGAAATCATTTTCAAATGTTAAAGTCACGTATTGATCTTCGAATAAAAAAAAAAATTTTGATTACAGTTTAATTTTTTGTGTTATTTTTTACAAATTCAAGTTCAATCGGGCTTAAAAAAACACCCTTTATTTTTGACTTGAAATATTAATAATAGTATATAGAACCTATTTGCAAAAATTTAGAAGATTATGTATTGGAATATAAAAGTTATAGAAATTTTTTTAAAAAAATAATATTTGTCGATTTGTTCCATATCCGCACTGATGACACAAATGTGAAATATTGTTAATCACATGGAACAAAGTAACAAAAAATTTTCCCATTTTTGCCTCAATAAATTAAATACCTCTAAATCGAAAATTAAAATTCTGATTTTTGAAATGTGTTTTTAAACTTGAAAGTTTTTAAAATATTAATTTCATAACTAAAGAAAGTTGATGCTATCCCGTCGAGGCGTGGATGTCTCGGAAACTAGAGCAGATAGGAGAAAGCCGACTAGAAATTCAGAAAGAGCATACCGGAAAACCCTAGAAACCACCTGTATCTCAAAAAGTAAAAAATGGCGTATGGAACACTTAAGCATGACACCGACGATATGTGGCCAAACAACAGAGATATCGCAACAATCGGTAATGCATCCCTTTTTCCATTTTTTGTGCAATCACACTACAGGTCGGAATTTTGATCCTCACGAAATTTTAAGGGTTAATGGGGGTCTCACAAAGAAAGAAGCCTATTGATGGTTGGCGTACATCCCACTTTTCCATTTTTATACCCACAGCATTTATGCTAACGAGGGTATATACACTTTCGTACGGGCAAAATGTGGCTCATCGAAATAACGGTTTTAGACCCCAAGTATGTTTGGACGAAATGTGTTTCAGACAATTTGGAGTCGATTTAGCAATGTCCGTCCGTCTGTCTGGCTGGCTGGTGCGCACGATAACTCTCGAACGGATGAACCGATTTGGTCCAAAAGTTGGCTATCGCAATATTTTGTCCAAACTTAGTTTAAGTTCGAAGATGGGTTCTATCGGCCCACTCCTTCCGGTACCTCCCCCACAAAAGTTCGAAAATGTTCGGAAAATTTGTGCTCACGGTAACTCTTGAATGGAATAACCGACATGGTCCATACTCTGCACATCGTGACATTTCTATCAAACTTAGATGAGGTTCCAATATGGACACAATCGGTCCAAGCCTTCGGGTACCTCCCACACAAAATTTTTGAAAAAGTTCAGTTTAGGACCTGCTCTCGAATCGCTTTGATTTTTGTTGCAACAACATGTATTTACTGTCCCCCATACGACGGTACAAGTTTCATCAGGGGCAAGTCCATACTTCCTGAGAAAATAGCCTAAAAGTTGCAAAGAGCCCCTACGACACCGTGTGTAGTGGTTGGAGCGCAAGATAACTCTCGAAAGGATCTGCATATTCGGTCCAAAATTTGGCCTTCGTAATATTTTGTGCAAACATAGTTTAAATTCGCAGATAAGCCATATCGGTCGACTCCTTCAGCTACCTCCCCCACAAAAGTTGAAAAATGTTCGGAAAAATTGTGCGCACGATAAATTTTGAACGGAGTCACCGATGTAATCCATACTTTGCACATCCTAATATATCTATCAGATATAGAACAGGTTCGAATATGGACTATATTTGTCTACTCCTTCTGGTACCTCTCACACAAAATTACGGATATGTTCACTTTAAGACCTGCTCTGGAATCACTTTGATTTTTGTTGAAGCGATTTGCATTCGCTGCCTCCATTACGACGGTAAAAGTTTTTTCAGGGGCAATTTCATATTTCTTAGGAAAACAGCCCGAAAGGTGTAAAAAATCCCTATGTCACCATATGTGGCTGTCAGAGAGCACGATAACTCTCGAACTGTTCGACCTATTTGGTCCAACATTTGGTCTTCGTCATATTATATCCAAACATAGTTTCATGGGGCAATACCGCTGCACAACTTCCGGTACTTCTCCCCAATATTTAAAAAATGTCACTAAAATGCTACGACGATATCACTTGAATGGGGCAACCAATTTGGTCCAAACTCTGAATCTGCAAATAAAGGGTGGTTAAATTGTAAGTGCCGATGTTGAATGTGAACCACACCTAAACGCCAAGTTTTTTTCCGAGTTTTATTTGACATTTCTCTATTTTTTTTTGTCAATTTGATCGTCCAAATGTGCGTACAATCGCAAAAATCGTGAAAAAATTCGAGCAAACCGGGTCTGTAGAAGATGTGAGAACACCAGTGCATGCTCGTACAGCTCGTACTGCAGAAAATATTGCTGCTGTTCGCGATACTGTGGCTGAAGAGCCGTCCACCTCAACTCGTCGTCGTGCCTGTGAATGGTGTTCGCTATCGTGAGATGATAACGAACTTTTTATGGCCCGAATTGGAAGATATGGATGTGGACGATATGTGGTTTCAGCAGGACGGTGCCACTTGCCACACAGCTAACGAAACGATGGCTCTTTTGCGCAACAAATTCAATGGCCGTGTTATCTCACGTTATGGCGATGTCAATTGGCCGCCAAGATCATGTGATTTGACACCGTTGGACTTTTTTCTTTGGGCTTATTTGAAAGAAAAGGTGTACGTCGATAAGCCAGCAACAATTAAAGAGCTAAAGGATGAGATAATTCCGCACATTAACGGCATAGAACCTCCATTATGCCTCAGGGTCATCGAAAATTTGGACCATCGGATGGAGGTGTGCCGCCGTGGTCGCGGCGCCCATTTGGCCGATATTTTGTTCCATACATAATTGAGTAATACCAATATATCATAATAAAATAAAATTACAATAATTTTCTAAGTTTGTGTTTTATTCAAAATCAACATCGGCCCTTACAATTTAACCACACTTTATTTTGTCAAAATTAATTTTAACTTCTAAAATGGGACCGATATGGGCCATTAAGGGTACCTTCCCCACAAAGATTCAACATTTGTGTCTTAGTGCAGTTAATTCCTAACGCACATTTTTGTCGGCAAGTTCAAATGTCCAAAAAGGGCCACCAAATTCTGAAGATACCTTAAATACATTCGATCTGTCCGTGGGTGAAAGTTTCACTTCACATTGGCTGAGGATATATATTTGTCGGCAAAGCCGACTGACACTTCTTTACTTGTTTTATTTGAGTTGTACTGACGATGCACTTAAATGCGTTTCAACAAAATTGACCTCTATTAATGAAGACATTCAGGGTAAAGGCGCAAAGCTATCCCAATTTTAATATTTTGAATTTTACCAGTCAAAAGCTTATGCACAGGGGTAGTGGTGTAGGGTATCACATAGTCGGCCCAGTCTCGACTATAGCTCACTAGGCTCACTTGTTTTTTAAATTTTATATCTCCAATACTACTGAACCGATTTCAATGAAACTTGCAGCAAAAGCTCAAAGTTTGCGTTGTTATGTATATTTTAGGAATTTCGGAGGAGGTGGGGAATTTCGGATAAGCCAAACTTATGGTAATATCGGTTTCAGCATACATTTTGGGAGGCAATGGGGTTGTGTGTACCCTAGATTTATATTTGGAGTCAAAATACCGGACCACGCCCACTTTTTTAAATATGTTATATCATGAAAACTGATGACCACGCCCTCTCTTTGCAATACATTATGTTCAGGAATAAATGTTCCGTTGCCAAATATTGTATATATTTGTAGATGAATTTCGGGGGCCTATTGTTTCATAATCGCTATATTTGCTAAACTTGTGATTGCATCGACTTGCAAATTAATTTTCGAAACAAACGTGGTTGCGCCCCCGATCAAAAAAAAAAACAAATTTCCTTAAATGGTGAGGTTCAACGGTCCATCAGCCATGAAAAACTAAAACATATAAGCCTCAATAAGCGGGAGAATTCGACTTAACCAACAAAGTTGCCATTAAAACTCATTGCGAAGGGTCAACAACGCGGACCGGGGTCTGCTAGTTTGGTATAAAATTCTTAATTTTTTGTCACTTTTCTAGGTACATGACACAAACCATCTGATACCTTACGCCTTATCCTGACCTATGAACTCCGCCAAGTTAATTGGAATTCAAAAATACTTATACTGACACAAAACTATAGTGTGACAAAACTGAGAATAACATATTCCTAAACTGTGCAACATGAGCAACATATTCATACGTATCTAATGTTGAAACTAAATGTTCCATTGTGCAGAGTATCTGATTGCACAATTCATAAACCTTACACTTCAAAAACCACGCTTGTATATACAAAAAGTGATGCAATTCATACGTCGTTATTCGCTGAAACGCGGCTATGTAAGAAGGTTGATATTTATTAACACCATTTGGAATGGTTATTAAATATCGATAACATTTACTGCAATACGATAGATACATATCCACGTGTATATGTGTGTAACCAGTCAAAGATCTTTCAAATAAACAATAAAATTGTATTGGTAAAAAACCTTACGTTTCACATGAAGGTCTGATGAATGATAGAATATAAAAAACAACAAGAACAACAATTGTATGACAAAACCAATGGTAACCACTCAGCCCCAACAAATCGAGATTTGCACAAAATCAAAATTAAATCTACATTTCAACCCCATTTTCAGAATTCAAAGCACAAGAGAAAAAAGAGGACAATGCGACAATATTGCACTGGTAGAATATTAAAAAAAAAGTCGAGAAGATTGAATTGAAAACAATGCACACACAGAGAAACTAATGGAAAACAACAGAAGTAGCAGCAGAAAATATAGGATAATACAAAATAATAAAATACTTCAGAGATTTCCATCGCAATGGATTTGTAAAATATAACAAAGGGATTACAACAAATTGTTTTTGAATATTACTAGGTTTGTATTATGTTCGTCAAATGGTAATAATAGATAATATTATTTTGCAAATTATTGAATTGTAATGACAATAAATTATGATGGTTTATTAACTGAGATATCATTTTAAATGGTACACCATTGACAGGCTATGCATATAATTAGGAGAGACTAACCCCCTGTTTTTTTAACTTATTTTTGTTCGTTCGTCTATATTCGTAATAATTTAGGCATCCATAGCTCAGCCCTCAGATGACATACAGACTTAATTTTTCGTAGATGAGTTCCATATATAGTTAAAAATTCCTCATTTAAAAATCAGCGCTCTATATTTGCGCTAAGGCGAGAAAATCGATCTACAACATTTGACAGTTCGTGTGAGAAGAATAAACATTTTTACAAAAACTGGGGGTAAGAAAGACATACATATGTCATGTAGCAGAAGGTATACATATAAATAAGAATATTACTCAACAAGTAGGGTAACGTAGGGGATGAAAGATGCCCAACAACGCACACTGGTCTGAAATCCAATTTTCTGGCCAAAACTATTTGTATGTCCTTTTTGTATTGATATTTAGTTTTATTGATAATTACTATAACAAAATATTAAATCAGAATTATTTTCACCCTGAATTTCCAAAAAAGAAAAACGTTAAAATATGTTAAACAGGGTGATCATATTGTATGGGGTCTATGCTTAAACTTCGACCTATGTTTATAATTTTTGGTGCGGAGGGTTCATATCTTCTAAGAAATCAAAATCTAAAATTACAGCTAAATCGGCTTAAAAATATGGCTAAAATTTTCAAATTATCTTAAATTGGGGGTACCCTTATATGGGGGCTATACCCCAACAGTGACCTATGTCGACAATTATTGGTTGAAATATTCTTAAAATAAAAATACCAAGTTTTTAGGAAAATCGGTTCAAAATTGTGTTTCTTAGAATTAAATTTGTACCAGCAGAATATGAAATATTTCGGAATTTGGTGTAGCCTGAAAAAATTGTGCATCATTAGGACAACGAATCGCAACTTGAAATGATTTTTTTATTAAAGTATGCACATCAAAGTAATTTTAATTTTTTTTTCTAACATCGACCACTAGCGATCAAAATTATTTCGGTCCAGAACAATTTTACCGTTGAAAAAAATGTAAGAATTTAAGAGGGTTCCAGAAATATGTTAATAACTTTGTTCTTAGACCGATTTTTTCTTCTGTTCTTTTTGGAAAATTAATTTATTTACAATCGTCTTTCTTCTCCATATTTGAGTTTTACCTTTACGTTTTTCTCTACTTTTACTCCTTCTCGTCTAACGGTAAATGCAAATTTGGAATAAACAATCTTTGTGTTTGTTGTTTGGAGTGTTTACTTCCATATTGCGAAGAAAAAAACTCAAAAGAAGAATGCCGAAAAATTGACTTTTAGCCAAAGTTTTCACATTTGCTGCCAATGTGCAACGCCCTTGGCCGGCCTTAACATGGCAAGGACAGGTCCCTTCTTTGTCAGAAGTGGACACTGACCTCCCCGTGAGTTCACCTGAGGACCTGTCTTTAACAAACGTAATAGGTAGTGAGCTAACCGAGTCGAGCGTTCACCCATAAGAACGTTAAAAACTTTGGTTGGGCGCTCGGTATGAAAAAACGAAAAAGAGCAACAAACCACTCTAAAGTTGACGATCCCACAAACCATGATCTGCGAATCCGCACTGTCAGATATACAAGGCCAATACTACTGCCATACAGGAAATACGACGGATTGGGAAAGGTGTCACAACAACGCCTAAAGGTGACGCACTGTATTATAGCTGCCATGACATAAATCATGAGTTTGGTTGTAGTTGGGAGAAGGTTAAAACATTTCGTCTCCAGCTTCACCCCAGTGAATGCAAGACAAGCTACAATACTGATACGAGCGCTTAGAAGAAACATATGGCCGTTGTCCTGCCCATGACATTAAATTTGTTCTAGGCGATTTTCATGCAAAAATTGGAAACGACAATATGTTTGGTCCAGCAGTCAAGAAATTCAGTCTCCACAGTGAAACAACTGACAATGGAATGAGGCTGATAAACTTCGCAGCGGCAAAAAACGTGGTAGTTAGCAGTACCAAATTTAACGATCTCGATATTCATAAAGGCAACTCCTGCCTGTCACCAGACCAAAAAAAGTGAAATCAAATTGATCACTTTGTGATAGGTGAACGCATTCATCGAACGTGTTAGATATGTATATGATCGTTCCAAGGAGCAAATATTGACTCGAAACACCACATTGTTTCAGCAAAGTTACCTATCCGATTAAACGTATCAAATAGAGGTAAGCTGCAATCACAACAGATAGCCACATCATATTTCACTCAACTGGCCCAATTGCTTAATCAAAGCACTCCTCGTCCGGATAACATACACTGTGCAACATTTTTAAGGTGATCTTGTGTAAACAATTCGAACTGAGGATTTTTTGAAAGTACAGACCCAAACGACAAGAAAGCCTAGTTGGGTTTTGTTGTGTCAGATGCAGCTCGGATTTTATGGTCCCATCTAAACATGGTTAAATATTGAGTTTTTAAAGAAATTCGGGGCTATATCTCTGAAACCATTGCGAATCTTCTTCTGACCTCTGAAGCAAGTTTGTAGATAAGGACAAGAATAAAATATTTAGAGAAATAATAAACTCGAGGAACTACACTTATTGCCTCAATTTTCAAAATATATGCAAAAATGCCACAATTTTTATACATTTCGCACCGTATCTCCAAAACCGTTAATTTTTTCTGAATATTTTCTTTTGGAAAAATATTCCCTGGAATATAATACACAACTCTTCAGAACATGTCGTTGTTGTAAAATGCCTCTATCCCGTTTTTTTCAGTACATTTTTCAACGACGATTTAAATAAAAATGTCAATAATGTAGTGAAATCCGAAATGCGAGAATAATCTGTTGGTGTGAACTGTGTTTGAAATACGTGTTGTTAAAGATATGATGAAAAATACCGCTGAAACAACATGAAGTAAGCATTTTAGAGTATCAGAATGTTCTAAAGAATTGTTGAGAACTTTATTTTGAAGATTTTTGCAAAAGGTTACTTGGTTCAACTCCCAATAGAGTAGCCGATACTGACCAGAATTTCAGCAGTTATGTAAAATTTTCTATATTTTATAGATTTTGATACCCTAAATGGAGTTTTTCTTATGAGGTTTTTTTAAAAGATAAGTTCTACTAGTTTAGGGCTACAATATTGCTAACAGCAAGGCCAAATTCCTATTCGTTTCTGAGATAAAGGCCTGATAAATGCAAAAAAGTGTAGATTTAGCCCGGTTTAGATGAGACCATAAAATCCGAACTGGATCTGACAGGACAAACCCCTACTAGGGTTTTTGTAGTCTAAATATGTACTTTCAAAAAATGCATACTAGAAGTTGTTTGCTTTTTCAGTGTTGCATAGTGATATCAGCACAATGCAAAACATTGCCCACTCCATGCAAACAGACGCAAAATCAGTACTTGGATACCAGAGACCTCCACCAAGGAATCCATAGAAAAATGCGGCATATAGGGCTATTTTACAATCAGTAGCAACGCGTAGCGCACGAGAGAGGTATCGTTAGAAAAGGAGAGAGGAGAAACGTCCTTTCCGCAGGAAAAAGAGAGAGATGGAAAAGCGGGAGTGTGGACAATTCGAGATGTACAGGAGAAAGAATGAAGATCGTATTGAATGTATACCACCCGGCCAAGATGAGGTAAAGACAGCAATAAACCGGCTGAAGAATAATAAGGCAGCAGGTGCTCATGGCCTACCAGCCGAGATGTTTAAGACCGGAGGCGACACGCTGATAAGGTGTATGTATCAGCTAGTTAGCTCCATCTGGCAGGAAGAACGCGTACCCGACGATTGGAACCTGAGCATCCTGTGTCCCGTTCATAAGAAAGGAGATAATACTTCATGCTCCAACTATAGGGGCAAAAGTCTTCTCCCTATCGCCTACAAGATAGTGTCAGGAATATTGTACGTACGACTTAAGCCCATGGTCAACGAAATAATTGGACCATACCAATGCGGCTTTAGACCTGGCAAGTCCACCATTGACCAGATATTTACCCTGCGGCAAATCCTGGAAAAGACCCAAGAGATGCAGATCGACACCTACCACCTTTTTGTCGATTATAAAGCAGCCTTCGACAGCCCGCTACGTTCAAAGGTATTCCAAGCCATGTCTGAATTTGGTATCCCCGCAAAGCTCATTCGGCTTTGAAAGATGACTTTAACTGATACTAGGTCCTCAGTTGAAATAGGAAAGAACCTCTCCAAAGAGTTTTGTACCAAAAGATGTTTCAGGCAATGAGACAGCTTTTCGTGTGATCTTTTCAACATCCTGCTAGAAAAGGTTATACGAGAGGCAAACGTCAAAAGAAGTGGCACAATCTACACTAATAGCCACATGTTACTTGCTGATGCTGATGATATAGACATCATTGGAGATCAGTAAAAGAAGTAACCGATACCTTTATGAAGGTCGAAGGAGAATCTGCTAAAGTGGGTCTGGCGGTAAACGGCGAGAAGACCAAGTTGATGGTGTCGACGCGCAATGCGTCCATTGAGATCGGACCAACTGTTGAAGTTGGTTCCTATAATTTTGAGGTAGTAAAAGACTTCGTATACCTCGGCACCGCCGTAAACACAACAAGCGACATCAGTTGTGAAATAAAATGAAGAATTGTATAGGCCAACAGATGCTACTTTGGCTTAAGTAAGCACTTCAAAAACAAAACCACAACTCGTCAAACAAAAGTAACGCTTTACAAAACACTGATACTACCCGAGTTGATGTATGGTTCCGAAGCCTGGGTACTTGCGCAAGCAGATACGGCAGTGCTTGGCGTGTGTGAGAGAAAAATTATTCGAAAGATCTACGGACCAATCTGCGTTGACGGTGAATATCGACGTCGTATGAACCACGAGCTGTATCTGCTATACAACGACATCAATATAGTTAAACGTATCGAAATGCAGCGATTGCATTAGCTAGGCCATTTAATAAGAATGAGTGATCATAAACCCGCTAAAAAGGCGTATAAATTCGAGCCACATGGCGGTGCACGCAGAATTGGCAGGCCAAAGAATAGATGGCGCAAACAAGTGGATGAAGAGATGACAAGGCGCGGTATTCCAGAAAGCGAAGCACTAAACAGAGAGAATTGGAGATATTTTCTTAGTTCGGTCTATGGAACAATGTTCTGTAATGGGACAGCTAAGTAACTAAGTAAACGAGGCTATTAAGTTCAACAACATAGCAATGTCCTGAAAATTTCTTCGTATTTACGCTTAATTAATACAATAATATAGAATATGATAAATACTACATAAATTACCAACTGATTAAGATCCTACCTTGTTTTACACCTTCCACGATTGACGCATCTGCTTGCTCCAATTTCAACGAATGACAACACTATTGCCAATATCAATAAAAATTGATACCATTGGGAATTTTCAAGTGCTGTAAGTAAATTAAACAATAAATTATACATTAAATGCGATTTTAAGCCTTTTAATTAGAAGCAATTAATTTTATGGTCCTTGTAGGACTAACTTTCATTGTGATTTTTTTTTGTAATTTTTTTTTGTGTAAATGTAACAACACTTTTTTGTGGGACAAATGTAATAATAATAACGTTATTAATTAAAAAGTTGTTTAGAAAAAAGTTTCTCCATAATACGATTAGTTGTAGTGAGCCTTAGTATTCATTACTATGTTGTTGGCACCTTAGATAATTTAATTTTTCTATCTTTTTTAGATCACACAGATGTTTTTAAGAGCCTTTCTGGTACGAATGTGTGTTTGTATGACACAAATTCTTCTTTTTTACTAATTGATTTTATTTTTGCCAAAGAAGAATACTGCAATTTATCTTGAGCTCAAAGAAAAACAGAAACCAAGAAAACCACAAGACCCTTTTATAGCATAAAGAAAGGAGACTCATTTCACTCATCCAAATCTATTCATTTATCCATCCTCTGACAAAAAACTGTCATTTAATTTTTGGTTTCCAGTAGGTGGGTAGCAGTGTGGAGTCTTGAATATCTATGCAAATGCACCGAATGCACAAATTTTGTGAAAACAAAAGAAATAACTGAGCATAAAAACTAAGGACCATCAACACTACCACCACTACTGCTATTCTTGTTGTACTTCCATCCGACTCTTTGGGATTTTCGGTATTTGTGCAGTTTTGGAATCGTTTGAAAACCAACATAATTACTTGCATATGCTACCGCCATAGACAGGGACGGATCAGACTTTGAAGTTATTTTTGTGAAATAGTACTTATCACTCATTTACTCAAACAGTGGCATAACTCAAAAAATGCGTTCTCTGAGTTACCGATTTCTAATTTTTTCTACAACTTCTACTTTATCTTGTGTCAAATTTTCAGGCTGATATCTCTAAAGCTAGACGAGTTACAGCTCATTTACTACGAGTTTCGCATAATTCAACCCAAACGTTTTTTGAGTTTATAACGCATTAAAACACTTCAAATCATGCTTGATATTGCACAGAAATGTAGCTCTAATATTTGGCTAGCTATTTTAAAAATATGGTCCGAGTAGTTATTTTAGTTTTTATACCCTACACCACTATGTGGGGAGGGTATTATAAGTTGGTTTTGGCCAAAAAGTTTGTAACGCATCGAAAAAATGGTCGTAGACCCATACATATATATATCAAAATGAATGTCTCGACGAGCTGAGTCGATCTGGCTATGTGTGTCCGTCCGTCAGTCCGTCCGTCCGTCCGTCTGTCCGTCTGTCCGTCTGTCCATCTAAACCTTGTAATCACGCTACAGGTCGCAATTTTGATCGGATCCTCACCAAATTTTGGGTGTTGATGAGGGTCCCGGAGGGGAAGAAGCCTATTGATTTTGGTGATGCTCGGATAATATTTAGGGCTCGGAATGGGCAAAAAGCTTATGCGGATAAAAAGACAACGTTTTTTTCCAAAGCGAATAGCTGCGCATCTACAATTTGTATATCAAAAGCAAAACCTGCTAAAGAAAGTAGAAAATATCACCTTTCTAACGCCGTAAATTAGGTTGTCGTAGGTGATCAAACAATGAAGATATCACAATAGTCGCAAATAGAACCCAAATTTTCAATTTTGCGATTTTAATCATAATGACGAATATCACAGCTTTGGCTGGGGAGCTTCCAAAAGCACAGCCAAACTTTGAAAGTAGAATATCCCAGCTTTACAATGATGCAAAGTAGGTTGGCGTAGGTGGCCAAATAATGGAGATATAGCAATAATCGGTAATAGATCACATTTTTCATTTTTTCCCGAAATCGCTCTAAAGGTCGCAATTTTGATCGGATCCTCACCAAATTGTGGGTGTTGATGAGAATCCCGGAGGGGAAAAAGCCTATTAATGTTGGTGATGCTCGGATAATATTTAGGGCTCGGAATGGGCAAAAAACTTATTTGGAGAACAAGTCAACGTTTTTTTCCAAAGCGAATAGCTGCGCATCTACAATTGGTATATCAAAAGCAAGACCTGCTAATGAAAGTAGAAAATATCACCTTTCTAACGACGTAAAGTAGGTTGTCGTAGGTGATCAAACAACGAAGATATCACAATAGTCGCAAATACAACCCAACTTTTCAATATTGCGATTTTAATCATAATGACGAATATCAAAGATTTGGATGGGGACTTTCCAAAAGCAAAGCCTGAGTATGAAAGTAGAAAATCTCATCTTTACAATGGTGCAAAGTAGGTTGGCGTAGGTGGCCAAATAACGGAGGTATAGCAATCGTCGGTAATGCATCCCATTTTCCGATTTTTTTGTAATCACGCTACATGGTGCAATTTTAATCGGATCGTCACGAAATTTTGGGGGTTAATGGGCGACCCACAGAGGAAAAAGCCTACTGAGTTTGATGATGGGCGGAAAATATTATGGGTCGGAATGGGCAAAAACCTATTTGGAGAAAAGGTCAAGGTTGTATTTCAAAGTCAATATCTCTGTTTCTTTAAGAGGTAAATCAAAAGCAAAACATGACACGGAAAGTAGAAAATATCACCTTTACAGCGATGTAAAGTAGGTTGTCGTAGGTGGTCAAACAACGGAGATATCGCAATAGTCGGTAATACTTTCCATTTCCCGATTTTTTTGCAATCACGCTACATGTCGCAATTTTGATCGCATCGCCACGAATTTTTTGGGTCCCACAGACGAAGAAGCTTATTAAGTTTAGTGATGGTCGGATAATATTTAGAAGTCGGAATAAGCAAAAAACTTATGGGGGTCCCAGAGAGAAAAAGGGAATATTATGATTAGTGGTAGTTATGTTCCCCAAATGAAATGTTTACCAGTGAAAAGCTTATGCAGAGGGGTAGTGGTGTAGGGTATCACATGGTCGGCCCCGTCCCGACTATAGCCTTTGCTCACTTGTTGTGTAATAATCTTTTGAAGTTGGGAAGTCAAATTTCAATCGCCAACTTAAAACGCATTATTTCTCGAAACTGGATATTTTGAGATGTGTCACTCTTTGAGTAAATGAGCGTTATCTCAAGTAGACACTGACTGTGGGAAGCTACCACTAAGGTTAGCGAACTAAGTTTAACGCGCAAAACGCGAAAAAGGATAAAAAAGTTGGACTGGCAACTTATATTCCAAATCAACCAACCAGTGTCTTATGGAACAAACATTTTGTGTTCAGACCACTTTGTTGAGGCCTTAATACCATATTGCCTTCTGCCCTCCGTCAATCACCCCTATACAAAATACCCAACAGAAGAAACATTTTTCGACAAAAAAACTCAATGATCAACCACAATAACCATTCATTTCAACACTACTTTACATACCACAGAATGACCAAAAATCGTTCAAAAGGATAAAACATGCAGTGCATGTGTATATGTGCATGCAGATTTGTTATAAGCGTTAATTGTGTGTATGTCCGTGTGTTTAGCTTGATACAAGTTCTGTGTTATAAAACTCAAATACTATTCAAAGGATTGCACGTGCATTTTTCAAACATAAATTACAAAACTCTGTTGCACAAAACTAAACGTAAATGAACACAGCAGCAGTAAACTTCACATCTCATCCTGTGGCATTCAGTAATGCAATGACACACATGCTGATTCATTAGAATGTAGTTTGTTTGCTGGGAACGCATTGACAGCAATAGATCAGTGGTAGAGATTTTTATAACCGGTTGAAAAAAGGAATTTAAGACACATAAAAGTGGATTTCCAAATAAGAGGAATTTAGGACCCACATGCGTGGGGTTTTAAACAATATTTTCAAGAGGATTTTAGGCCCCACAAGCGTGGGTTTTTAAACAATATTTCCAAAAGGACTTTAGGCCCCATAGGCCTGTGTTTTTAAACAATATTTTGAAGAGCTCTTTAGGCCTCACAAGCGTGGGTTTTAAAAAATATTTTCATGAGCACTTTAGGCCACCACAAGCGTGGGTTTTTAAACAATATTTTCAAGAGCTCTTTAGGCCCGCAAGCTTGGGTTTTCAAACAATATTTTCAAGATCTCTTCAGGCCCCACAAGCGTGGGTTTTAAACAATATTTTCCAGAGCACTTTAGGCCTCACAAACATGGTTTAAACAATATTTTCAAGACGACTTTAGGCCCCACAAGCGTGGGTTTTTAAACAATATTTTCAAGACGACTTTAGGCCCCACAAGCGTGGGTTTTTAAACAATATTTTCAAGACGACTTTAGGCCCAACAAGCGTGGGTTTTTAAACAATATTTTCAAGACGACTTTAGGCCCCACAAGCGTGGGTTTTTAAACAATATTTTCAAGACGACTTTAGGCCCCACAAGCGTGGGTTTTTAAACAATATTTTCAAGACGACTTTAGGCCCCACAAGCGTGGGTTTTTAAACAATATTTTCAAGACGACTTTAGGCCCCACAAGCGTGGGTTTTTAAACAATATTTTCAAGACGACTTTAGGCCCCACAAGCGTGGGTTTTTAAACAATATTTTCAAGACGACTTTAGGCCCCACAAGCGTGGGTTTTTAAACAATATTTTCAAGACGACTTTAGGCCCCACAAGCGTGGGTTTTTAAACAATATTTTCAAGACGACTTTAGGCCCCACAAGCGTGGGTTTTTAAACAATATTTTCAAGACGACTTTAGGCCCCACAAGCGTGGGTTTTTAAACAATATTTTCAAGACGACTTTAGGCCCCACAAGCGTGGGTTTTTAAACAATATTTTCAAGACGACTTTAGGCCCCACAAGCGTGGGTTTTTAAACAATATTTTCAAGACGACTTTAGGCCCCACAAGCGTGGGTTTTTAAACAATATTTTCAAGACGACTTTAGGCCCCACAAGCGTGGGTTTTTAAACAATATTTTCAAGACGACTTTAGGCCCCACAAGCGTGGGTTTTTAAACAATATTTTCAAGACGACTTTAGGCCCCACAAGCGTGGGTTTTTAAACAATATTTTCAAGACGACTTTAGGCCCCACAAGCGTGGGTTTTTAAACAATATTTTCAAGACGACTTTAGGCCCCACAAGCGTGGGTTTTTAAACAATATTTTCAAGACGACTTTAGGCCCCACAAGCGTGGGTTTTTAAACAATATTTTCAAGACGACTTTAGGCCCCACAAGCGTGGGTTTTTAAACAATATTTTCAAGACGACTTTAGGCCCCACAAGCGTGGGTTTTTAAACAATATTTTCAAGACGACTTTAGGCCCCACAAGCGTGGGTTTTTAAACAATATTTTCAAGACGACTTTAGGCCCCACAAGCGTGGGTTTTTAAACAATATTTTCAAGACGACTTTAGGCCCCACAAGCGTGGGTTTTTAAACAATATTTTCAAGACGACTTTAGGCCCCACAAGCGTGGGTTTTTAAACAATATTTTCAAGACGACTTTAGGCCCCACAAGCGTGGGTTTTTAAACAATATTTTCAAGACGACTTTAGGCCCCACAAGCGTGGGTTTTTAAACAATATTTTCAAGACGACTTTAGGCCCCACAAGCGTGGGTTTTTAAACAATATTTTCAAGACGACTTTAGGCCCCACAAGCGTGGGTTTTTAAACAATATTTTCAAGACGACTTTAGGCCCCACAAGCGTGGGTTTTTAAACAATATTTTCAAGACGACTTTAGGCCCCACAAGCGTGGGTTTTTAAACAATATTTTCAAGACGACTTTAGGCCCCACAAGCGTGGGTTTTTAAACCATATTTTCAAGAGGACTTTAGGCCCCACAAGCGTGGGTTTTTAAACAATATTTTCAAGACGACTTTAGGCCCCACAAGCGTGGGTTTTTAAACAATATTTTCAAGACGACTTTAGGCCCCACAAGCGTGGGTTTTTAAACAATATTTTCAAGACGACTTTAGGCCCCACAAGCGTGGGTTTTTAAACAATATTTTCAAGACGACTTTAGGCCCCACAAGCGTGGGTTTTTAAACAATATTTTCAAGACGACTTTAGGCCCCACAAGCGTGGGTTTTTAAACCATATTTTCAAGAGGACTTTAGGCCCCACAAGCGTGGGTTTTTAAACAATATTTTCAAGACGACTTTAGGCCCCACAAGCGTGGGTTTTTAAACCATATTTTCAAGAGGACTTTAGGCCCCACAAGCGTGGGTTTTTAAACAATATTTTCAAGAGGATCTTAGGCCCCACTAGCGTGGGTTTTTAAACAATATTTTCAAGAGGACTTTGAGGCCCCAGAAGCGTGGCTTTTTAAGCAATATTTTCAAAAGGACTTTAGGTCCCACAAGGGTGGCTTTTTAAACAATATTTTCAAGAGGACTTTAGGTCCCAGAAGCGTGGCTTTTTAAACAATATTTTCAAGAGGATTTTAGGCCCCAGAAGCGTGGCTTTTTAAACAATATTTTCAAGAGGACTTTAGGCCCCAGAAGCGTGGCTTTTTAAACAATATTTTCAAGAGGACTTTAGGTCCCACAAGGGTGGGTTTTTAAACAATATTTTCAAGAGGACTTTAGGCTCCAGAAGCGTGGCTTTTTAAACAATATTTTCAAGAGGATCTTAGGCCCCACAAGCATGGGTTTTTAAACAATATTTTCAAGAGGATATTAGGCCCCAGAAGCGTGGGTTTTTAAACAATATTTTCAAGACGACTTTAAGCCCCACAAGCGTGGGTTTTTAAACAATATTTTCAAGACGACTTTAGGCCCCACAAGCGTGGGTTTTTAAACCATATTTTCAAGAGGACTTTAGGCCCCACAAGCGTGGGTTTTTAAACAATATTTTCAAGAGGATCTTAGGCCCCACTAGCGTGGGTTTTTAAACAATATTTTCAAGAGGACTTTGGGGCCCCAGAAGCGTGGCTTTTTAAGCAATATTTTCAAGAGGACTTTAGGTCCCACAAGGGTGGCTTTTTAAACAATATTTTCAAGAGGACTTTAGGTCCCAGAAGCGTGGCTTTTTAAACAATATTTTCAAGAGGATTTTAGGCCCCAGAAGCGTGGCTTTTTAAACAATATTTTCAAGAGGACTTTAGGTCCCAGAAGCGTGGCTTTTTAAACAATATTTTCAAGAGGATTTTAGGCCCCAGAAGCGTGGCTTTTTAAACAATATTTTCAAGAGGACTTTAGGCCCCAGAAGCGTGGCTTTTTAAACAATATTTTCAAGAGGACTTTAGGTCCCACAAGGGTGGCTTTTTAAACAATATTTTCAAGAGGACTTTAGGCCCCAGAAGCGTGGCTTTTTAAACAATATTTTCAAGAGGACTTTAGGTCCCACAAGGGTGGGTTTTTAAACAATATTTTCAAGAGGACTTTAGGCTCCAGAAGCGTGGCTTTTTAAACAATATTTTCAAGAGGACTTTAGGTCCCACAAGGGTGGGTTTTTAAACAATATTTTCAAGAGGACTTTAGGCTCCAGAAGCGTGGCTTTTTAAACAATATTTTCAAGAGGATCTTAGGCCCCACAAGCATGGGTTTTTAAACAATATTTTCAAGAGGATATTAGGCCCCAGAAGCGTGGGTTTTTAAACAATATTTTCAAGACGACTTTAGGCCCCACAAGCGTGGGTTTTTAAACAATATTTTCAAGACGACTTTAGGCCCCACAAGCGTGGGTTTTTAAACCATATTTTCAAGAGGACTTTAGGCCCCACAAGCATGGGTTTTTAAACAATATTTTCAAGAGGATATTAGGCCCCAGAAGCGTGGGTTTTTAAACAATATTTTCAAGACGACTTTAGGCCCCACAAGCGTGGGTTTTTAAACAATATTTTCAAGAGGATCTTAGGCCCCACTAGCGTGGGTTTTTAAACAATATTTTCAAGAGGACTTTGAGGCCCCAGAAGCGTGGCTTTTTAAGCAATATTTTCAAGAGGACTTTAGGTCCCACAAGGGTGGCTTTTTAAACAATATTTTCAAGAGGATTTTAGGCCCCAGAAGCGTGGCTTTTTAAACAATATTTTCAAGAGGACTTTGAGGCCCCAGAAGCGTGGCTTTTTAAGCAATATTTTCAAGAGGACTTTAGGTCCCAGAAGCGTGGCTTTTTAAACAATATTTTCAAGAGGATTTTAGGCCCCAGAAGCGTGGCTTTTTAAACAATATTTTCAAGAGGACTTTAGGCCCCAGAAGCGTGGCTTTTTAAACAATATTTTCAAGAGGACTTTAGGTCCCACAAGGGTGGGTTTTTAAACAATATTTTCAAGAGGACTTTAGGCTCCAGAAGCGTGGCTTTTTAAACAATATTTTCAAGAGGATCTTAGGCCCCACAAGCATGGGTTTTTAAACAATATTTTCAAGAGGATATTAGGCCCCAGAAGCGTGGGTTTTTAAACAATATTTTCAAGACGACTTTAGGCCCCACAAGCGTTGGTTTTTAAACAATATTTTCAAGACGACTTTAGGCCCCACAAGCGTGGGTTTTTAAACCATATTTTCAAGAGGACTTTAGGCCCCACAAGCATGGGTTTTTAAACAATATTTTCAAGAGGATCTTAGGCCCCACTAGCGTGGGTTTTTAAACAATATTTTCAAGAGGACTTTGAGGCCCCAGAAGCGTGGCTTTTTAAGCAATATTTTCAAGAGGACTTTAGGTCCCACAAGGGTGGCTTTTTAAACAATATTTTCAAGAGGACTTTAGGCCCCACAAGCGTGGGTTTTTAAACAATATTTTCAAGACGACTTTAGGCCCCACAAGCGTGGGTTTTTAAACAATATTTTCAAGACGACTTTAGGCCCAACAAGCGTGGGTTTTTAAACAATATTTTCAAGACGACTTTAGGCCCCACAAGCGTGGGGTTTTAAACAATATTTTCAAGACGACTTTAGGCCCCACAAGCGTGGGTTTTTAAACAATATTTTCAAGACGACTTTAGGCCCCACAAGCGTGGGTTTTTAAACAATATTTTCAAGACGACTTTAGGCCCCACAAGCGTGGGTTTTTAAACAATATTTTCAAGACGACTTTAGGCCCCACAAGCGTGGGTTTTTAAACAATATTTTCAAGAGGATCTTAGGCCCCACAAGCGTGGGTTTTTAAACAATATTTTCAAGAGGATCTTAGGACCCACAAGCGGGAGTTTTTAAACAATATTTTCAAGAGGGTCTTAGGCCCCATAAGCCTGGGTTTTTAAACAATATTTTCAAGAGGATCTCAGGCCCACAATCGTGGGTTTTTAAACAATATTTTCAAGAGGATCTTAGGCCCCACAAGCATGGGTTTTTAAACAATATTTTCAAGAGGATCTTAGGCCCCACAAGCATGGGTTTTTAAACAATATTTTCAAGAGGATCTTAGGCCCCACAAGCATGGGTTTTTAAACAATATTTTCAAGAGGATTTTAGGCCCCATAAGCATGGGTTTTTAAACAATATTTTCAAGAGGTTCTTAGGCCCCACAAGCATGGGTTTTTAAACAATATTTTCAAGAGGATCTTAGGCCCCACAAGCATGGGTTTTTAAACAATATTTTCAAGAGGATCTTAGGCCCCACAAGCATGGGTTTTTAAACAATATTTTCAAGAGGATCTCAGGCCCCACAAGCGTGGGTTTTTAAACAATATTTTGAAGAGGATCTCAGGCCCCACAAGCGTGGGTTTTTAAACAATATTTTCAAGAGGATATTAGGCCCCACAAGCGTGGGTTTTTAAACAATATTTTCAAGAGGATATTAGGCCCCACAAGCGTGGGTTTTTAAACAATATTTTCAAGAGGATATTAGGCCCCACAAGCGTGGGTTTTTAAACAATATTTTCAAGAGGATATTAGGCCCCACAAGCATGGGTTTTTAAACAATATTTTCAAGATTATCTAAGGCCCCACAAGCGTGGGTTTTTAAACAATATTTTCAAGAGGATCTAAGGCCCCACAAGCGTGGGTTTAAAACAATATTTTCAAGAGGATCTAAGGCCCCACAAGCGTGGGTTTTTAAACAATATTTTCAAGATTATCTAAGGCCCCACAAGCGTGGGTTTTAAACAATATTTTCAAGAGGATCTAAGGCCCCACAAGCGTGGGTTTTTAAACAATATTTTCAAGAGGGTCTTAGGCCCCATAAGCATGGGTTTTTAAACAATATTTTCAAGAGGGTCTTAGGCCCCATAAGCATGGGTTTTTAAACAATATTTTCAAGAGGATCTTAGGCCCCACAAGCGTGGGTTTTTAAACAATATTTTCAAGACGACTTTAGGCCCCACAAGCGTGGGTTTTTAAACAATATTTTCAAGACGACTTTAGGCCCCACAAGCGTGGGTTTTTAAACAATATTTTCAAGACGACTTTAGGCCCCACAAGCGTGGGTTTTTAAACAATATTTTCAAGACGACTTTAGGCCCCACAAGCGTGGGTTTTTAAACAATATTTTCAAGACGACTTTAGGCCCCACAAACGTGGGTTTTTAAACAATATTTTCAAGACGACTTTAGGCCCCACAAGCGTGGGTTTTTAAACAATATTTTCAAGACGACTTTAGGCCCCACAAGCGTGGGTTTTTAAACAATATTTTCAAGACGACTTTAGGCCCCACAAGCGTGGGTTTTTAAACAATATTTTCAAGACGACTTTAGGCCCCACAAGCGTGGGTTTTTAAACAATATTTTCAAGACGACTTTAGGCCCCACAAGCGTGGGTTTTTAAACAATATTTTCAAGACGACTTTAGGCCCCACAAGCGTGGGTTTTTAAACAATATTTTCAAGACGACTTTAGGCCCCACAAGCGTGGGTTTTTAAACAATATTTTCAAGACGACTTTAGGCCCCACAAGCGTGGGTTTTTAAACAATATTTTCAAGACGACTTTAGGCCCCACAAGCGTGGGTTTTTAAACAATATTTTCAAGACGACTTTAGGCCCCACAAGCGTGGGTTTTTAAACAATATTTTCAAGACGACTTTAGGCCCCACAAGCGTGGGTTTTTAAACAATATTTTCAAGACGACTTTAGGCCCCACAAGCGTGGGTTTTTAAACAATATTTTCAAGACGACTTTAGGCCCCACAAGCGTGGGTTTTTAAACAATATTTTCAAGACGACTTTAGGCCCCACAAGCGTGGGTTTTAAACAATATTTTCAAGACGACTTTAGGCCCCACAAGCGTGGGTTTTTAAACAATATTTTCAAGACGACTTTAGGCCCCACAAGCGTGGGTTTTAAACAATATTTTCAAGACGACTTTAGGCCCCACAAGCGTGGGTTTTTAAACAATATTTTCAAGACGACTTTAGGCCCCACAAGCGTGGGTTTTAAACAATACAAGCGTGGATTTTTAAATAATATTTTCAAGAGGATCTTAGGCCCCACAAGTGTGGGTTTTAAACAATATTTTCAAGAGGATCTTAGGCCCCACAAGCGTGGGTTTTTAAACAATATTTTCAAGAGGAGCGTGGGTTTTTAAACAATATTTTCAAGAGAAGCTTAGGCCCCACAAGCGTGGATTTTTAAACAATATTTTCAAGAGGAGCTTAGGCCCCACAAGCGTGGATTTTTAAACAATATTTTCAAGAGGAGCTTAGGCCCCACAAGCGTGGATTTTTGAACAATATTTTCAAGAGGATCTTAGGCCCCACAAGCGTGGGTTTTTAAACAATATTTTCAAGAGGATCTTAGGCCCCCACAAGCGTGGGTTTTTAAACAATATTTTCAAGAGGATCTTAGGCCCCACAAGCGTGGGGTTTTAAACAATATTTTCAAGAGGAGCTTAGGCCCCACAAGCGTGGATTTTTAAACAATATTTTCAAGAGGATCTTAGGCCCCACAAGTGTGGGTTTTTAAACAATATTTTCAAGAGGAGCTTAGGCCCCACAAGCGTGGATTTTTAAACAATATTTTCAAGAGGATCTTAGGCCCCACAAGCGTGAGTTTTTCAACAATATGTTCAAGAGGATCTTAGGCCCGCACAAGCGTGGCTTTTTAAACAATATTTTCAAGAGGAGCTTAGGCCCCACAAGCGTGGATTTTTATACAATATTTTCAAGAGGATCTTAGGCCCCACAAGCGTGAGTTTTTGAACAATATTTTCAAGACGACTTTAGGCCCCACAAGCGTGGGTTTTTAAACAATATTTTCAAGAGGAGCTTAGGCCCCACAAGCGTGGATTTTTAAACAATATTTTCAAGAGGATCTTAGGCCCCACAAGCGTGGCTTTTTAAACAATATTTTCAAGAGGATCTTAGGCCCCACAAGCGTGGCTTTTTAAACAATATTTTCAAGAGGATCTTAGGCCCCCACAAGCGTGGCTTTTTAAACAATATTTTCAAGAGGATCTTAGGCCCCACAAGCGTGGGTTTTTAAACAATATTTTTAAGAAGATCTTAGGCCCCACAAGTGTGTGTTTTTAAACAATATTTTTAAGAAGATCTTAGGCCCCACAAGTGTGTGTTTTTAAACAATATTTTTAAGAAGATCTTAGGCCCCACAAGTGTGGGGTTTTAAACAATATTTTCAAGAGGATCTTAGGCCCCACAAGCGTGGATTTTTAAACAATATTTTCAAGAGGATCTTAGGCCCCAAAAGCGTGGGTTTTTAAACAATATTTTCAAGAGGATCTTAGGCCCCAAAAGCGTGGGTTTTTAAACAATATTCTCAAGAGGATCTTAGGCCCCTAAAGCGTGGGTTTTTAAACAATATTCTCAAGAGGATCTTAGGCCCCACAAGCGTGGATTTTTAAACAATATTCTCAAGAGGATCTTAGGCCCCAAAAGCGTGGGTTTTTAAACAATATTCTCAAGAGGATCTTAGGCCCCAAAAGCGTGGGTTTTTAAACAATATTCTCAAGAGGATCTTAGGCCCCAAAAGCGTGGATTTTTAAACAATATTCTCAAGACGATCTTAGGCCGCAAAAGCGTGGGTTTTTAAACAATATTCTCAAGAGGATCTTAGGCCCCAAAAGCGTGGATTTTTAAACAATATTCTCAAGAGGATCTTAGGCCCCACAAGCGTGGATTTTTAAACAATATTTTCAAGAGGATCTTAGGCCCCACAAGCGTGGATTTTTAAACAATATTTTCAAGAGGTTCTTAGGCCCCACCAGCGTGGGTTTTTAAACAATATTTTCAAGAGGTTCTTAGGCCCTACAAGCGTGGGTTTTTAAACAATATTTTCAAGAGGTGTTTAGGCCTCACAAGCGTGGGGTTTTAAACAATATTTTCAAGAGGTGTTTAGGCCTCACAAGCGTGGGGTTTTAAACAATATTTTCAAGAGGTGTTTAGGCCTCACAAGCGTGGGGTTTTAAACAATATTTTCAAGAGGTGTTTAGGCCTCACAAGCGTGGGGTTTAAAACAATATTTTCAAGAGGTGTTTAGGCCTCACAAGCGTGGGGTTTTAAACAATATTTTCAAGAGGTGTTTAGGCCTCACAAGCGTGGGGTTTTAAACAATATTTTCAAGAGGTGTTTAGGCCTCACAAGCGTGGGGTTTTAAACAATATTTTCAAGAGGTGTTTAGGCCTCACAAGCGTGGGGTTTTAAACAATATTTTCAAGAGGTGTTTAGGCCTCACAAGCGTGGGGTTTTAAACAATATTTTCAAGAGGTGTTTAGGCCTCACAAGCGTGGGGTTTTAAACAATATTTTCAAGAGGTGTTTAGGCCTCACAAGCGTGGGGTTTTAAACAATATTTTCAAGAGGTGTTTAGGCCTCACAAGCGTGGGGTTTTAAACAATATTTTCAAGAGGTGTTTAGGCCTCACAAGCGTGGGGTTTTAAACAATATTTTCAAGAGGTGTTTAGGCCTCACAAGCGTGGGGTTTTAAACAAATTATATATACAAAATTTTCAATTTCACTCGGTTCCAAGCAATGGTAAGACTGATTAAACCGATTCCGAGGTCACAATAGTTGTCATCCCAAACATAAACTTAATGAGAACATAGAATACTCTACCTCTCAAATCTCACCCCCACTCATATTGAAAATCAACACTAATTTTCCAAAGTAAAAATGGACTTTTTGAATTTTATTACATGACTTGAATATTCAATGTGGAGAGGCATACAATAAATTGTAGATACTTGCTGACCAAACTTGCAATTTTAGTTATTGTTGTTGCTGTCGTTGCATGTAATGCAACTCAAACTCAAAATCGACACCAACTTTCAACAAATAACAACAACCACAACAACTTTAGTTGTTGCATGTCCAATGAAGTTTGCATTTGCTGTCGATATTGAAATCCAACACAAATTTCTGTTGTCAAGAACACAAAGACGAACTTTTTACCACTCAAAAATTGAAATAAGGCAAGTGTAGATGGAAGTGTAAGTTTGTGCACAGAGTGTTGGGAAACATAAAGAGATGTTGTCATTTGTTGCATATGTGCCTATAAATTGTATTCTTGTGGTAGTGCATCCATCCTGCCCTGTGCCGAAGCATTTCATTGTTTTGGATATACAAAGCATTATGTCGATGAGAAAGAAAAACTTTGCCACAACAAAAAAAAAAAGAGGAAAAAGTTTGTACAACAAAATTTTAAAGTTTTCTTTGCAGGGAGGAGAAGATTGTGTTTTTTTGTTCTGATGTTTTCTATAAAAACATAAAAATGTATGGTTATAATTGTCTTACATTGCATCTCATCATGATTATAAAGCTGAAATCTGGTACTTTGTGATTGTTCTTGTTTTTATTATCATCAAAGAACACAATTAAGTTGATTTCAATAGCTTGTCTTTACATCAGTAATTGTCTTCCTTATTTTGTGTATATATTTCATGAAAAGTTATTTTATGCACTTTTCATCAACAATATGTTGTCATCAGATGCAGTCTTCGAACGACAAGCGAGGCAAAAGCCATTTCATCAAGTTTCTTCTGATATTTGCACACAAAATTAATTCAGATTTAATTTTTTCTGTTCATTATTTTGAAACTATTTTTAACAAACTGCATGCAAGCATGTCTGTTCACACATGCGGCTTTTATGTTTCTTTGTAAAAGAAATAACATGAACAAATATTTTATGTAAGAATATTAAGTTTTTGTATTTTGTTTTTTTTTTCAATTTTAAATTATTGTATTAAAAACACACTAAAATTCAACAAATAACACTGTGCAAGAAACTTATTTCTTAAAAAATTACAGGGAAAAGGGAAAGAAAGAAAAGCTTAAATCATACTACTGAGTTTTAACCCATTTCGTACTTGGTGTTCCAATTTTCGAAGAGTAAAATCCCTTTTTTATACCCTCCACCATAGGATGGGGGTATATTAAGTTTGTCACTACGTTTGTAACTACTCGAAATAATCATTGTAGACCCCACAAAGTATATATATTCTTGATCAGCGTGCAATTCTACATCGATATAGCCATGTCCGTCCGTCTGTCCGTCTGTCCGTCTGTCCGTCTGTGGAAATCACTCTAGCGTCCGAACGGATTGACGTAGGTTGATGAAATTTTGGGAAAATATGTTATATTTACGTAGGACTTTTGGTATTGAAAGCGGGCTATGTAGGTCCACGCTTTCGTGTAGCCCCCATACAAAATGACGCGTGACGCGTCGTCGTTTTAAGGAATTTTTAAGATATTTGGCCCATTTTACCACCAAATTGGTTGTAATTTGGTACTTTGTGTCTCCAGAGGCCAAAAAATATTCCTACCAAAGTTGGGTTATATAGGTCCACATTTTGGTATAGCCCCCATATAAGGCCCCATATAAAGTACGCGTCATTTTAATATATTTTGAATGTATTAGACCCATTTGACCACAGAATTGGTTGTAATTTATTATTTTGTGTCTTCAGAGACCAAATGGCTGAAATTTGTGGTGGAGGGTATAAAAAGTTCGGCCCGACCGAACATAACGCTTTTCTTACTTGTTAAAAAAAAAATATTTATGTAAGAAAAAGGTAAAATGTTAAACAAGTTTTAGTATATATATTAAGTCCCATCTGTCAGCAAATAAAAAAATCTTCCCTTGAAAACTCTTCCTCCCCCTCAATGGTAGGGGTATATTTTTGAAAGCTATATTTTTGGATAATTTTTAAATTAATTTTAAAAAATTATAAAAAAAATTAAATTTAAAAAGTAATCATGGGGAATTATTGCAGTTTCACAAAATATAAAGGAGATGATTTAGGCGCGCAAGCGCGACTTTACATGTGTGCAAAGTCGACTATATGTCAGTGGCTATATCAAAGTCCCAATTTACATTAGGCGGGTTTACTTGCGGCAATTGTCAGTTTGATGGAGAGAGAGGTGAGGTATATGGTAACCCTTTGCCTCTCAACACCCTCTCTCACCCACAAACTGACAATTGCCGCAAGTAAACTCGCCTAATGTAAATTGGGACAAAAGGTGGAAATGTACTGACAAATTAGAGGGGAAGTTATTATAGCCCCATATAAGACTAAGTACTAAATTTCAGCCATTTCTGTAGGATAGTACGACTAAAATCCTGAAAAACCCTAAAATCGGGAGTACCGTTCTATTGAGGCTATATAAAACACGGACCAGTGCTGAAAATTTTCAGGAGGAAAGTTTAGTAGCCCCAAAGAAGACAAAATACGTATTAAATTACAACCATTTCTATAGCGTAATGCAGCTAATTCCCTAAAAAAAGCCCTGAAAATAGGGTGATACCGTTTTATGGGGGGTAATCTAAAACGTGGACCACATAGAAGACTTAATTTCAGCCATTTCTGTAGGATAGTACGCCTAAAATCTTGATAACCCCTAAAATCGGGACTTGGGCTATATAAAATATGGACCAGTGCTGACACATTTCCGGGGAAAAATTTTGTGGGCCCAGAGAAGACCAAATACCACTCTTCAACCATTTTTTTATTTAAAAATGATAATATAAATCCATAAAACAGCAAATAAATCAAAATTTGTTTACTTATTCACATATAGTGTTTGCGCCAGTGCACTATAGGTAATTTGGACAGGTTTTTAGGCAAAAAAAAGTCGATTTTTGCACTTTTAATAACGCAAGTTTTCTAATTTGATTCGAAGAAAGAACATGTCAGAGTATATGGATGTGCAATTTGTTTTCAAAAATATTCAAAACTAGCGATATAATTCGAAGTTAAAATCAAGAGAACAATTTTAAAATTTAACCTTTTTCATCCATAAATATTTTTTTTGAAAAAAAGTGATTTTACTGTTCGAAAAATCGAAAACCAAGTACGAAATGGGTTAAAAACGGGCCTGCAAATCCTAACAAATTGTAAGAACTTCTACTCGCGGGGTGACAATTTTTGTTCGATATAATTGTGGTCATTTCAAAAAGTGTTATATGTGTACAAATGTTAAGAAAAAATCTTTGGGAACACAAAACTTTGTTAGTTATATACATACGTAGTTTCTTATAACCGATTTTCGCTATATACGAATTCTATTGTGTAATTCTTTATTTTAGCTTACTTTTGCATATAAAGCATTAAATATTTATAAAAAACTCATAAGTAAACCGCCATTAATGTTTGCCTCAAAAACAGGCCAAATTACCTATAGTGCAGTGTTCCAAATTTCGAAAGCATTTTCCGGGAAAACGAAAAATGGGATTTTTTATTAGATTTTTGACATCAATGGGTCAAATTGCTCTAAAAAAAGTATTTTTTTCTCTGGACGAAATGGGTTAAACGTTAACGTCGCAAAGTCCAAAATTCTAAATACTAGCTAAGCACAAAATATTGAATTCTGGGTATAGTAAACACTTCCGCGAATTACCCCCCACCTTTTTTTTCTAAACCATACGTCACCGCTTCCGTGCAGTTAGACGCAATTTGATCGTTGCACAGTGCGAAATTTGGGAAGTTTAGTGGAACTTTAAAGGATTTTCAAAGAAATGAAATTAATTAAACTTTTATTGAATTCGTAAGCTAAGTACTCCACTGCAAATGGTCCATACTCAGTTTGCCAATTTACTCCACAAAACGACTAAAAAATGCACTTAAAGTTGCACTTTTGTTTAATAATTTTTTTTAGTAAGAAATGTATTTTTGATTCATTAAAAAAGTGGCGCGGACAAATGGTAAGTCAGTATGCCATGATTTATTTTTCTTAATATTTTACAAAATAATTATGACATTTTACACTTTAAAAAAATGCAAAAAACCCTTATTGTTTTCGTGCAATTTTAGTCGGAAAGAAGCGATTTTTTGAAGTTTTCAAAATTGTAATTTTTTATTTTCCGTGGTCATTTCAAAAGTGAATTACGTACATTCACGTGTTAAGATAGATTAAGTTAGATTATATATCTAACACTGTGGAAAGAAAAAAGAACCTTAAGCATAAATTTGCCTACATCAGCTTTCCTACATAGCTCATAAATTTGAAGAAGTTTTTATGAAAAACAACCAGAAGTGGCTGGAAGGCACTTTTGAAATACCAGTGCATTCGCTTAATCAACCAGGTTGTCCGAGCAAATCATTTTCGGATTCCAGTGAACAAAGCAAGAGAAGAAAAACTGAGGAAATTCGATCAAATGTTGATGATGAAATGATTATACATGCCGCACAAGTCGTATTGCAAACGAATGGAAAAATAACTGCCTCAAAATTGCTCAAAGAAATAGAAAAATCACCAACAAAGGCTAGTAAATATAGAAAAGCTTATTCCAAGATCAATGAAACAATTGCTTCTTTGACCCCGTTCCAAGCACTCAAAATGTTCGTGGAAGCTGATCTAACAAGACGACAATATGAAATAATAAGGGCAACTAACCCAAAGCATTACCCTTGTTACGACCTTTTGTTAAAGGCAAAACAAGAATGCTACCCACCAAAGACGGCATTGCGAGTAACAGCTACATGCGCAGAAATTAATTTACAATGCCTAATGGATCATACTATTCAACGGTTATCAATCTATTTGAAAGAAGTGTTATCAACCCTTAACGAAATTGAAAGAAATTCATTAACGATAATTTATAAATGGGGGTGTGATTGAAAGAAATTCATTAACGATAATTTATAAATGGGGGTGTGACGGGTCACAACAAGCACGGTACAAACAACAATTCTCGGAAGACGCCGAATCCGATGCTAGTATATTTTTGAGTTCTTTTGTCCCACTTCAAATTATTTGTGGTAAAGAAAACAATAAAGTGTTGTGGCAAAACCCAAGACCATCATCACCACGATTTTACCGCACCATCAGATTTCGGTATGTGAAAGAAACTACAGATGTAACAAAAGAGGAAATAAGTTATGTGCAAAATGAAATTAAGAACCTCATTCCTACAAAAGTAAATATAGATGGAAAAGAATTTGCTTATACAGTAGAACTTCGATAATTCGTACCTCGATAATTCGTAATCTTCGATAATTCGTAACAAACTGCCGGTCCCTTGAAAAAATCGCGATATTTCGTAAAAATTACACGCATTTTGGTCCCCTCGATAATTCGTAATTTTTTCACCTCAAAACATTTTCTAATTTCATAAAAATTTTACAATTTTGTTGTTAACATCTTTTTATTACAAATGTTTACGGACCAAATGAATAGCATCAATAATTCTTGCAAAATTACACAATCACTAAGCGCTGTCAACGGGTTTTACCGTTAGTTTTTTTTTTTGTGATGCGGCAAAAGTTGCCTGAATATCCCGCTTATAAAGCTTGGATGAACATAAGCAAATCGGGTATTCAAAATTGCTTCCGAGCTGCGGTTTTGTTAAGGATTTGATTCAAAAACTACGCCCTTTTTGATCGAGTCATGCTGTTGACGAATCATTGTTTAACTATTTAGTACATATAGAAAACTCATTAGATAAAATACGAGAAAATAGCCTTAAACAACCTCATATCACAGACTTTTTTAATGTTTAATTTCATTTATTTTAGTTTTTAAATCAAGTGTACTTATTAAAGCTCTATGAAGAAAAGTTTTTGTTTTTTTTCTGAATTTTTAAGTAAGTTTTTCAATAAATGAAAAAACCTCGATAATTCGTATTTTTTTATTTTAACCTCGTTAATTCGTAATCTCGATAAATCGTAATCTTCGATAATTCGTAAAAATTGGCTGGTCCCTTGAATTACGAATTATCGAAGTTCTACTGTAATCACATTTTAAAAATGACCATGGTTGATGGCAAAGTTTGCAATGCTGTAACCAACACTACCTCAACTAGCCGATGCTATATTTGTGGCGCCACTTCCAAAGATTTCAATAATTTAAGCAAAAAGAATGATATAAGTCCCGATGCTCTTGAGTTTGGAATTTCGGTATTGCACGCAAAAATACGTATTTTTGAAAACATTCTGCATTTGGCATATAAACAGGCATTAACCACGAATTAATACATAGAATTAAAATCTTATTAGAGGCGATTTCAAGTGGACACAAAATAAGTACAACAAAATTCGAAGAATATGCCTTCAACACCGCGCAAATGTATGTGGAATTATACGACTGGCATCCCATGACTCCAACAATGCATAAATTACTATTACATGGGGCGACCATCATAGATAATGCACTGCTGCCAATCGGCCAATTGTTGGAGGAGGCTGCAGAAGCTCGAAATAAACGTTTTCGGTCATACAGACAGAATTTTTCAAGAAAATTTTCAAGGGAAGAATGCAACCGTGATATTTATCAAAGATTGCTTCTTACATCAGATCCACTCATAAGGAGTGAAAGATCGTTAAAGAAAACTCCACACAAGATGTTTTCCAGTTAAGTTATAGAACTATTAGAACCTGCCGAGCTCCACATACAATCATGTATTGAGCACGAAGAAGTCGAGATAGAAACATCTTTTAATAAGACAATTTAATTTATTTATAATTTTTATTTTTTATGATTTATGAAAATAAAATGTGTTTTTATTATAAAATATATGTTTTTCTTATTTATTTTGTTAAATAAATACATATTTTTTTTAAAATACTGTCTTTCGAAGGCATTAACGTTCAAAAATATTTTTGGCCGCCTAAATATTTCAAATCTACCACTGTGCGTCGTGAGGTGCCCTATCTCAGCAGTTTTGGAAAAAATCGGCTTAACATGTTTTCGAGTCCTTGCATTTTGTGTGTTGTACAATCAGCAATATTACTGATAACGACGGGAAGAAGATGCTTTTTAAATTTTCAAGAAAAGCTTAGGATCTCCTACAAAACAATTTTTTTAAATCGGTAAAATTAAAACGTTGTAGGAATGTTTTTAGTCTGTTGGAGAACATAATTAAAAAGGTATTAGCAAAACAATAAAACATGGAAGATTTATAATGAAATGGGTAATGGCTTGTTCCTCAGAGGGGTACAATAGTGAAAGGGTTTTAACTACGCAAGGGATGAACGTACTAGAACAAGTGTGATAGTGACCCATAAAAATAATTGTTTAAGAATCGGTAAAACAGATACTGAACTGCACGATAACATTTCACGTGACATTTCCATTAGAAAGTTTGACATTTTTTAGCATAAACGTACTCAGGACAGTTTGACATACGACCATGTATTCACGAAGAAAAATATGTGTTAGAAATATGTTTGGATCCAAAAAAATGTATGTTTGAGAAATACATATTTGGATCCAAACATATTATGTTTGTTAGGTGAAGAGAGGATTTTTGTCAAAGATCGTAACAACAGGTCCCTCGCTTATTTTATAATAAAGAGCTGAGTATATGGAACATAAATATGAACTACGGAATATAAATATGATGTAATATTCATTTCTATATTTTTTTTCGAACGAGTAAATTTTGGAAGGAACTCTTACCCGTGAGAAAATCTTAAAGCTTTCAAAATACATATGTGAAAATGAAAGGGCAAACATAAAAATTGCATGCGGTAAAAAGTATAAGTATAAATTATGAAAAGGTTTTAAAATGGATGTAATCCAACATTTTAGAATGCTTCAAGAGCTTTTATCCAAGAAAACTACGAAACTATTTTTTTAGATTTTCTTCATCTGAAAGAACATAACAAAATTTGCTTTCTGCATTTTAATTCGAAAAATACGACGAAATTTTTGTTCGTCGAAAACCCTCTTTTTACAAAAGCGTTTTGCAGTGCCAAATCGAAAATTAAACCGATTGCCATATATTTTTGTGGGCTTATCAAAAACATCAAAATCTGGTCCTTCATCGATCGATTTTTAAAAAATATTACATTTTACGGAAATGGTGGACAGAAAAAGTCAAAATATTAATCTTTGGTTAAAAAACTGACGTTTTTGTCATAAAATGGGCCAACAAAATATAACAAACTAGCGGACCCGGCGAACTTCGTCTCGCTATTAAGGAATAAAATTTCATACAAAAACTCAATTTTCGATTTTTCCAATTTTCCGACTTTTCCAGAGAGATTTTCCAAAAATATCTTCCGTAAAGACCTTCTCCTCGAAAATACAAATAACTGACAAAAAATTTTACAGAAATCGGCCTAGCCGTTCTCATTTTATGAATTACTATACATTTTTTACACCATTTTTATATATATAGATAAAATCGATTGACGAATTTCTAGATTCCGATGTCCTTTCTAGACTTTTATAGAATCATCTAATAATTAAGATTTTATCTAATTTTATGTAAAAGCTCTTCAAAATAGACCTTTGTGATAAGACCAGTAGGTCTTCTGACAGAAGACTTTTAGAACTTGTATAGAAGACGTTAAATGCCCAACTATAATTCGAATAACATAGAACTTTACTTTTGCTTACAAAAAATTAAAGCATCAATTGGACCGTACAATATCCTCAACATGCATTTCGTAATCAAAATAGAGATAAAAGATTTGACTTCAAAGGATAGTAAATATTCTGTGAATCACCCTCTAACTTCGTATAATATACCGTTTGCTTAATTGTTTCCTTATATTTTTCTTTCAAACTAAATAATGAATTTTTGAAAAAATTTTGGTGTCCTGAATATATAATGTTATATTTCTATAATGTTAAAAAAATTACACGGAGTCGGAGTCGAGTTTTTTTCGACTCAGACTCCGACTAAAGCAAAATTTGTCGACTCCGACTCCGAAACCCTGCCTTTGGCTCTTTACGGTGTTTTGCACTGTCGGATCAAACAATGGCAGGTCAACAAGTTCAGGACTAAGATACCACAGATTATTTATCATTTTGTTATACCCTACACCACTATGTGGAGAGGGTATTATAAGTTGGTTTTGGGCAAAAAGTTTGTAACGCATCGAAATAATGGTCGTAGACCCATACTTATATATACCAAAATGAATGTCTCGACGAGCTGAGTCGATCTGGCTATGTGTGTCCGTCCGTCAGTCCGTCCGTCCGTCTGTCCGTCTGTCCATCTAAACCCTGTAATCACGCTACAGGTCGCAATTTTAATCGGATCGTCATGAAATTTTGGATGTTGATGGGGGTCCCGGAAAGGACGAAGCCTATTGATTTTGGTGATGGTCGGATAATATTTAGGGGTCGGAAAGGGCAAAAAACTTAGGTGGATAAAAAGACAACGTTTTTTCCAAAGCGAATATCTCAGCTTCTGTATGGGGTATACCAAAAGCAAAACCTGACAATGAAAGTAGAAAATATCACATTTCTAATGATGTAAAGTAGGTGCTCGTAGGTGATCAAACAACGAAGATATCACAACAGTAGCAAATAAAACCCCAATTTTCATTTTTGCGATTTTCATTATATTGACGAATATCACAGCTTTGGTTGAAAATTTTCCAAAAGCAAAGCCTTACTATGAAAGTAGAAGATCCCATCTTTACAATGATGCAAACTAGGTCTGCGTAGGTAACCAAATAACGGGGATATCGCAATAGTCGGTAATACACCCCATTTTTCTATTTTTTGGAAATCACGCTACAGGTGGAAATTTTGATCGGAACGTCACGAAAATTTGAGGGTTAATGGGGGTCCCACAGGTTAAGAAGCCTATTGAATTTGGTGATGGTCGGATAATATTTAGGGGTCGGAATGGGCAAACACTTATTTGGAGAAAAGTCAACATTTTATTTCAAAGCCAATATCGCTACTTCTTGAAGAGGTATATCTAAAGCAAAATCTGGCAAGGAAAGTAGAAAATATCACCTTTACAACGATGTAAAGTAAGTTGTCGTAGGTGGTCAAATAGCAGAGATATGGCAATAGTCGATAATGCATCCCATTTCCGATTTTTTTGTAATCACGCCACAAGTCGCAATTTTGATCGGATCGTCACGAAATTTTAGGGGTTAATGGGGGTCCCACAGAGGAAGAAGCCTACTGATTTTAATGATGGTCGGATAATATTCAGGGGTCAGAATGGGCAAAAACTTATTTGGAGAAAAGGTCTACGTTTCATTTCAAAGCCAACATCTCTGTTTCTTTAAGAGGTATATCAAAAGCAAAACCTGGCAAAGAAAGTAGAAAATATCACCTTTACAACGATGTAAAGTAGGTTGTTGTAGCTGCTCAAACAACAGAGATATCGCAATAGTCGGTAATGCATCCCATTTTCCGATTTGTTTGTAATCACGCTACAGGTCGCAATTTTGATCGGATCGTCACGAATTTTTTGGGAGTTGATGCGGGTCCCACAGAGGAAGAAGCCTATTTAGTTTGGTGATGGTCGAAAAATATTCAGGAGTCGGAATAAGCGAAAAGCTTATGTGGAGAAAAGTCAACGTTTTTTTCTTATGCGAATATCTCCGCTTCTGGTTGCAGTATTCCAAAAGGAATACCCGTCAATGGAAGAAGAAAAGATCTCGTTTATATTGATGCAATGTATGTTGGCGTAAGTGAGCAAACCGAGATATTGCAAAATTCAGTAATATACCCAATTTTTCCATTTTTTGTAATCACGCTACAAGTTGGAATTTTGACCGGATAGTGACGGGTAGAAAATATTACCTTTACATTGGTGTAAAGCAGGTTGGCGCAGGTGGTCAAACAAGGGAGATACCACAATAGTCGATAATGCATCGAATTCTTCCATTTTTTGCAATCAAGCTACAGGTCGTAATTTTGATCGGATGGTCACGAAATTTTGGTTGCTTATGGGGGTCCCAGAGAGAAAGAGGCATATTATTTTCGGTGGTAGTCGGATTATATTCCCTAAAAGAAATGTTTACCAGTAGAAATCTTATGTACAGGGGTAGTGGTGTAGAGTATCACATGGTCGGTCCCGTCCCGACTATAGCCTTTGCTCACTTGTTATTTCCTATTTCTGATATTTGTTTGTGAATGTTTTCGTATTGCAATAGTTTTGATGCTAACCCAACGTAGAATCTGAAGAACCATCTGTCCCGAAAGTTTGGAAGCACATCCGGACATCAACCAAACATATTCAAGCGATTTCTATAAGAATAGTCTGCGATTGACAAATCCAAGTTCGACATGAACGTCATATGCTCAGTGTGTAACTTGAATGTACCTGAAAATTTACTGCATTTTATTGGTATCTGACCGGTATACAAAGAATAGAGAACTGCGTATTTCGGTAAAAGTACGCTAACATTAAATGAAGTATGTAGTATATTAAATGACCTAAATTATGAATCTCTCTATAAATATATGGAAACTTGAATAAAATATAGAAGTCTAATACACTGTGCGACATGAAAATTATTAACCTTATTCTGACACCGCAATGGGATAGAAGACAAAAATAAGAAGACACTTGTCCCGGCGTTTTTCCCTATCACTTCAACTTTAGCGGTTATGGCCCCCAAAGACCTGATGCTTTGATGTCAAAAGGGATAATTTTGTCAGGCACATATCTTCTAAACCGCTAAGAATTTGAGTTTACTCGTAGAAGAAAGGTTGTAGCTCTCGTCTTAAAGAATAATAACTGTGAACACATAAAATCCACTCAACCTCACCTTCAAGGTCAAAATCGTCAAGGTCAAATTTCCCTTTTAATTTTTTCTCGGATTTTATTCTACAGATATCAAACCGATCAAAATTGAAACAAACAACCAACTAGAAAAATGTACCGTAGATCTTGGTAAACAGCTTTCTAGAACATTGGAAGTCTGTAGAAACGGTTCTGAATGGTAAAAATAGCAAATCAAATGTGATTTTTATCCTCTTTTCTCTGTTTCTGCTCCATAGATACTAAACCGTTCAAAAATAAAGAAAACAATGGACCACAATAATGTATCAAAGATATCAGCAAACAACTTTCTGGAACATACGTAATGTCTATGATCGGTTCTTAAATGTGGAAATGGCCAACAACTTTTGAATCCTTTTTTCTCCGATTCCGGTCCACAGATACCGAACCGCCCAAAAATTAAGGATACAGTCAACTGCAAAAATGTAACTAAGATTTCAATAAACAACTTTCTAGAACATAAAAAGATTCTAGGAACGGTTCTTCTTCTTATATTTGGTCTTCTATCACGCTGCGGTGTCAGAATATGGTCAAAAAACCATGATTCAAAAAAATTACACAGAGTGATATTAAATGAATTAAATTAGAAAACAAATCTGTATAAAATATGTTTATTTAAATGAATTTTCAAAAACTAATATTGTATTTTATACTAAATATAGTAATCTTTAAATTAAAATGACTTACAGCATTTTGTTTTTATTTTTATAGAATGCAATTTTTTACGCGTACAACTTTTTTTGTAATAAATATAAATTCTATTAATAAATAATAAATAATATACGATTCATACAACAGATTAGTGTTCCCCATTATATTACTCATTTTGTTATCTCAGATATATCTTTAAAATATTTTCCTAACATATATGAACCAAACTAAGTCCTGAAGTCCAACTTCGTTGCTAAAATTGTTCATTTCCTTCCAAGAAAAAAACTGAGCCTCTCTCATATCAAATTGCCATTCCGGTTTTCAAACATTCCTCCATTCAATCAAAGATACATTGTTTTGACAAAAGTTGTTGGGCACTAAGTATTGGGCCAAAAACATGACAACATCAACATCATCTCCAGTAACTGATCATTTGTGGTACCCAAATTGCAGCCAATAATTGAAAGGAGCAGCACAACAATAAGTAGCCACTTCTTGGCCACACTTCCCCAATCACAAAGTAGCCTCAACAAAAATAATGGTCTGCATAGAAAGGCAGACAGTCAGTCAGGCTGTATCCTTTTGTCTTGTCCCAGTGGTGTTTCCCAATGGCACTCACTCGTCCATTCGTGTCTTATAACAAACACCATAAATTGTAAAAAGCTAACAAATCGTAACAAATAAACTTCTTCATCTCATCGTCATCCCTTATTGCCTGATGCACACAATTTGTAGGCTAATAATCAGGCTAAAGTTTTGTTGAGTGGTCTAATGTTTTGTTGGACGTTTGGTTGGGTTGATGAGATTCTTCACAATATTTCCGTAGTGGTGTGGCCAGCTACATAGTCGAATGTACTCGTACAAAACAATATTGTTCGTCTATGTGTTTAGCTACAGATGCTTAGCCGAAAAATTTGCTCAAATACGTTTTTAAGTAGTGGCTAAATGAAACCCTTAAAATAGGATTTCATGGAATAAAAGAGTCAATTGCAAAATCTGTTTCTTTCTGTGAGTGGTATGAAAATTTAAGGAAGTTTAGGTTACATTCACCACAATGAGTCTTAAAGTATGTGTAAGTAAGTCGTAAGGATGAAAGACACCAAGCAACGGCCCAGACCGGCTATAACATTCCAAAGCCCTGGACTCGCAGTGGTACCACTTTCTTCTCAAGTGGACACTGACCTCTAAGCTAAAATGTGTCTCGCTTTTACCCATAAGAACGTTAAAGAGCTGGGTTGGGCATTGGACGAGTAATCAATCCCCTCTAAAAAGAAACATACTACAAAAAACAATGGAAAAGACAAACAAACCCCTCTAAAGTTGGCGAACCCCACAAACGTTTTAAGGACCATGATCTGCGAATATGGACCTGGAGTGTTGGCACTGATTATAGAGAAGGTGCAGTTTACGCACTGGCAGATGTACTTAAAAACAAATGTGAACGACGTTAAGTTCGGCAGGGCCGACATTTGTATACCCTCCACCACGAACTCTGTTGAAGTGAATAAGAACAGTTAGTTTCCTTTCGTTTATGAAAGTATTAATCTCTTCCTCTTATTGCAGGTGTAGTATGTCCGAACTGATAA
This sequence comes from Musca autumnalis, assembly GCF_047663935.1. Lineage (NCBI taxonomy): Eukaryota > Metazoa > Arthropoda > Insecta > Diptera > Muscidae > Musca > Musca autumnalis. The sequence continues at coordinate 191,656,196 of NW_027411866.1, read as the reverse complement.
TATTCCCTTCAAAAGAGCTGATATGGGGTATCATCGTAGTTCTTTCCAAAACGTGGATCAATATTTACAATTTTTCGAATTTAGCTTTTGAACTCCTGGCAACACACAATATTAAATTACAACAAACTGGGTTCGAAAATTTTACAAAAAAACCCTCGAAATACATAAAATTGGGCAATACCGGCTAGACTTAAACCTAGATATATATGGACAGTTTGTTTGTGAGTAAGATATCTATCTTCTGGCAACAAAAAAAAATTCAATTAGCTACCAATTCGGTAAAAAGATGTGGCTAAAATCTTTTTTACCGAAAAAGCTTTGATGGTAGGTATGCTTATATGGGGGCCATGCAATAACGTCCGTTTGAATAATGTGGCTGAAACTTTCAAAACACCGAAAATCGGAAGGAACCGGTCTGTGGGGGCTATATGAAGACGTTGGCCTATACCGACAAATTAGTGGTGGAAAGTTTAATGCCACCAAGGAAGGCTAAATACCAAATTTCAGCCATTCGGTGGCATATTGGGGTCACTATCTTCAGAATACCGAAAATCGGGATATACTGTTCTATGGGGCTATATGTAAACGTGAACCTATACCGAAAATTTTTAGGTGGAAAGTTTTACACCCCCATCGAAGACTAAGTACCAAATTTCGGTGTGATAATGAGGCTAAAACCTTCAAAATTCTGAAAATCGGGAGGTACCGTTCTATGGGAGCTATATGAAGGCGTGGACCTATACCGACCAATTTCAAGTCTAGTGTTTTATACATCCGAAGACTAACTACCAAATTTCAGTAATTTCGGTGGGATATTGAAGATACAATCTTAAAAATGCCGAAAATCGGGAGGTACCGTTCAATGGGGGCTACATCAATACGTGGGTGGACCTATACCGGCAAATTTTAAGTGGAAACTTTGGACACCCCAGATAACACTTAATACCAAATTTCCGCCATTTCGGTGAGATATTGAGGACACAACCTTCAAAATACCAAAAATCGGGTGCTACCGTTTTATGGGGGCTATATGAACACGTGGACCTATACCGACAAATTTCAGGAGGAAAGTTTTGTACCTTCAACAAGGACAAAATATCAAATTTTAACCATTGAAGCGAGGTGTTGTATTGAGGCGAAAACCTTCAAAATACCGAAAATCGGGAGGTACCGTTCTATCAAAACGTGGAACGATGTGGCTTATTTTCAATACCATGCATCCTAGGAGTAATAAAAACTTCTATACATACATACATGACCATTGTCCTGCCCATGACATTAAAATTATTCTAGGCAATTTTAATGCAAACATTGGAAAGGAGAATATCTTTAGCTTAACATTCGGGAAATTCTGTCTCCGCAGTGAAACATCTGTCAATGGAATAACGCTGAGAGACTTCGCAGCGGCTAAAACATGGTAGTTAGAAGTACCAGATTTAATAATCTCGACATTCATAAGAGCACCTGGGTCTCTACAGGCCAAAAAACAGAAATCAAATTGATCACGTTGTGATAGATGGAAAACATGCATCGAGCGTGTTGGTGTACGATCGCTCCGAGGTGCAAACATAGACTCCGACCACTACCTTGTTGCAGCAAAGGTATGTACCCGATTGTTTTATAAGGAGGCGAAACAGTCAATGCATTGTCTCAATTTGAACGTCTATATCTCAAAAACGGTAAAGCCTACGAAACTATCATAAAGTCCAATCTTGTGGAGAATTTTCACAGCTACACGCAGAGAAAAAATATTTTTCGGTTTTGTTGGAACAAAAATATTTATTTTGGTTCCAAAAATGTGTTTGTTTTGTACAAAATTGTAATCCAAATCCAAAAATACCATATTTTGTTCCGAACATAGAAAACAAAAACAACTTTCGAATTTCCGCAATATTGTAAAAATCGTTAACAATACCGATTGTAGGAACAATCATAATCTAAATTTTTTACAAAACATATTGTCAGCCCTGAAAACCAGATACTAATTTTTTTGATTTGAGTGTATATACTTCTCATATACACTTTCCACACAACTTTGATGTAAATATCGCGTATAATATTACGAGCATTGATGAACGCAATACATGGTTTGCTACTTTAGTTAACAACAAAGACAAACAAAAAGCCACAAGCAGCCACCATAACATAAGGAATAATTAAACACCATAACAAACATGAAAAGGAAAGAAGAATGAAACAAAACAGAAACAAATAAAAACAAGAGTCTCACAAGTACATACACACAAAAACAAAGGTAAAGGCAGCATGTCATACAAACACACCACAACTCACCAAAATTGTTTTTTCAACACGGCATCGAATAGCGAGAGAAGAGAAACAAATTTTCGAAGAAAAGAGAGAAATATTGTTCAATTGACACAAACTATTTTTGGATTTACAATACTACATGAGGAATCCAACAATATGTTAACAATACATATTTTGCTCTTGGAATATTGTTGGATCAAACATATTTTTTTCTCTGCGTGTACAACATTTTCTTTATGCCCATTTACATAGAACTCGCGGTTTCCAAGCAAAAAACCTAAAGAACCCCTAAACATGTTATCTTAAATCGCGATTTATTTGAAAATCCCTCCGGCGATTTTTTTTTTTTGTTTCTTGATATTTCTCATCTATGAGCATTGTAGTTTCAGGATATGCAAAAACTTCCCAGGTGTAAGCACCTTCCATTTAAATTTGGTTAAGGCACACCGTGCGTAGCAAATAGACTCGGAACAAACGCAACATGGAAGGTGGACATCGGTAAGCTGCAATCACAACAGACTGCCACAGCATTTTCGAATCAACTGCTCCAATTGTTTAATCAAAGCACTCCTCGTCCTGATAAATTATTATTACAGTGGCAAAGTATTGTCTATTCCAAGCAAACAGGCCAAAGTCCATACTTGGATACCGAAAAATGCGGCATAAAGCGCTACTCTACATTCAGTAGCAACGCTTAGCGCACGAGAAAGGCGTCGGGAGAAAAGGACAGAGGAGAAAATTACTTTTCCCCAGAAAAAGAGAGAAATAGAAAAACGGGAGTGTGAAAAAATAGAAATGTACCGCAGCCAGAATGAAGTCCGATAATTCTACCTAAGAGTGAAACATCAAATTGATAGCTTTGGTACAGGTACATCCTCCTGTAGGTACCAACAAGGTAATTTCGTAATTGACACAGATAGTGTGCTCAGGAGCATTTTTCGAAACTTTTGGTATCCAATGCTAGCGAAGACGATGAATATACCGCAGATCTATTCGCAGAAGATCGTATTGAAATTATATCGCCCGGCCAGGATGAAGTAAAGACAGCAATAAACCAGCTGAAAAATAACAACCTAGCAGGAGTCGATGGATTACCTGCCGAGCTGTTCAAAACCGGAGATGACACGCTGATAACATGTCTGCATCAGCTAGTTAGCAGCATTTGGCAGGAAGAACGCGTACCCGACGATTGGAATCTGAGCATCCTGTATCCCGTCCACAAGAAATTTGATATTATTGTGTGCTCTAGTTGTAGTGAGATAGGTCGGCTCCCTACTGCTTCTAAGATAGTGTCAGGGATATTGTACGAACGACTAAAGCCTATGGTAAACTAAATAGTTGGGTCATACCAAGACGACCTGGAAAATACACCATTGATTAGATATTTACCTGCGGAAAATCCTAGAAAAAAAAACCAAGAGATGCAGATCGACACTTAGCATATTGTTACGGAATTAGATTTAACTAATCTCCGTGTAGACGTTGTTTTATTCCCCGATACGATTTGTACCAAATAAAACAGGGTTCGTTTTAGATTACGTTTCTACAATGCTTTATTTACTTTATTACACTTATTCAGAACCGACTTTAATTACAAAGCACACAGCAAGTCTCTAGTTAGCACGCAGCTCTTATTTAACCGATCTGTTCAGTTCAACGCTTAAAACACCACTCACACGTCATTGCCAGTTCCCCTGTATTTATATCCCAAAGTCTCCCTGTTCGAGAATCCTCTAGAAAATGTCTGGCAACTCCTCGAATATGTACAACGAACACACAGACGCACATTCGCACTAAGCGAACAACCAGACTCACATACATGGGGGATGATCAATGACGTAATTACAACAACAAATAAATGCAAGAAAAGAAATAACAAACTAAACGATAATTACATGATTGTAATTACATGATTATAAATCAGCCTTCGACAGCCCCTTACGTTCAAAGGTATTCCAAGCTTTGTAAGATGACTCTAACTGATACTCGATCCTCACTTAAAATAGAAAATAACCTCTCCGAGGAATTCAATACCAACAGAGGTTTCAGACAAGGAGACAGCCTTTCGTGTAATCTATTCAACATTCTGCTGGGAAAACACATCATGGATCGATCAGTAAAAGAAGTAACTGATACCTTTAACAAGGTTGAAGGAGAATCTTCTAAAATGGGTTTGGCACTAAACGGCGATAAGACCAAACTTACGGAATCGACGTGAAATATGTCCCCTACTGTGAATGTTGGTTCGTATAATTTAAGTTTTTCGTCTACCTCGGCACCGCCGTAAACACAACATAGAAAATCAGTTGTAAAGTTAGAAGAATAATTGTACTGCTACTATGGACCAACTAAGCAATTTAAAAACAAAGCCACATTAATTGTTCCACAAATATCCCAAAAGGGACAAGGAAGACTTCTCTAATATCAATGAGCGCATCCCGATTCATTCATATTACCAACAGTCTATCGCCGAGTCCGAATGGCGTATCCTAAGGCAAAACTTGTACAGAAGTTTTACATAGCTGAAGTGCTGCCGCCTAGGGACTTGAGGACCTTGTTCATACTTTGCAGTTTGTCGCAGACAGCTGCTGCGTGCGCGCACGGCTTGAACGTAATGTCGAATGTGACCCCTAGAATTTTAGGGTGGTTTGTGTTCGGAATTCTGCTACCGTCGACCACGACCTTCAACTCTCTTCCAAACTGCGCCGTCCATGTGGTGAACAGCGTGGCGCGTGGAAAAGGTGGTAAGATCGGTTAAATAGGAGTTCAGTCTCTTACAGATGTCATCAGGGAAGGTACCTGACGCCAGGATAGTGCAATCATCCTCATATGTTACCACCTCGATGCCGTCTGGAGTGGGCGGAATACAGGAGAGGTTGTGGTTAAACACTTCCGGGCATATCACCCCACCTTCGGGAACTCCCTGTTTCACTCTACGGGGTTTGGACTTCTTGCTTCTGAATTCCACGTACGACTGGCGTCCACACATATGTATAATTGACTATCCAACATTTCAAGCTTGGCCGAAGGGTTGTTTGCTCAATATCCTCAAACAGCGTGGAGTGCCTGACTGCATCAAAGGATTTGATAAGTCAAGCGCCACCATCATTGTTCTATCACACGGCGGTATCTGATTGAGTCCTTGACAAATATATATGAAAATGGCGTACAACGCTGTTGTCATGCTGTGCTGCTTACGGAATCCATGCTGATGATCGGCCAAATTGATATCTATTTATGATAGTGGGGTGGAATAAGGCCTCAAGGGTTTATGCTACGGGTGACAAAAATGAAATCGGTCTGTACAATTTACTTTGCTGGCATCCTTGCCTGGCTTCGATTGCGTTGGCTAGGCCATTTCATAAGGATGAGCGATGAAGAACCAGCTAAAAGGTGTTTAAATACGGGTCGCTTGACAGTAAATGGAGTAAACAAGTGGAAGACGAAATTAAAAAACGAGGTATTCCAAATTGGAGAAATAAGCAACTAATAAAGAGGAATGCTTGGTTTACATTTACGAAATCCACTCGATTTCAACTGTCAATTCCATTGCTTAAACGTCAAATGAAATCCAATGGATTTCGGATGAATTATCATTTGACGTATACGCAAAGGAATTGACAGTTGAAATCGAGTGGATTTCGTAAATGTAAACCAAGCAGAATGGAAATATTTTCTTGGTTCGGCTTATAGGACAAATATTATGTAATAGGCCAACTAACTACGAGGGCGGTTCGGAAACTTCTTAGCCTAGCAATGAAAGAGAATATTTAGTTTTTCAAAAATATTTTTATTTTTCAATATAATCTCCTGAAACTTCAATACACTTAGTCCAACGCTTTTCTAGCAGTTCTATCCCTTGATTAAAATAGTTTTCCTCAAGGTCTTCAAAATGGTGGCTTACAACTGTAATTGCATCTTCATTTGAGATAAAACGCTTGCCAAGAATTTTTTTTGGATTTGGGAACAAGTAAAAGTTACTGGGAGCTAAATCAGGAGAATAAGGTGGGTGGTCAAGCAACTCGTACTTTAATTCGTTGATTTTAGCCATTGTTAAAACACTCTTGTGCGCTGGTGCGTTGTCTTGATGAAAAATTATTTTTTTGTGTTGTAAGCCAGGACGTTTTTCTCGAATTTGTACATTTAATTGATCCAAAAGGTTGCAATAGTACTCTGAATTTATTGTTTTACCCTTTTGCATATAGTCAATCAATAAAATACCTATGAAGTCCCAAAAAACCGTTGCCATAACCTTACCAGCCGATTGAATTGGTTTTGCCTTCTTTGGGGCACTTCCTCCAGCTTCAGTCCATTGTTTGGATTGTTCTTCTGTCTCTGGTGGATCCATGTCTCATCAACAGTTATGAAACGACGCTTAAAATCCATTTTATTTCGCTTAAAACGATCCAAACAAGCTTGAGAAATGTTCATTCTTATGCGTTTTTGATCGACTGTTAACAAATGCGGCACCCATCTTGCAGAAAGCTTTTTCATCTGTAGTTCTTCATGCAAAATTAAATGGACTCGATCATTTGAGATGCCCATGATATTAGCAATTTCACGCACTTTTATTTCGCGATCATTTAATACCATATCATGCTTGTACCACCACGTTTAAATTCAGCAACCCAATTTTTTACTGTTGCATATGAAGGAGCACTTTCACCTAACACATTCACCATATCATTATGAATTTCTTGTCCCGATAAACCTTTTCTATGTAAATATTTAATGACAGCACGCATTTCTAATTTTTCCATTGTACAAAAATTGCGGATGCGTCTTTTTTGAACACCTGTTTCTATATGAAGGAGTTGCCAGATCGAAACAAAATTTAACATGTGTTCATAACAGAGATGGAAGTTTCCAAAACACTTAACTTTTTTCTGTTTATACCGCGCTTTTTGTGCTAGGCTAAGAAGTTTCCGAGTTTCTGCCCTCGTAAGTAAGTCGTTAAAGGAATTGATTGATACAGTTTTAGACTCCACTATCTTTCATACACAATCTATAACTGCTTCCAAGAGCATTATTAACTATTCGACATAAGTTGTTGTGGACAATATTTTTGGACATTCCATTACTCTTTGGACATTCCATTCCAATTCTAAGGCAACTACCCTCCACTGAATGGATAATAAATGACCAACGTATGGTGGCGGTACAACACATTGCCTAGAAGGCTGTAACGAAAATAAATGAAACCGAATGAAGACAAAACCATTGATGATGCCACGACGAAAAGGATGCTACAACTGCTGCTACTAGTCATATGATGCTATTTGCTGCTGCTGTCCTCGATGATGCTACAATTGTAACACATTTCACAATCAACCAAAGCTACTAAACCAGTCACTCACTCACTCACTCAGCCAAGCAGCCAGTCCTGCTAGGGGTCCTCATTGTGTGCACAACTCACTTGTCATCAGCAAACAGCAGCAGCAGCCGTCTAGTTTTCTTTATAACCGAACAATTCTTAAAATTGTTTTCGTGACTTAAATTTTTGTTCAATTCAAATAAAAAAGGCGTTGCGACACGACAACGTTAAACTAAGCGAATTGCGAATACGAACGTGTTTGGAAAATATACGATATGATTTCGCATCAAATTGAGTTTCGAATAAGCAAAACAAACAAACAAAAAAAAATCTGGAACAAAACTTATATCTATCCTGCAGACACTGCCCGTCGTCCTATGACCATAAGGAAGGATGTCTTTATGGGAAAAACTTTATTAGATTTTTAAGCAAATTCATCAGATTAACTTGTCAACAGGAAACGATGCGAGCATATTGAGGATGTACTTGGAGTGTACTTAAATAAATTGAAGGATAATCATACTTCATGTGTGTAGCACATTAAGTAGGGGAACAGATCTTCTGACAAGGAGATGTAAAAAATCTGATAATTGATACAGATAGCGAGCTAAGAACATGGAAGGAGATTTTTTTAGATATGAAAAATTGGCGGCAATTACAATACGCCGCAACCACTATATTGTGACTGAAAATATCACTCTTAAGACTGTCTCCTTGCATGAAACCTCGTTGGGTAGAAAACTGTTCGGAGAGATGATTTCCGATGTTAACCACGTCTCTTCGTGCGTTGCTTTTTATTTTAGAACAGAAATAGCAAAAATTTCCCCCTAATTAAAAGATTACACTGCTCAGCAAAATTAAAAAACTTGGATGATTTTTAGGTTATGGCCGAATCATGGGCGCTATGAACTTTATATTATATATTTGTATACTGGCCTATATAGTAGACACCCTAAGCATACGCGATATGCAATATGAAGATTCTACGACTTCTCCTGATGACGTAATTACTGCTTGAAATGGTCAAAATACACAATTTTTACAAGGTCCGTTGTATGTCTTCTATATTTTTATACCCTCAGCCTTTAGGCTACACTTTGATACGATGAAAATGTGCCTCATCGAAATAATGGTTTTAGACCCCAAGTATGTTTGGACGAAATGTGTTTCAGACAAATTGGAGTCGATATAGCCATGTCCGTCCGTCTGTCTGTCCTGCTGGCTGGAGCGCACGATAACTCTCGAACGGATGAACCGATTCGGTTCACATTTTGGCTTTCGTAATATTTTGTCCAAACTTAGTTTAAGTTCGAAGATGAGCTACATCGGTCCACTCCTTCCGGTACCTCCCCCACAAAAGTTCGAAAATGTTCGGAAAGTTTGTGCGCACGATAACTCTTGAAGGGAGAAACCGATTTGGTCCATACTTTGTATAGAGTAAACTTTCTACCAGAGTAATATGAGGAGTAATATGAGGTTCCAATATGGTGACAATAGGTTATCTCCTTCGGGTACATCCCACACAAAATTTCGGAAAAGTTCGGTTTAGGGCCTGGTCTCGAATCGCTTTGATTTTGGTTGTAGCAACTTATATTCAGTGCCCTCTATACGACTGTGCAAGTTTCATCTGGAGGAAGTCAATATTTCCTGAGAAAATAGCCTGAAAGGGGCAAAAAAACCCCTATGACACCGAATGTAATGGTTTGAGCGCAAATAACTCTCGAACGGATCTGCCGATTCAGTCCAAAATTTGGCTTTCGTAATATTTTGTGCAAACATAGTCTATGTTCGATGATAATCCAAATCGGTCCATTCCTTCAGGTACCTCCCCCACAATAGTTCAAAAATGTTCGGAAGCGCACGATAACTCTTGAAGGGAGTGAACGATTTGGTCCAAACACATCTTAATACATATACCAGATATAGATCTGGTTCAAGTATGGACTATATTTGTCCACTCCCTCGGGTACCTCCCACACAAAATTTCGGATAGGTTCACTTTAAGACCTGCTCTCGAGACACTTTGATTTCTGTTGAAGCAACTTGCATTCGCTATCTCAATTACGACGATAAATGTTTCTTCAGGGTCAAGTCCGTACTTCTTGAGGAAACAGCCCGAAAGGTGTAAAAACCCCTATGTGTAGTCGCTGGAGAGCACGAAAACTTCTTCTTCCCCTTAGGGTACCTCCCCCACAAAAGTTCAACATTCGTGTCGAAATGCAGTTTAGGGTCTCTTCGAAGATGCTTTGGAAATGAATGCCGATGCTGTTCATTGTTGTCCTGCTGTTTACAGTCATATTATGTTTTGCTTCCTGGCATATTGGTCCAAAAGTTATAAGATAATCCACTGAAATAACTAGTGTGACCAATATATATCAGAAAGATATGACTTTCAAAATCAGATCCACTTTCTATGTCGTCTATTCATTTAAGTAGCCCCTCCGCAAAACTTTAATCCTAATCCACATTATCGTCGGCAAGTTCAAAGGTACAAAATGGCCACAAAATTCTAAAAAGACCCGAAATACATTCGATCTGTCTGTAGATTAATATTTCAATTCACATAGGCTGAGGGTATATCTCTGTCGGCAAAGCCGACTGATTCTTTTTTAATTGTTTGATATATAATCGCCATAATTATTTCAGAAACATTTTGTATCGAGCGTACAACATCTTCTTGATATATTCGTGTCGAAAAAACTCACAAAAATATTTAGTTGTATCCGAGAATAACGAAACCTAGGTAAAAATCGTGGGTGACGTAGGGGATGGAAGATACCAAGGAACGGTCCTGACCTGCTTTAACATGGCAAAGCCCAGGATTTATCTTGGTCCCTCTTTCATCTCTCACTGACCTCCCCGTGGAGAACTGCCTGGGAAACTGCCTTTAACACCCGTTAAAGGTAGTGAGCTCACATGTGCCGCGCGTTCACCCATAAGAACGTTAAAAACGAACCCCGCGATCTGCGAATCTGCACCTGGAATGTTCGCACTCTTTATGGTATGAGGCTCATGGGCTTTGATAGACAACTGGCCCAACTGCCTAATCAAAGCACTCCTCGTCCCGATAACATATCAGAACAATGGCAAAACATTGCCCACTCCATGCAAGCAGCCTCAAAATCAGTACTTGGATACCAGAGACCTCAAGGAATCCATGGTATGATCAGGAGTGTCGTGCTGCTACCGAAGAGAAAAATGCGGCATATAGGGCTATTTTACAATCAGTAGCAACGCGTAACGCACGTCTTTTCCGCAGGAAAAAGAGAGAGATGGAAAAGCAGGAGTGTGAACAATTCGAGATGTACAGGAGACTGAATGAAGTACGAAAATTCTACCAAAGAGTGAAACATCAAACTTATGGCTTTGGAACTGGCACATCCTCCTGTAGAGATCATCAAGGTAATTTGGTAACTGATACCGATAGTGTGCTAAGGATATGGAAAGAGCATTTTTTCAAACTGTTGGTATCCAATAGTAGCGAAGTCGACGAAGATACCACAGATCCAATTCCAGAAGATGGTATTGAATGTATACCACCCGGACAAGATGAGGTAAAGACAGCAATAAACCGGCTGAAGAATAATAAGGCAGCAGGAACTGATTTCCTATCAGCCGAGCTGTTTAAAACCGGAGGCGACATGCTGATAAGGTGTATGCATCAGCTAGTTAGCTCCATCTGGCCGGAAGAACGCGTACCCGACGATTGGAACCTGAGCATCCTGTGTCCCGTCCATAAGAAAGGAGATAAGACTTTATGCTCCAACTATAGGGGCATAAGTCTTCTCTCTATCGCCTACAAGATCGTGTCAGGGATGTTGTGCGAACGACTAAAGTCCATGGTAAACGAAATAATTGGACCATACCAATGCGGCTTTAGACCTGGCAAGTCCACCATTAAGCAGATATTTACCCTGCGGCAAATCCTGGCGAAGACCTAAGAAATGGAGATCGACACCTACCACCTTTTTGTCGATTATAAAGCAGCCTTCGACAGCCCGCTACATTCAAAGGCATTCCAAGCCATGTCTGAATTTGGTATCCCCGCAAAGCTCATTCGGCTTTGTAAAATGACTCTAACGGACACAAGATCTTCAGTTAAAATAGGAAAGAACCTCTCCGAAGAGTTTTGTACCAAAAGAGGTTTCAGACAAGGAGACAGCCTTTCGTGTGATCTTTTCAACATCCTGCTAGAAATGGTTATACGAGAGCCAAACGACAAAAGAAGTGGCACAATCTACACCAATGGCCACATGTTACTTGCTTATTCTGATGATATAGACATCATGGGACGATCAGTAAAAGAAGTAACCGATACCTTTATGAAGGTCGAAGGAGAATCTGCTAAGGTGGGTCGATCTGGCGGTAAACGGCGAGAATACCAAGTTTATGGTGTCGGCGCGCAATGCGTCCATTGAGATCGGACCAACTGTGGAGGTTGGTTCCCATAATTTTGAGGTAGTACAAGACTTCGTATACCTCGGCACCGCCGTAAACACAACAAACGACATCAGTGTGAAATAAAAAGAAGAATTATATTGGCCAACAGATGCTACTTTGGATTAAGTAAGCCGTGCTGATGTATGGTTCCGAAGCATGGGTAATAAGGCAATGCCTGGCGTGTTTGAGTGAAAATTTCTTCGAAAGATCTACGGACCGATCTGCGTTGACGGTGAATATCGACGTTGTATGAACCACGAGCAGTATATGCTATACAACGACGTCAATATAGTTAAACGTATCGAGATGCAGCGATTGCGTTGGCTAGGCCATATAATAAGAATGAGCGATGATGAACCCGCTAAAAGGCGTATAAATTCGAGCCACATGGCGGTGCACGCAGAACTGGCAGGCCAAAGAATAGATGGCCCAAACAAGTGGATGAAGAGATGACAAGACGCGGTATTCCAAAAAGCGAAGCACAAAACAGAGAGAATTGGAGATCTTTTCTTAGTTCGGTCTATATAACAAATGTTCTGTAATGGACCAGCTAAGTAAGTAACTTCGCTTCATAAAGGTGATTGCTCAACGGATCAAGTATACGCCCATCTATCACAAAGTGTGTAATATTCAAAAATCTTACTAAATTGAAATGTTAACATTTATTTATCATCAACTTTACTCCAAAAAATATTGTTTTGAATAACAACAAAAATTAAATTGAAACTAATTCACACTGGTACTTAATGACTTTGCAAATATTTAGATAGAAACCGATTTGAAATTTGACACCAACAACATAGACGAAATTCCACAAAAGACATACGCACACCCACACATTCACATGGATATTTTGAAATCCGAAATGGTATTGTATGAAATAATTCCAACATTTACTTTAACAATTACAATTCAAACAATAGGATCCTGATACAGATACAACTCATCTGCATATAATATTGCTGTACAACGTACCACTGAATGAATGGCTACTCTGCCCTGATCTAAATTGCAACTCCCATGGAACATGTGTTCTAGGCAATCATTTATAGTCTTGCTCATCTTTGGACACATGGATGAATGTTCGTTCGTTCTTGTGTGGTATAATATGGAGTAGTTTGTTTGTATTTAAATAATAGACTTCTCAAAACACAACACAATGGACGCTTGTACAACAAAAATTTAATATATACAAAACGCCTCACTTACCACTCACTGGCTGGCTAGAGGTCCTGTCCTGGCAATGACGAAGACTAACTGAATGAGGTCTACAATGAGTGAATTGTTTGGTAGAGCTTTAGGCCACAAATTCTGCATTTGATATACAGAGACAGATACATACATATAAATAAGACAAAATGTACACACATTCTCAGTTGAAAGTTGTTAGAATTCCCTTTAAGAAGTTAGGCCAGAGGTTAAAAGCCACAGCTACAACAAATAGATGCAAATGTTGCCAGGGGTTGAGAGAGGTCATGTCCAGTAGACAAATGAATTTAAATAGTAAATAGTTGTTCAAATAATAAATACAAATAACATTTTGTTGAAATTAAAATTTAACAAGTTTTCATATTCGGATATAAGGAGGATAGTTTAAGGGAATATTACAAGTTCATTTATAGATTGCACAAAAGAGGTAAGATATTTAACTTCGCAATCGGTCAACTCCTATGCATGTAACATTTCATCGTTAAAATTGTACAAAGATAGATATTTTCAACATCATTTATGTAAATAACCGCGTAGCTCTACTGGCATGAAATATGTTATACCATGTCTCGGGGGTATTAGTTGTTTTAGTATTACTATATAATCGTATTATTTTGAAGGATCTGACCAAAAAACATTCCTTTCCACACACTTCTTGCATTTGTATTGAGTAGCTTTGCAATTACATGCCACCAGACCAAGCCAGGTCAATATGGTATAAATAAATTCTAGGAGAATACGAGAAAAATCCTTCTTATATTGCAAGAATTCTACTTGGGCGGGGTATTTGGAACATTTAACTCTTAATTTACAGATGAATCTAGAATAAAACAAATAAAAAGTATGAGTCGGCTTTGTTCACCCACCCATTAAACCCCAAGACAATTTAAAATAAGAAATTTTGAAATTCATTTATTTATTTATACTTAAGTGCACTTAAGAAATATAGGGAAAACAAAAAAACAAGTAAAAAAGTGTCAGTCGGTATACCCTCAGCCAAAGTGAATTGAAACATTCATCTACGTACAGATAGAATGTATTTAGCGTCTCTTCAGAATTTTGTGGCCCTATTTTCAACATTTGAACTTGCCCATTTTTGTGGATTAGGAATTAACACAAAAGTTGAACTTTTGTGGGGGAGGTACCCTTAGGAGGACCGATATGGGCCATTTTAGAAGTTATACTAAATTTTGACAAAATATTACCAGATCCAAAGTTTGGACCAAATTGGTTGCACCATTCAAGTGATATCGTCCAAACATTTTAGTGAAATTTTTTAAATATTGGGGAGAAGTACCGGAAATTGGGGACCGGTATTGCTCCATGAAACTAAGTTGGGATGAAATACGACGAAGACCAAATGCTGTACCAAATCGGTAGAACAGTTCGAGAGCCACATATGGTGACATAGGGCTTTTTACACCCTTCGGGATGTTTTCCCAAGAAATATGGACCTGCTCCTGAAAAAACTTTTACCGTCGTAATGGAGGTAGCGAATGCAGGTCTTTAAGTGAACTTATAGTGTGAGAGGTACCGGAAGTAGTGGACGAATATAATCCATATTTGAAACTGATCTATATCTGGAAGATATATTAGGATGTGTAAAGTATGGACCAATTCGGCCACTCCCTTCAAGAGTTACCGTACGAACAATTTTTCTGAACATTTCTGAACTTTTGTGGGGGAGTTACCTGAAGGAGTGGGCCGATATGGCTTATCTTCAAACTTAAACTATGCTTGGACAAAATATTACGAAGGCCAAATTTTGGACCGAACTGGCAGATCCGTTCGAGATTTATCTTGCGCTCCTCCAACCACTACACACGGTGTCATAGGGGTTTTTTGCACCTATCAGGCTATTTTCTCAGGAAGTATGGACTTGCCCCTTATGAAACTTGTACCGTCGTATGGGGTACAGCGAATACAAGTTCCTACAACAAAAATCAAAGCGATTCGAGAGCAGGTCCTAAACTGAACTTTTCCGAAATTTTGTGTTGGAGGTACCCGAAGGAGTGGACCGATTGAGTCCATATTTAAACTTCATCTAAGTCTGGTAGAACTTTCACGATGTACAAAGAGTGGACCAAATCGGTTGCTCCCTTCAAGAGTAATCGTGCGCACAGATTTTCCGAACATTTTCGAACTTTTGTGGGGGAGGTACCAGCAGGAGTGGACCGATACAGCCCATCTTCGAACTTAAACTAAGTTTGGACAAAATATTACGAAAGGAAAAATTTGAACCGATTCGGTTCATCCGTTCGAGAGTTATCGTGTGCACCAGCCAGACAGGCGGACGGACATTACTCAATCGACTCCAAATTGTCTGAAACACATTTCGTCCAAACATACTTGGTGTCTAAAACCATTATTTCGGTGAGGCACATTTTGCCCGTATGAAAGTGTATATGGTAATATTCAAAAAAGTTTTTCAATCGTTGAAGTTGAGGTTCACCATTTAATAAGTCGCGAACTGTTAATATATTTTATAAAATATGAATATATTTATATTAATTGAAGTGTTTTAGCCACGATCTCATAATATGGACCATAACAAATAATTTTCGTGGAAGCTGCGTTGCACAGTGGCTCAGAATCGTTTTTTCCTGGTCAAAATTCTGTAACTTTTGAACGGATAGAGATATATTCATAATATATTCATAATTTTTTGTTAGACAGATAACACAATCAGCTTTCAGACGAATTATAAGCGGTCAAGTTCGGTCTGGTAGTTGCTGGGAAATTTAAGGTCAAAGTTAAACTTTTGAGTTTTTAACTATTTTTCATCAAAATATGAGTGTTTTTGTGGTTTTTATATCTTCCTATGTATTAAAGATGGTCAAACATGAACAAATAAACAAAATAATTACCGTATTCGAACCTGATCTATATCTGGTAGTTATTATGAGAATGTGTAAAGTATGGACCAAATCGGTCACTCCCATCAAGAGTTATCGTGCGCACAATTGTTCCGAATATTTTTGAACTTTTGTGGGGTAGGTACTTGAAGGAGTGTACCGAAATGGCTTATCTACGAACTTAAAGTAAGTTTGGAAACAATATTACGAAGGCCAAATTTTGGCCGGAATCGGCATTTCCGTTCGAGAATTATCTTGCGCTTCCACACATAAACATGGTGTCATAAGGTTTGTTTTTCAACTTTCAGGCTATTTTTTCAGGAAGTATGGACTTGCCCCTGAGGAAACTTATACCTTCGTATAGGGACAGTGAATGCAAGATGCTACAGCAAAAACCAAGGCGATTCGAGAGCAGGTCCTAAACTGAACTTTTCCGAAATTTTGTGTGGGAGGTACTCGAAGGAGTCTACCGATTGAGTTCATATTGGAACCTCATCTAAGTCTGGTAGAAATTTCATAATGTGCAAATTATGAACCAAATCGATTGATCCCTTCAAGAGTTATCGTACGCACAAATTTTCCGAACATTTTCGAACTTTTGTGGGGGAGGTACCGGAAGGATTGTACCGATATAATCCATCTTTGAACTTGAACTAAGTTTAGACAAAATATTACGAAAGCTAAATTTTGTACCGCATCGGCAGATCCGTTCGACAGTTATCTTGCGCTCCAACCACTACACACGGTGTCATAGGGTTTTTTGTACCTTTCAGGCTATTTGCTCAGGAAGTATGGACTTGCCCCTAATGAAACTTACAGCGTCGTATAGAGGACAGCAAATACAACTTGCGTAAACAAAAATCAAAGCGATTCGAGACCAGGTCCTAAACTGAACTTTTCCGAAATTTTGTGTGGGAAGTACCGGAAGGAGTGGACCGATTGAGTCCATATTGGAACCTCATCTAAGTCTAGTAGAAATTACACGATGTGCAAAGTATGGACCAAATCGTTTATTCCCTACAAGAGTTATCGTGCGCACAAGTTTTGCGACAATTTTTGAACATTTGTGAGGGAGGTACCTGAAGGAGTGGACATATATAGCCCATCTTCGAACTTAAATCGAATCTGGACAAAGTTTTTCGATACCCAAAATTTGAACCGAATCGATTGATCCGTTCGAGAGTTATCGTACGCACCAGCCTGCCAGGCAGACAGACAGACAGACGGACGGACATTGCTAGATCTACTCAAAATTGTCTGAAACGGATATCGTACAAACACACTTGGGGTCTAAAACCATTATTTCGATGAGGCACATTTTTGGTCGTATCAAAGTGTAAATACCCTCTTTAGCCTAAAGGCTGAGGGTATAAAAATGGGAAAAATGTGTTGAAGTAAACATGTTTTTTGTGTTCTTTCTTGATTTCTGGCCAAACTACGCAAAACTCAAACCTGTGCTCAAAGAGAGAACTAAAGAATACCCCTTGGGCAACATGGTTCTAGTGTATGATTTTCGATATATACACTGCATCCCTCTAAAATCGATGCTGACATTTTGAAGTTTTGATTACAGTGTTTTTCGAATTTTTCTTATAATTAGAAGGTGCAACTAGATAATAAACAAAACTAGAATATAGGATTGTAGAACTCGCGATTCCACGTCGTTCGAGGTATATCTCATGAGTGTGCTCCGTACAGCTTCCTAGTAATTGGAGTCCAAAGGCGAAAATTTGGTGCGTAAATTTTCTGAAAAAAACCTATTTTTGACTTTAAAATTTACAACTGTCGTACAGGTACCCCTGAACCCCGCATGATTTTAGTTTTTTTACGTGCCAGATCTAATAAGCCCTTCCACGTTCGAATACATCCACTAAAACGCCGGATATAGATACCTTGAAAGTAGGAAAATCTGCAAAAATATATTTTGACAATTCCGCGAGTTGAACCGCGATTTTCTTTGATTATTTTTACATAAATGTAATCCTTTTTACGCGATTATTATATTTGCCAAAAACGTGTGTCACAAATTACAAAGATTCGGGAGTAATATTCCTATATATCCCAAAATAGAATGTGGTGGCACATCCGCAGTTCTTGACGAATCTGTCTAAAATAATTTATATTGACGTATTTTTAATAGGCGGCCATTGAAATCGGATGCACCTTATAATCATATGCACATCGCGTAATTTTTGCCCACTTGAATAGACATGGACTCCTGTCTATATTGATAGACATGGACTCCCTGTATCCGAAAAGCACATGCACCTCAACTGATCGCAAAAAGCAAATATACTTTCAAGATGACAAATTATTTTCCTTGTAATAGTTTTAGCAAAATACATCAGGTTTTGTATGGAAAATTAGCGAAGTAGTAGAATAACTCCCAAAAACATTTCTCCAATTTTTCGCATTAAACCAAAATATATATTTTTGAAATAAATTTCAACAATAAGTTTTCGCCTTTTGTTGTTGCTGTAATATGCATGCAATGAACCCAATCTTTATAATTTTGGTCTCACATTTGTCTATGCGTTGTCTAGATTCTGTACGTATTTTCAATTTATTTTTTAGAGATTTTTATGGACTCTGAATTAGAATAAATAAAATTTACCCCAAGATTTCTTCATTATTTTTTTATTTTCCGCGAAAATAAAAATAAATTTTGCAAATATTTTAGCATCTACGGATAGATATCAAATTCTGTAACGATTTATGTATAAATTGTTTTATTACAACCCAAAGGGAATTTTTAAATATTTTTTCTTTATAAGGAAACAAAACCCCCTATAACTTTTGGGTGCAGCATCCAATTTTGTGAACCCGAACATATTTGAAAACACAATTTTTTCTTAACGTAAGTACCAAAAATCTCGGATGTGCTCGCAAAAAAAAATTATTTTTTCAATGGTATTGAAAAGGAAATTTGAAATTTACCATATACCGTTTCTAGCCTAAAGGCTGAGGGTATAAAAATACACATAATCAGGTGAAACGGCTTAAATAAACGTATTAACCGGGTCTGTCTCCAAAAAAAAAAATATATATATATATGTTTTGTTGAAGACCGAAATTATACCTATATTTAAAAAAAAATCCAATAAGATCGGAGCGTGTTTAGTAGAGTTATTCCATGTTAGAGTCATTTTATTTCGGTATTTTGAGGTTTTTAGGTACAATGTTTGACAGAACTACCCGTAATTTGACATTTGATATTCCCTGCAGTCTCGAAACTTCTCCACCAAAAATTTTCAACATGGGTACATGGTTAGGTATAGCTCCCTTACAACGGTACCTCCCAATTTTATTTTGAGGATTTTAGCTAAATTTTGACGAAACTATTTGTAATTTGACATTTCAGCCTCCCTACTGTCACGAAACTTCTCCGCTAAAATTGTTCAACATATCTCCATGTTTCAGATTAGTCCACATATGCATAACGGTAGCACCCAATTTTCGGAATTTTGAGGACAATTTTTCGACTGAAATGCCTGTAATTTCACATTTGAAGTTCCCTGCAACCACGAAACTTCTCGACCAAAAGTTGACCTATATTCAACGTCAGATAAAACTATAGCACCGATTTCAGTTTTTTAGTTCTTATCTACATTTTTATGCAAGATTGGAAATTTTTTGGCATTTGTGGGTCCTACTGCTTAAACCTTCTCTATCAATAATTGCGTACAAGGTGGACCTTGTGGCATAGCCCCATATAGCAATACCGCCAGTTTTTAGCTGATCGTATTAGCTAAAATTCGGTATGTCCACATAAAATTGTTAAAATTAATTATTCTATATAAGTACAGAATATTTCATGGTGGAGGGTATAAAAAGTTCGGCCCGGATTTTTAACAACGGCGGCGTGACGCTACAGTGATCACTGGCCAACTCGGAAATTTGTGAACTATTTATTATAGCCACCGAGACTCTCCCTTTGTAACTGTCCGCTTCTGCTTATTTACTTCACATTTATCCGATGTACCTACTGTGCTTTCCACAATAGCAACCAAAGATGGGACCACTAGCATTGAGCATTAATCCTCCCCAATAAGTCAGGTTTTTTATGTGCACAGTTAAGTGTAAATATTATAATAATAATTATAAAATCAAACTAACAAAATGTCCCTAAAAATAAAGTCAGCAAAACGCTCATAGTTAATAATATTTTGAAAATCACTGTCTATCCTTAAATTGTGGCTTGGCCTAAATGTAGAATTAACTCCTGTGGATTAAACAACTCAAATTCACAAACTTTATATTTAAATTTCAATTTTATAAAAGTAAAATTCTGAAAATCATTAAAAGTTTAAATAGAAAATGCAATTTTGGTTATGAAAGGGTATCATTAATAACGTATTCAACAACATATGCAACCACTCCCGAAAAAAGTAATGCGTCGGAAAGGCTTTGAATGTGGGCAATGTACATTGAATGGATTTTCGCCAGTTGCCAACATATGCAGATGGTAGGTAAAACTGTTGATGATGATGATGCAGGCTGAACGACATCGACGATGATGAGACTAAACACAATAAACTCTCAACAACGATGACAGCGCAACGATTAATCATTTCAAGGAAACAAAAAAAAAATCAAAGGAAAAGAATACAGTGTTAATGTGGAATAAATTTATATACAATTTGGGCAAAACAAACTATTTATTTGTTGGGAGACTAAAGTACGAGTGTAAATATAAAAACAATAAATAATCTTATTTAAGACTTCAGAAAATCAAACTAACTTCTTAGCCAATTTC
Organism: Musca autumnalis; assembly: GCF_047663935.1. Lineage (NCBI taxonomy): Eukaryota > Metazoa > Arthropoda > Insecta > Diptera > Muscidae > Musca > Musca autumnalis. The sequence goes on along the minus strand of NW_027411866.1, from coordinate 191,635,354 downwards.
TATTTGATAATTATCATTTTGTTAACAATTACATAAAAAAGACGATCACAGTTCTTCTCCCAGGGGAAAACTTTTGAACTCGTAATGAGCTCGAGATTACAATTAGAAGAAGGGAAGATATTCCTTAACTAATGTGTTGTGTTTGCTTTGTTTTTCATGTGTCATAGATGTTGGTCTCTTAAACTTCAAATATGCGCGCACAATGCTTTGAAAATTGGTTTTTGCTCGATATATTTATTTTTGTGTGATATATTGAATAAATCAAAGTATATTTTGCGGCAATTAATGGGAATACCGCCAACCATTTCCATAGGGAGAAGACGAACCGTCCACAGCTATCGCCTGTTGACTTTGAATTTTAAACATCTATTTGTACGTAGAATTTATGAAAAAAGCAAATGCGAATTTTAACAAATAAAATGTCGTTGTGTTGCATTTAAGAAACATTTAGCAATTAGTGGTGAAACCGGTTGCAAAACATGTGTGTGAACATGTGGCACTCACACAACGTACTTGAAAAAGCCAAGATAAAAATAGCAACAGCAAAAACAAGTTTTATTAAGATGCAACCCAAGCATTGAGTTTAAATTGTCGTCACCACCAGTCATTGTAGTGTCTGTCTGTCTGCCAACTTTTTCTGATGCCACAAGCTATGGGTGACGAGAGCTCATCAGTTGAGTGGCATTCTTCTGTTTGTATACATCATTACTGAATGTGTCATTTCATATGTTTTTACGGTCGATTTTTATAAAAGAAGAAGTAAACAGTAAAACAGTATCAATCAGTCGGTTTCAACAACAGTCAAGTAGTGCGATTCTCTAACTCATTTTCTGAGTTACCGACAAAAATCGGTAAAATTAAAATGCTTATAATTTCGGGAATAACCCAGCCACCTAGGCCGCCCCTTATTAAATATGTATACCCTCAGCATTTATGCTAACGAGGGTATATACCGGGGATGGAATATTCAGTACAATAGTACTTGTTTCAGTACCATTTCTCTATAAAAAGTACCGAAGTACCCCCGCGGCCAATTCAGTACCATTTTCATACTCTAGTCTAGAAAAATTTTATGTGGAACTAAAAATGCAACATTCAAGATAAAATTGGTAGAAATATTAAAAATGTGGATATAAGTTGGGACTATACCAAAAAATGAACCTATATTGATCATTTTCTTCGTGGAGTTCTTCCACCCTTTGAGAATCCGAAATATCAAGTTACAGTCACAACGGTAGGCTAATCATTTAAAAGACTTCACATCGAGCGGTATCGAAGTACATTCCAATATGAGAATCTGCAATACCTCTTCTATGGGGGCTATCGGTGCTGAAAAACTATCGACAGTCTGACCATCGTTTTGATTATTGACGAAAAAAAGTTTAAATCGTCCACCAAAACATTTTTTTGTTTTTGACTAACTGTCATGATTATTTAAAAAATAATTTGTTCCGAGTTAAATATAAACAAAGCTTGACAACAGCGATGAAAACGATAGTCGGACTATCGATAGTTTGCCAGTTATTTAAAACGTGTATCTATACCCACATTTTCTATAGGAATGTTTAATATCCATCTCTAATACAAATATCTAATTTCAGTAATTTCGATGGGATAATAAGGCTCAAACTTTTAAAATACCGTTCTATGGGGACTATATCAGAACGTAGACCCGCACTAACAAATTTCTGAGGGAGAGTTATGTAGCCCCAACGAAGACTAAATACCAAATTTCAATAATTTTGGTATGATAATGTGACTCTAACCTTCAAAATACCGAAAATCGGGAGGTACTACCGTATGGGAGCCATATCAAAACGTGAACCGATAGATCCCATTTTCAATACCAAACTTCCTAGTAGTAATTGAAGCTTCTGTACCAAATAAAAACGCACCATATTAAATATTGAGAGCTGTATCAGGAATTCAACAGACGTGGACCTGGTTGAAGACTTTATAGGGTCTCCGACGAATATTTCGATGTCTTACAAACGGAATGACTAATTTAATTAAACCCACCTGTATGGTAAAAAAATATATACCGTTTTGAAACATTCTTCAGATGGCATAGATGTAAGTCTTTGTTTACTGAATAATATTTTTTTTATTTTTGTCCTTAATAAAAAGTACCTTTTCAATGAAAAAAGTACCATTTTAGTACTGTTTGAAATTTTTAACTTTCCATCCCTGGTATATACACTTTCATACGGGCAAAATGTGCCTCATCGAAATAATGGTTTTAGACCCCAAGTATGTTTGGACGAAATTCGTTTCAGACAATTTAGAGTTGATTTAGCAATGTCAGTCTGTCTGTCTGGCAGGTGCGCACGATAACTCAAATGTTGGCTTTCGTAATATTTTGTCCAAACTTAGTTTAAGTTTGCAGATGAGCTATATCGGTCCACTCCTTCGGGTACCTCCCCACATAAGTTCGAAAATGTTCGGAAAATTAGTGCAGACGATAACTCTTGAAGGGAGTAACCGATTTGGTCCATACTTTGCGCATCGTGGAATGTATACCAGACTTAGATAAGGTTTCAATATGGACGCAATCGGTCCACTTCATCGGGTACCTTCCACACAAAATTTCGGAAAAGTTCAGTTTAGGGCCTGCACTTGAATCGCTTTGATTTTTGTTGTAGCAACTTGTATTCACTGCCCCCCATACGACGGTACAAGTTTCATCAGGGGCAAGTCCATACTTCCTGAGAAAATAGCCCGAAAGATGCAAAAATCGCTATGACACCGTTTGTAGTGGTTGGAGCGCAAGATAACTCTCGAACAGATCTGCCGATTCGGTCCAAAATGTGGCCTTCGTAATATTTTGTGCAACCTTAGTTTAAGTTCGAAGATAAGCCATATCGGTCCACTCCTTCAGGTACCTCCTCCACAAAAGTTCAAAAATGTACGCACAATAATTCTTGATGGGAGACACCGATTTGGTCCATATTTTACATATTCTAATATATCTACCAGATATAGGTCAGGTTCGAATATGAGCTATATTCGTCCACTCCTTCGGGTACCTTCCACACAAATTTTTGGATGAATTCACTTTAAGACCTGCTCTCGAATCACTTTGATTTTTATTGAAGCAACTTGCATTCGCTACCTCAATTACGGCAGTAAAAGTTTTTCAGGGGCAAGTCCATACTTCTTGAGAAAACACCCGAAAGTTGTAAAAAGCCCCTATGGCGCCATATGTAGTGACTGGAGAGCTCGAACAGAATACTACGTTCGTCCACAGTTTGGTTATCGTAATATTTCTTCGAATATTAGATGCAATTCGAAGTTGATGCTTATAGCTCCACTCCTTCCGGTACCTCCCCCACAAAAGTTCGAAAATATTCGCTAAAATGGTACGCGCGATATCTCATAGACGTAGAAACCGATTTGGTCTAAACTTTGGATCTCGAAATACTGTCGAAACTAAGTTTATATTCAAATTTGGGCCCTATCTGTCCGATCCTTGAGGTACCACCTACAAATTTGCTGTAATCCGGTACCAGCAGTTATTATTGCATAATAAGCATCCCCACGAAAAATTGTCAGTATTTGTCCATGATTTGGTTTACTTACCATATGTATGATTTATATATAGATTTATTTGGGCAGATGTCAACCAAATATTCTAACCGAAGAGGTTATAATAATGAACTCGGAGTTCAGAACACCACCGTATAAAGAAATTTTATATCGGTCCACTTTTGACTACAGCCCACAGTGGAAAAAAATACCGATCTAGCGCGCCAAAAGTCAAAAAAATCACATACGCCAATTTAAAAACTATTATTGCAGTATTAATCTAAGATGTCCACAGAATGCAACGGCATTTAATATAATTTATTTTGTTTAGCCGATAGCCTTAGATGCTAGTGCTATTTTTTATATAATTTTATTGTAATTTTTTATTATAATAAACATTTGAAATAAATTAATAAATAAATAAAATAATTTATTTTGCATCAGTCTAAGCGGAATAACGGTCCATTTTTGGTTGACATTTTTTGAACTAGTTTTCATAATACAGTTTAGTAGTAAATTTATGATCGTCGCAAGCACTCATCCTACAAAGTAATTTTAAAGCTTTACTGAATTTAACATTTCGTGAAGCAGGTGATTTAAAAAATGTTGAATATAAGATGTTATTTATTGCAACTCGGATTTTACACTTAAAACATGTGACATCCGATTTTTTTCCAAATTGCGCACTTTGTTAAAGCTATTACTAAGGAGTGTCGAGGGATGGCGCGTAGATTTTTTATTTTATTTTTAGTACACATAGTTCTTAATCAATTTGTAAAATTTTAGCTGCAACAAACTGCAACATTTTATTTTATTACTATTTTTATTAATAGTATTTTTTTATGTAAAAATGCTGAAATTAGGGCGGTACCTTTCTATGGGGGCCATTCTCCGTCGGAATATTTTATACCACCAACGAAGACTAAATGTCAACTTTCAGCTATTTCGGTTGGATAATGTGGCTAAAATCTCAAAAATTACCGATATCGGTAATGTGGTAGAAATCTTTAAAATATCGAAAATCGATAGGTACCATTCTACGGTAAAAATACAAATTTACCAAATATATGAATAAATGAAGTAAAATTGTCAATTTATAGCTGTTCATATCGAATTTATGGGCAAACATGCAATAAAACATAGGTTTGTACTTTTGGCGTGCTAAATCGGTACTTTTTTCCACTGTGCAGCCACCATCATACCACCATCCTTTTTCGGTTTTTATAAGCTTTAATCACCTTTTTCTGCAGAATTACCTGTAATAATGTATTTTTAGTTGTCAGTGCAGGGAAAATCTCCACGTTTTGGCGTGACCCAACATTAAAGTTAATACGCCCAAAAATTAGTATTTTTCTTTCACGAGTTTTAAATGCGGCTCTAAGTTACCATGACAATAGAAATCTCTAATAGTACAAAAACATTATAATGAACATAAGCGTAAGAAAGGATAATAAAAATAATTTAAAAAATTCAAAAAATATAAATTCAGCAACTATAAAAGGGAGTTAAACTTTTGGTCATAACTGCCAAAACCGCAAATTTCCGCAAAAAGTCTATACAGTTTTGAAATCTACAGGCGCTATGTTTAATTTGGTACTAGTGGCCATTCTTGCGAATTTTTGGAAAGTAACTAAAACTTTAAGGAAATCCATATATCTATATTAAATATGTTCATTCTGACCAATATTATAACCAAAATGTTTGGCAACCCTTGCCATTTTTGAGGAATTTTCAGAACTAGCAAAATGAAGCTTAGACAATTTACTAAATGATTCAACTTAAGTTAAGGCATTAATAGTAGTCCTTTGTTTCATAAATTCGCTTAGAATATAACTATTTTTTCTCATTTTTAAATACACGTTTTCTTCAAAATTAGTCATGTTTTTGAGGGTTTTTCTCCTTAAGAACCGCAAAAAATGGAAAAAATGAGTTGAGTTTCGAAAAACTTGGAATGTTTTGAAGCGATTTGCATCTTTATACCCTCAGCATTTATGCTAAAGAGGTATATACACTTTCATACGGGCAAAATGTGCCTCATCGAAATAATTGTTTTATACCCCAAGTATGTTAGGACGAAATCCGTTCCAGACAATTTGGAGTTGATTTAGCTATGTCCGTCCGTCTGTCGGTCTGTCTGGCTGTAGCGCACGATAACTCTCGAATGGATCAACCGATTCGGTCCAAAATCAGACTTTCGTAATATTTTGCCCAAGCTTAGTTTAAGTTCGAAGAAGGGCTATATCGGTCCACTCCTTCCGGTACCTCCCCCAAAAAAGTTCGAAAATGTTCGGAAAATTTGTGCGCACAATAACTCTTGAAGGAAATAACCGAGTTGATCCATACTTTGCACATCGTGAAATTTCTTCCAGACTTAAATGAGGTTCCAAAATGGACTCAATTGGTCCACTCCTTCGGGAACCTCCCACACAAAATTTCGGAAAAAATCACTTTAGGACCTGCTATCGAATCGCTTTGACTTTTGTTGTAACAACTTGTAATCACTGCCCCCATACGACGGTACAAATTTCATCAGGGGCAAGTCCATACTTCCTGAGCAAATAGCCTGAAAGTTGCAAAAAAACCCTATTACACCGTGTGTAGTGGTTGGAGCGCAAGATAAATCTCGAACGGATCTGCCAATTCGGTCCATAATTTGACCTTCGTAATATTTTGTCCAAACATAATTTAATTTCGACGATAAACCATGTCGGTCCACTCCTTCAGGTACCTCCCTCACAAAAGTTCAAAAATGTTGGGAAAAATTGTGCGCACGATAACTCTTGAAGGGAGTGACCGATGTAATCAATACCGAATAATCAATACACATCCTATTATATCTACCAGGCATAGATCAGGTTCCATTACCTTATTTCAGGGGCAAGTCCATATTTCTTGGAAAAACAGCCCGACAGGTGTAAAAAACCCTATGCCACGATAACTCTCGAACTCTTCAACCGATTTGGTCAAACATTTGGTCGTTGTCATATTGTATCCAAACTTAGTTACATGTGGCACTACCGGACCACAACTTCCGGTTCTTCTCCCCCAATAAAATGTCACTAAAATTCTAGGACGATATTACTTGAATTGGTCAACCAATTTGGTCCAAACTTTGGTTATCCTAATATTTTGTCAAAATTTAGTTTAACTTCTAAAATGGCACATATCGGTCCTCCCTAAGGGTACCTCCCCCACAAAAGTTCAACATTTGTGTCTAAGTGCAGTTAATTCCACATTTTTGTCGGCAAGTTCCAATGTTCAAAAAGGGCCACAAAATTCTGAAGAGACCCTAAATACATTCGGTCTGCCCGTAGATGAAAGTTTCACTTCACATTGGCTGAGGGTGTACCTCTGTCGGCAAAGCCGACTGGCACTTTTTATACCCTCCACCATAGTATGGAGGGTATATTAAGTTTGTTTTTCCGTTTGTAACGCATTGAAATACTCATTTGCGACCCTATAAAGTATATATATTCTTGATCAGGGTAAAATTCTGAGTCGATCTGTGCACCGTCCGTCTGTGGTAATCACTCTAGCATCCACAAAAATGGATATAGAACGATGAAATTTTGGGAAAATGCGTCTTTTGTTTGCAGGCAGGTCAAGTTCGATGATGGGCTATATCGGTCCACGTTTTGGTATAGCCCCCATATAACGGTACCCCCCCCGATTTACGGTATTTTGCCCTTTTTAGCTACATTTTCAGACCGATTTAGCTATAATTTGACATTTAGGGTTCTTAAGTGTCAATAAATTTATATAACAAAAGTTGTGGACATAGGTCCACGTTTTGCTATAGCCCCCATATAACGGTACTCCCCGATTTACGGTATTTTGCCGTTTTTAGCTACATTTTCAGACCGATTTAGCTATAATTTGACATTTCGGGTTTTTAAGTGTCAATAAACTTATATAACAAAAGTTGTGGACATAGGTCCACGTTTTGGTATAGCCCCCATATAACGGTACCCCCGATTTATGGCATTTTGACGTTTTTAGTTACATTTTCAGACCGATTTGCTATAAATTGACATTTAGGGTTCTTAAATGTCAATAAACTTATATAACATGTGGACATAGATCCATGTTTTGGAATACCCCCCATACAATGTTACCGCCCGATTTCAGGTATTTTGACGTTTAAATTCACATTTTCAGACCGATTTAGCTATAATTTGGTATTTAGAGTTCTTAGTGACCAAAAAACTTATATTCGAAATAATTATGACCGTAGGTCCATGTTTTGGTATAGCCCCATATAACGGTACCTCGGTATAACGGATTTCGGTATCCCATATAACGGATTTTCGGTATTTTTAGCATTTTACCTACAAGTTTTAACCGAATTATCTGTAATTTGAACATTTGACATTTGAAATTCTTAGTGGTCACCACACCTCTCCACCAAAAATTGTCAAGAAAGGTCGATGTATTGATAAAGCTCCCATATAAAAGTACCTCCCGATTTTCAGTAATTTGATGATTTTAGTTACAATATTAAACCGAACTAGCAGTAATTTGACATTTGAAGTTCTTAGTGGTCACAACACCTCTCCATAAAGAATTGTCAACATAGGTCCATGTTCGGATATAGCTCTCATATAACGGTACCTCCCAATTTTCAATAATTGGCAATTTTAGCTACAATTTTTAACCGAACTAACTGTAATTCGACATTTGAAGGTTGTAGTGGTCACCACACATCTGCATCAACAATTTTCAACATAGCCCCAATATAACGATACTTCCCGATTTTCGGTACTTTGAGGATTTTACTTAAAATGTTTAACCACGTAGGTCCATGTTTTGGTATAGCCCCAAAACAAACCTCCCGATTTTCCGTACCTTAGCTTTATTTTTTGGACGAACTTTCTGTAATTTGAAATTTTAAAGCCAACAAAAATTGTTCATTTAAGTTCATATTTTCGTATAGCTCACATACCTCCGAACTAGCTGTTAATGACATTTGAAGTTCCCACGTTATGTACCGATTTTCGGTATTTTGAGGATTCTAGCTACAATTTTTAACCGAATTAGGAGTTATTTGACATTAAAGGCTCCCATCAAAAACTGTCAATATAGGTCCATGTTTTATTATAACCCCCATATAACGGTACCTCCCAATTTCTCGCCCACCAAAAATTGTCAACATACATAGTTAGATATATGCACCATAAAAAAGGGCCTCCCGAATGAAGCATTTTATGTACATTATCTGACATTTTAACGTACCCACTTAAAGTTGGGGACAGGAATGAAAACTAATTATTCAATTTTAGTTCAGAATATTTTATGGTGGAGGGTATGAAAAGTTCGGCCCGGCCGAACTTAACGCTTTTTTACTTGTTTTACTTGTTTTACCTTATTTAGGTATAAGTGCTCACAAAATATCTCCGCCTAAAATTGTGGACAGGAAAGATAATAATTATTCGTTTTAGTTCAGAATATTTTATGGTGAAGTGTACAAAAGCTTCGGCCAGGCAGAACTTAACGTTTTTTTACTTGTTTTTATATCAGATTACCTTTCTCTGAATGTGGATCATATTTCCAAACCTTTAAACGGGAGACTTGTTCCCGGAAAAATCATTTTATTGAGCAAAATATCAAGGTTTTTATAAGAAATGTGTTTTATAAGAATGTGTTTCATCTTATCAGCATCCGAAGCATTCGATTGCATCCGTCGGGGTTGTCTGTGTCATATTCTATCTTATTGTGCAAATTACGACATAACTGCGCGACTCCTACTGATATTTCGAGATGTTTCAATTATCTGTCAATTTAAACCCTTTTACGCTGTTATGTCGGTGTCCGCGGAATTATTTATAGGTTTTCTTTGGCGAAAAATGATTAGAAAGTCCCGCTTTATCGACCGAAAGAAAATTCGGCGTTAATATCTCAAAAATTCGGGAAAATAAAAGTGATTGTTCTGTCCTGATGACCAAAAATAAATGCCTATTTTTCATAGAAAAGAAAATCTTTTAGCGAAAAGGTAGAAACATAACATGTGTTTGATATGGAACATCATAGACTTTAAATCCCTACAACATTAAAAAAGTAGATTCATTCGGTTCGGGATAAATAAGCTAACATTAACAAATATTTAGGTGTTATATTCTACTGACGTGGAGTGTATAACGGTAGCTCCCGATATAAGGTATTTTGTGGCTTTTAGCTCAATTTTTTTACCGAATTAGCTGAAATGTTACATTTGAGGTTCCCAATGACCAAAAAGCTTCTCTACTAAAAATTGCCAAAGTTTTGACGTTTTATGCTACATTTGCAGACCGAATTAGCTATAATTTGTCATTTAGGGTTCCCAGTGATTAATAAACTTCTCCAACAACAACAAATATGAACATTGGTCCACGTTTTATTGTAGCCCCCATACGATATTTCATGGTGGACGGTATAAAAAGTTCGGCCGGCCGAACTTACCACTTTTTTACTTGTTTTTTTTTTTTTTTCATTCCTTTTAAGCCTTATGACCTTTGTTCTGAGAAGCTTCGAAGAGTAATTGAGTAGCTTTCCGGCCACACTTTGTCTCGGTCACAAATGTGCCTCATAGAAATACTGGTTTCGTCCCCACCTTAGGTCAAGTCATCACACATTTCAGTTAATTTGGAGTCGTTCTAGCCATGTCCGTCTTTCTGGCTGGCTGGTTAACACGATAACTCTCGAAAGGAGTAACCGATATATTGTTTATTCGTGGCAAGTCCATTCTAGCATTGATAATGGCCCAAAAGATGCAAATCGTAATATTTTATCCAAACATTCACCAAGTTAAAAGAATACGCGAAGAAAAAAAGTATGATTGATCCAACAATATTTGAAGAGCAAAATATGTATTGTACACTGAAATAAAATTACGTTGTATCAATGAAATTTATCATTGATTTTGAACCAACGCAAGACTTCATTGTATTAATGAAGAAGTTTCATAAAATAACTTTCATTATTGTTTCATAGTATTAATGTGAAAGTTTCATAGCAATAATTGAATTGTAACTTCTAAATACTTTATTGAATTAATAAAGACTATAATTGCATAATTGAGGAAATTTTATTGTAATGAAGAAACTCATTATTGCAATTTAATGAAACGTTGCATTCATTCAATGAAATTCAACGTTGGTTCAAAAGCAATGAAACATTTTTCTTTCAGTATAAAGATATTGTAGATTCTGTATGTGGTATTGCGTTTCCAACAATCATTTTTGTCAATTCCAACAATAGTTTTTGTCAACTGGACAATATTATTTTCTTTTCTTCGACAGTTTTTTATTTTCTCTCTGTATTCGATGTCGTGGTGAAAAAACAATTTTGGTTAGTTTTGTTTTTTATACAGGATGATTTTATTTTTTGTTTTAGTTGATTCTTCTTTGTAGTGTAGCTCCGACAAAAGAGAAAAATACTTTTTCTCTGCGTTAAAAGTATTTGTTTAACAACTCCTTTCGCTTACGTACAATTGACTGTTCGACGATAGTCAGGAAAATGTTAACGTCCAAAAGCTCTTAAAAATCCTACATCTGGTGGCCACGATAACTAAAGGACAGGATGAGGCAAAGACAGCAATAAACCAGCTGAAGTATAATAAGTCCCTAGGAGCCGATGGTTTGCACTGATGAGGTGTGTGCATCAGCTAGTTAGCATCATCCGTCAGGAGGACCGCGTACCCGATGATTGAGACGTGAGCATCCTATGTCCTGTGCACAAGAAAAGAGATAAGGAAGTAAGGGAAATGCAGAAATAAGGTGCCATAAAATAACACTCCAAATGAAAATGAAAATGTACCCCAATTTTTTGGGAATTTTTATACCAAAAACATAAATATATAACAAGTTAGGACATTTCATTGTTATTAATCTTCAGTGAATAGCTTTTGAAAAATTTCGTTTTTGACAAAGACATAAATACAACAAGATAAGACATTTTTTTGCTATCATTCTTCAGTGAATGGGTTTTGAATTTAACATAATGTTATATTACGATATGGTGATATAACATTTTTTTTTATACAGTTTTACGTATTTAACCGAATTTACCGATCCAATTGACATAGAATTATTCTTGAATAGATCCTTGAATTCATAAATTTCGTTTCTGATACCATTACATGAAATGTTCCTCCTTGGTTGCGATTTTGAATTAACTGCAACCTGTTAAGGGTAATGTTTCTATACAAAGTTTCATAAACATTTTTTGTTGCATGCATTTTGTCTAATCATATTGTTCTATGTATTTGTTTATACCATCAACTTTTAGGCTAACAATGAACTGGTAAAACTGTTTCATCGATTGGACCATAAATACGGCCCTTTTGAGCATTTTCGTGAAATTTTGGTCACATACAAATTCAAGATAATCGATCGCCATAAAATTTCATATATAAGATTTTGGGATCAAATGGAAAAAATAAGGGGGTAGCCCTTCCAAAAAAATTGTTTTTCGTTTTTGGGCCGCCTTAATATAAGAACAAAACGTACTTCATCGAAATAATTGTTTTAGACCCCAAGTACATTTGGACGAAATCCGTTTCAGACAATTTGGAGTCGATCTGGCAATGTCTTTCTGTCTGTCTACGATAACGATAACTCTCGAACGGATCAACCTATTTGGTCGAAAATTTGGTCTTCGTAATGTGTTATCCAAACTTAGTTTAAGTTCGAAGATGGGCCATATTGGTCAACTCGTTCGGGTACCGCCCCACAAAAGTTCAAAATTTGTCGCTCACGATAAATCTCGATAGAAGTAACCGGATTGGTCCATGATTTAAAAATTTGATTTGTTTCTCAATTTTGAATAAGGTCGGTCCACTCCTTTCGGTAATTCGCATGTAAAATTCCGGAAATTCCGGCCAGCTGTCGAATCTCTTTATTGCATTTTTTGCATCTACTTGTATTCGCTGCCCCCAATACGACAGAACAAGTTTTTTCAGTGGCAAATCCATACTTTTTGGAGCACATCAGGGGGCAAATCCATACCCGAAAGCTCCAACAAATATTAAATTGGAAAAGAATCTCCCAAACATACCTAGAGTTCCAAGAAGGTATGTATTGGAAAGCATCTTTGGGTACCTCCCTCACAAAAGTTCAACAAATTTGCCTTAGTGCAGTTTAAGATCACTTCGAGGATTCTTTGCAAATTTGTACAGAAAGTACTTCTAGTGGTTCTGCTTACAGCAATATAATGTTCTTCGTTGGCAAGTCCATGCTTCTTGACAGAGCTTTCCAAAAGCTCTAAAAATTCCACGGTGAACAACTAAAGTGCCTTATAGGCACGATAACTATAAAAAGGAGTAATTGATATTGGTCCTAGCTTTGCGTATAGTAATATTTCTTTCACACTTAAATCAAGTCCGAATCTGGACTATATAGGTTCACACGTTTGGGCTCATATTACGGCAGTATATATTTTTATCGGGGTTAAGTCCCTACTGACTGAAATAATTACCCTAAAGCTTTAAAACCCCCACTGTCACCAGCTATGGCTCCTAAAGATCGATTTGGACCAATCTTTGTAAATTGCATTCTTCTTCCAAACTTATTTCAAATTCGAAGATGACTATATTTGTCTACTTCTTCCGGTACCTCCCCCATACAAGTTCAAACATTTAGGATTAAGAAGAGATTGATGCATGAAGCCTAACCCAACTGGTCTTGTAAGAGGTTTTGTTATAAGCTCGAAGCTGTCGTCTCATTTCATTGTTATTAATCTTCAGTGAATAGCTTTTGAAAAATTTCGTTTTTGACAAAGACATAAATACAACAAGATAAGACATTTTTTTGCTATCATTCTTCAGTGAATGGGTTTTGAATTTAACATAATGTTATATTACGATATGGTGATATAACATTTTTTGTTTTATACAGTTTTACGGTTTCATATATAAGATTTTGGGATCAAATGGAAAAAATAAGGGGGTAGCCCTTCCAAACAAATTGTTTTTCGTTTTTGGGCCGCCTTAATATAAGAACAAAACGTACTTCATCGAAATAATTGTTTTAGACCCCAAGTACGTTTGGACGAAATCCGTTTCAGACAATTTGGAGTCGATCTGGCAATGTCTTTCTGTCTGTCTACGATAACGATAACTCTCGAACGGATCAACCTATTTGGTCGAAAATTGGGTCTTCGTAATATGTTATCCAAACTTAGTTTAAGTTCGAAGATGGGCCATATCGGTCCACTCGTTCGGGTACCGCCCCCACTAAAGTTCAAAACTTTTCGCTAAATTGTACTCACGATAAATCTCGATAGAAGTAACCGGATTGGTCCATGATTTAAAAATTTGATTTGTTTCTCAATTTTGAATATGGTCGGTCCACTCCTTTCGGTAATTCGCATGTAAAATTCCGGAAATTCCGGCCAGCTGTCGAATCTCTTTATTGCATTTTTTGCATCTACTTGTATTCGCTGCCCCCAATACGACAGAACAAGTTTTTTCAGTGGCAAAACCATACTTTCTGGAGCACATCAGGTGGCAAATCCATACCCGAAAGCTCCAACAATTTTGAATTGGAAAAAATTCTCCCAAACATACCTAAATCAATTTTTTTTTCAATTTTTTTTTTTTGAGTCTTTTCGAAAAATATGAAGAAGTTCACAATTGCATAAAAAATAATAACTTAAAAGTATTACGTGTTGTTTTAATTACAATATGTGAATGTAAAATAATCATTGCAGCAACTAGCTTATTTTATAAACTGGGGAAACGTGTTAAATAGAAACTGTAATGGTATACCGAGCTTGCTCCCGGCTCTTTCATATCTAGAAAACATACCTAAAGTTCCAAGAAGGTATGTATTGGAAAGCATCTTCGGGTACCTCCCTCACAAAAGTTCAACAAATTTGCCTAAGTGCAGTTTAAGATCACTTCGAGGATTCTTTGCAAATTTGTACAGAAAGTACTTCTAGTGGTTCTGTTTACAGCAATATAATGTTCTTCGTTGGAAAGTCCATGCTTCTTGACAGAGCTTTCCAAAAGCTCTAAAAATTCCACGGTGAACAACTAAAGTGCCTTATAGGCACGATAACTATAAAAAGGAGTAATTGATATTGGTCCTAGCTTTGCGTATAGTAATATTTCTTTCACACTTAAATCAAGTCCGAATCTGGACTATATAGGTTCACACGTTTGGGCTCATCCTTACTGACTGAGACAATTTTCCTAATGCTTTAAAAACTCTACTGTCACCAGCTATGGCTATTAAAGATTGATTTGGACCAATCTTTATACATCTATTTCAAATTCGAAGATGACTATATTGGTATAATTCTTCCGATACCTCCAAACATTTACGATTAAGAAGAGATAGGAAAGCTCTCGCAGTACTTTGCAAAATGATCCCCATACAAAATCGCCCCAAAGTAGGAAATTGGGCCGTAAGTAGCACGTACTCATCCGTCAGCACTATAGATAGTTCACGGGTGGATGACAATACAGCATATACGTGTTTAAAGAAGCCTAACCCAACTTTTTTCATTTCAAATTTTCATAGAACAAGAATCCAGCCCCTTCACAAAGAAGAGGAACATTTATACATTCATTCTATCAACGCTAGACGGTGCTACTCTAGAACTCTCTTGGGAAGCCAAGTATATAGGCATAATTCTGGAGCTCTGGTTTGGTGGAATGCTCTAGGCAAGAAATCATATCTGCATGCAATAAACAGAGTTCAAAGAGCGGATCAATGCTCATGACTGGTGCTGCAAAGAACACTCCACAGGCTGCCTTTAACGTGCTGCTGGATCTGACTCTATTAGATATCGCTGTAGAACAAAAGTGCCAATGAGCATGGAGCATTAAAGTGATTACATATCACCACTAATGAACTTCGAGTAAATAGTTGTGCACATTCCCAACAGAGAGGCCTGGACCCACAACACCTCACCACTAGACGGTTAGAGGTCTATACGGATGGATCTAAGATGGAAAATGGAACAGGGAGCAGGCGTCTACAGCGACATGCTTGACCTTCAACTCGCTTCTAAGTTGATTAAAGATTGTAGCGTTTTCCAAGCCGAGATATTTGCAATCAAAAAAGCTGCAGAACTGATTAAAAACAGAAACAGCTACATCGATGCACAGGGGACTATATACGTCGATAGTCAGGCGGCCCTCAAATCAATTAGGTCCTATTCCATCAACTCACAAGATATCATTATCGAAAACTCTGTCAAGCCACCCTCGTGTCATGTGGCTGTTAGAACCCATGTGGCTGTTAGAACAGGGCTATCGGAACAAGGCTAGCCAGATTTCGCAAAACGTACCTGGGTGTAGGGTTTCCAAGGCAATCTGGCCCCTCCTTTCAAACGCAGAACTTCATCTCTACTCTCATTGAAAAAGGTTGAACTCAGTAGTTATAATTAACAGTAGTTATAATCACGGACCACTCCAATATTAGAGCAATGTCTTATAAATGGGGTAGAACCGAAGGCACCGACTACTGCAGACTTTGCTAGAATGAGGACGAATTAGAGACAATCGAACATTTTCTTTGCTTGCGAGCAAAAGACTACGAATCACTTGTGAACACAGTCTCTCTCAGTCTTCTGTGAAACTGAACCAAAAAGTCTTCTTCTTTTTGCTAAGGGCCTGAAATGGCTGCAACGAGAAGAATTTGCAGTACCATACTAAACAACTAACCTCTATTTTGAATTCTATTTCAATTCTATTCCCCTAAATACTTCTCACACTATCGCTTTCTAATTCTCAGCACCCCCCCCATGATGAACACAATGGACCATAAGGTCTCCGACTATAGACGGTTGCGCGTCCTTTAACCTAGCCTAACTGGTCTTGTAAGATGATTTGTTATAATCTTGAGGCTGTCGTCTCACAAAGTAGCAAAGGTGTGCCATCAGTTTTCCGTTGAGGGCATTGAAATCACAACCCCAGGTCAATCAAGAATCGTCAAAGCTATTTGCTAAGAAGCTTCTAGGGTTAAGGAGATTAAGGAAAGCTGCGACATGAACTTTCTCTTCCATCTCACTCGTGTCTTCTGGCATTTCACTGAGATGAATGAAATTTCTTTTTTAAAATTTAAACAGATTTCTTACAGATCTCTCTGTACGCGCTGAAACTTTCATGTTATTCTATCTCTTCTTGTGCCTGAAACCCGTAAAATCTGTTTGTTAATTTCTTACTCGTGGGCTGATCATTGGTTCAGCAATCACTTGTTCCGCGCTGAAGATTTCGAAGAACTATGTGTAGCTCTGAATGACCAGCCAAAAGCTTTCTAATGTTTTTGAAACCCCACTGCTGTGGCAACAAAGACAACTTCCCACTGAGATTCATCCTCTCCAATAGTGGATTAAAAAAATGGCTTAAAAATATATAAATACAATTTTTAAAATCATTTTGTGTGTATTTTTTTCGTCGAATTACATTTTATGTAAGATTTTATCTAATCTTAAATAAAAACTTATCCAAAAATGATGCAGAAATATGAATAAAAAAGTAGGCTAGTCGGCATATTGACTTGAAAACCTTTGATGGTCTCTATCTTCATAATCTCATTGATTGAATTGTGACACATTCACTTTGAAGTTTTAAATTGAAACAAATTGTTACTAAGTTAAACACCAAAAACTAGCCCTATGTTTAAATTATTATCATAATTTAAAATTCATAATTCTTATTTTTGAAGACCGTCAGTCTACTAAAGCCAAAACTTTTAACCCCCCACACTTCTCCGCATTTCACATCTGAAAGAAATTTTACAAAACAAAAAAATTGAAAAACAATAATCAAATGATATGTGTGTGGGTATGGATGTGCGTGTCAAATGTTATGATATGGACAATGGTCGGTCCGTCCTTCCTTTAAAATAACAAAAACGGAAGCACAGAGAAACAAACACAACACTCTACGAAAGAAAACACATAAAAAACAATAAACTAGCTATACTCGTATTATCAAATGGATTTCCATTTAGGGCTGATGTTCAAAAATGTTATTGTTTTTATTAAGTGTCGCATGATATGAAAAACCCTCATAAACACTTCAAGTGGCAACATGACATTTTCGAAGGGGGGGGAGGGAGAATGCCTGACAGAATCATGATGGTGATGCCAGTGGTACCCATGGCTCATGACGTGAATATGTGTGTGTATATGTATGCATAAGAAGTGTTTGTAAGAGTGGATGGATATAAACGGAGGACTTATCCTTAATACAGCCTTAAATAGTTTTCTAGCAAACAAATACATATACACATACATATGTATATATCATACGACGGCTGTATAGCAAGTTTAGAAAATTAAAACACGGAGACTTCTAAGAGAGACTGTTCCATTTCTAAGGAATATGGCAGGAGTCGCAAGAGAAGAATAATTCTCATATAAAAGACTGCATCCCCATTATATTTTAAGGTCAATGATGAGACCTTACCAGGACCGTCGAGGTCAGACAGCGTGACCAATATAATACGATATGTTTATACCCTCAGCATTTATGCTAACGAGGGTATATACAGTTTCATGCGGGCAAAATGTGCCTCATCGAAATAATGGTTTTAGACCTCAAGTATGTTCGGACGAAATGTGTTTTAGACAATTTGGAGTCGATTGAGCAATGTCCTGGCTGGCTGGTGCGCACGATAACTCTCAAACGGATGAGCCGATTGGGTCCAAAATTTGGCTTTCGTAATATTTTGTCCAAACTTAGTTTAAGTTCGAAAATGGGTTATATCGGTCCACTCCTTCCGGTACCTCCCCCACAAAAGTTCGAAAATGTTCGGAAAATTTGTGCGCACGATAACACTTGAAGGGAGTAACCGATGTGGTCCATACGTTGCACATCGTGAAATTTCTACCAGATTTAGATGAGGTTCAAATAAAGACTCAATCGGTACACTCCTTCGGGTACCTCCCACACAAAATTTCGGAAAAGTTCAGTTTAGGAGCAGCTCTCGAATCGCTTCGGTTTTTGTTGTAACATTTTGTATTCACCGCCCCCCACACGACGGTACAAGTTTTATCTGGGGCAAGTCCATACTTTCTGAGAAATAGCCGGAAAGATGCAAAAATGACACCGTGTGTAGTGGTTGGAGCACGAGATAACTCTCGAAAGCATCTGCCGATTCGGTGCAAAATTTGGCCTTCGTAATATTTTGTCCAAACATAGTTTAAATTCGAAGATAATCCATATAGGTGCACTCCTTCAGGTACCTCCCCCACAAAACTTAAAAAATGTTCGTAAAATTTGTGCCCACGATAACTCTTGAAGGGAGTGACTGATGTAATTCATACTTTGCACATCCTAATATATCTACCAGATATAGATGAAGTTCGAATATGGACTATATTTGTCTACTCCTACTGGTACCTCTCATACAAAATTTCGGATAAGTTCACTTTAAGACCTGCTCTCGAATCACTTTGATTTTTGTTGAAGCGATTTGAATTCGCTACCTTCATTACGACGGTAAAAGTTTTTCAGGGGCAAGTCCATATTTCTTGGGAAAACAGCCCGAAAGGTGTAAAAACCCCTATGTCACTGTATGTGGCGGTCGGAGATAACTCTTGAACTGTTCAACCGATTTGGTCCAAAGTTTGTTCTTCTTCATATTATATCCAAACTTAGTTTAATGGACGATTCCGGCCCGCAACTTCCGGTACTTCTCCCCAATATTTAAAAAATGTCACTAAAATGGTAGGACGATATCACCTGAATCGGGCAACCAATTTGTTCCAAACTTTGGATCTCCTAATATTTTGTCAAAATTTAGTTTAACTTCTAAAATGGCCAACATCGGTCCTCCCTCACAAATGTTCCACATTAGTGCATGTAATTCCTAATCCACATTTTTGTCGGCAAGTTCAAGTCTCCTAAAAGGGCCACAAAATTCTGAAGAGTCCATAAATAATTCGATGTGTCCGTAGGTGAAAGTTTTACTCCACATTGGCTGAGGGTATATATCTGTCGGCAAAGCCGACTGCCACTTTTTTACTTGTTTATTCTTATACTTTGTTTTTACAGTCGTCTAACCAAGAGTTTCATACTCTCGATCTGCATTTTGCAAAACGGGCATATTACACCTAGATGTCATCCGTATATTTGTTGTACTCTCTTTTAAAACATAATTATTTTCACATGTCGATTCCTGAGGTTCCTATTTGATAAAATTTTCCCCAAAATTATAACCCATCCCTCAAAAATGTACAGCAATGTGTTATGAAACTATACACATATTTTTAAAATAAAATGTTCACACATTTTATAACAAAAACAAAAAAACAGACTTTCAACGACCATTGCAGTTGCCAAAATAACAGATGGCAGATGAATTTAAGTACTAATGACTAAACTTGTGCTAACCTTCATATCTTCCGTAAATGTCGTCGAGAAAGCAAACAAAAATCCCTTTAACGAATGTCAGAATACCAACAGCAGCAGTTTATAACACTAAATAGTTGCCAAATAGTTGAGTAACCCTTTCTCAATTCTATTGTCCTTTTGTTCATTATTTCCTTCTTTTCAACAAAAATGCGTCAAAATATTAGGATAGAGAAAGATATGTTTTGCCTATTGTTTTCATTATGGAATGAATGGATGGATGGATGGTGTTGCCTAATGGGAATCTTGTTTGCACATTCCATACATGTCATTTAGTAAGTGTGAATAGTGTGTCTTTTTCGTGTCGTCAAATTTATACGGACATTTAAATTCTCCAACAAGCTGATGAATGAACAATTTAATTAGAAAATACTTTTAGAGAGCATAATTTTGCAACACTTTTGTGGAAAGTGCATAGTGTAAGCGATGTAATTTCATAGATATGACGTTTAAATAGCAGTGGTTATAAATTCTTTTCTAATGAAAAAAAAAATATATAAAGGAAAATTGTAGAGAAAATACGTTGTTAATTTTTTGTCATTTTCCAAAATCAAACTTGTTCAATCCAATAAATTATATGCATCTACACATGGATAAGAAATCTAATGAAAATGTGTACTTTTAAATTATTTTAAATAAAAAGCACAATAATCAAGAGACCAAGCCTGCCACCAAACTTTGATTCTTCAAATGCAAGAGTGTTTCTACATCGATGAGGGATTTATCTCATTTCAATATTCTTTAGCACAACGCTCTGCAATTGTGATTTTCAACGTTCACACTTCGGAATTTGACATTTCCATGCCAGTTTTTTATTGTTTCCAATTAGATCGAAAATCATTTTCAATTAATTTTTATTAATTCATAATTAAATAAATAAATTAAATAAATTGTGGTGACTGATCGAATATATCATATGAAAATTAACAAGTAACAAGTATAATATATACCCTCAGCCAATGTGAAGTGAAGCTTTCACCTACGGACAGATCGAATGTATTTAAGGTCTCTTCAGAATTTTGTGGCCCTTTTTGGACATTTGAACTTGCCGACAAAAATGTGGATTAGGAATTAACTGCACTAAGACACAAATGTTGAACTTTTGTGGGGAAGGTACCCTTAGTGAGGACTGATATGGATCATTTTAGAAGTTAAACTAAAGTTTGACAAAATATTAGGAGAACGTTTGGACCAAATTGGTTGCCCCATTCAAGCGATATCGTCCTAGCATTTTAGTGAAATTTTTTAAATATTGGGGAGAGTCCCGGAAGTTGTGGACCGGTATTGCCCCATGAAACTAAGTTTGGATATAATATGACGAAGACTAAAGGTTGGACCAAATCAGTTGAACAGTTCGAGAGTTATTATGCTCTCCGACAGGGATTTTTTACACCTTTCGGGCTGTTTTCCTTAGAAATATGGACTTGCCCCTAAAAAACTTTTACCGTCGTAATACAGGTAGCGAATGCTACGAGAGCAGGTCTTAAAGTGAACTTATCCGAAATTGTGTGTGAGAGGTACCTGAAGGAGTAGACAAATATAGTCCATATTCGAACCTGATCTATATCTGGTAGATATATTAGGATGTGCAAAGTATGGATTACATCGCTCACAACCTTCAAGAGTTATCGTGCACAATTTTTCCGAACATTTTTGAACTTTTGTGGGGGAGGTACCTGACCGATATGGCTTTTCTTCGAGTTTAAACTATGTTTGGACAAAATATTACATTGTTCCACAACATCCCATACGGGACAAGGGATACTTCTCTCATATCAATGAGTGCATCCCGATTCACATTTAGCTCAATGATATGGGACCTACAGTTTATCACCGAGTCCGAACGGCGTGTCTGAAGACACCACCTTTGGAGAAGTTTTTCAAGGCTGAAATACTCAGGAAATGTTGCCAACATTACTGAGGGGTATTTTGCCACCGTTGAAAAATGTTTGATGTTGCCTGGCCGGGGAATCGAACCCCCGACCTTCTGCATGCAAGGCGGGCGTGCATACCATTGCACCACGGTGGCACCCTTGGACAAAATATTTAAATTTTGGACCGTATCGGCAGATCCGTTCGAGAGTTATCTTGCGCTCCATTCACTACACACGGTGTTATAGAGGCTTTTTGCATCTTTCAGGATATTTTCTCAGGAAGTATGGACTTGCCCCTGATGAAACTTGTACCGTCGTATGGGGGGCAATGAATACAAGTTGTTGCAACAAAAATCAAAGCGATTCGAGAGCAGGTCCTAATCTGAACTTATCCGAAATTTTGTGTGGGAGGTACCCGAAGGAGTGGACCGATTGAGTCCATTTTGGAACCTCATCTAGGTTTAGTAGAAATTTCACGATGTGCAAAGTTATCGTGCGCACAAATTTTCCGAACATTTTCGTTTGCATAAATGCTGAGGGTATAAAAAGAACTCTGTACGAATTCGTCGGTGTCATGCTTAAGTGTTCCATACGCCATTTTTGACATTTTGAGATAAAGGTACCTTACAAGGTTTTGGACCATGCTCTTTCAGATTTTTTGGTCGGTTTTTCTCTATCTCTTATAGTTTCTGAGATATTCAGACGCCAGTATGTTCCATATCCGCTTTGTGACCCAAAAAATCTTGTCTTTTTGTTCCATATCCATAAAGCCTGGCGTATGGAACAAAACATCTTTGAACTTTTTAGTTCCATAACCATGTCGTTTGGCGTATGGAACAAAAAGAGACAAAAACGAATTGTTCCGCACCAAAAATGATGGCGTTTGGAACAAAAAATTTCCCATTTTTGTCAAGTTACGGAAAAGTGTGGCGTATGGAACAAATTTTTTTAAACGACTTGGTTTAAAAACTGAAGAAAAATAATTTCAAAATCCAAATATTTTTGAATATTGTATTGTTATATGAAAACGAAAATGTATCAATCGTTTAAACAAAAATTCCCTAGTTTAAAGACAAAATTTTTATGCAAGTCCACAAAAATATACGCAAAAACGTCCATTCGACTTGAAGCTTACCGACTACAAAAATGGTATTATAAGAAAATCGGGTTTAAATGTTTTATGTTACCTTAGAAATGCAAAATATCAATCCGTTTTGTCCGATCGAAATTTTTACCACAAAAAAAAAATAGTGATAAGTGGAGGAAATCGCTTAAATAAATGTTAAGGAAACATATAATAATGGTCCATATTGTATTTATATGTGAAAACTAAATGTTTCACTTAAAGTCCTGATTTTTAAACTCCACAGTAGCACTTCATATAAGGGAGGTGGAACACGGTTGATAAAAAATGTTTTGGTTGAAATGTGACAAAACGTGTTCCATGTGACACAAACTCCCAAAAACATGAGAAAAGATTCCATGGAACAATTCAGCAACTTTTTGCAATTATAAAAATTTGCCATAACTTCTAGACTATCACAGATATCTGACTAAAATAAACTACGGATTCTATGAGTTTAGTTAAGTAGAACTGAGCTCTTAAAGTATTGGATTATTGCACCATTCTTATCCTGTATGACCTTAAACATTAACTTGAGTTTTTCTCGAATCAGGCAAATGGCGTATGGAACACTTAAGCATGACACCGACGATTTGTCAAAAGCTAAATGCCGTAAGCATATGACTGTACAAAAACAGTAACAAAACTGGTGACGTAACATATTAGGTGCTTGTAGAGTAGTTACGATAAACATTGAGCCTAATTATTGAAAATAAAAAAGAGTACTAACAAGAACAATTTATCAGCCGGCTTTGCCGACAAAAATATACCTCAGTCTATGTGAATTGAAACTTTCATCTACGGACAGATCGAATGTATTTAGGGTAATAATTAGGAGTAATTTTTTCTCTATCGCGAAAAAAGTTTGGGCATCAAATGCATTGAAGTTCAGTAATGCATTTTTTTAATTTTATTTGTTATAATGACATATACGCTTTTTATTAAAAATTGTGTTTTTTTTTTTAAATCTAATTTAAAATCAAGATCAAACCATTCTGGACCAATTTGTTATCAAATCGCGGCATTTCAGAGCATATTAGGCATTTTTGACAATATTGCAATTTTCTTGTTTTTTATAAACTCGAGAATTTTATGTTTATATTTATTGTACCTATCGGACAAGAGAATATGGTGTCATTTGCAACAAATTCGCGAATGTTACAGACCGTTTTTAATGACTTAGCCTGTGAGAATTGTATTTATTGTATTTAAATATTTATTAAAACAAAGCAAATTTAAAATATCAAAAAGGTTTTAGTAATCGCAGTCGGTGCGGAAACTTTTTTCACCGTTTTCGTTATCAGGACAAAATTTCCCACACGGTACTGGTGTGGTATTTTTTTGGTTATAGTCCTAATGGACGTGCTCCTGAAAAGACTTTACCATCGTAATGGAGGCTAGCTAGTTGCTTCAGTAAAAATCAAAGTAATTCTAGAGCAGGCCTTAAAGTGAACTTATCCGAAATTTTGTGTGGGAGGTACCCAAAGGAGTGAACAAATATAGCCCATATTCGAACCTGATCTATATCTGGTAGATATATTAGGGTGTGTAAAGTGCGCACAAATTTTCCGAAAATTTTTGAACTTTTGTGGGGGTGGTACCTTAAAGAAGGAAGTATGGGCTTGCCCCTGATGAAACTTGTACAGTCATATAGGAGTCAGCAAATACAAGTTGTTACAACAAAAATCAAAGCGATTCGAGGGCAGGTCTTAAACTGAACTTATCCGAAAGTTTGTGAAGGAGGTAGCCGGATCGTTATCGATATCTGGTAGAAATTTCACGATGTGTAAAGTATGGACCAAGTTGGTTACTGCCTTTAAGAGTTATTATTATTATTATTCGCACCATTTTTCAGAACATTTTCGAACTTTTGAGGGGGAGGTACCTGAAGGAGTGGACTGATATGGCCCTTCCTCCTACTAAAACTAAGTTTGGAGAAAATATTGCGAAGGCCAAATTTTGGACCAAATCGGTTCATCCGTTCGAGAGTTATCGTGCGCACTAGCCAGCCAGACAAACAGACGGACGGACATTGCTAAATCGACTCCAAATTGTCTGGATTTCGTCCAAACATACTTGGGGTCTAACACCATTATTTCGATGAGGCACATTTTGCCCGTATGGAAGTGTATATACCCTCGTTAACATAAATGCTCAAGGTATAAAAATTAAATTACGGGTGACGTAGGGGATGAAAGATACCAAGGAACGGTCCTGACCGGCTTTAATAAGGCAATGCCCAGAATTTATCTTGGTCCCTCTTTCATCTCAAGTGGACTCTGACCTCCCCGTTGCGTCACCTGCCTTTAACACCCGTTAACACCCGGAGTCGGGTTAGTAACCCTCCACTAGAAAAAATCGGCCTACTATGAAAAAACGAAAGAAAAGAAGAACAACCCTATCTAAAGTTGACGACCCCTGCAAACATTTTAAGGACCAGGATCTGCGAATCTGAACCTGGAATGTACGAAGCTACAAGTATCATCAGGGGCAAGCCTATACTTCCTGACAAAATAGCCTGAAAGTTGTAAAAAACCCTATGACACCGTGTGTAGTTGTTTTAGTGCAATATAACTCTCGAAAGGATCTGCCAATTCGGTCCAATATTTGGCCTTCGTAATATTATGTCCAAACTTAGTTTAAGTTCGAAGATAAGCCATATCGGCCCTCTCCTTCAGGTACCTCCCCACAAAAGTTCAAACATGTTCGGATAAATTATGCGCATGATAACTCTTGAAGGGAGTGACCTATTTGGTCCATACTTTACACATGTAATATATCTACCAGATGTAGATCAGGTTCGAATATGGACTATATTTGTCCACTCATTCGGGTAACTCCCACACAAAATTTCGGATAAGTTCACTTTAAGACCTGCTCTGGAATCACTTTGATTTTTGTTGATGCAACTTGCATCCACTGACCCCCTTTACGATGGTACATGTTTTTTTTAAGGGCAAGTAAATACTTCCTGGAAGTTGTAAAAATTCCTACGGAGCTGCAGCGCATTATAGCACTAGAACTGGTCAACCGATTTGGTCGGAAATTTGTTCTTTGACATATTTTGTCCAAACTTAGTTTTAGTTCGAAGATGGGCAACACCAGTCCACAACTTCCAGTACTTCTCTCTAAAATTTAAAAAAATGTCACTAAAATGGAATGCACTATACACTTTCTTGAATTTGGTCCAAACTTTAGATCTACTAATATTTTGTCCAAATTTAGTTTAACTTCGAAAAGTGGTCCATATTGGTCCTCTCCTTAAGGTCGCAAAGCAGACTGCTACTTTTTAAGTTGGCTTGCACGGACTCTATCACTTCTGGTAAAATAGTAAAGTTTTCCTGTTTTAATAGCATAAAAGAATATTATTTCACTGTGCAACACTGAAAATACAAACAACTTCTAATGGACATTTTCGGAAAGTACATACCGGGGCTACCAAAATCCTTGTTGGCTTTCGTGTTGTTAGATCGGGTTTGGATTTTATAGCCTCATCTAAACCGGGCTAATCTTTATTTCTGAAACTAATAAGAATTTTACTTCACGTCTTCAAAAATATTGTAGCCCTAAAGTGGAATAACTTAAGTGTCAAACAGAAGACCTAGGAGAAACTGCCTCTAGCGTATCAAAATCAATAATATATATGAAAGTTTACATAATTTTTGGAATTATGGTCAGTAACAGCTAAACTATTAGGAGTTGAACCAAGTAGCCTTTCGCAAAAATTGTCCAAATAATGTGCTCAGTAATTCTTCAAATATTCTGAAACTCTAAAATACTTATTTCATGTTGTTTTGGCTCTATTTCATATTATACTTTCTAAAAAAACATATTTCAAACAATGTTCACAATACCTGCTTATTTTCATATTTGGGATTTCAATGCATTGTTCATATATTTAACAAATTTCCTTTGAAAAATATTTAGAAACAGCGTGATAGAGGCATTTTACAAGAATGAAATGTTTTGAAGAGTTGTGAATTACATTCAAGCGGTTATTTTTTCCAAAGAGAAGGTAACGAAAAATGTAACCGTTTGCAGATATGATGCGAAATATGCAAAATAGTGGCATATATATATATATATATATATATATATATATATATATATATATATATATATATATATATATATATATATTATGCACTTTGAGGCTCCAAATGCAGATTTTCGGGGTTATTATTTCTTCAAATATTTTCTTCATGCTCTTATCCACAAGTTTGCTTCAGAGGATTAAACATGATTCGATTTGCCCTAAAAAGTCAATATTTAGCCATATTTAGATGAGGCCATAAAATCTAAATCCGATCTAACAACAAAAAACCAAAATAGGGTTTTTGTCGATTGGGTCTGCACTTTCATAAAATCCGCACTAGGAGTTGTTTGCATAAAATTACCTTGAAAATGTTACACAGTGTTTTCTTACAATACACCTTTTTCAGATGTAATTCGAATTATTTTAATTGTAATTCGAGAATTCTATTTGTAATTCGTAACATTTCATTTGTTAAGAATTCCATTTGTAATTCGAATTATTCCATTTGTAATTCGTATTATTATATTTGTAATTCGAATAATTCCATTTGAAATTTGAATTATTCCATTTGTAATTCGAATTATTCCATTTGTAATTCGAATTATTCCATTTGTAATTCGAATTATTCCATTTGTAATACGAATGATTTCATGTGTAATATCAAATAAAATAATTCGAATTACAAATGGAATAATACGAATTTCAAATGGAATAATTCGAATTACAAATGGAATAATTCGAATTACAAATAGAATAATTCGAATTACAAATGGGATATTTCGAATTACCATTGAAATGTTACGAATTACAAATAGAATCCTCGAATAACAAATGAAATGTTACAAATTACAACTAAAATGTTTCGAATTACATCTGAAAAAGGTGTAGATGGATATACAACCAGTTTTGAAAAAAGGAGCTGTAGACAATTTTTGATTGGAAATATTCAATACAGGTCTAATCTGCACTGGCGGATTCGAGTTATTATTTTTTTTGTACGCATTATTTCAATTAATTAATAATTGGTATACAAAGGGCATGTGTGGTCAAAAAGTAATCAATTGAAAATAAGGAAAAAATAATACAAAACTTTTAAAACGGACTGAAGTTAATGTGTGATATCTGCATATGTACTTTAAAGAAAAAAGGCGTTATGTTCCAGCCGAAATGTTTATATCCTCCACCACATTAAAACACTATATATCTCTATTCGACATATTCGCGAATGCAAGATCTGTATTCAAACGTGGATCTATTTTAACCACTTTTTGCATGGAGATTCTCCGTGGGCCTATACTGGGAATTTTCTGAGCTAATGTTGCAGATTTTGACAGTTGTACAAAGGAAAAGTTGCTGAAAAAATGTTTCAGCAACATTTAGTAAGTAAAAAGACACACCTATTAGCATATGTTTTTTTGGAAAATGCATGTGTTCCTGTCTTAGTTTCTATACGTCTTTGCTTCAAAGAACATTAAGAAGGTAAAAATGTGTTTATATTAAAGCAAAAAGTAGAAAACCAATTTAAAATTAATTAGGCCCCTGACTTTTGTTTTTGAACATTAATATTTCCGTGTGTTGTTAAGAACGGGGGTTAAAATCGTCAAGATTTTAACCCAATAATCTTATCGGATGTGAACGTCAAGTTCTTTGGATCCCCTTACCAAATACCATTACAAATTAAAAAAAACCAAATTTGAAATATTGACCAGTAGTGCACTGAACCGATTTGGAATTTTATTGAGAAGAAAGTCCAAAATGACACCTGATGTTCAAAATTTACTGAATTTTGGCCAGGAAAATATGAATCATTGTGGGCCGTAGGTTTTCTGACCTTTTAGGGTAACACTGTGGACACGGAAATTATTAACGCAGGGGAAGAGAATACCAAAAATAAGAAGACACGTGTCCCGGCGTTTTTCCCTATCACTTCAACTTTCGCGGTTATGGGCCCCAAAGACCTGAGGCCTTGATGTCAAAAGGGATAATTTTGTCAGGCACAGAATTTGGGTTTACTCGTAGAGGAAAAGTTTTAGCTCTCTTCTTAAAGAATAATAATTGTGGACACATAAAATACATTCAACCTCACCTTCAAGGCCAAAATCGTCAAAGTCAAATTTCCCTTTTAATTTTTTCTCAGATTTTGTTGTTTTCAATAAAAAATCCGACCCCGAATAAATGTTTTTGCACACATGGGATTTATGGGGACTTTTAGGACATTGCTTCTAAATACAAACTGTAGCTCTCCACCAAAATTCAGCTTTGTTTGAATTTTTGCTATTTCAATGCCTATTTTGACTTGACTAATAGCATTAACAAATTTAAGAGGAAAATTAAATATTTTTGGTTTTTGAAATCTATTCTCAGTTCGTCTTATCGGACAAATTACCTGCATCGGATTACCTAAGTATGAAAATAACGCTTTTAAATACGTTCTAATTAATTTAATAATTGGGGATATTTCCGTATTTCTTAAATGAGACTGTAACTGTAATTATTTTTCAAACTTCAATATTCGATTTGAAAATTAAAATCCAAAAAAAAAAATAAATAAAATTAACTTGTACTTTTCAATGCAATTTTTGAGTATAAAAGATGTACTTTGGGTTTTACTCATCCTCCACCTACATTGTGGCCTGCTGCAACATAACATGAATATCAATGAAACCACAAATAACTTGTGTATGAACGAGTATGTCCTCAGTTCATGACTATTCAAGTATTTAATTTGATTTTTCTTCTTTATGGATAGCAATAAAAGAAAACAGGACCTTTGCGGAAAACAGTAATCTGTAAAACCAGAATACACAACAACAACAGCAATAACAACAACTATCATCAGTACACGGAATCAGATCTTCTTTTCTCATGTTCTTAAGTGCATTCGAAGTGCTGGTTCGATTTTTATGTTCTTTTCAACTCGATTTGTTTCTTTTTTTTTTTTTTGTTTTTCCTCAAAAGAACTCCTTTTATTCATTAACATTAAGTGTTTCCAAAGCCAATAATGTGGCATGGCCTTCAATTAAGAAGAGTCATCTTACTCTTGTTGTGATGATGTGTTGTGGCTTTCGACTGTGATGATGTCCAGGACAGTGAAAAAAAATACTCCATAGAAAACTTTGTAACAAAATTTGTTCATTTATATTGTGGTTAAGTTGGTATTTATTGAACTTGAATAGTTGTTTCGGTTAAGTTCAATTTTGTGTTCTTACCCTCCTCATTCTTGCACTCACACAACTTCTGTATGGACAAGCAAATTGTTGGAAATTTCGTTACCATGGGAACTGGAAATATATTGAGCATCTGTTAATTGCCTTAACTGCTAAAGAAAAATCGCTTATAGTTTTGTGGGGAGTTTCCATTGAGAGGAAACAAGTTCAATATTTAGTTGATGACCTAATGAATTAGGGGTAGGAGGAGTAGTTGAAGATAGTTGGGTAGTGTTGTGAATAGTAAAGAGAACCCCATAGAAAACATGGTTGTGGTTACACATACACACACATGGTAATTACAAGCAAAATGTCTAATTAAGTGGATATGACATGTTTTTGATCTTAGAAGATGTGACAATGACCAAGAACGAATATTTTCAGATGTACAAAATCTACAACTGATTTGACAAATACTTTAATTTAAGTTTTTATCTTAAAAAGGCGAAAATCTTATTTGTGTAAGGAGTTTTTTTTAATTATATCTAGCTAAGTACCAGACATCAATCCGTTACGATCAGAAAACATATCTACCAACAACTATGGACATAGGTCTACTTTTTTGTTATGACCCAAATAACGCTACAGCCCGATTTCAGGTATTTCGACTTTTTTAATTCATTTTCTGACGGAGTTACCTAAACCTATCTTACAAAACATTTTCAAACGGAATCAGCTATAATTAGTGATCAGAAAACGTATCTTCCAAATATTGTTAATATAGGTTCCTGTGTTGGAGTTGCCCCCATATAACGATACCGCCCGATTTCCGATATTTTGATGTTTTCAGCTACATTAAAGGACATAGCTCGTTGTTTTGGTATAGCCTCTATTGATGTAGATGAGGTTAGGGAGATGGTCCGAACCAAGGAACCAACTCATGTCATTCGACAAACCATGTGACAAGATGGATTGCGGAATAGTTTTTAATCGGCGGGATATATACATAAAGCAGTTCTATCTCGGCAGTTCCACACTTAGCCGCTACCCCCCTACACTCCAAATATTGGTAAGTCAAGCTCAGGCGAGATAGGTCTGTACTGGACAGACTGGGGCAATATTTCTACCATACAAGCACATTACGTTCTATCTTTCACAACACCAAAGGATACAGCAGTTGTTCAGCTTCAATCCACAATCTCATTGGTATCCCAAGAAGACCATCACAGTTAAACGGGAAGTATGTCATGTTGTCAGGAACTGGAATAGTAATACCCGGTGTAAATTTCGGCGGCTAGTACTGCTGTTAGGGAGATTGCGAAGGCGTTACATAATTTGATGACAAAGACGAAAACTCACCGGAGATCAAATTAGCGTAATACAAAACAACATAATCCCTATCTCTATACTCTATCAGGAATGTCAGCCCCTGGTTAATCTTTATCTCGGCAAAGACCAGAAGAATCCAAGACAAATACGCCTCCCAAATTAAAAGCAAAGACGAACACGTGCTTGCTGCTGTGGTGGGGCCGAGATGATGGGACTGCATAGAAGTATTGCTGCTGTCTGCTGATCCAGAAGATTTATCAACTTGTCTTCCATATCCTCGTCGTACAATTCAACGTCGTCGGAATACGAGACACCCCACAGTCCCCAACTAGTTTTTTACTTTACAACCAAATTAATTTCCAGCTTTATAGAAGCTTCAAAACAACGTCAAAAGTCAAATCGGTGTGGTAGTTTCCAGTTACATCTGATAAATGTCATTTGACAATAAAAAGTTCAGATTGGGTGAAGTAGGGGATGGGAGATACCAAGCAAACATGGCAAAGGTCTTTCTTTCATCTCAAATAGACACTGACCTCCCCTGGTTTCACCTAGGGATCTGCATTTATCTCCCGTCAAACGTTGTGAGCTAACATGTGCCGAGCATTCACCCAGAAGAACGTTAACTTGTGTTTGGGCGTGAGGTTAGTAACCCTCTCCTAGAAAAAAGCAGCCTACTATGAAAAAACGAAAGAAAAAAAGGGACACAGCTCTAAATTTGATGACGATCCCTGCAAACGTTTTAAGGACCATGGTCTGCGAATGTGTGCCTGAAATGTTCGCACTCATTATAGAGATGGTGCAGTTTACACATCGGCAGATGTACTTGAAAAGTACAAGGCCGACATTACTGCCATACAGGAAATACGATGGATTGGGATGCATTGTATTATAGCTGCCATGCCATACAAGGCGTGAGTTTGGTTGCGGATTTGTAGTTGGTCCGAAGTTGAAACATCTGGCCTCCGGCTTCACCCCAGTCTAAGACATACTAAAATACGGATAAAAGCAAAATTCTTCAACATTAGCTTTATCTGCGCTCATGCTCCAACCGAAGCCAAGGACGAACAGACCAAATATTTTAGTATTCTACTGACGCTTAGAAGAAACATATTACCGTTGTCCTGTCCATTACGTTAACATTATTCTAGGCGATTTAATGCAAAAATTGGAAAGGAGAATATCTTTGGCATAACAGTCGAGTAATTCAGTCTTTATACTGAAATATCAGACAATAATATGAGACTGATTCCCAGAAGATGATATTGAATGTATACCACCAGGCAAAGATGAGGTACAGACAGCAATACACCGGCTGCAAAATAATAAGGCAGCACTTGTCGATGGTATATAAGCATAGCTGTTCAAAACCGGAGGCGACACGCAGGTAAGGTATTTGCATCAGCTAGGTAGTACCATCTGGCAGGAAGAAAGCGTGCCAGATGATAGGAAACTGAGCATCTTGTGTCCCGTCCACAAGAAAGCAGATAAGACTGTATGCTCTAACTATAGGGGCAGAAGTTATCTCCCTATTGCCTACAAGATAATGTCACGGATATAGTGCGAACGGTTTAAGCCTATGGTCAACGAAATAATTGGACCATATCAATGCGGTATTGCCGCAAGGTAAATAATCATAGAGAAACCCCAAGAAATGCAGATCGATAGCCCCCTACATTCAAAGGTATTCCAAGCCATGTTTGAATTGGGTATGCCCGCAAAGCTCATCCGGCTTTGTAAAATGACTTTAACTGACATTTAGGAAAGAACCTCACCTAAAAGTTTTGTATCAAAAGAGATTTCAGACAAGGAGACAACCTTTCGTGCTGGAAAAGGATATACGAGAAGAAAACATTAAAAAATGAACTAACAGCCCCATATTACTTACTTATGCTGATGATAGAGACATCATGGGACGATCAGGAAAATAAGTACCTGGTTTTTATGAAGGTCGAAGGAGAGTGCTAAAGTGGGTCTGGCGGTAAACGGCGAGAAGGCAAAGTTGATGGTGTCGGCGCGCAATGCGTCCATAGAGCTCAGTTTGTTCCTATAATTTTGAGGTAGTAAGACTTTGTCTACCTCGGCACCGCCGTAAATAAGAAGAAGAATTGGAAGTATTGGCTTAAATCAAACAAAAATAACGCTTTACAAAACACTGATACTACCCGTGCTGATGTATGGTTCCGAAGCCTGAGTACTTGCGCAAGCAGGTAAGGCAGTGCTTAGTGTGTTTGAGAGAAAAATTCTTCAAAAGATCTACGGCCAAATCTGCGTTGACAGTGAATATCGACGTCGTATGAACCAAAAGCTGTATCTGCTATACAACGACATCAGTATAGATAAACGTATCTAGCTGCAACGATTGCGTTGGCTAGGCCATATCATAAGAATGAGCGCTGAAGAACCCGCTAAAAATAAGTATAAATAAGGGCCACATGGCAGTGCAGGCAAAACTGGCAAGCCAAGGCTTCGATGGAGCAAACAAGTGGAAACCGAGATTGAACAAGTAAAAAAGTATCAGTCGGCTTTGCCGACAGAGATATACCCTCAGCCTATGTGAATTGAAACTTTCATATACGGACAGATAGAATGTATTTAGGGTCTTTTCAGAATTTCGTGGCCCATTTTGGACATTTGAACTTGTCGAAAAATGTGGATTGGTATTAATGTTCAAAAGTGCTGTGGAGGTGGTACTTGAAGGAATGGACCGACATAGTCCATTGCGGAAGTGGATCTTATTTTGGGAGTCATATCTTTTCAATAGATATCGCGCCCAAATTTTAGACCAAATTGGTTGCTCAGTTCGAGAGTTATAGTGCCCTCAAGTCACTACATATGGTGCCATAGGGTTTTTTACACCTTTCGGGCTGTTTTCTCAAGAAGTATGGACTTGTTCCTGAAAAAACTTTTAACGTTGTAATGGAGGCAGCGAATGCTGGTTCTTTCAATAAAAATCAAGGTAATTCTAGAGCAGGTCTTAAAGTGAAATTATCCGAAATGTTGTCTAGGAGGTACCCGACGGAGTGAACAAATATAGCCCATCTTCGAACCTGATCTATATCTGGTAGATATATTAGGATGTGTAAAGTATGGACTAAATCGGTCAGTCCCTTCAAGAGTTATCGTGCGCACGATTTTCCGAACATTTTGGAACTTTTGTTGGGGAGGTACCTTAAAAGTTAAGCGATATGGCTTATCATCGAACTTAAACTACTTTGGACAAAATATTATGAATGCCAAATGTTGGACAGAATCGGCAGATCCGTTCGAGAGTTATCTTGCGCTAAAACCATTACACACGGTGTCTTTGCACCTTTCAGGACGTATGGGATTGCCCCAGATAAAAGTTGTACCGCCATATGGGAGGCAGCAAAAGTGATTCGAGAGCAGGTCCTAAACTGAACTTACCCGAAATTTTGTATGGGAGGTACCCGAAGGAGTGAACCGAAAGAGTCCATATTGGAACCTCATCTATGTCAGGTAGAAATTTTACGATGTGTAAAGTATGGCCCAAATTGGATACTGCCTTTAAGAGTTATCGTTCGCACAATTTTTCCGAACATTTTCGAACTATTGTGGGGGAGGTACCTGAAGGAGGAGGGGGAGGTACGAAGACCAAATATTGGGCGAAATCGGTTCATCCGTTCGAGAGTTATCGCGCGCACTAGCCAGACAGACAGACGGACGGATATTGCTAAATCGACTCCAAATTGTCTGAAACGGATTTCGTCCAAACCTACATGGGGTTTGGTTGGTTGGTTTCCATTATTTCGATGAGGCACATATTGTCCGTATGCATAAATGCTGAGTGTATAAAAACACTGTATTTCAAAACGCGAAGCAACAAACAGAGAGCAATTGAGATCTTTTCTTAGTTCAGCTTATGCAACAAATGTTCTGTAATGAGCCAGCTAAGTAAGTATATTCCAGATCGCAGATAATAACATTAGGGTTTTTTCCATGCTTCATTGTAATCTAGTTTTGAAGGTAGGTTACCCGTTACCTCATAATAACGAGCGAACCCGTTAGATGACACATTTTATCTCAGCTAATAAGATGGGGAGTCAATGTCCACTTATGATAAATCAAGAGCCATGATTAGTCCTGTAGTTTGCAATTATTAAGGTAACTATCATCCATTACTTACTTCAATTCTAATTCTAGATCAGGTCTTAAAGTGAACTTATCCGAAATTTTTTGTAGGAGTTACCCGACGGAGTGAACAAATATAGCCCATCTTCGAACCTGATCTATATCCGGTAGATATATTAGGAAGTGTAAAGTATGGACCAAATCGGTCAGTCCCTTCAAGAGTTATCGTGGGCACAATTTTCCGATTTCCACGGGAATCGTGTAGACAAATTTCAGTGACATTGGCTGAGACCTTACTTCTTGGGGCTTAATATTAAAACTATCGAAGGGAAATTACGTTATACTGTCATAATAACACTCATTTGGCCCACAGAAACCCACTTCCCCCTCTCGTATTCAAATTATACCAATTTAAACTACTACAAACAAACGCTAGACTTTATCATCATCTGTAAACTTTTCATTGATGAAAATCAATTTTATTGACGATTGCATCACTCGGCAGAGTTTGTGCCCGATTTTTTTTTAAATGTCACATTTTATGACAGTTCAATTAAATGCCAATTATCTATAATTATGGCTAAACTAAAATAATTTCGGTCGATTCTTCTTTATTTGTGTAAAAGACCAATATACACACCAACAAACATCTACTCTACTATGTTGAGCTAGACACAATAGCCAAAATGTAAAGTCAAAAAGCACAACGGCCATAGAAACATCGCAGAGAGTCAGTGTGATGGTAGTGGTGGTGGTTTATAACAGAAAGGAAATGACTGACACGAAAATATCTCAACAAAAGCCACAAATTGACAACTGTAAGCCAGTAGCATCAGTAGGATAGAAGATGAACACGTCCAGGAATATTCTTCCTCTCCACCCCATAAACATTTTCTTTCGTGTCTTTGTAGTCAGCCACATTGCCATGCAGACTACAAACCTCAGCATATTACGTGGTGGTCTTTTGCGTTGAGGAATTTTCGTCGGTTCATGTTTGTGTGTTCTACTTTCTGGCTATTTTTCTACTTTTTTGGCAACAAGGAACGATGTGGCTCAAATATTCTCCTCTTAAACGGACAGTAATTGACTCGTCCACACTCTAATTTGTTCTGAATGCAGAGGTTAGAAATGACACTACAGATTCTTGCCTGTAGAGGTATTCCAGTTCTTATGGGCACGGGGGGTCATCATCATTGTCGTTGGGTCAGTTGCTTTTGAAGAGTCAAATTCTGCATAAAAATGATTTGTGTTCCGAAGTGGTCAAACACATTCACTTTGAACTTTGAAAAACTGTAAAAGACATTTGAAATAAATGTGAAAACCCAATAAAAGGAGAAGTAATATTTTTTGTCTGCTACAGAGAATGAAGTACTCCACTATTTGATTTTGAGGAATTTGGGAGTAAATTAAGAGCATTTGTGATATTAAAAGTCATGTGATAGTGAAGCCTTGAACATGATATGGATACGAATAGGAAATATATATTTGTAGTTCATTTGAAGTGGTAAGAGGAGAGACAAAGTAAAATTATGCACTCTTCCGTCAGTACTATATTTTAAGTGAGGTACTTAAAAAAGTGTATGGGAGGTGCAATTGAAAATAGATACAAAGGAACAGTCCTGAGTCCCTTTAACAATATAGAGTCTTGGCTTTATATATACTCCTATTTCAGCAATTTGCATAGAGTGATTTCGTTCGGTTGAGGCATTTGTTGTTGTTTAACACAAAATTTAGTCTTAAGTTGTGGTGGTGCAAATTGCTGTCCTATTTCATATCAAACGGCTGCATACTTCACGTTGTGTAATCTGGGAAGCTACCTTTAACCCCCTTTATCATTACCTAGTCATCATGGGCCGCGCAAATTGTTTACCAATAGGAAACCTACCTTTGAAAAAAAACAAATAAAAAAGTATCAGTCGGCTTTACCGACATAGATATACCCTCAGCCCATATGAATCTAAACTTTCATCTATGTACGTACAGAATTTTGTGGCTCTTTTTGGACATTTGAACTTGCCGACAAAAATGTGGATTAGGATTAAAGTTCAAAATGTTGCGGAGGAGGTACATGAAGGAATGGACCGACATAGTACATTATGGAAGTTGATCTTATATCTTTATATATTTTGGATTGATATAGCGCCCACTACACACTTTAGTGGATCATAGTATAACTTTTGTCCACGAAAAACATAATCTCGCTGTAAACGGGACCACAACGAACAGCATCGGTATACATTTCCCAAGGATCTTCGAGCAGACCCTAAACTGCACTTAGACATAAATGTTGAACTTTTGTGGCGGAGGTACTCTAAAGAGAGGAGCGATATGGATCATTTTTGAAGTTAAACTAAATTTAGACAAAATATTAGGAGACCAAAAGTTTGGACCAAATTGGTTGCCACGTTCAAGATATGTCGTGCATACTATTTTATTGACATCTTTTTTCAAATATTGCGGGAAATGCCGATATCGCCCATCTTCGAACTGAAACTATATTAACCATAGATATTCCACAAACAGTGTGGATCGAGCACACATAATCTTCTGAAAGAATTAACTATGAAAAACATCAATAAAATATGTTTTGTGACTGCAAATAAATCATATAAAAAAAGTGAAAGCTTCTGGAGATGTTAAATATTATAGCTACAAATTTCTTTTGTTCAGAGACTCATAATGAAATTTGATTTTGAACATTTCTTCTTTTGACACAATCCCCAAAAAGTGAAGTATTTTAGGAGATTTTGACTCAGTATGGAATAAATTTTAATTAAGAGTCTGAAAGTTTAACAAATAATTTCTACCTATAATATCTAATTTTGTAACGTCATTTTCTTAACAAAGTATTTTACTTAGATATCTATTTTGTTCTGGAACTTATAGTGAAATTTTGTGTAGAATATTTCTCCTTTTAACACCTTTCGTCTAAAACTAAATTTCATGTTACTTTCATACATCAACTCGAAAAAAGAACAAAACTAATTTACACAAAACATATTTGGGTG
The DNA here is from genome assembly GCF_047663935.1 of Musca autumnalis. Lineage (NCBI taxonomy): Eukaryota > Metazoa > Arthropoda > Insecta > Diptera > Muscidae > Musca > Musca autumnalis. Next base: position 191,596,882 of record NW_027411866.1, on the reverse strand, counting down.
TTTTGTTGGCAAACTAGATGTTAGGGTGGGGCGATTTGTGTGGAAGCAAAAAAACCTTAATGAGCCCTTCGCGTTTCTGATTCCTGGGATTGAACTGAGCAAAAAAGTCCACTGGACCATATATCTACCGTGAAAATCGAGCCTCCCGATTTTGACTTTAAGTTTTTTATTGACGTTTTTTGGATATTTTGGCATATAACAGCCAAACCATTGGGATTTTCGATCCAACACAAAGACAAACATTGTAGCCAAGACAGTAATTGAAAACTCTCTAATACATGACAAAAGCATTGGAACGCTCCTTCAGGCAGTTTTGGCCTTAAGAATGTGCAAACTTTTCGGAAAATGTCGATAAATGACATTGTGCTACAAAATTTGACCCGAAAAATATTCAAGTGTTCTGATGCAAAATTATATCGTGTTGGGATCCATGGACAACGACAATGCCTTTATTTCGTTTGGGTCACTTCGTTTTATTTTTTTATAACGGTAAAAGTAGTGAAAATCTGGGTTTCTTACATTTTCAAATTTAAACGGGCATATCTTATTTTTTCCACAACGGATTTCTTTTGATCCTTCTTCCTTTTAAAGGGGTGAATAATGTCTTTTGAATAAGCTATTATTGTTTTAAATCGGTTAACAAATGGCTAAGTTATAGTGGTTTATGTCTGAAAAACCCCACAAAAAACCTATAAAGGAATTTCTCATAATTTTCAAAATAAATATAGAACAAAACAAAAAAACATTATATATTTTCAAACAAAAAAACATTATGTATTTTCTTGATATATATTGTAAATACATATTTCTTTTATTCGCGACTTATATTGAAATTTGACCAATAAGACCCGTGACTCGCATGAGGGTTAATTTTTTTATAAAAGGATACCACGCATTGTTGTCTGTAATATTGTCAAAAACACTTTATACCTAAAATACAAGGATTCCAAGGAATCTGATGTCGAATATTTCAAAACCTGTAGAAATGGGCTGAACTTGCCACGCCTATTTAGGTCACTTTCCGAAGTAAACTTTCAAAACGCCGATACACGTGTTTTTTTCGGTCCTCTTTCATAATCTGTCCGAATTATCTTCTAATTATTTTTTGTGTTGTACAGTGTTATGTATCCACTAGAAAGGCATATGACAACGGAGCTGGAGCTTTGGATATACAATATTGAAATGCAAAATTTTCATAACTGGAAAGTTAAAGTAAAAAATCGAACATATTGGAAATCTCCTCTTTGATAGGCTTATTTGTCAAATGCTAGGTATGGAGACACCTAAGTAAGTAAATTTATAAAATTAAAAGAAGAACTCACCTGGCTGTTTCCTGCGGTGATACCATATGTAGACATTTCTGAAACAGAAAGTAATGTATACTAAATAATAGTGATATAAAATTATAGTAAAATCAACAATATTAAAAATTTAATAGAAATCTATAATTAATTTATAATATTAAATCGAGTTAACACATAAACTACAAGAACATTTACTGTTATATCTGACTATGTAGATTATATCATATTTAAATTGTATTCGCACCCTATTTTATATCATTCGACAATTTTAAAATTAATCCTTTAGCTTCTATATTTTTGCTTTAATTTTGTCTTTACATATTCAGCAGCGGCAATGCTGCACTAAAACTTTTCCGTCAACCGATTGAATTTGAATGTATTGTTTGGTTTTATTGATCCGTTTTCTGCTCAAACTCTTTGCGCTGAGAAACTAATCAATTTTCATTAATAATTCTCAATTAAGCCGCAAAACTGTCATTTAATGTTTGAAACGTCTGTCTGCACGGTTGCTAAGATATTACACACAGGAATGGGATAAAAGTTGCGATGAATATCCACGGTACTGATTGACTGACTGATGATAGAATGGAAGATTGAAGGTAATCGTAAAACAATAGCACATCTCACAATTTGATGTTTCCTCAATTGTACACATGGAACAAATGAGTGCAAAGAAATAAGAAATTTGAATTTAAAGCGTCTAAGAAACAACATGATATATATGTATACTAAGGACATACATACAAATTTCAAAAATATAATTGTATGCAATATAGTCATATAATACGTAGCAACAATTTTAGATTCATTAAATTTGGTAGAAAGCTTAAGATTACATTAAAATTAATATCAGTTTTTTAACCTTCCTCCCTAATATGGAGGTTATAATTAAATATGCCATTCCGTTTGTAACACATCGAAATATTCATCGGAGACCCCATAAAGTATATATATTCTTGATCAGGGTAAAATTCTAAGTCGATTTGACAATGTCCGTCTGTACGTCAGTCCGTACGTCTGTCTGTTGAAATTAAGATACAACTTGCAATTTTTAAGATAGAGCCTTGTAATTTAGTATAGACGTTTCTATTACTCCTAGGATGTTTGGTATTGCAAATGGGCTATATCGGTCCACGTTTTGATATAGCCCCCACCGGTAGCACCCGATTTTCGGTATTTCGAAGGTTTTTGCTTCATTATCACACCGAAATTACTGAAATTTGGTACTTATTCATCGTTGGGGGTATAAAGCTTTTCCCTAGAATTTTGTCGGTATAGGTGCACGCCTTCATATAGCCCCCATAGAACAGTACCTTCCAATTTCCGGTATTTTTAAGTTTGTGGTCTCAATATTCCTTCGCAATGGCTGAAATTTGGTATTTAGTCTTCGTTGGGGGTACAAAAATTTCCCCGAGAAATAAGTCGGTACAGTTCCACGCCTTCGTATAGTCCCCATAGAACTGTACCTCCCGATTTTAGGTATTTTGAAGGTTATGGCTTCAATATTCCGTCGAAATGGCTGTAATTTGGTATTTAGTCTAGGATAAAACTTTCCCTCCACAAATTTTACCGTACAGATCTACGTCTTTATATAGCCCCCATAGAACGGTAGCTGTCGATTTTCGGTATTTTGAAGGTTGTGGCCACAACAACTCACCGAAATGGCTGAAATTTTGTTATTTAGTCTATTGTTCCACAACATCACATACGGGACAAGGGAGACTTCTCTCATATCAATGAGTGCACCCCGATTTATATTTAGCTCAATGATATGGGACTACTGTTTATCGCCGAGTCCGAACGGCGTGTCTTAAGACACCACTTGTGGAGAAGTTTTTCAAGGCTGAAATACTCAGGAAATGTCGCCAACATTACTGAGGGGTATTTTGCCACCGTTGAAAAATGTTTGATGTTTCTTGGTCGGGGAATCGAACCCCCGACCTTCTGCGTGCAAGTCTATTAGTTGTATTTATTCTACGTTGGATATTTTTTTTTTTGTATTTATTCTACGTTGGATATAAAACCCTTCGTCGGTATAGGTCAACGAAATATGGCCCCCAAAGAACGGCTTATTAAAGGTTCCAGAAAAGAATTATCAATATATGTCCACTAGGGTTATGACTTTTTTACAACCTCATATCCCTGTATCATAGCGTGATGAGTTTTGCCATAAGATTACATAAAATCTTGATAATAAGGTGATTCGGTGAAAAAACCTCACGCACAAAATGGTTTTAAAATTTGAATTTATCAAAATTATGGACAATTTTTTGAAGTCACTGAAAACAGATATATAATTGAAAATAATCTTTAGAGCCACATGAGATAATTAAAATGACATAAAATTTATTTCTCACTATTTTTCTTCAATTCTGAGAATCGTAAACATGTCGTAAACGCTTTTATTCAAAAATATAATTTTTTAACAAAAAACAAAAAATTTTAAATTTTTTCAAAGTGACTTTTTTCGCGACTTTTTTAATATTTGAATGAAATAAACGTTATTATAGTTATTAGTAGGCTTATATTTATTCATTCGTGCAACAAAAAATAATTCTTTGAAAAAAAAAAATTTTCATTTCATATATTTTTTCAAAAATTTTTTATAAAATGTCCACATTAGGGTTATGACTTTTTGACATTTTTCCTCAAAAACGATTTCCTGTAGCAGGGATGAATGAACTTTTGCCTATTAATCACTATGCTATCGTTTATTCCATTGAAATATAAAAAAAGTTCACGCACAAATCGATTTTAAAAAAATAATTTTTTGAAAAAATATATGAAATGAAAAAATTTTTTTTCAAAGAATTATTTTTTGTTGCTCGAATGAATAAATATAAGCCTACTAATAACTATAATAACGTTTATTTCATTCAAATATTAAAAAAGTCGCGAAAAAAGTCACTTTGAAAAAATTTAAAATTTTTTGTTTTTTGTTAAAAAATTATATTTTTGAATAAAAGCGTTTACGACATGTTTACGATTCTCAGAATTGAAGAAAAATAGTGAGAAATAAATTTTATGTCATTTTAATTATCTCATGTGGCTCTAAAGATTATTTTCAATTATATATCTGTTTTCAGTGACTTCAAAAAATTGTCCATAATTTTGATAAATTCAAATTTTAAAATCATTTTGTGCGTGAGGTTTTTTCACCGAATCACCTTATTATTAAGATTTTATGTAATCTTATGGCAAAACTCATCACGCTATGATACAGGGATATGAGGTTGTAAAAAAGTCATAACCCTAGTATATACCCTCGTTAGCATAAATGCTGAGGGTATAAAAAAATGGATGGTTTTAACTAAACGAGAGTTATGGTCCCGGCACATACGGTCCATTCTGAGTCGGGTCACGCGTTAATAACAACAACAAAATTAAAAAAAGTGTAAGTGATGCAAAATTTGTTCTTGAAGCTTTCATATGGTTGTTGTAACGCGATGCTCAACGGACCGTATGTATTTTGCCCTTTAATGCCGCTGCACATAAGGTGCGTTGAGCGTTGCGTTACAACAACCACATGAAAACTTCAAGAACAAACTTGGCATTTTCGAGTATAATACATGTACTCAACAGGCACCAATTTACTGGCATGTGTAACTGCAGGGTTAGGGCTTATTCCATTTGCTTACTTTTTCCTTTACATCCAAGGCTCGGATCACGCTGAAATTGTCATAGATCTTATCTTGCTGCTTAGGGCAATACAAACATGTAAGAAACTTGGAAAAATCGAAAAATTTTATTTTATATGCGTGTATTTCCGTTTTCGGCTTAAAGATCTAGGCACATACTGTCCGTTGAGCGTCGTTACAACAACCACATGAAAACTTCAAGAACAAACTTGGCATTACTTACACATTTTTCATGTGGTTGTTGTTTTCAACGCGCATTTCGTCACACAACGGACCGTATGTATTTGGCCCATTATGGCCCCGGCACATACGGTCCGTTGTGCGTCGCGTCACGCTTTAATAACAACAACCACATGAAAAAAGCGTAAGTAATGCCAAGTTTGTTCTTGAAGTTTTCATGTGGTTGTTGTAACGCGACGTTCAACGAACAGTATGTGCCTAGGCCTTTAAGGAAAAATTAAGCAAAGGGAATAAGCCCTAATGGGCCAAATACATACGGTCCGTTGTGTGACGCGTTGCGCGTTGAAAACAACAACCACATGAAAAATGTGTAAGTGATGCCAAGTTTGTTCTTGAAGTTTTCATGTGGTTGTTGTAACGCACCGCTCAACGCGCCGTATGTGCAGCGGCCTTAATAATGAATAAATTTTCAGTTTGCGGCTGAGTGGTGAACGGAATAAACCAATGTAAAGAATAAATACTTACAGACTTCAGTCACACTTCATTAAGACATGCAAGTTCAGCAATGTTCGCAAGTTTAAGGGCTCGGCACATACGATCCGTTGCGTGACGCGTTGCGCGTTGAGAACAACAACCACATGAAAAATATGTAAGTGATGCCAAATTTGTTCTTGAAGTTTTAATGCGGTTTTTGTAACGCGACGCTCAACGGACCGCATGTGCCGCGGCCTTTAAGCGCTCGGCACATACGGTGCGTTGAGCGTTGCGTTACAACAAACACATGAAAAAAGTGTAAGTGAAGCCAAGTTTTTTGAAAAACAACAACATGGCTGACGCATTAAAGTTAAACATAATTTAACTGTTTTGGGACAACGCGTGTCCCAACGTGTCACTAAACGGACCGTATGTGCCGAGGGCTTTATGGCCCCGGCACATACGGTCCGTTTTGTGACACGTTGCGCGTTGAAAACAACAACCACATGTAAAATGTGTAAGTGATGCCAAGTTTGTTCTTGCAGTTTTCATGTGGTTGTTGTAACGCAACGCTCAACTCGCCGTATGTGCCGGGGGCTTTAGAGTCGTTCCGCTTAACTCAATTTCTAAACGAACCCGGAGACGAAAGTCACTATCACGAAAAATGAATCTAAATTAGTTATTATACACATATTTTTCGAGAACCGCACTTTGAAATTAATTGTTTTTTTTTAATCTCCACGAACCAAACGACGAAAATACGTAAACTCGCAAAAATAACACACAAATATTTACTATGTATTTCACTTTTTGAACTCAATTTACTTCTCTATATCGTATCAATTATAAAAAAGGACTTGTCCAACAATTGCACCACGTTCTGCTAGCCATTCTATTATACAATAGAGAAGACAACAAATAATTTACACAATTTAGTGATTCTTTTATAATAAACATACTTTTTAATCACATTTTTTTCGAATAATGACAAACATAACACACGACACAATGAGTGTTTACCACATTACTTTCCTTCGTTCACTCTTCTTCTTACTTAGTTGCTTTCACCTTATTAACACAAAGTTGTTTGTACATACACACATTTCACATATCATAGCAGATAATTGGGAACACACAAATCACTGTAGTCTGTCGTTTGTGTTTATTATTAACTACTCTTTTTATATTCCCACTTATGCGGAATATCACAATGATTTTTAAGAACACTCTAGCGGCAATTTATTGAATATCGAGAGAAAAATATTGAAGATTAAATCGACAACTGGCGGGAACAATGCAAACTAGCGCCTCGCATTCGAATGGTTTGTGTTTGCCATGAAGTAGATCAACAAAACTTGGCATCACTTATGACTAGTTTAATACATTTTCATAGACATCAGCACACGTATATGTTGTAAATCTTTGACTTTTTTGGCCCCGGCACATACGGCGCGTAGAGCGTCGCGTTACAACAACCACATGAAAACTTTAAGAACAAACTTGGCATCACTTACACTTTTTTCATGTGGTTGTTGTCCTCAACGCGCGACGCGACGCACAACGGACCGTATGTGCCGGGGCCATTTGCGTTTTATTTTAAAGCATGTCTTTGCTATTGTGATAATTAAAGACATTCATCTTTGAAATATTCGGGAAGTTATATTCGGTGTGTCGTTCCGTCTATACAACGTCATAATTATGGACAAAATTTACTTTAGCTACATTGGCTAGATGTATGGTTAATGCAAAATGAACTGCTATATTTGGCTTGGCAATAGGTGTGCATAAATAACTATCGAGTTCAAAAAATAGATTGCTAACTTGTTATATCTTTAATTTTCCTGTGCCAGTTTTTAACCAATTGATGTTTGTGATTTTGCTACTTTTCCATTAAAATAGTCTGGGAACACTCACATTGTGCAGTTTGTGTTTTGGGGACTTTTTGTTCAAATTATATGGCAACGTTTGCAACCAATGGGTTGACAAATGGGCAGCTGATGTGTATCTTCTGTTTTGTTTTGCTCTCGCATTTCTTATTTTTAAAACATTGCATGTTTTGTTTTGATTCTTTTTTCTCATTCGTTTTCATCGTTCGCATTGTACATATTTCTTATTGTATTGTTTTTGCCGCATCATTTCGAATCATTTTACTAAAAAATAAAAATAAATCTTTCATAAAAATTAATGTCAATAACGCTGGACGTAAATGCATTTCTAAACAAAGATGTTTGTACACCCAATAATAGAGGAGGAGCAGGAAAAAACAGCAATGGCTCGGACGACACCATTGGAAATAATGGAAACGAGAGCATATCGATGGAAAAGGAAATGGAAACAACCAATATTTTTGAGGAAATTGAACATTTGCTAAAATTTAATAAGGTAGGTAAAATAATTTAAATTATTTATTAAAATTGCATTAATGCTCTACTCTTACTTTCCTGTTTGCCTGCCGATACTTAGTTTGAGTCCACTCTTTGAATTGAAGTAGTTTTTTGTGATCTCATCACTCTTTCGGGGGGACTATTCTTAAGGTCCATCCATGTATGAAAATGATAGATATTTCAACGTTTGTGCATAATAAACTGAGAGAAGTCTACACCAATAATATTAACCGTTAGTCAATCGGTTGTGGATGAAATACTCAGGTAATTTATGTACATTTTATGCCGAAGGTGCAATGGTATGCACACCCGCCTTGCACGCTTAAGTTCGTGGGTTCGATTCCCGGCTAGGCAACATCAAATTTTCAACGGTGGCAAAATACCCCTCAGTAATGTTGGCGACATTTCCTGAGTATCAGCCATGTAAAACTTCTCTACAAGTGGTGTGTTAGGACATCCTATTCGGACTCGGTGATAAAAAGTAGGTCCCATATCATTGAGCTCCCTTGTCCCATCTGGGATGTTTGTGGAACAATTATTATTATTATTATTTTGTTATGCCGAAAAGGCCGTTGAAAAATTAAAGGTATCTGGACTCGAACTCATGCATTCAACGTGCAAAGCAGACATTGCAACAAATATGCTAAAGCTTGTGATTAATGAAGAAATGAGGTAATATTAAGAATGCTGCAGGCCTCCTAAATTCCCCATCTTTCGTCGTCCTATAATGTCAAAAGTGTCCCAGGCCGGAAAGGTCATGTTACACTGCTAAATTACATTAATGTATCAATCACACGACAGCGGGTTCTTTCGTACCGGATTGACCCGGAACCATAGTGTTTCGGCCAGCGGCTGCCAACCCAGCATCAAAACTATGCTTCTCCGTAGGTTTCATGCTGCTACAACAACAACATTAATGTATACGCTGTTCGTAGTTACAATAGGAAATAACCTTTTCATCTCCTAACGAACAAGTGAGACTTCTCTCATATCATTCATGGATTCGTATTAGCTCAGTGGTATGCGACCTACTTTTCCGAATCCAAACGGCGTGTTTTATTTGGTTTACGCAGACAAGATCAGGTCAGAATCCGACTTATTCAGAAGTCAGATTGGAACAGAAGAGGGCAGTAGCAAATGTTTTCCGTGGGCCGATAGATTTACTTTCAACTTGATTCCAAATCTTTTTATGGCTATGTCTTAATTATAATGTATATTCCAAACTATATATTTTTCAATAAACCGTTCTCTTTCCCGTTTCAGAATTTGGAATTCCCCAATGTGCCAACTAAGGATGACGAAAAGAAAGCAAAAACAAAAAAATCCGAAGAACCAAAACCACCGGAATCATCATTCAATCATTTGGATTTTCTTTCACACACCGACGATTTTTTATTAGCCTCTGAGACCCAAAGTCTGTTGGGAGAAGACTCACTACTGTTTTCAGTAGAACAAGATCGACTACAACCTTTGAGTTCCAAGTTTATGGTACCAGGCATTTATAAGCGTATAGAAGGTGTGGATGTACAAGATCTCAACCGAAAGCCAGAACATAAGTTGAATGTATTCATCACAGACCTGGAAAGAACTGGACGTATAATAAGAGAACAAGAATTTCAAAGTTTATATGAATTGGGAGACATACAGCAACATAATCCGATAAGGAAATTGCTTACCGCAGAGACAGTCAATGACAATGACATCAATTGTGATAATAAGGAGGAAGAGTTGTCAAATAAAGTTAGCGAGGAAGAGGACAAAGGTGTTATGTCAAATGATAATGTGCCAAAGGAGATGGATAATCTTCATCGCTTGGCATGTGACATTTATAAACTAGCAAAACGTGATCACATTGTCATTGATCGCAATAACAATGAAATTGTTAGAACACATCACAGCACCAATCAAAAGACAATCTATAGATTTTGTCAACCTGATATGTTGGATTTGCTATCATTGGATGGAGATTTAAAAGAATCACCTAATAATAATGAGAGTAACACTAAAGAGAAGAAAAACGTCAAACTTGGCAGGCCAAGAAAAAGACTGAAAGAAGATGCAGACCTATCATGCATTTCAAACAAATCATTGAAAGAGGAATCCTCAATGAAAATACTTGAAAATGAACAAAAACCACCTGTAGTTAAGCCCATACCTCATTCAAGAACAAGATCTGGACGTTTGGTGAGAATACCATCCATTAGATTGGAAGGTGCTTCGGAAATATCTTCTAAAACTTCAAACGAGGAGTCATTGCCAAGTTTGCTAAATGATTTAAGGGACACTTCATATCACAACAGTAAAATAGACGCAGCCATACATAAATCGCCCAGCAAAACTCTTTCCACCGTCACTGAAACTGATTCTACCATCGATGATAATCCTCCAGCAACCCCACCAAAACGTAAAGTTCCTCCTGAAGCAATATGCCCCACATGTCATAAAATATTTTTAGGCAAAAGACTACAGAGACATTTTGCTCAACATCCTGATCATATTAAATTGCCAACAGTACCAACACCGCCGCCATCTTTGACAGACAATCAACAATCACCCATTAATAACCATGTTTCTGACAGCACGCAACCATCTGGGAAATCTGCAGATAATGAAGATATATCGTTATTTCGTTTTCTCGTTAATAAACTCCAACGATCTCAAAATCTCAATGAAGATCAAAAAGCCGATCTCTTTCTAGCCGAACTAAATGACTTGGTGGAACAATTACAATTAAGAAGCTCTAGATTAATACGCAACACATCGGGTTTACATTTCGTCAGTCAAAAATGTTCAAAACTTTTGAGTATACCTGAGGGACAATATGCCTTAGATATGACTGCCATTGAGTCACCCATAGAGCCGGACCAACAAGACAATAATAATTCTCACAATCTCACAACATCAGCATCGACTTTACCAAATAACTTGAGTACTCGTAGCTTAGATTATACCAATCTATCGATAACTCTGGATGATACTCTAACCGATGAGGCAGCTCAGAAATTGAATCTTTCAGCTGGTGGTAAACTTTTGCCACCATCCGAAGAAAGTCTTTTGAGAGCCGTCGATGATTTGGTACAAACGGATATCAGTAAAATTCAAACGACTGCAGTATGTGTCAGTGATACATCCCTAGTTTCTTCGAATACCAATACAACATCTGTGGTAGCTAATCTTTTACCACCCCATATCGATCATGTCAGCGATAATGCGGTGGAAGCTGTACACATGAAGGAGACATTGCCAAATGTTGTAGTCAGTAGTACATCGGAGAATCCTTTGCTGGACTTATCGGTGGACTTTTTTCAATTCAATAATTAAGCCGAAATGTGTAACATTATTAAGTATATTTACGTACTTATATAAAAACATAAATATTATAGAAATAAGAATAAAAACGATATATGATTTTGTTAAAATTAAGTAAAGTATGTATTGCAAGAAACAGTTTTTAATCAACTCATTCTAATTAAGTTCCATTTAACATATCCCATTTTACTCAAGACAACGTTGTTATCAGAATTGTTGTAGCAGAAACTACATGGTGTTTTCCTTGTGTTTCCAGGTTCAGTAAGGATGCGGTCTCAACTGGGTGCGTTCCTAGAAACCTGGCGGTCAAATGAGTTTGCATAGCTGGTCAGTGGAAGAGGTGTAACGTACCGTGAGGCCTATTTGCACACACTGGATAAATGTTTAGTGTCGTATTATCAATTCTAGCCCAGTGTAGGCGATTACACCGCCCAGAGTCCAATTGCTTGTACTTTCTCAGGTGCAATGGTTGGTACATAATTCACGCTGTAATTTAGGATATGTACCGGTGTAAGTAGATTTTAGATCTGCATTATAAGTATTAAAGATCTCGCCATACTTGGCTGGGCGGAAGGACTCTATCCATAAGCTGGTGGCATCGATGACTAGGTCAATAACATCGACAGCATTTTATTGTGTCGATGAACCGGAATGATCTTTGCAACTTTAGAGATGATCGATTGGCTACATGCATTGCAGTTCTCAGTGCAACATTTTGGTAGGTTTGGAGTTTCTTCCACAGAGTTTTGGCAACATTAGCACACCACACCGATAATGCAAAGTTTACTAAAGATCGACCTATCTGCACCTCAAGTGCTGCCTGCCTGCTATCGACTTGAGAACATTGTTTCTGCTCCTTATCTTATCGCAGATAGTTGTGAAATGCTCAAATTATCTGACTTGCTGTTAAATGTGACTCCTTAAATATTGGCATAATTTGTGGTCGAAATTCTTACTTCGTCGACTTGTACTTTCATAATGAGAGTGAAGTTAGGTGAGTTGATTTGGCTAGGCTGTTGAAAATGTGACACGCTGCTCCGCACCTTTGCGGGCTGTAGTTACAAGTTGGGCAGATGTACTGTCTTCTGCCATCAAATCTGCCCGTCAAGAATTGAAGCGATTGCGGAACTCAGTTGTGCCAAAAAATCGCTTGACTAGACACCAGCTGTTTTACCGATGCCACGGATGGTGGGTTATCTTATAACCTCGTGCGACTGCATCAGTATAAATATCTCTCAAACCTAACTCTCCTTTATGTCTTTGGACCACACTCGCTAGATCATGAAGATCTTTCCTGACATAGCTGGGAGGGGAGGATATATCCACCATATATGGTGGTTCTCATTGTGTTGCTTTACAGGAAGAATTTTTGCCTCCTCATGTAGATGGTCCACTGAAGATTTGAGGAGGCACCCTGTCGCTGTTCTCAGGGCTGCATTTTGGCAAGTTTGAATCTTTTTCCAGTTCGAATCACACAATCTCGGGGACCAGACTGGAGCCGCATAGCTTACCACAGACCGACCTATCGCGTTATATGTGGTCAACAAGGTTTCTTTATCTGCACCCCAAGTGCTGCCGGCCAGGGACTTGAGGACCTTGTTCCTACTTTTCAACTTGTCGCAGATAGCTGTGGCGTGTGCGCACGACGTGAATGTAGTGTCGAATGTGACCCCTAAAATTTTAGGGCAGTTTGTGGTCGGAATTCTGCTACCGTCGACCACGACATTCAACTCACGTCCAAACTGCGCTGTCCATGTGGTGAACAGAGTGGCTGTAGATTTTGTGGGGGAAATCTGCATATTCCTCGAATGGAAAAAGGTGGTAAGATCAGTTAAATAATTGTTCAGTCTCTCACAGATGTCATCAGGATAGGTACCCGACGCCAAGATCGTGCAATCATCCGCATACGTCACGATCTCAATGCCGTCTGGAGGGGGTGGAATACAGGAGAGGTAGAGGTTAAACAGTTCCGGAGATATCACCCCACCTTGGGGAACTCCCTGTTTCACTCTACGGGGTTTGGACTTCTTATTCCTGAATTCCACGTACGACTGGCGTCCACACATATAGTTGACTATCCAACGTTTCAAGCTTGGCCGGAGGGTTGTCTGCTCAATGTCCTCAAACAGCGTGGAGTGCCTGACTGTATCAAAGGCTTTTGATAAGTCAAGAGCCACCATCACTGTTCTATCGCACGGCCGTCTCTGGTTGAGTCCTTTACAGATATATGTGGTAATGGCGTGCAGCGCTGTTGTCGTGCTGTGCTGCTTACGGAATCCATGTTGATGATCGGCAACTTGATAGCTATTTCTGATACTGGGGAGGATCAAGGCCTCAAGTGTCTTTGCTACGGGCGACAAAAGCGAAATCGGTCTGTACGATTCACTTTTGCTGGCATCCTTGCCTGGCTTCCGTAGTGGGACCACCCTGCCCATTTTCCAGACTTCGGGAACAACGAGGGTGGCTAGCGACAAGTTGAAGACTTTGGTGAGATACTCGACTCCCGGCTCATCCAGCTGCTTCAACATTACCATGGAGATTCCATCAGGGCCCAACGCTTTGGATGATTTAGCGTTCCTGATGGCATTGGCAACATCATCCATTGTAAATTGTGGTGGTTCATCCTCGGCAGGAAGAGATCTGATGCGACGTAATACTCTTCTCTTCGCCCTGTCACTCTCGGGATGCTCGACAAACTGTCGATTGAAATTACTTGCGCACCTCTTCGGGTCAGTCAACGTAACGTCGCCAAACGTGACTGAGGTCCTATCTTCCCTTCTTCCAGGGTTCGAGAGTGACTTAACCGTTGCCCACAATTCACCTATACCGGCTCCAATGTTGCAGCTCTTCAGATGATTTAACCATTTGTTCCGCTTATGCTCGCCGACCAGCCTGTTAACTTCCAGTGTCAGCTCCCTGACTCTGGGGTCATTGGGGTTGATACGACGAAGCTCATCACGCTCGTTTGCTAATCCCGTCGCCTCTGCTGGGAAATTTGGTCTTACTTCGGGTATTCGACCAGCAGGGATATGGCGAGCGGCTGCAGCAGTGATGATGTCCCGGAACGTCCTTTCCGCTACCCGAACATCAGAAGGATTGGGCAATTCTCTGAAGCGGTGATTGGTGAACTCTCTGAAACTCGGCCAATCAGCTTTTTTATGATTGACGAACGTGCGGCGTTCAGAGGTGATGAAGTCGGGTGGTCTGCTAATGGAGACTATTATGGGGAGATGGTCTGATCCAAGGGAAATGACGGGTTGCCAGGTAACGTCATTTGTCAGACCAGGTGACACGATGGTTATGTCAGGCGAACTGTGACACTCTCCTCTAATTCTGGTAGGGGCGTCCTCATTGACCGTGCAAAACGTAGAGCTATCAATCTGCTCAGCCAGCGCTGTACCTCTCTGGTCGTTTCCGAGGGCCGAATGCCACATCTCATGATGCGCATTAAAATCCCCCAGGACCAGACGATTATGACCTTGCAAGAGCGGGCTAATGTCAGGCCTATAATCATGGATACAGCTATTTCTCGGCGGGATGTATACATTCAGCAACTCTATCTCGGCAGCTCCACACCTGACTGCTACCCCCATACATTCCATGTATGGGTCATTAGAGACAGGCTCAAGCGAGATATGTCTGTATTGGACAGACTGGTGCAATAGGAAAGCCAATCCCCCACCTCCACTTCTGGTGCGATCTTTCCTCAGAACATTGTAACCATCGCAATGCTCTAAGCTGTGGTTGTTGTTCAGCTTGGTTTCCTGCACCGCCGCAACCTTGATGTTCTTCCGACTCATAAAATCTACTATCTCCTCGATCTTACCTCGGAGTCCATTGCAATTCAATTGCAAAAAGGCTGCATTTTCGGGGATTGGGACAACAACGGCTGGTGTTAAAGGCTGCGTGTGTGGTTGTTGTCGAGGGGACTGCGGGGGAGTTTCGTAATCAGACGACGAGGGAGTCTCGTAATCCGACGACGACTCACTGGGAACTGTGTTCACACAGCATGCAGCAACATAGTCCCTGTCGTAGTCCCTCACGTGGACGAGTCCAGAGCAACCCCTTAGATGCACCCACTCCTGACATCTATTGCATCTCACCGAAGATTGGATGTGGGTGAAGATGCGAATGTGACAAACTGAGCACAGATATATTGGTCCTGGGTTTTCTTCCGTCCCGGCTCGGACCAATAGAATTCGGAGCAGGCATTCCGGGATATACTGCTCCCAACACAGAAAAACGAAACAAATACGAACATGTACACACAATGAGATGCTTTCGTTGCAGTACCTGCTTGGATGTTATCGTGTGAGCCATCCCAATCACCATCTTGTGGGTAGGCCCGGCCCATTCAGGGAGATCAGGAAGGATATCCATGCTCTAGAGGGAGAGGTCCAACGATACAGGAGAGAACCCCTAGATCAACAAGCATATCAAGCAGGATTGAATAGCATTCACACGGACGCAGTTGCCAAGGCCTTAAGCAATTATAGTGTGAATAAAGTACTTGGAGTACATCCTCCATCTATCGCAGCTGAGGAGCGTCAGCTGCCACGACAAACTAGAGTAGTTTTGGCCCAATTACGCTCGGGATATTGCAGTCGCCTAAATTCTTATTGGGCGGAAATCGATCGCACCGTGCAAGACATCTGCCCAGTATGCGGCATGGGCCCGCACGACACACAACACCTTTTTAACTGCCCCGCCAAACCTACCCATCTAACTCCAGTGGATCTATGGCTACATCCCATCGAAGCAGCCACTTTTCTTGAACTGGAGATAGACCCAGAGCCAGATTAAACAGAGGAACGAACAAATAAACATAACTGTAAATGGTCCACTGAAGACATGAGGAGCCACTCTGTTTCTGTTTTCAGGGCTGCATTCTGCCAAGTTTGAGAGTTATTCCGTTGCGTATCACTTACACACACACACACCGACGCCGCCTAGTTTACCGCGTTGTTGTTATCAATGTTATCTGCTCCCCAACTGGTGCCGGCTATGGACTTGAGGACCTTGTTCCTACTACTCATCTTATCGCATATAGCTGTGACATTCGTGGACGACTTGTATAAGCTGTCGAATGATACACCCTTCAATTCCGAAGTCCATGTGATGAACAGTGTGGCGGATATTTCCATATTCCTGGCGTGGAAGAAATCAACAAGGTCAGTGAGATAGGCGTTCAATTAACGGTGGGACCTGATGGCATGAGCGCAATTATCTCACGTAATTATCTCAAACGGTAGGTTGCCATGACTGACGTTATTTGTCCGACCATTTGAAACGATGGTTATGTCTTGCGAACTGTGGCACTCTCTGCTTGTTAGTAGAGGGTTCAATCTGCTCAGTCAGTTCTATATCTCTCGGTTTATTACATAGAACCGAATGCCGCAACTCGTGATGCCCATTAAAGTTACCTAAGTCCAGTCGGCTATGACTTTATAAAAGTGGGCTTATGTTGGGATATATAGGCTAAACAAGTCTATCTCTACAGTTTCACACTTGACTGCTATCCCCATATATTCCAGTCCAGATTTTGTCTATTACAAAGGGGGAATACCTTGATAATTAAACGAAATTTCGAAAAATGCTGCTTAGGTGCTGTTTTGGATTTTGCACTTGTAGACTGCTTAGTTTAGTTCTGTCATTGAAAAAGTAAGACCCACTTTCAAAAGGTTTTTTGTTTTTGATACCCTCCACTACAATAGCTGTGTCTGGTTACCTAAAATTTGTAACAATTTGTACCAATTGTTGCTGGAAGTCGTCTGTTAACACAAAAAACCAGCAAAAGAGAGCGATTCGAGAGAGACATTTAAACCATAGGTGTGCACGGGCATCCACTGGTGGCTGCTGTAAAATACTCTTACTTTTATTAATTCAACAAAACTCAGACGTCTAAATATTTTTTGTAATTGTAATTTAATAAATAATTTCATCCACGATTTTAGATTAAAATTGTGTTTTCACAATTAAAAACATTTTAGAAAAACCATGAAAAACGACAAATGTTAAATTCTCTTATTTTCTCTTAAATTCTGTTTTGCTCACCATTGATTTTACATTGAAGTTTTCGCTCACTTGCTCTCAGCCATGGCACAATTACCAGGTAGATGCATCAGCAAACAACTACAACAAAACCGAGTTCAGTACTGTGAAATGTCAAAAATGTTTTACAAAAATAAAGCGATTCACACATTTTTTTCAACAAAATTTTGTTAGGCAGTTATTAATAAACACATTATAACAAAAACCCGTCAAAAATGCACAGTTTTTCTTTTAAATTTTTGTTTTTTAATTTTGTGTTTTCAATTACAACAACTTTTTTGACAGCTCACAGTACATCAGCTGGGCTGATGCGGGTACCTGTATGATTGTGCCATGCTCTCAGCAAGCGCACATTGCCTGACCTGGATTTAACCCTACGATCCATAACCACCTGGACGAACGGGAGTCCATAACCAGGGTACCCGGGTACCCAAGTGAAGTTTTTTCGTTTATATTCAAATAAAATAATATTTATATGTACAAATTATTAAAATCGCTTAGTTTTTACATCTCAACTGTAGTAGTTCTTTCCAGTCTCTAAGTTTAGCCGAAATCTCTGATGATCCGGAGTTTCATGTTGATATCTTCAATAATAAAGGAACAGCAGCACTTAAAAGTTCAAAAAGTACCCGGGTACCTGGTTATGGACCCCCGTATACAAAAACTTTAAACTCATTTACTAGTTAATATATTTAACCAAATTTGATAAACTTCTATCCAGTCTCTAAGTTTAGCCGAAATCTCTGATGATCCGGACTTTCATGTTGATATCTTCAATAATAAAGGAACAGCAGCACTTTAAAGTTCAAAAAAGTACCCGGGTACCTGGTTATGGATCGTAGGGTTAAACAGTTCTTTCACTGAGAGCTTGCAAATTCTTGCTAGACAAATTTCTTCTAGCAAGCACTTGCAAGCTCTTCTTCTTCCTGAAAACAATCAATCAGCCGTTTTTAGTTTTTTGTTGATTTATGTTTGTGACAATGGTGAGCAAAACAAAATTTAAGAGAAAATAAGAGAATTTAACATTTGTCGTTTTTCATGGTTTTTCTAAAATGTTTTTAATTGTGAAAACACAATTTTAATCTAAAATCGTGGATGAAATTATTTATTAAATTACAATTACAAAAAATATTTAGACGTCTGAGTTTTGTTGAATTAATAAAAGTAAGAGTATTTTACAGCAGCCACCAGTGGATGCCCGTGCACACCTATGGTTTGTGAACATTAAAAACAATTTTATTGTGGAAATAACATAGTCTAATTGTATTGTTTTATGGAGAACAAATTTGTAAAGTGGAAAAAAACTTTTTTGTTTTATTTTCTTTTTTATTTTTAATAAAATACAACGTGTTTGCTTCCTTTGTTGGCGGACAAATTGTTCTGTTTTGGTTCTTGTATGAAAACCAAATTGTGTCTTCGTTCATGAAATCGACGAACGAATGGGCAAAAACTTTTTACAAAAACACGCTGTTAGTCCGAACGGTTCGTGTGACAGGCAAGCAATTTTACAAAAACACCCTGTAAATCTTTGCATTTGGATGACAATACACGAATATGAAGTCAAAGCCAATATTGGTCCATTTTTACACTGTTTTATCTAATTTGCTTTTCAAAACTGGTAACTAATTTGTCACACAGTTGCAGTTGACCAATCGAACTTAAAATTTGCACACATCTCAGATTCGGATGACAATACATGAATATGAAATCAAAACCAATATTGGTCCAGTCTTACAGTGTTTTTACGGTGTCTAACTTAACCCCCTTTTCAAATCTGGTAACTGATTTTTAAAACGGTTGCAGTTGACCAATCAAAATAAAACTTTGCACACTTTTCAGATTTAGATGACAATTCGTGAATATGAAACCAAAATCAATATGGGTCAATTTTTTCCTATAGCCCCCATATAACGGTACCACCCGATTTCCGGTATTTTGCTTTTCCAATCCGGTAAATCATTTTTTACACAGTTGCAGTTGACCAATCGAACTAAAACTTTGCAAACTTTTCAGATTTGGATGACAATACATGAATATGAAATCAAAACCAATATTGGTCCATTTTTACAGTGTTGTACAGTGTTCAATTTTACATGCTTTTCAAATGTGGTAACTCATTTTTAACACAGTTGTAATTGGCCAAGCGAACTAAAACTTTGCACACTTTTCAGATATGGATGACAATACATGAATATGAAATCAAACCCAATATTCATCCATTTTTACACTGTTTTACAGTTTTTTATCTAATTTGCTTTTCAAATCTGGTAACTCATTTTTCACACAGTTGTAGTTGACCAATCGAACTAAAACTTTGTACACTTTTCAGATTTGGATGACAATACATGAATATGAAACCAAAATCAATATGGGTCCATTTTTTCCTGTAGCTCCCATCCAGCGGTACCACTCGATTTAAGGTATTTTATCGTCATTTTAAGCCCGTATTGGCTGTTCTTGACAACTAGGGTTCCCAATGGTAAGGAAACGTGCCCATTAAAAATTATGGACATAGGTCCAGGTTTTGGTATAGCCCCCATATAGCGGTACCGCCGGATTTCAAGTGTCTTAAGGATTTTATCTTTATTTTTAGCCAGAATTGGCTGTAACTTGGCATTTGGAATCCCCAATGGTACAGAAACTTCCCCACTAAAAATTATGGACATAAGTCCAGGTTTTGTTATAGCCCTTATATAACGGTACTACACGATTTCAGGCATTTTAAAGTTTTTATCTAAATTTTCGGCCTAAATTGACTATAATTTTGTTCTCAGTGGTCAAAAAAAAAAATGTATTTACTAAAAAGTTAAAAATAAAATATTATTTAAAAAAAAATTAAATAAGAGTGTTTTATTTATAAATGAACTTAAAAGTAGAAAATAATTTTTCATGATGGAATCTCTCAAATAAAACGCTTGCCGTTCAATATTGTCACAATTTCTAATTCAAATGCAAGCTTTTTTTTTGAGAGATTCCATCATGAAAAATTATTTTCTACTTTTAAGTGCATTTATAAATAAAACACTGTTACTTAATTTTTTTTTTAAATTATATTTTATTTATTAGCTATCTAATAACAAGTAAGGAAATATCAGTCAGCTGTGCCGACATAGATATACCCTCAGCGTGTGTGAGTTAAAACTTTCATCTACCGACAGACCGAAAAGTTGTAAAAAAATTATGTATTTAGAGGGGTTTATTGGAAGCTGAACTTGCCGACAAAATATAGGTTTGAATTAAAACTCAAAAGTGCTGCGAAAAATAAGATCCACTTGCAAAATGGTACCCCCTTTTGCAAGTGGATCTTATTTTTGGGAGCCATTTCTTTTCGATAGATGTCGCCCATCCCTCATTTCATTTGGTCACCGTATAACATAGGATCTTCCAACAATTCTAAACTACACTTAAACAAAAATGTTGAACTTTTGTGGAGGAGAAGTTAAACTAAATTTGGACAAAACTTTACGAAAGGCTGATCTGTTCGAGAGTTACTGTGCATTCTTGTCACTACACATGGTGCCATAGGGGTTTTTTAAAGCTGTTGGGCCATTTTCTCAGGAAGTGTGGACCTGTCCCTGAAAAAACTTGTACCATTGTAATGGCGGCAGCGAATGCAAATTGTTACAAAAAATCAATGAAATTCGAGATGAGGTCTTAAACTGCACTTTTCCGAAATTTTGAAGGGGAAGTATCCGGAAGAGTGATATATGATTCGCAGATGTGCAAAGCATGGACCAACTCGGTCACTGCCTTCGAGAGTTATCGCCCGCCAGGGAAATGTTTTGAACTTTTGTGGGGTTTGAAGGAGTGGACCGATATGGCTCCTCTTCGAACTTAAAATAAGTTTGGAGAAGATATTACGAAGCCAAAATTTTGGACCGAATCGGCTGATCCGTTTGAGAGTTATCGTGCGCTCCAACTACAACACACGGTGTCATAGGGGTTTTTTAAAGCTTTTGGGCCATTTTCTCAGGAAGTATAGTCCTGCCCCTGAAAAAACTTGTACCGTCGTAATGGGAGCAACAACTACAAGTTGCTACAACAAAAATCAAAAGAATTCGAAAGGAGGTCTTAAACTGCACTTTTCCAAAATTTTGTGTGGGAGGTACCCGAAGGAGTGGACCGAAAGAGTCCACATTGGTACCTCATCTATGTCTGGTATATATTTTACGATGTTCAAAGCTTGGACCAAATCGATTGTTCCCTTAGAGAGTAATCGTTCACACCATTTTACAGAAAATTTTAAACTTTTCTGGGGGAGGTGCTCGAAGGAGTGGACCGATATGGCCCATCTTCGAACTTAAACTATGTTTAGACAAAATATTGCTAGGGCCAAATGTTGGACCGAATCGGCAGATCCGTTCTAGAGTTATCTTGCGCTCCAACTACCTCACACGGTGTCATAGGGGTTTTTGCAACTTTCATGCTATTTTTTTCAGGAAGTATGGAGTTGCCCCTAATGAAACTTGTACCGTCGTATGGGCGGCAGTGAATACAAGTTGCTAAAACAAAACCCCACAACGATTCGAGAGATGGTCCTAAACTGAACTTTTGTGTGGGAGGTACCCGAAGGAGTGGACCGATTGAGTCCATATTGAAACCTTATCTAAGTCTGGTACACATTTCAGAATGTGCAAAGTATGGAGCAAATCGGTTACTCCCTTCAAGAGTTATCGTTCACACCATTTTACAGAAAATTTTAAACTTTTCTGGGGGAGGTGCTCGAAGGAGTGGACCGATATGGCCCATCTTCGAACTTAAACTAAGTTTGGGCAAAATATTACGAAGTGCAAAATTTGGTTCGAATCGATTGATCCGTTCAAAAGTTATCGTGCGCACCAGCCAGACAGACGGACGGACATCGGTAAATCGACTCCAAAAAAAAAGGAAAGAAAAACAAACCCCTCTAAAGTTGAAGACCATCGCAAACGTCAGCATTAGCTTTATTTGCGCTCATGCTTCCGCAGAAGATAAGGACAAACCGACTAAAAATATATTTTACGAGCACTTAGAAGAAACATATGACCGTTACCCTTCCCATGACATTAAAATTATTCTAGGCAATTTTAATGACAAAATTGGAATGGGCAATGTCTTTGGCTCAACAGTCGGAAAATTCAGTTTCCACAGTGAAACATCTGACACTGGAATGAGAATCTTGCCGATTTGGCCGAAACTGTACTGATCGCAATACTTCGTCTGAACATATAACAAGTTCCAAGAAAGTTTATATCGGACAACTGTTGGTCCTTCTTCACAAATGTTCGAGTATAGTTTCGAAATTCTCACTGAAGATAGTCCCCGTGCTCCTCTTTTCCACGATATTATTATTCGAGTATAGTTTCGAAATTTTCACTGAAGGTAGTCCCTGTGCTCCTCTTTTCCACGATATTATTATTTCGTTGACAATCAGACATAATGGTACGAAAGACTGCTCGGGCCAACTGAAATGGGTGGTGAATACGATATCTATCGAGAGAAAGATTGTCATTGGTACAACCTTTGAACATCGTACCTCGCGAGGATCAATTTGAAACTTTTCCGAAGGTAACTCTTGTGGTCCTGATTACAACGATTAAAATATTCCTCACAGCTTTAAAAAAATTCTACGATGTTCTATAGGTAGTAAATACTTTACGAGAAATGGGCCACGAAATATTCCAATGTTTAATGTTACTTCTCACGGTGTGCCGGTAAAACCTACGAAAATTTCATAAAGGTCAATCTTGTGGAGAATTTTTATAGCTACAACATTTTGTTTAGGCCCATTTACATAGGACTCGCGTTTTCCAAGCAAAATCATGAAAACCAAAAGAACCCCTAAAAATGTGAACTTAAGTCGCGATTTATTTGAAAATCCCTCTGGCGTTTTTTTGTTTCTTGATATTTCTCATCTATGAGCATTGTAGTTTCAGAATCTGCAAAAACTTCACAGGTGTAAGCACCTTCCATTTAAAATTAATTAAGGCGCACTGTGTTCTTCATTCACTTCTCGTACAAAAGTTCAGATTTTACTGCAGGCATTCTTTGTGGTATCTGTTAGAATGATACAAGTATATTCTCCATACTTCCCTCGTTAATGGCCCGTAAGTTACAAAAATCCTGCTCAAATGGTGTTTTTGTCATATCTGTATAAAGGATTATGGATTTCGCTCTTGTAGGCCGTTTTCTGTCGGTCTGTCATTGGATAGGCCCACTGTTTCTGATACCTACTCTATACTTACTTAGCTGGCCCATTACCGAACATTTGTTCCATAGGCCGAACTAAGAAAAGATCTCCAATACTCTCTATTTGTTGCTTCGCTTTCTGGAATACCGCGCCTTTTCATCTCATCATCCACTTGTTTGCGCCATCTATTCCTTGGCCTGCCAATTCTGCGTGCACCGCCAAGCGGTCCGTGTTTATACGCGTTTTTAGCGGGTTCATCATCGCTCATTCTTATGATATGGCCTAGCCAACGCAATCGCTGCATCTCGATAAATTTAACAATATTGATGTCGTTGTATAGCAGCTCGTGGTTCATGCGACGTCGATATTCACCGTCAACGCAGATTGGTCTGTAGATCTTTCGAAGAATTTTTCTCTCAAACACACCAAGCACTGCCATGTCTGCTTGCGCAAGTACCCAGGCTTCGGAGCCATACATCAGGACGTTTTTGTAGAGCGTTATTTTTGTTTGACGAGATGTGGTTTTGTTTTTAAACTGCTCACTTAAACCAAAGTAGCATCTGTTTGCCAATACAATTCTTCTTTTTATTTCACAACTGATGTCGTTTGTTGTTGTGTTTGTTGTCTTTTACTACCTCAATATTATAGGAACCAACTTCCATAGTCGGTCCGAGCTCAATGGACGCATTGCGCGTCGACACCATCAGCTTGGTCTTCTCGACGTTTACCGCCACACCCACTTTAGCAGATTCTCCTTCGACTTTCATAAAGGTATCGTTACTTCTTTTACTGGTCGTCCCATGATGTCTATGTCATCAGCATAAGCAAGTAACATATGGCTTTTGGTGTAGATTGTGCCACTTCTTTTGAAGTTTGCCCCTCGTATAACCTTTTCGAGCAGGATGTTAAAGAGATCACAGGAAAGGCTGTCTCCTTGTCTGAAACCTCTTTTGGTACCAAACTCCTCGGAGAGGTTCTTTCCTATGTGACCTCGTGTCAGTTAAAGTAATTTTGCAAAGCCGGATGAGCTTTGCGGGGATACCAAATTCAGACATGGCTTGGAATACCTTTGAACGCAGCGGGCTGTCGAAGGCTGCTTTATAATCGACAAAAAGGTGGTAGGTGTCGATTTGCATCTCTTGGGTCTTCTCCAGGATTTGCCGCAGGGTAAATATCTGGTCAATGGTGGACTTGCCAGGTCTAAAGCCGCATTGGTATGGTCCAATTATCTCGTTGACCATAGGCTTTACTCGTTCGCACAATATCCCTGACACGATCTTGTAGGCAATAGGGAGTAGACTTATGCCCCTATAGTTAGAGCATACAGTCTTATCTCCCTTCTTGTGGACGGGGCACAGGATACTCAGGTTCCAATCGTCGGGTACTCGTTCTTCCTATAGGAGGATGTGCCTGTACCAAAGCCATGAGTTTGATGCTTGACTCTTTGGTAGAATTTTCGGACTTCATTCTGGCTCCTGTACATCTCGATTTTTTCGCACTACTGCTTTTCCATCTCTCTCTTTTTCCTGCGGAAAATACGTTTCTCCTCTCTCCTTTTCTCCCTGTATCTCTCTCGTGCGCTACGCGTTGCTACGGATTGTAAAGTAGCCCTATATGCCGCATTTTTCTCTTCGGTGGCAGCACGACACTCCTGACCATACCATGGATTCCTTGGTGGAGGTCTCTGGTATCCAAGTATGGATTTTGCGGCTGTTTGCATGGAGTGGGCAATGATTTGCCATTGCGCTGATATGTTATCGGGATGAGGAGTGCTTTGATTAAGCAATTGGGCTAGTTGAGTGGAATATGCTGTGGCTATCTGTTGTGATTGCAGCTTACCGATGTCTAACTTTCGTGTTGTGTCTGGTCGTACTTTTTTTGCTACGTTTAAGCGGGTGCGTACCTTTGCTGCAACAAGGTAGTGGTCCGAACCAATGTTTGCGTCTCGGAACGATCGTACATCCAACACGCTAGATGAATGTCTTCTTTCTTGTTTTCTGATCTGCAGACAGCCAGGTGCCCTTATGAATATCGAAATGATTAAATCTGGTACTGCTAACTACCATTTTTTTGCAGCTGCAAAGTCTATCAGCCTCATACCATTGTCAGATGTTTCACTGTGGAGACTGAAATTCCCGACTGTTGGGCCAAAGATATTCTCTTTTCCAATTTTGGCATTAAAATCGCCTAGAATGATTTTAATGTCATGGGCAGGGCAACGGTCATATGTTTCTTCTAAGCGCTCGTAAAATATATCTTTGGTCTGTTCGTCCTTTTCTTCAGTGGGAGCATGAGCGCAAATAAAGCTGATGTTGAAGAATTTAGCTTTTATTCGAATTGCAGCAAGTTTTCATTCACTGGGGTGAAGCTGGACACCAGATGTTTTAGTCTCCGACTAACTACGAATCCGCAACCAAGCTCATGCTTTACATCTTGCAGCTATAATACAGTGCGTCACCTTTAGGTGTTGTTGTGACGCCTTTCCCAATCCATCGTATTTCCTGTATGGCAGTAATATCGCCCTTGTACTTTTCAAGTACGTCTGCCAATGCGAAGACTGCACCTTCTCTATAAAGAGTGCGAACATTCCAGGTGCAGATTCGCAGATCATGGTCCTTAAAACGGGCGGGGTTCGTCAACTTTAGAGGGGTTTGTTTTTCTTTTCTTTCGTTTTTTCATAGTAGGCTGTTTTTTCTATGGGAGGGTTACTAACCCGACGCCCAAACCCAAGTTTTTAACGTTCTTATGGGTGAACGATACCTACTCTATAAACTTATAAAAATTTACGCTGCCAACTTTCAAAACATTTTTTGTTTTAAATTAATTAATTGGATTAATCGTTGTTTTTTTTTTTTAATTTTAGGGATGTGTTCATAGGACATTTAGGTACAGAGCAGACATGTTCATGTTTACTTGCGGCTTATCAGACATTGAAGTAGAGAATCATGCTACAACATAAATACAAAACTTACATTTCCCCAGAAATATGATAAACCTGAATGAAGAATTTCAGTTGCAAAGTTTTGAGCAATGCAGTATATACAGGATCAAAAATCCATTGAATGTGTTAAAATTGCTTTACGGGTAGTTGACCGTTACAGATGTCACAATTTAATTAAGCATTTCAAGGTTAGGAAGACAATAGGTAACAAACATGAAGAAGTTGTAGATCCAAAACAAATTTTGTACGTGTAAACAAAAGTAATATAAATAGTACAACAATAACCGGCATCCGGCATAATTTCAACACTTAACTATCATAAATTGCCTTCAAATTAACTCAAGGAGGTAAGTAGTCAACACTTGTAATTGCCATTTGTCCGTTTTTATTGGTAGTTCAAACCGTGACTATCAAAGGATATTCAAGTTTGCTCAAACAACGAAACAAATAAAATTGTTACAATTAAACACGTGACAAACAAAATACTCCGACGATATCTATGTTTGGTTTTCAATTTGCCTAAAGTTAAGTGTGGCGGTAGCTAATCAACATGCAAAGGGATATCATTATTTAGAATGGGTGACTAAAAGAAATAGAAGAGGTAGGTATTTTAGTAATGTATAAGAAAACCCAGGTTTATTGCTTGTTCTATAAAAGAACTGCATTGGTGTATGATGCAACTTCCTTTCTTTCACTTCAAAATATCGACCTTGTTCCAGAAAATCTTTTAAAAAATCCACGTTTATTGTGGTCTATGGTTGTTCCAGAAAATCTTTAAAAAATCCACGTTTATTGTGGTCTATGGTTGTTCCAGAAAATCTTTAAAAAATCCACGTTTATTGTGGTCTATGGTTGTTCCAGAAAATCTTTAAAAAATCCACGTTTATTGTGGTCTATGGTTGTTCCAGAAAATCTTTAAAAAATCCACGTTTATTGTGGTCTATGGTTGTTCCAGAAAATCTTTAAAAAATCCACGTTTATTGTGGTCTATGGTTGTTCCAGAAAATCTTTAAAAAATCCACGTTTATTGTGGTCTATGGTTGTTCCAGAAAATCTTTAAAAAATCCACGTTTATTGTGGTCTATGGTTGTTCCAGAAAATCTTTAAAAAATCCACGTTTATTGTGGTCTATGGTTGTTCCAGAAAATCTTTAAAAAATCCACGTTTATTGTGGTCTATGGTTGTTCCAGAAAATCTTTAAAAAATCCACGTTTATTGTGGTCTATGGTTGTTCCAGAAAATCTTTAAAAAATCCACGTTTATTGTGGTCTATGGTTGTTCCAGAAAATCTTTAAAAAATCCACGTTTATTGTGGTCTATGGTTGTTCCAGAAAATCTTTAAAAAATCCACGTTTATTGTGGTCTATGGTTGTTCCAGAAAATCTTTAAAAAATCCACGTTTATTGTGGTCTATGGTTGTTCCAGAAAATCTTTAAAAAATCCACGTTTATTGTGGTCTATGGTTGTTCCAGAAAATCTTTAAAAAATCCACGTTTATTGTGGTCTATGGTTGTTCCAGAAAATCTTTAAAAAATCCACGTTTATTGTGGTCTATGGTTGTTCCAGAAAATCTTTAAAAAATCCACGTTTATTGTGGTCTATGGTTGTTCCAGAAAATCTTTAAAAAATCCACGTTTATTGTGGTCTATGGTTGTTCCAGAAAATCTTTAAAAAATCCACGTTTATTGTGGTCTATGGTTGTTCCAGAAAATCTTTAAAAAATCCATGTTTATTGTGGTCTATGGTTGTTCCAGAAAATCTTTAAAAAATCCACGTTTATTGTGGTCTATGGTTGTTCCAGAAAATCTTTAAAAAATCCACGTTTATTGTGGTCTATGGTTGTTCCAGAAAATCTTTAAAAAATCCACGTTTATTGTGGTCTATGGTTGTTCCAGAAAATCTTTAAAAAATCCACGTTTATTGTGGTCTATGGTTGTTCCAGAAAATCTTTAAAAAATCCACGTTTATTGTGGTCTATGGTTGTTCCAGAAAATCTTTAAAAAATCCACGTTTATTGTTGTCTATGGTTGTTCCAGAAAATCTTTAAAAAATCCACGTTTATTGTGGTCTATGGTTGTTCCAGAAAATCTTAAAAAAATTTACTTTTATTGTGGTCTATGGTTGTTCCAGAAAATCTTAAAAAAAATTACTTTTATTGTGGTCTATGGTTGTTCCAGAAAATCTTTAAAAAAATCCACGTTTATTGTGGTCTATGGTTGTTCCAGAAAATCATTAGAAAATCCACGTTTATTGTGGTCTATGGTTGTTCCAAAAAATCTTTAAAAAATCCACGTTTATTGTTGGTCTATGGTTGTTGCAGAAAATCTTTAAAAAATCCACGTTTATTGTGGTCTATGGTTGTTCCAGAAAATCTTTAAAAAATCCACGTTTATTGTGGTCTATGGTTGTTCCAGAAAATCTTTAAAAAATCCACGTTTATTGTGGTCTATGGTTTTTCCAGAAAATCTTTAAAAAATGCACGTTTATTGTGGTCTATATTTGTTCCAGAAAATCTTTAAAAAATCCACGTTTATTGTGATCTATGGTTGTTCCAGAAAATCTTTAAAAAATCCACGTTTATTGTGGTCTATGGTTTTTCCAGAAAATCTTTAAAAAATGCACGTTTATTGTGGTCTATATTTGTTCCAGAAAATCTTTAAAAAATCCACGTTTATTGTGATCTATGGTTGTTCCAGAAAATCATTAGAAAATCCACGTTTATTGTGGTCTATGGTTGTTCCAGAAAATCATTAGAAAATCCACGTTTATTGTGGTATGGCTGTTCCAGAAAATCTTTAAAAAATCCTCGTTTATTGTGGTCTATGGTTGTTCCAGAAAATCTTTAAAAAATCCACGTTTATTGTTGGTCTATGGTTGTTCCAGAAAATCTTTAAAAATCCACGTTTATTGTGGTCTATGGTTGTTGCAGAAAATCTTTAAAAAATCCACGTTTATTGTTGGTCTTTGGTTGTTCCAGAAAATCATTAGAAAATCCACGTTTATTGTGATCTATGGTTGTTGCAGAAAATCTTTAAAAAATCCACGTTTATTGTGGTCTATGGTTGTTCCAGAAAATCTTTAAAAAATCCACGTTTATTGTGGTCTATGGTTTTTCCAGAAAATCTTTAAAAAATGCACGTTTATTGTGGTCTATATTTGTTCCAGAAAATCTTTAAAAAATCCACGTTTATTGTGATCTATGGTTGTTCCAGAAAATCATTAGAAAATCCACGTTTATTGTGGTCTATGGTTGTTCCAGAAAATCTTTAAAAAATCCACGTTTATTGTGGTCTATGGTTGTTCCAGAAAATCATTAGAAAATCCACGTTTATTGTGGTATGGTTGTTCCAGAAAATCTTTAAAAAATCCTCGTTTATTGTGGTCTATGGTTGTTCCAGAAAATCTTTAAAAAATCCACGTTTATTGTTGGTCTATGGTTGTTCCAGAAAATCTTTAAAAAATCCACGTTTATTGCGGTCTATGGTTGTTCCAGAAAATCATTAGAAAATCCACGTTTATTGTGGTATGGCTGTTCCAGAAAATCTTTAAAAAATCCTCGTTTATTGTGGTCTATGGTTGTTCCAGAAAATCTTTAAAAAATCCACGTTTATTGTTGGTCTATGGTTGTTCCAGAAAATCTTTAAAAAATCTACGTTTATTGTGGTCTATGGTTGTTCCAGAAAATCTTTAAAAAATCCACGTTTATTGTTGGTCTTTGGTTGTTCCAGAAAATCTTTAAAAAAATCCACGTTTATTGTGGTCTAAGGTTGTTCCAGAAAATCTTTAAAAAGTCCACGTTTATTGTTGGTCTTTGGTTGTTCCAGAAAATCTTCAAAAAATCCACGTTTATTGTGGTCTATGGTTGTTCCAGAAAATCTTTTAAAAAATCCACGTTTATTGTGGTCTATGGTTGTTCCAGAAAATCTTTTAAAAAATCCACGTTTATTGTGGTCTATGGTTGTTCCAGAAAATCTTTTAAAAAATCCACGTTTATTGTGGTCTATGGTTGTTCCAGAAAATCTTTTAAAAAATCCACGTTTATTGTGGTCTATGGTTGTTCCAGAAAATCTTTTCAAAAATCCACGTTTATTGTGGTCTATGGTTGTTCCAGAAAATCTTTTAAAAAATGCACGTTTATTGTGGTCTATGGTTGTTCCAGAAAATCTTTAAAAAATCCACGTTTATGGTAGTCTATGGTTGTTCCAGAAAATCTTTAAAAAATCCACGTTTATTGTAGTCTATGTTTGTTCCAGAAAATCTTTAAAAAATCCACGTTTATTGTGGTCTATGGTTGTTCCAGAAAATCTTTAAAAAGTCCACGTTTATTGTGGGTTAAGGTTGTTCCAGAAAATCTTTAAAAAATCCAAGTTTATTGTGGGTTATGGTTCTTCCAGAAAATCTTTAAAAAATCCACGTTTATTGTGGTCTATGGTTGTTCCAGAAAATCTTTAAAAAGTCCACGTTTATTGTGGGTTAAGGTTGTTCCAGAAAATCTTTAAAAAATCCAAGTTTATTGTGGGTTATGGTTCTTCCAGAAAATCTTTAAAAAATCCACGTTTATTGTGGTCTATGGTTGTTCCAGAAAATCTTTAAAAAATCTACGTTTATAATGGTCTATGGTTGTTCCAGAAAATGTTTAAAAAATCCACGTTTATGGTGGTCTATGGTTGTTCCAGAAAATGTTTAAAAAATCCACGTTTATGGTGGTCTATGGTTGTTCCAGAAAATGTTTAAAAAATCCACGTTTATGGTGGTCTATGGTTGTTCCAGAAAATGTTTAAAAAATCCACGTTTATGGTGGTCTATGGTTGTTCCAGAAAATGTTTAAAAAATCCACGTTTATGGTGGTCTATGGTTGTTCCAGAAAATGTTTAAAAAATCCACGTTTATGGTGGTCTATGGTTGTTCCAGAAAATGTTTAAAAAATCCACGTTTATGGTGGTCTATGGTTGTTCCAGAAAATGTTTAAAAA
Source organism: Musca autumnalis (assembly GCF_047663935.1). Taxonomy (NCBI): domain Eukaryota; kingdom Metazoa; phylum Arthropoda; class Insecta; order Diptera; family Muscidae; genus Musca; species Musca autumnalis. Next base: position 191,565,460 of record NW_027411866.1, on the reverse strand, counting down.
ATCCACGTTTATGGTGGTCTATGGTTGTTCCAGAAAATGTTTAAAAAATCCACGTTTATGGTGGTCTATGGTTGTTCCAGAAAATGTTTAAAAAATCCACGTTTATGGTGGTCTATGGTTGTTCCAGAAAATGTTTAAAAAATCCACGTTTATGGTGGTCTATGGTTATTCCAGAAAATGTTTAAAAAATCCACGTTTATGATGGTCTATGGTTGTTCCAGAAAATGTTTAAAAAATCCACGTTTATGGTGGTCTATGGTTGTTCCAGAAAATGTTTAAAAAATCCACGTTTATGGTGGTCTATGGTTGTTCCAGAAAATGTTTAAAAAATCCACGTTTATGGTGGTCTATGGTTGTTCCAGAAAATGTTTAAAAAATCCACGTTTATGGTGGTCTATGGTTGTTCCAGAAAATGTTTAAAAAATCCACGTTTATGGTGGTCTATGGTTGTTCCAGAAAATGTTTAAAAAATCCACGTTTATGGTGGTCTATGGTTGTTCCAGAAAATGTTTAAAAAATCCACGTTTATGGTGGTCTATGGTTGTTCCAGAAAATCTTTTAAAAAATCCACGTTTATTGTGGTCTATGGTTGTTCCAGAAAATCTTTTAAAAAATCCACGTTTATTGTGGTCTATGGTTGTTCCAGAAAATCTTTTAAAAAATCCACGTTTATTGTGGTCTATGGTTGTTCCAGAAAATCTTTTAAAAAATCCACGTTTATTGTGGTCTATGGTTGTTCCAGAAAATCTTTTAAAAAATCCACGTTTATTGTGGTCTATGGTTGTTCCAGAAAATCTTTTAAAAAATCCACGTTTATTGTGGTCTATGGTTGTTCCAGAAAATCTTTTAAAAATCCACGTTTATTGTGGTCTATGGTTGTTCCAGAAAATCTTTTAAAAAATCCACGTTTATTGTGGTCTATGGTTGTTCCAGAAAATCTTTTAAAAAATCCACGTTTATTGTGGTCTATGGTTGTTCCAGAAAATCTTTAAAAATCCACGTTTATGGTAGTCTATGGTTGTTCCAGAAAATCTTTAAAAAATCCACGTTTATTGTAGTCTATGTTTGTTCCAGAAAATCTTTTAAAAAATCCACGTTTATTGTGGTCTATGGTTGTTCCAGAAAATCTTTAAAAAAAAATCCACGTTTATTGTGGTCTATGGTTGTTCCAAAAATTTATAAAAATATCCACGTTTATTGTGGTCTATGGTTGTTCCAGAAAAAAATCCGCGTTTATTTTGGTCTATGGTTGTTCCAGAAAATCTTTAAAAAAATCCACGTTTATTGTGGTCTATGGTTGTTCCAGAAAATCTTTAAAAAAAATCCACGTTTATTGTGGTCTATGGTTGTTCCAGAAAATCTTTAAAAAAAAATCCACGTTTATTGTGGTCTATGGTTGTTCCAGAAAATATTTTAAAAAATCCACGTTTATTGTGGTCTATGGTTGTTCCAGAAAATCTTTTAAAAAAATCCACGTTTATTGTGGACTACGGTTGTTCCACAAAATCTTTAAAAAATCCACGTTTATTGTGGTCTATGGTTGTTCCAGAAAATCTTTAAAAAATCCACGTTTATTGTGGTCAATGGTTGTTCCAGAAAATCTTTTAAAAAATCCAGGTTTATTGTGGTCTATGGTTGTTCCAGAAAATCTTTTAAAAATCCACGTTTATTGTGGTCTATGGTTTTTCCAGAAAATCTTTAAAAAAAATCCACGTTTATTGTGGTCTATGGTTGTTCCAAAAAATCATTAAAAATCCACGTTTATTGTGGTCTATGTTTGTTCCAGAAAATCTTTAAAAAATCCACGTTTATTGTGGTCTATGGGTGTGCCAGAAAATCTTTAAAAAATCCATGTTTATTGTGATCTGTGGTTGTTCCAGAAAATCTTTAAAAAATTCACGTTTATTGTGGTCTATGGTTGTTCCAGAAATCTTTTAAAAAATCCACGTTTATTGTGATCTATGGTGGTTCCAGAAAATCTTTAAAAAATCCACGTTTATTGTGGTCTATGGTTGTTCCAGAAAATCTTTAAAAATCCACGTTTATTGTGGTCTATGGTTGTTCCAGAAAATCTTCTAAAAAATCCACATTTATTGTTCCAGAAAATCTTTAAAAATCCCACGTTTATTGTGGTCTATGGTTATTGCAGAAAATCTTGAGGAAGATAAAGAAGGAATATACAAACCTAAGTGTCTATTATTATGCGAATTATTACAGGGATGGACACTTCTGACCTCATACGGAAGCTTCGCTGCGAGTTTCTTCAGGGCCTTCGATCAAAACTAGAGCCGCATAAACACCTATTGACGTTGTTTAGATTTCTATTTGGGTTGCACTTGCCAGGATGTAGCTGTGTCCAACACCACGTCATCGTAAAATGCAGGTGGCTCCCGGCACTGTATCAAATAGTCAGAGCTGTGGCCCTTGAACTTGGATACGCTTGTATTTAGTACCAAATGCTAAATCCTATTTGTTATGCTGATTACGTGCTATGTGTCGTATAATGGACGTCTATCTCCCTATTAGTTCAGAATATTTCATTGTGGAGGATATTAAAAGTTCGATGCGCTTTTTGTAACTTGTTTCTATTGAAAGGACCATTCTCTCCTATGTCTGTAAACTGTCGGTGGTTTTAACACAGACTACAGTGTTTGCTTTATAATTTTTTAAAGCGACAAATATTTATTTATTTGTTTAAATTTTGTTTCGCTTGATACGTATGTATGTAAGCAATGTAAACAAAGTTTATATTGAAGCCAACGAAACGGAAATTACCATACCACCCTCCCTTGGGTCAAACGGAAGCTAGTGAAATTACGTTGTTGTGTATAATTACCGAATCAAGTTCAATTAAATCAACAAAATCAATTTGACATGAATCTTGATTGACTATCTTTTGTTTAGTATCAGTTACAACTTCAAACCATGAATATCCCGAATCGTCCTCGAGTACAAGTACCCATGAGATCATATATGGATAAACCGTTATTAGTTAAACGTGAAAGTAAAGTTGATTTAAAACAAGTATTTAGTGAAAATACTGAAGAATTTTGTACCCATTCAACGTTGCATGGTCTGAAATATGTTGTCGATGAACATTTATATCCGGGTGAAAGAATATTTTTTGCACTGTCATTTGTTGCGGTTGTTTTGTTATCGGTATTCTTTATACGAGATGTTTATGCAAAATGGCGTTCAACGCCGGTTATTGTCGGTATAAGTCCTGAACCAAGTTTCATAGTCAATGAACCATTCCCAGCGGTTACATTCTGCAATTTAAATCAAGCCTCAAAGAAACGAGCCGAAATGTACAAAGAGTGAGTTATGCGATCCTTAATGGTGTAGATGAAGTGAAATGTGAAGTTAAATGGTTGATGAAAAAATGTGTGTTTTTGTTTTTTAGAGATTCCAGTGAATTTGCAATGCTTCAATTGTTGTGCAAAAATGAAGTAAACCAAACAGTTGCATCGGCAATTAATTGGAATTTATTCGAGGATTTTATTGTGAATGTAAGTACTTTGTTTCATATTATAATGTGAACTATACAATTGGTCCTAATAAAAATCTTTAAAAAATCCACGTCGTCCTAAAAATCTTTAAAAAATCCACGTCGTCCTAAAAATCTTTAAAAAATCCAAGTCGTCCTAAAAATCTTTAAAAAATCCTCGCCCTCCTAAAAATCTTTAAAAAATCCACGTTTATTGGCCACATTGTGTCCTCCTAAAAATCTTTAAAAAATCCACGTTTATTGGCCACATTGTGTCCTCCTAAAAATCTTTAAGAAATCCACGTTTATTGGCCACATTGTGTCCTCCTAAAAATCTTTAAAAAATCCACGTTTATTGGCCACATTGTGTCCTCCTAAAAATCTTTAAAAAATCCACGTTTATTGGCCACATTGTGTCCTCCTAAAAATCTTTAAAAAATCCACGTTTATTGGCCACATTGTGTCCTCCTAAAAATCTTTAAAAAATCCACGTTTATTGGCTATATTGGGTCCTCCTAAAAATCTTTAAAAAATCCACGTTTATTGGATATATTGGGTCCTCCTAAAAATCTTTAAAAAATCCACGTTTATTGGCTATATTGAGTCCTCCTAAAAATCTTTAAAAAATCCACGTTTATTGGCCACATTGGATCCTCCTAAAAATCATTAAAAATCCACGTTTATTGGCCACATTGTGTCCCCCTAAAAATCAAGGTTAATGGTGTTGCGTTTCCAGCATTGATGCTCATGCATTTAGTCTTGGATACATTTATATGAAGGCCAGCTCTCTGCGCATACTCCTGAACTTGGTTGATTTGATGTTGCATGTTTGAGTTCTGATGCGACAAAAGGCAAATATCATCAGCGTAGTCTAAATCAGTCAATCTGCCGTTTAAACCCCAAATGATGCCGCCAAGCTCCCGCGTCGCAGCAGCCATCACCGTATCTAAAACAATGTTAAAAAGGAGCGGCGATAATACGCATCCTTGTCTTACTCCTGCACATATTTTAATTCTCTGGCTAGTTAAGTCGTCGTGCAAAATTCTGCAGTGTGAGTCATCATAGAGAGCTTTAATAAGGTCGATTATTTTTGTTGGAACACCCTTGCATACTAGGGACGCCCATATGGCATTGTGGGATATAGTGTCGAATGCTTTTTGAAAGTCTATGAACGTTAGATACAATGATGATCTTAGTTCTATAGATTGCTCTATGATGATTCTTAGAGTATTTATGTGATCCACACAGGAATAGTTTTGTCGAAAGCCAGCTTGCTGCTTTCTTAGTTCGGGTGCAATTGCTGATGAAATTCGGTCGTTTAAAATATATGTAATTGTTTTATTTGCCATGCTCAAAAGAGTTATGCCCCTGTAGTTTGAGCATTGAGAAAGATTGCCTTTTGGCACATTTATTACCAGTCCTTCCTTTAGGTCGGATGGCAATTCCCCAGTACTCCAAAATTTGTTGACGCCTGGATGTAAGATCAATGCACTTGTGAATGGGTTTGCTTTTAACATTTCAGGTGCGATTTCGTCAATGCCTGCTGATTTACTATTTTTTAAAGATGATATGGCATGACATATTTCGTCTATGGAAGGAGGTGCTGTGTTTATGTCGTCTCTTGTCTCGTGATGCTCACAGTTGCAGATATTTGAATTCCTAACTGTTTGGTTTATGGACAGAATGTTGGTATAGTGATGTACCCATACCTCGAGTTGAGATTGGCTGTTTGTGTGTGATGTTCCATCTGGGCCAACTAAAGGTTTACCTTTTGAAAATTTTGTCTTTTTTCTACTGAGCTTCTTTATTGTTTGGTACATTTCTTTTGTTTTGTTGGATGATGCTGCAGTTTCCGCTTGTACAGCCATATTTTCTGCCCAATGTCTTTTGTCGTTTCTGGCACTTTTTTTAACTTTCTTATCCAACTCATTGTAGTGTCTGTTTAAGGTAAGTTTTATCGATCTTGTTCTGGCTGCGTTTAGTTGAGACTTTATGTTTTTCCGCTGTTCGATGAGCATCCACGTATCGTCTGATATCCAGCATTTCCTGGGTGCTCTCGTGGCAGTTAGACATTCGGCGGCTGTTTCTAAAATTGTGGACTTAGCCTTTTCCCAGTAATCATTTACGTTAGAACTTTCGACGGCTTGTAATTCGGCATATTTTGCATCGAGTTTCCTTGAGTATCTGTTTCGCACGGTCTCCTCTTGTAGTTTGGCAACATCATATCTTGGTCTACGTTTTTTTGTTCTTTCTGTTCTAATTGCAGCTACCTTAAACCTGAGTGTTCCTATCAGTAAATGGTGGTCGCTACCTACATCTGCTCCTCTTTTTACACACACATCCAGAAGTGACCCTCTCCATGTTTTACTGATGGCGATGTGGTCTATCTGATTTTCCGTTAAACAATCCGGAGATATCCATGTGGCTTTGTGAATTCTCTTGTGAGGGAATAGTGTACCACCTATCACAAGAGCGTTGCTGGCGCATGTTTCTGCCAAAAGTGTACCATTTTCGTTCATTCTTCCTATGCCGTGTTTGCCCATTACACATTCCAAATTTCTATTATCTGGTCCTACTTGGGCGTTGAAATCGCCCATTAAGATCTTTATATCTCCTCTGTGGGTTGCATCTAAAACATTTGTGAGCTGGCTGTAAAAAGCACTCTTGTCGGAATCTTCGGCGTTCTCAGTTGGGGCATAGCACTGTATCACGGTAAGGTATCTAGCGCGCGTACGAAATCTTGCTGATATTATACGATCCGTATGGGGTTTCCACTCAGCAAGTGCTTCCTTGGCATTTTTAGAAAGGAGAAGCCCAACTCCACTAGATCTTGGCTGTCCAGCTGGTTTGCCCGAGTATAAAAAGGTTACATTATCGGTTGCTGAAAATTCTCCATTGTCCGGCCATCTTGTTTCGCAGAGGCCAAGGAGTGTTAGTTTATATCTGCAGAACTCTTTTGTTATCTGGGCAAGTTTTGAGGGTTCAAGCATTGTGCGAATATTCCATGTTCCAAATCGTGTCCTTGTTTTCATTCCAAAGGTCGTCATCGAGGGGTGGTTTTGATTGTTGTATCTTCTTGTGGTTTCTTTAATCATGGGGTTTAAAGTGACCAGGCGATTACCCTGATGCACTCGATTCTGGGATGGGGCTGCCATCTAAGCTTCCAGACTAGCAGCTCCTAACTAAGCCGCTCCTAACATGGAGGACAGACGCTTGGGATAATAGCTGCCGTTTAATCGCCGTTTATGTGGATGCCACTGCGCCGATAGTATTTCAATGATAGCCGTTCCGGTTCACTCAACCTCCGCCTTCCAGTGATACTAAGGCACAGGCAGCAGTGCCTTAGGCTAGTTTTTGGTCACCCCCAGGTATTTTATTTCCCTGGTATCCGACTCGTTTATTTAGCGAGTCGAACGTCCCCAATTCGCCAATGGGAGGGTCCCGATAGAGGATCTAGCAATCCCCCACGGCCATATTTGGTCCTCCAAAAATTCTTAAAAATCCACGTTTATTGGCCACATTGGGTCCTCCAAAAATTCTTTAAAAAATCCACGTTTATTGGTCACATTGGGTCCTCTTAGAAATCTTTAAAAAATCCATGTTTATTGGCACATTGGGTCCTCCTAAAAATCTTTAAAAAATCCAAGTTTATTGTCCACAATGGGTCCTCCTAAAAATCTTTAAAAAACGCGTTTATTGGCCACATTGTGTCCTCCTAAAAATCTTTAAAAAAATCCACGTTTATTGGCCACATTGTGTCCCCCTAAAAATCTTTAAAAAATCCACTTTTATTGGCCGCATTGGGTCCTCCTAAAAATCTTTAAAAAAAATCCACGTTTATTGGAACCATTGAGTCCTCCTAGAAATCTTTATTGGCCATATTTGGTCCTCCTAAAAATCTTTAAAAATCCACGTTTATTGGCCACATTGGGTCCTCCAAAAATTCTTAAAAACATCCACGTTTATTGGTCACATTGGGTCCTCCTACAAATCTTTAAAAAATCCACGTTTATTTTCCACATTGGGTCCTCCTAAAAGTCTTTAAAAAATCCACGTTTAGTGGACACATTGGGTCCTCGTAATTTTTTTTAAAAAATCCACGTTTATTGGCCACATTGGGTCCTCGTAAAATTTTTTTAAAAAATCCACGTTTATTGGCCACATTGGGTCCTCCTAAAAATCTTTAAAAAAATCCACGTTTAGTGGACACATTGGGTCCTCGTATTTTTTTTTAAAAAATCCACGTTTATTGGCCACATTGGGTCCTCCTAAAAATCGTTAAAAAATCCACGTTTATTGGCCACATTGGGTCCTCCTAAAAGTCTTTAAAAAAATCCACGTTTAGTGGACACATTGGTTCCTGGAAAATTTTATAAAAAAATCCACGTTTATTGGCCACATTGGGTCCTCGTAAATTTTTTTTAAAAAATCCACGTTTATTGGCCACATTGGGTCGTCTTAAAAATCTTTAAAAAATCCATGTTCATTGAACACATTGGGTCCTCCTAAAAGTCTTTAAAAAAATCCACGTTTAGTGGACACATTGGGTCCTCGTAAATTTTTTTTAAAAAATCCACGTTTATTGGCCACATTAGGTCCTCGTAAAATTTTTTTAAAAAATCCACGTTTATTGGCCACATTGGGTCCTCCTAAAAATCTTTAAAAAAATCCACGTTTAGTGGACACATTGGGTCCTCGTATTTTTTTTTAAAAAATCCACGTTTATTGGCCACATTGGGTCCTCCTAAAAATCGTTAAAAAATCCACGTTTATTGGCCACATTGGGTCCTCCTAAAAGTCTTTAAAAAAATCCACGTTTAGTGGACACATTGGTTCCTGGAAAATTTTATAAAAAAATCCACGTTTATTGGCCACATTGGGTCCTCGTAAATTTTTTTTAAAAAATCCACGTTTATTGGCCACATTGGGTCCTCCTAAAATCTTTAAAAAATCCACGTTTATTGGCCACATTGGGTCCTCCTAAAAATCTTCAAAAAATCCACGTTTATTAGCCACATTGGGTCCTCCTAAAAATCTTTAAAAAAATCCACGTTTAGTGGACACATTGGGTCCTCGTAAAATCCACGTTTATTGCCCACATTGGGTCCTCCCAAAAATCTTCCACGTTTGTTGGCCACGGTGGGTCCTCCGAAAATCGTTAAATAATCCACGTCTATTGCTCACTTTGGGTCCTCTTAAAAAAACTTTAAAAAATCAAAGTTTATTGACCACATTGGGTTCTCCTAAAAAACTTTTAAAAATCCATATGTATTTTTCATTTTGGTTCCTCCCAAAAAATTTAAGAAAATCCACGATAATTGTTCACTTTGGGTCCTCTTAAAAAACTTAAAAAATTCATGTTTATTGTTCACGTTGTCGACAAAGCCGAGTGTTTCTTCTTTACTTCTCAAATCTAATCTACATAAAGTTATTATTTCTTCATTATTTTCAGATCTCCCAACCCTGTGAAGAAATGTTAATTGGTTGCAATTTTGGCGGAGTTGATTACAACTGTGCGGATATTTTTCGAACCATTGTTACTGATGAGGGACTATGCTGTGTTTTTAATAAATTGGATCCTAAATATATGTATAAACGAAAGTAAGAGTGAAATTGGAAATTGTTTATCAAATTTTGTTGTTATTGTATTATTTACTTATTTCACAGTGTTCCCAGAAAACGTGAGCTACCCTACACAGACAATGCCGTTGGTGTGAATTGGAATCCGGAAAAGGGCTATCCTGCTAATTTACCAGAAAATTTTTATCCTCGTACTGCAGTTGGCACTGGACAAACTCTGGGGCTGAGTATTACCTTTGATGTGGACATCAAAGATTATTATTGCTCATCAACCGCAAGTGTGGGTATTAAAATGGCTTTACACAGTCCCGCGGAAGTGCCACATGTTAGAGAAATTGGTACATTGTTGCCTGCTGGTAGTGAGACGAAAATTCGTATACGTCCCGATAAAACCGAAGCTGCACTGAATCTCAAATCAATTAATCGGAAATATCGTCAATGCCTCTTCGACGGTGAACAACAACTGACGTATTTTTCGTATTACAATCGCCGTAATTGTGAAATGGAATGCCATGCTCGTCGTTTGTTGGAACGTTGTGGTTGTCGCAACTATTATATGCCAATAATTGAAAATAATACAAGAATATGCGGTATCCTCGATACACCATGTGTTAATACGGTGGCACAAAATAATCTGAATAGGTCACGGGCCGTTCTTGAGGATTGTCAACATTTATGTTGGCCAAGTTGTTTTGATTTGAATTTTTACAGTGATTTCTTTTCGGCACCCATTTCGCATGAGGGTTTTGAGATTTCCAATAAATTAATAAAGAAAATGTCAAGTGATTATGCTGAGAAGAGTATGGCGGTGGCCCATTTCTATTTTACCGATAATACCTTTCGCAGTACCAAACAAACGGAATTTATTGGCATGACAGATTTTTTGTGTGAGTAGATGGTTGTAAATGGTTGTAAATGTAAAAGTCAAAATGTCAAATCCTTTAATTTTTTCATTTGATTTCAGCCAGTGTTGGTGGTTTAATGGGTCTCTTTATGGGCTTCAGTTTTATATCAATTGCCGAATTTATTTATTATGCCATATTACGTCCTTATCACAAAATCAAAAAACATGATCGCGTTAATCAGAATAATGCCAAAAATCAACCACCACCACCATTGCTACGAGATTATCAAGTTCGCTTTGTAAGTCCAACTGAAAGGGCCATAAATAATATTCCTGAGCATTTGATGAAATCAAAGAAATTACAAATGTTTCCACCCCAAAATCCATTCATTGGCGGTCGACAGAGTTTCGAATTGGACAATGAGATATTCAATAAACGACTGTCATGGAACAGTGATGGCAGCAACTATAAATCAAAATAAATACAAGTGTGAATGTCAAAACAAACAATAAATATTTACGTAAATTAATAAAATTAAATCACAACTAAAGGGATACACATTGTAATAAATATTTGGGGATATTTCATGGTAAGTAAGGAAAACATTGAATGTTTTTCTTAAATATTTGTGTTGAAGTATCCTTTTTTTTTTCTTAAACAAATATAATCTATTTTAATTAATTTGTTAGATTTTATTATATAAGAAATGACAATTTCTACCACAATTTCAAAGTGTTTTGAAGCGTCCTAAAGTTCGGTCTTGGTTATTATTTGTTTCCTGCAATGTTGTTTTGGGAAAATCTTAAGAAATTCGGACGATTTGGTGTTAAGTCTGATGAATCTCAAAATCTAAAAGAAATCTTTTGGCAAAATACCAAGGATTTTTGCCGTCAAACTACTTTACATGGAATGAAATATATTGTGGATCCAAATCTGAAGCCATGCGAAAGGTATGTTCTTTTTATTTTGTAAACTAGAGTGGGTGATTAAAGATAACAAGTGTTAGTCCCAATCGGCTTAAAATGGCGAACTTCAGTAGTGCGTTTTGTATTTCGGTTACGACAGATGAATTAACAATTGCCGATGCCAAGAGTGTTCTAAACTTTTTTAATCTCTTCATTCATAATTTTAGTTTTAATTTTTGTGGTTATAGTTTTAGAATCCCTCTAAAGTAGTGGAATTCTATGATTCTTTTTATTTTTACTTTCATCTTGGCAGATTTTTTGAGATGTGTTTTAGTTATTATTCGTAAAGTAATCTCATGTTTTTTGTTTTCAGTTTTGTTTTGTCTTTAGTTACCCATAAAAAATTGGTAAAATGTGGCCGAATATTGGTACAGAGGCACTTTTTTTAAATTTTGCAAAATTCACAAATATAAGAAAAACAAGTAAGAAAGTATCATTCAACTGTGCTGACAGGTACCCTCAGACACTGACCCAAAAACAAAACCATTATATTAAATATATTAATATTGTATCCCGAATTTGATTTAACATCTGTATGTACCGTATTCTGGGGCTATACCAAATCATTGATATATACCAAACATTTTTAGTAATCAAATTTCTTCACGAAATATTAAATTACATGAAACTAAGTTTTGGATCTTGGGCCATTATCTCAGGTAGTATTGACTTATTCCAGAAAAAGATTGTACCGCTAGAACAACCTACTGAAAAAAGAATCTAAACGATGCGAGGGAAGCTCTTAAACTTCACTATTTTCGAATTTTGTGTGGGAGGTACCCGAAGGACTGGACCGTTATAGTCCATATTCCAACCTGATACATGGCTGGATGAAATAATTATCTTGCGGATTTGCCATTTTGGGTGATACCGTCAGGGTTTCTTGGAACATTTTGCCCAATATATCAGGAAGTATGGACTTGCGCAGAAAAAAAATTGTACCGTCGTAAAGGGAGCCGCATGGACAACCTGCTGAAAAAACTTCAAAACGATCCGAGAGAAGCTATTAAACTTCACTTTATCCGAATTTTGTGTGGGAGGTACCCGAAGGAGTAGACCGATATAGTCCATATTCCAACCTGATACATGACTGGATAAATTAATATTATAAGCAAAGCCTGCACCAATCAGAAACTCCCTGCAAGAATTACTTGCGGATTTGCCATTTTGGTTGGTGCCGTCAGGGTTTCTTGGAACACTAAGATCAATATCTCAGAAAGTATGGACTTGCGCAGGAAAAAAATTATACCGTCGTAAATGGAGCCGGAAGGAAAACTTACTGAAACAAATTTCAAAACGATCCGAGAGGAGCTATTAAACTTGACTTTAACCTAATTTTGTGTGGGAGGTACCCGAAGGAGTGGACCAATATACTTCATATTCGAACACAATTTATATTTGGAAGGAATAATACGATGTGGAAAGTTTGGACCAATTTGATTGCTCCCTTCGAGAGTTAGCGTCCACACCATTTTACAGACAAATTTTGAACTTTTGTGGGGGAAGTACCCGAAGGAATTTCGTCCAAACATACTTGGGGTCTAAAACCGTTATTTCGATGAGGCACACTTTTGGCCGTACCAAAGTGTACATATCCTTTTAGCCTAAAGGCTGAGGGTACAATAAATAAATCTAAAACTATACAAAATTTCGAATCATATCAGCCTGACTTTAATGTAGTTGGACATTTTCACTCGGAGAGGTGAGAGATTCAAAAGAGTAGAAATAAAACAGCTCACTACGTTTATACGCTACCTGGCCTGAGAATTCAATACCCCTTTTAGGATTTTGTTCTTCTGACCAAATGCCATTTGGAATTAGCACACCCCATATCAAATGGGTTCGACACATGAACTTGGGAGGTACCTTTATATGGGGGCTATACCAATATACCTGTATATGAGCCTTATTGTTATTGTAACACGCGAACAATTGCGTTATACCATAATAATTTGAGCGGATGCTATGACAGTATTAATAAAAACAAGTAAGAAAGAATCAGTCAGCTGAGCCGACGGAGATATACCCTCAGACACGTACCCGAAGAAAAAAAGTTAACACAATACTTCTGCAGGTATTTTAGCTGTTGGAAAAATTTTCCAAACTTTGGGTAGGGTGTACCCGTAGGAGTGATCCGATGTAGTACATATTCGGCCCTAATACAAATCTGTAGGAAATAATTTTTTTTCTTCATTAGTATATGGATATTTTCCTTACAGACTATATAATTAAAAATGTTGTACTTAATTTTCTGAATTTAAATATATTACAATTTTACTTTTCAATTTACAAAGTTTGAGCTAAATCGATTTCTCTCTTAAATGGTTTTTTTTTACACATTAGCCAGTTTAGGTGGTGCCGATAGGATTTTCTGGACCTTTTTGGGTCATTATCTCAGGAAGTATGGACTTGCCCACAAAAAAAAAAATACAACGTCGTAAAAGTGGTCGCAAGTGCAACCTGCTGCATCACAAATTAATAAGCCCCCCATACCATTGCTATCGCAAACAATTCGTTTTCGAATATTTTTCGATAGTTTTGCGGTTTTGCGATATGTTTAACTTTATCTGACGTCTCTTGATATTTTTGTTATGTAACCTTTTCTTCTTTGTAATGTTTGCGATACGATGTGCGATAACTGTTTATAAACATTGTCTTGTATTTGTAACCTAGCCATATGTTGGGTTTATCATCACTTCTTGTTTATATTATACCTAGCATTTATATAGAAAATATTTGAAAAAAGCAAATGGGAATTTTATACGAAATTATTTTTTAAAACTAAAAAAATTCCGAAGTAAAAAATCCCCTCATACCAATTGCGGATATTATTCGAATGTTCGGCACAACTTTCGAAAACGATATCACATTCGAAGAATTAGAAAATGTTTGTAGGGTGTACACAAGCACGTTGTTCTTTTCTTCGTCAAAAGTTTAAAAACGATATCGTTTTCGAACATTTGGCGAATGTTTTTTCTTCACAAGAAAAAATGTTACGAGAAACATTTTTTACTTCGGAATTTTTTTAGTTTTAAAAAATAATTTTATGTAGTTCGTATAAAATTCCCATTTGCTTTTTTCAAATATTTTCGATATAAATGCTAGGTATAATATAAACAAGAAGTGATGATAAACTCAACATATGACTAGGTTACAAATACAAGACAACAATGTTTATAAACAGTTATCGCACATCGTATCGCAAACATTACAAAGAAGAAAAGGTTACATAACAAAAATATCAAGAGACGTCAGATAAAGTTAAACACGTCATAACACCGAAACTCCGCCAAAAATGCTTTTTCGGCACTATCGTAAAAACTATCATCTTTCATTCGCTAATAATATTATTAACGATATTCGAATTCGAGGGTTTTCCTGCCACAAAGTGAGCGACGAGTTAATCGTTTTCAATGCGTTCTCTGTGTCGTTCTCGAACAAAATATCCGCAAAACTATCGAAAAATATTCGAAAACGAATTGTTTGCGATAGCAATGGTATGGGGGGATGTTTCTCGTAACATTTTTTCTTGTGAAGAAAAAACATTCGCCAAATGTTCGAAAACGATATCGTTTTTAAACTTTTGACGAAGAAAAGAACAACCGACAAACATTTTCTAATTCTTCGAATGTGATATCGTTTTCGAAAGTTGTGCCGAACATTCGAATAATATCCGCAATTGGTATGAGGGGAAGATCAGAGAGGAGTTGTTAAACTATACTTTTTCCAAATTTTGTGTGGGAGGTACCCAAATGAGTGGACCGATCTATGCCTGAAAGTAATATTACCAATAGCAAAGTTTGGCTCAATTCGGTTACTGCCTCCTAGAGTTATCATGCCTACAATCTTGGCGAAAAATTTTGAACCTTTGTGGGGGAGATACCGGAAGGAGTGGACCGATATGGTCTATCTTCGATGTTGATCCGTTCGAGAGTTATCTTGCGCTCCAACTACGACACATGGGTTGTTTGCAGTTTTTGTGCTGATGTCTGAGAAAATATGGGCTTGCTCCTGAAAAAATGATATCGTCGTAATGAGGGTAGTGAATACAAATGGCTGCAACAAAAATCAAAGCGATTCGAGAGCAGGGCTTAAACTGCACTTAAGCAAAATTTTGTGGGGGAGGTACCCGAAAGAGTGGCCAAAAGGGTCCATATTGGAACCTCATCTATGTCTGGTAGAAATGTCACGATGTGCAAATTATGGACTAATTCGGTTACTCCCTTCAAGAGTTATCGTGCGGACAAATTTTCCGAACATTTTTGAACTTTTGTGGGGGAGGTACCCGAAGGTGTGGACCGATATGGCCCATATTCGAACTTAAATCAAATCTGGACAAAATATTTCGATACCCAAAATTTGAACCAAATCGATTGATCCGTTCGAGAGTTACCGTAGACGGACGGACATTGCTAAATCGACTCAAAATTGTCTGAAACGGATATCGTACAAACATACTTGGGGTCTAAAACCATTATTTCGATGAGGCACATTTTTGGTCGTATCAAAGTGTAAATACCCTCTTTAGCCTAAAGGCTAAGGGTATAAAAACAGGAAGAATACGTTAGCACGATTCAGCGAGGGATTTTTAAAATAATAATTTGAGCGGAACCTTTGGCCGTATTAATAAAAAAACAGGAAAAGCAGATATTTAAAAACTATTGGAAATCCGGAGATATAATAGATTTTTTTCTAAAAATTTAGTAAGATGCTACATCCACGGATCACACTGAAACGTCATAGGCTGATGTATATTTTAATCGTGATCATTGAAAACGGATAAATGTACTTCGTGGAAAGCATGGGCTGTTTTTTTCACCCTAATATGCAAATGATGCTACATCGTGGTCACCAAATAGAATTTCACAAATTGCATATCGAATAAAATGCATTCATTCGCTATGTTGGAAGATCGGATACGCACGATGTTATTTCCACAAGTATTGTCATATTCAATATAACTTTATTTTAATTTAATTCCACGAATGGAATACCTTGTGATTTAAAATAATGATATAAAAAATGTTGGTCAATAGAAAAACTATAAGGTAAAAGTTGGTTGTAACCAAATCAGGGTTTAAAATGCTAACGCCATATTAGCAAAAGTACCGAAAATTTGTAGCTTTGTCTGCTAAAATTTCTTCGAAATATTTTTATCAACAATGAACAACGGCAACAGGTAAAAACAAATTTCATAAAAATATTGCTAGAGATGCTGATGCTATTTGATATTGTTGCTACAATAAAACAGCATCGGACACGCATACTTATATTTTGCAGCACACATGATCAACACATATCAGAAAAGAGAATGAAAAAGGGAAAAACCTCGAAAAATGTTTTCTTCAATTTTTTCTATAAAAACAGAAAATAATAAAATTAGAATAATAAAATGTTTATTTTTTCTAATATTTTCTTTGTATTTTTGCAAATAACATGAATATTTTAGCTCCAACCTTCCCGACATAGGCTTAATTTTATTTTTCACAATTTCTGGATGCTGATGCAGTTTTTTTATATGTATTTTACATATAACTAACCGCTACTATTTCAAAAAATGTGTAAAATTTTGTCATAAGCCATATCGGTCTACTCCTCCAGGTACCTCCCCCACAAATCTTCAAAAATTGTTCGCACGATAACTCTTGAAGGGAATGACCGATTTGGTTCATACTTTACACATCCTAATATATCAACCAGATATAGATCAGGCTCGAATATGGTCTATATTTGTCCACTACTTCAGGTACCTCCCACACAAAATTTCGAATAAGTTCACTGTAAGACCTGCTCTCGAATTACTTTGATTTTTGTTGAAGCAACTTTCATTCTCTACCTCAATTACGACGGAAAAAGTTTTTTACAGGGGCAAGTCTATACTTCTTGAGAAAACAGACCGAAAGATGTAAAAACCCCTATCGCACCATATGTAGTGGCACGATACCTCTCGAACTGATCAACCGATTTGGTCGTAATATTTTGTTTCTGTTCGAAGATGGACAATACCGGTCCACAACTTCCGGTACTTCCCCCCAATGTCACTAAAAGGTATGCACGATATCTCTTGAACGGGCAACCAATTTGTTCAAAACTTTGGATCTCCTAATATTTTGTCCAGATTTAGCTTAACTTCTAAAATGGTCCATATTGTTCCTCTTCTTAGTTTACCTCCCACACAAAAGTCCAACATTTGTGTCTAAGTGCAGTTTTTGATTGTAGACGTTTTGCGTCAATTATTCGATATTGGGGTCATATGAAAAACATGCTAAATATGCAAACTATGCAAAAAATAAGCAAACATTTTTTGGCCGAAAATCGTCATAAAAGTTGAAAATTTTCAGTTAATGTTGAAAAATCGTCAAAAATTTCAAAGTGTTCTAAATTAAAATTGTTGGCCATTTAATGTCGATTTTTTTTAGCAGATTATTATGATATTGAGACCCCTTAAGACAATGTGGTTTAGGGTATAAAAATATGGTTATATGTATATTGTAACTATGCAAAAATATAACATTTTATGTAAAATCCAAATTTTTTTGTCTTCAATATTTTCTATACGCTAACTTTTAGGGGGTGCTATTGAGTGAATTTTTGGCGTATATAAAAATACATGAAGCATAATTTAAAAAATCTGTATACATTTGAAAAAAGTGAAGACAAAGGAAAAATTTAAAGGGGTGATATTCAAGTGAGCTGTTCAACATAACACAACGCATTCAAAATAAGTAAATTTCTTCTTCGGTAACTAAAACATTACATCTTCAAATTCACCCCAATGGAAGACTTTGTGCCATGACAAAACTCACAACGGACATAACTCCAAAAAATTTTGGACACAATTCCCATTTTAAACTATTGTTTGGAATCTACCCCTATGTAACTTATCACGGTGCTCTTGAAATTATTTTAAATGAAGGTGCTTACACCTCGGAAGTTTTTGCGGATTCTGAAATTACAATGTTTATAGATGAGAAAAATCAAAAAACAAAAAAAATCGCCGGAGCGCTTTTTAAATAAATCGCGATTTAAGTTGACATTTTTAAGGGTTGTTTAGGTTTTCACGATTTTGTTTAGAAACCGCAAGTCCTATCAAAATGGGGCTAAAGAAAATGTTGTAACTATGAAAATTCTCTACAAGATCGACCTTTATGGTATTTTCGTAGTTTTTACTATTTTTGAGTTATAGAAGTTCAAATTGGGACAATGCACTGACTGTATCGCCCCCTTACAAAACAATGTCATGAAGGGTGCGTCTTAACTAACTTTTGATGAAAACCGCTTACACAGGGAAAGTTTTTGAAAATTCTGAAACAGCAGTGTTCATAAATGAGAAAAATCCAAAAACAATAAAAAATCGCTGTAGGGATTTTTAAATAAATCGCGGTCAAAATCCACATTTTTAGGTGTTTTTTTGGTTTTCACGATTTTGCTTGGAAACCGCAAGTCCAATCGAAATGGGACTGAAGAAAATGTTGTAGCTGTGAAAATTCTCTATAGGATTGACGCTTATTATATGTTCCCAGCCTGTACCATTTTTGAGATAATGAAGCTCAGTTTACATTTTCAGGTTTTTTTTGTTAGGGTTTCGCGATTTTGCTTGAATACGGTAAGTCTTATCGATATGGGACCTGAGAAAATCTTAAAGCTGTGAAAATTCTCTACAAGACTGGCTTAAGTAACTTATCCTCAGTTGTAACACTTTTTAGAAATATAAGTTTAAGTTGGGAATTTGAAGTCATGACATTGTTTTATAAGGGGGCGATACAGAATTGAATTGAATTTGAATTGTCCCAATTTGAACTTCCATATCTCAAAAACGATGAATCTGCCGAGAATACCATAAAGGTCAATCTTGTATAGCTACAGTATTTTCTTTAGTCCCTTTTTGATAGGACTTGCGGTTTCTAAGCAAAATCGTGAAAACCTAAACAACCCCTAAAAATTTCAACTTAAATCGCGATTTATTTAAAAAGCGCTCCGGCGATTTTTTTTTGTTTTTTGATTTTTCTCATCTATAAACATTGTAGTTTCAGAATCCGCAAAAACTTCCCAGGTGTAAGCACCTTCCATTTAAAATAGTTTCAAGAGCACCGTGTTATATTTCATCACATTAAAATGTATCATTTCAGGTCCTTTTTTGGTGTATCTGTTTTAACGGTTATAATTGCGGCTACCTATTTAATTGTCCATGTTTATCAGAAATGGGCAAACACGCCAGTAATTGTGGGCATTAATCCTCAATCCACAGCTATCACTGATGAACCGTTCCCAGCAGTAACGATATGTAATTTAAATCAAGCCCTCAACCATACGGCTACAAAATTTTCAAAGTGAGATGAAATATATAAAATCCGTATAATTAGAAATTATGTAAATTTTATTATTATTATAAAATCATAATATAAGTTAGTTAATCTTTATTTATGTATGTATGTATATATTTTACGAGACTAAAAACTGTCAAACTTTCCAAAATGCTACACTGCGTGTTGCCTAGGCCGATAGTTTTCTAGTGACCCTCGTACTTACTTATTTATTTTTATTTTTTAATTTGCATTTTCAATACTTCAATCTTTGTTTGAATACTATATTACCTTCAATTTAACACAATGACATATTTGCTGTTATTTTGGCAGGAATTCGACCGATTTTACAATCGTACAACTGTTGTGTAAACGTGAAGTTAATCAAACCGCTATCAAGTCAATTACAAATTGGAATCATGTGGAACAGTTTATTGTTAATGTGGGTGAATTTTTGCATATTGGACAAATGAGAATTATTTGTTGTAACGAAATTTTATTGAAATAGATCTCCCAACCATGCAAGGATATGCTAGTTGAGTGTCGATTTGGAGGTATATATCTTAACTGCAGTCATCTATTTTATCCCTTGGTAACGGATGAAGGATTGTGTTGTACCTTCAATATGTTGCATCCCAAGTTCATGTATGTTTCACAGTAAGTAAATATGTATTGGTGATTACGCAAGCTTATCGCGGCCATCGGCAGCGCCTTTAGTAGTGAGCAAGCAAAGAGAGTTTCTCTCTCCACTTACACAATTTAATTCATTGAAAAAACCATGCACTCGCTCAGTGACAACTGTATTTTGTCACCACAAATGCCCGAAGTAGTATCTCAAAAAAGTCAAAAATAGTTTTTTGATTGAATCTAATACATAAGACTAAAATACATGCTCTTACAAAATGTCAAGCTTCTACGTAAAAATATAACGATTCTATTCAAGAAAAAGTATTACCGACAATGGGATAAAATAGCAGATTTTATTGTAATGACGGATCCCAAAACCAAGCGTTTCCACGGTTTTGGTTTAATTACTTACTCCCATTTGTATATGATTGATAATATCCCATATACTCGCCTTCATAAGATTAATATTCCAAATAACAGATTTTCATTTTATTTATAACGTTTTATGCTTCTGCTGTAAAATTATTATTTTGTTACGACTTTTGGCATTTATGGTGACGATTTGCTCAAATTTTTCATTCAATTTCAAGAATAGCTTCTGCATATAAAAATCTATTTTATTTCAGCATTCCTTTATCCTACCCGAATGTCACTCCCACACAAACGCCCATCGATTGGTATGCGGAGGCAGGCTATCCAAAAGAATTACCCAAAAGTTACTTTCCGCGAAAAGTTCTCGGAGTTGGTGAATCGTTGGGACTATCGGTGGCCATTGATGTGCAGGAAGATAAATATTATTGCTCCTCATCGAATAGCATTGGTTTTAAATTTGCCCTACATAGTCCCAATGAAACGCCTAATGTCCACGAAACTGGGGTATTTATAGAACCCGGTAAAGAGACAAATATACGAATACGTCCCGATAAAACTGAATCGGATAAAAAACTTTTGGGAATGTCAAGGCGATTGCGTAAATGTCTATTTCATGATGAGGGAAAATTGAAATTCTTTAGCCATTATACCCAACGTAACTGTGAAATGGAATGTGTGGCACAAGTCTCGTGGAAATATTGTGGCTGTATTAGTTTCTATATGCCGAAAATTTTCAATAACGTTACAGTATGCAGTATAAATGAGGCCAAGTGTGCCACGGCAGTGCGTCTGGGATTGTACAATAAACGTACGTCGTGTTTTGAAGAATGCCTACCGGGATGTTTTGAAATGGATTATCCCATGGATTCGTTTTCGACGAAATTGGCTCATACTGGTTTGATATTTAGCAATCGCAATATCAACGGCTTGAAACGTTCATATGTTGTTAAAAATGTTGCCATTGTCCATATGTTTTTCAGTTCCAATACTTTTCGCAGTAATTTACAAACGGAATTTATAGATTTTTCTGATTTTCTGTGTAAGTTACTATTCCTGAAACGTATATGGTGTTAATAATAATTAATTTCATTTTTACAGCAAGTGTTGGAGGTTTAATGGGTTTATTTTTGGGTTTTAGTTTCCTATCGATTGCCGAATGCATCTACTATGCCGTCATACATCCTTGCCGTACTGTGCGACGATATGAAAACTCAGTGGAGATGGTTAAAACTTTGCAAAAAGTACGAAAGTTGTCATCGAAAGCGAAAAAGAAACGTACCATCTTCAAGTCTAATTACAAGAAGTTATTCACTTCATCTGCGGATGTTGAAGATCCGAATGCTAAGATCATCAAAGTCCCATATGCCATCACGTATGGATTTGAAGTTCCTGTGAATGATAAAATTCAATTACCATTTTGCCATTAAATATGTAGAATTTGATCTCCATGTCCATTTGATGTCCATGTCCATTAACATAATCTCCGATTGATGTAGAGGAGTGCATAAAAATTAAAGCACATTTATCTTATTCTTAAATGCACCCATAAATATTTATTGAATAAATGTGTGTATGTATTTGTCAGCAAATAAGTCATTACAAATTTACCCTGTAGGAAGCATGGCGTCATTGTCGAACTGCCGAGATAGAGTTGCTGAACGTATACATCCCGCCGAGAAATAGCTGTATCTCAGATTATAAGCCTGACATTAGCCCGCTGTTGGAAGGTCATAATCGTCTGGTACTGGGGGACTTTAATGCTCATCATGAGATGTGGCATTCGGCCCTCGGAAAGGACCAGCGCTGGCTGAGCAGATTGATAGCTCTACGTTTTGCTCGGTCAATAAGGACGCTCCTACCAGAATTAGAGGAGCGTGTCACTGTTCGCCAGACATAACCATCGTGTCACCTGATCTGACAAATGACGTCATTAGTTCTCTTCGTCCGTCGCATTAGATCTCTTCCTGCCGAGGATGAACCACCACAGTTTACAATGGATGATGTTGCGAATGCCATCAGGAACGCGGAATCATCCAAAGCGTTGGGCTCTGACGGAATTTCCATGATAATGTTGAAACAGCTGGATGAGCCGGGAGTGGAGTACCTCACTAAAGTTCTCAACCTGTCGCTAGCCACCCTTATTGTTTCCGAAGTATGGAAAATGGGCAGGGTGGTCCCCCTACTGAAGCCAGGCAAGGATGCCAGCAAAGGTGAATTGTTCAGGCCGATTACGCTTTTGTCACCTGTAGCGAAGACCCTTGAGACCTTAGTCCTCCCTAGCATTATAAATAGCTATCAAGTTGCCGATCATCAGCATGGATTCCGTAAGCAGCACAGAACGGCAGCGCTGCACGCCATCTCCACATACAGTTTGACAAGTAATTGTTTTCAATCTGAGAAAACGAACACTTTTCATGCATTAATTGCTAAAAAATTACAAATAGTTGTGATAAAAATGTCGGATTTTTTGCAAAAATTAGTTTGTTGACTTATTAAAACCAAATTGAATGGATAAATAAAAAATTAACCCGCTTAGTTCAACAATAATAACCAAAAGAATAATTAACATGTAATGCAAGGTGCCAAGAAAATGTTTTCAAAATGTAATTAAGGTTCCAAATTACCCCATGTATTC
The DNA here is from genome assembly GCF_047663935.1 of Musca autumnalis. Classification (NCBI taxonomy): domain Eukaryota; kingdom Metazoa; phylum Arthropoda; class Insecta; order Diptera; family Muscidae; genus Musca; species Musca autumnalis. The sequence goes on along the minus strand of NW_027411866.1, from coordinate 191,542,646 downwards.
GGTAAATTCTTAAAAATCATGACATTTTATGAATTTCATTCTTAACAAGGATTAGTTGCTAACAAGTATCAGCAATATTAGGCATGGGATATCCCCACTAAGAGGGTTACCATATGGACCAAGGGGGTACCAGATCGTATTACACGTAAACGATGTCCTATAGGTCTCAAACCGGGAATATCTGAAAACTAAGACATTTTATGAGTATTTCGGTTTACTAAGATGGTATGACATCAATTAAAATGAATATTACCTACAGCAGAACTCGATCAGGAGGGTTGCCATATTGACTAAAAATGTACCAGGTCTTAAAAACAGTAAACTGGACCTCCTAGGCCCACAATTAGATCTTAAAAGTGGTTTATTTAACTAAAATTTAATTTAGGGATAAAGATAATCACTAAAACAAACCAAAATATAACCAAGAAGTACAAAAATCGGTTAGGAATGCATATGGAAGATATTGCTAAATTATACTGAGCTTGCTATAGACATCCAATTTTATCTATTAACAGCCAGATTGAGGAATTCCCGTAAGTTTTTTGGCTTTGATCGTATACCATGGTAACACTGTAGCATTATTTCTCCGTCACATAGAAATTTTTGTCACAGTATTACTTCACAGTACACGAAATGTCTCCAGTAGGTCATAGTAAGCATTTGCGAAAATTGTAGAAATCTGTACCCCACAAATTTCTAAGGAATATTAGTCTCCAAATGTGCTATTTTCGACTATTTCATGAAATATTCTTATCTCTTAATAAATTTTGAGTTGAATGAACCACTTGTAGGCTGTGGTTGTGGGCCTAGTTGGTCCCTTTTACTGTTAATAAGACCTTGTACTTTTTTAGTCGATCTGGCAACCCTCCTGATCGAGCTATTCTGTAGGCAATATTTATTGTAATTGATGGAAGTCCATCCTGGTGAACTAAAAATACTCATAAAATGTCTTAGTTTTCAGATATTCCCGGTTTGAGACCTATTGGACATCGTTTACGTGTAATACGATCTGGTACCCCCTTGGTCCATATGGTAAGCCTCTTAGTGGGGATATTCCATGCCTAATATTGTTAATACTTGTTAGCAACTAATCCTTGTTAAGAATAAAATTCATAAAATGTCATTATTTTTAAGTATTTACCAAAACATGGGGTATTTTGGAACCTCAATTACATTTTGAAAACATTTTCTTGGCACCTTGCATTACATGTTAATTATTCTTTTGGTTATTATTGTTGAACTAAGCGGGTTAATTTTTTATTTATCCATTCATTTTGGTCTTAAACAAGTCGATCAAGTAATTTTTGCAAAAAACCCGACATTTTTGTCACAACTATTTGTCATTTTTTAGTAATTAATGCATGAAAAGTGTTCGTTTTCTCAGTTTGAAAACAATTACTTGTCAAACTGTATGTATGTATATTTGTCAAGGACTCAACCAGAGTCCCCCGTGTGATAGAACAGTGATGGTGGCGCTTGACTTATCAAAAGCCTTTGATACTGTCAAGCACTCCACGCTATTCGAGGACATCGAGCAGACAACCATCCGGCCAAGTATGAAACTTTGGATAATCAACTATATCAACTACACATCGTACGTGGAATTCAGGAACAAGAAATCCAAGCCCCGTAGAGTGAAACAGGGTGTTCCCCAAGGAGGGGTGATATCTCAGGAACTGTTTAATCTCTACCTTTCCTGTATTCCGCCCCTCCAGACGGCATTGAGATCGTAACGTATGCGGATGATTGTACGATCCTGGCGTCGTGTACCTACCCTGATGACATCTGTGAGAGACTGAACTCCTATTTAACCGATCTTACCACCTTTTTCCACGAGAGGAATATGCAGATATCCGCCACTAAATTGACGGCTACTCTGATCAGGGTCGATGGTAGCAGAATTCCGACAACAAACTGCTCTAAAATTCTAGGGGTCACAAAAACCATAAAGCTATGGATCTTAACAAACCAGAAACCCAAACATACGTATGTGGAATTCCGAAGGATCATGAAACCGAGGTCGACGAAGAAACACCTGCAACGGCAAACTTGTTAGATGGCGATGATTTGTGAAAGGGCTATGATCTCAATAGGGGTAACAGGAAAAAGTGGTAATACGAGTAGTAATACCCTATTACTTGGTGGGCGGCTTCCGACTATAGTGTTTTCTTACTTTACATTGTACTGAATTTAATAAATCGAGTCAATATATATTGTGAATTTCATTGGATACATGTCAAATAAATCCTCACAAAGAACAAATGTAAACATGCTATTGTACACAATGAAGAAATTAATAAAAAATAGTTTGAAACAAATAAGGCAAAAATAAAACAAACAGTGTTTTGTTTACAAATTGGAAGGTCAGTGACATCTACATGTGGTAGGTAGTACGAATATAAAACAACACATTTTTAATTTCCTAAATGAAGTAAAAATTAATTTATATTGACTTCATATTAATAACCAGGAAAGTTCATATGTTCTTCTTAATTATATTCATTGTAAATATAGCCGAGGAAGTACTTAATAAAGTAATTATTTTTTATAGTTTATTGGTTCATTCATAGAATTAGTTGCTCATTCATGAAATCAATCACAAATAACGTCAACAACTAAAAAGTAGTTTCGTGTCCTTGAATATTTTATTTATAAAACTGTTGAACTTTTGGACTATTCAGTCCAGTATGGCATCCGCTTATAGTTCGGAAAGTTGCAAATCTTCAGAAAACATTGACAATGACGACAGAAATAAAAGATGGTGGAAATCGGTTAAGAATACAATGGCACAAAATATTAAAGAATTTTGTAAAAATACAACTTTGCATGGTTTAAATTATATGGTGAACAAGGATTTGTATTCAATAGAGAGGTAAATAAAGTGATCAACGCATCAATGTGAATGAAATGAAAGTTTATTATAAAAATGTGGAATATTTTCAAATTACTTGAATTTTTGTAAATGCCAGTTGAAAACGACTTTACGCAGAGATTGCAAATAGATACGATTTCGTGACTCTTGTTGGCATTGCGATACATTTACTCAGTGATAGTTTTTATGTCTCTTAATCATTTACTCCAGATAAATGAGACATCCTGTTGTTCGAGGTATTGCTGGAAATTCCTTACAGATTGGAATACAAAGCATCATTGTTTTAAATATTAAAAATTTAAAAAAGTGTGTAAATTTTTTGTTGAAAAACTTTAATATATAAGAAATCTCCAATAAAAACAAGTAAGAAGAGACTATAGTCGGACGGGGCCGATCATCTGATATCTACACTAGGGTTATGAATTTTCGACATTTTTTCTCATAAATGATTACCTGTAGCACGAATTAATAAACTTTTGACTATTAATCACTAAAATAACGTTTATTTATTGAAATATAAAAAAATTAACGTACAAATCGATTAAAAAAAACATATATCGACCTTTTTGTAGAAAATTTACTTCTGTTGAAACTGAGGTATGGTGTATTGTATCTCGCGAATTGTTGTAATATACCATAACTTTTGAACGCATTTAGGTAAAATAAACTGTTTTAGCAGGATTCACTGATGGATTTCTTAAAATTATAATTTGAGCGGAAGCTGTGGTCATATTAATGTAAAAAAATAGAAAAAAATCGTTGAAGGAAACGAGTTTTTTTAAGTCAGTTTTCAATTAGTGGCTTTACAATACAATGTAGAGTATAATGTTCAAAGAAGAAGTTAAAGAATACACTTCAGAGATGAAGTTTCTAATGTATGATTTTTTAATATAACCACCGCATCAATCTCAAACGGATGCTGACATTTTGAAGACTGAAAAATTGGGTTTTTTGAATTTTTGCTCTAATCGGAACGCGCAACTGTACTTGTTTAAAAACTGATTATGAGATTGTAGTACTCGCGATTACGCATTTTTTGATGTATAACTAGGGCGTGTAGCCTTCAAAGGTTCACAACAATCCCAGCTTAAAGTCGAAATTTTTGTGCGTATTTTTTTTTTTAAAAACCAGTTTTTTGGATTCAAAACTTACAAATGCCTTTCGATTTCAGTGGAAACCCGCGTGAATTTAGTTTTTTTACGTTCTGAATCTAACAAGCCTTTGCGCGTCTAAATCCATCCACTAGATCGGCGGATATGATACCCCTCAAATTTCGAAAATATGCAAAAAATATTTTTGAAAATATCGCGTATTTAGACGCGTTTTAGATGTGTGATTCCTACTTAGATAAATAGAGCGAAACGCATATTTAAAATGTGCGAAAACAGATATTGAAAAACGTTCGCGAATCCGGAGATATAATAGATTTTTTCTAAAAACTGAGTGCGATGCTACATCCACGGTTCTTGATGGATCGCACTGAAATGACATAGGATGATGTATTTTTTAATGGTGATCATTGAAATCGGATGCGCATAAAATGCAAATGTACTTCGTGGAAATTATGGGCATTTTACTGTTTTTTGCACCCTAACATGCAACTGATGCTACATCGTGGTCGTCAAATGGAATTTCACAAAGTGTATATCAAATAAGAGGGATTGATTCGCTGTTTTGGAAAATCGGATGCGCATCATGTCATTTTCACTATTACGCGGTTTATATGCGTTTCAAATGTTGTAATATTCAGTATAACATTATTTTAATGTTATACCACAATTGGAATTCCTTGTGATTTATATAATGTTCTAAAAATATTCGCCAATAGGAAAACTATAAGTGAAAAAGTTGTTGCAACGGAATATCTTCATTATTGCGTGAAATTTGGACGAAAATGACGAAGAACTCAATCATTTTTTCTTCAACATTTCCTATAAAACCATAAAAAAATAAAATTAGAATAACATAATTTTTATTTTTTTCGTCACATTTTCATTGTATTTTTGCAAATAACACGAATACTATAGCTCCAAACTTCACGACTTAGGTTTCATTTTATTCCTCACAATGTCTGGATGCTGCTATAATTTTTTTATATATTTTTTTGTAAGTATAAGCGCTATTGTTTCAAAAATATGTTTGTAAATACGTGAAATTATTTAATAAATTTAATTTTTCGCGAATCCATTGAAACATTTTGAATTTTTTTTTGCATATTCTCAAAGGGTGCGAATTCAGTTAACGACAATTGGATATAACAGCTTACTATATTAAGCCGCAATTTTTTTAGAATTTTTTCTAATTAGCATAATTAAAACGGTCATATCTTTTGCGCGCAACAATCAAAGTTGGTAACGAAAACAGATTTGGAATGACGATTTTTTTCTTAATCTATGTACCAAAAATCATAGATGTAGTATCAAAATTTTTTTTTGATTTTTTTTGAAATGGAAAAGACGATTTTAGACATTTTTGCTGATATAACACCAATATTTTTGAAAATTTAACATAGTTGAAGCCAAGGTTTACCCTTTTAGAACACGCGACTTGTGATTGTATACAAATTAAATATTTTTGGATAAAATGAAATGTTTTTGGACGTGGCAAGAAATATTGACATTAAAAGATAATTTGCTTGGAAGCTGTGGCTATATTTATGTTAAAAACTGGGTAAAAATGGGTTGAAGCCAACTTGTCTTTTTTGTTTTCTCTCGATTTGTGATTAAACCATACTTCCCACGACTTTCCTGTCAAAGTAAAAGTAGAAGCAAACTAAATAAGGATCATCTCACTAAGTATTACTTTTCAAAATTTCATCAGTTTCTACCATTAAATGATGCTGACATTTTGAATCCAATTTTACAGAATTTTTTTAAATGTTCATTCCGCAAACAGTGTTATCAAAAATCATATATAGGATTGTAGAACTCGCGATTCTGAGTTATTTGACATATGTGGCATGAATGTAGTCTACACAGCTTCATAGAAATCTGCATCCAAATGCGGAAATTTTGTGCGAACATTTTTCTAAAAATCATATTTTTCGGGCCTAATTTTTACAATTGTCATTCGATTTACTCGTACTTGATTGCAAATTTTAGATTGCGTTGTGGATCTAATAAATCATTACTAGTTAAAATCCATCTACTAAAACGCGAGATACGAAAAATTCCAAGGTAGGAAAATCGCCTAAAATTGTTTTTGAAAATATCGAGCATTTTATGCGGATCGTTTCCACTGCAATGAAAAAACTGGTGCAGCATCTTCGTTTTTACGGGAACAGAGATTTAAAAACTTCACTGATAAGGGAACTGCATTCATTTTATCCCAAAAATAGTGTTTGATGCTACCTACATCCACGGTTCTTGATTGATCGCCTTGAAATATATATATCGATGTATATTTTCATGGTAACACTGAAACCGGATGCGGATAAAAATTGTAAGCAAATAACGATGTTTTATAGGTTTTTTAATACTAAGATACATCATATGCTTTTTTGACGGGTAAAGGGACCTATATTTTGAAAAAAGTCGGATTACATTTAAATTTTGTTTGTAAATGCTGTGAATGCTGAGTAACATTTTACAAATATTATGCAATCTACCTACTAACGTCGCACAGAGGGGAAATTTGTGTTAAAAGTTGATCAAAAGCCCTAGAAAGCTCATTTATAGTCCGATTGATATACAATTTTGCACAAAGCATATCTTCTGTATAAGGATTAATCCTATAGAAAATAATGAAAATCGGTCCAGATTTGGATGCAGCTTCCATATATATTCGCATCTGATATGAGATAAAAATGCACCAAAATCAATGAAATTTGACACATGCAACCTGAACTAGCCTAAAAAACATTGAGCCAATTTTCAAACAAATCGGTACAGATGTATATATAGTCCCATATACATATATTTCATTCCAAATTTTATTTTTTGAAACTTACTTAAATTAAATTTTTCTCAATTCACATGAGAAAAGCCGTGAATGTTTCTGAATAATGCTGGTTTAGTCTGATAAATAAGAGTCCCGGTTATAAGGCGGAACAAAATTTAGTGTGAATAAATCTTGCAATTCCACATAAAAATATTTCATATCTTAGTTTAGAAAAATTAGATTTTTTCGGAATGGCGCAAATATGCGCAATTATTTTATGATTGAATCTGATATTTGAGACTCAAGCGCATAAAACATTAGAGGAAACTATGGTCGGGAAACGACGGGGAAATAGACTTTTTCACTATTGAAATTGTAGTAATCTTAAAAATTATCATAAAAAAATTTCATAAAGAGGATATGTATCACCATTATTAAAGAGCAAAGATGTAAAATCAATCTGAACATTTTAAATGCTAATCTTGTTCGGAGACTGTACAAAAACAATAAATCTTAAAAAAATATAAATTTTCGCGAAAATAATGCCATTTTAATGTTCACCTAATTTTTTAGTTTTCGAAAATTTACTTTTTGTTTTCAGTATGGCTGAATTCAATCGACTGCTGCATTGGATTGGTTAATCGTACAAAGTCGAGGATGGTTATAGCAAATGTAGAAGAGAGTCTGGTTGCCGTTTATCAACATTTTTTCATAAAAAAAAACGATTTTCATATTTTGAGTTTTGAGCAACTTTAGGCCTATGTTTCCCCTCTGTGCGTCGCTTCGTGATAACTTTTTAGTGACAATTGTGCTCATTGAAAAAATTATTAGCGTTTTTATAATAATTTTTTTTTTAAAAGCAGATGTAAAACCGCGATAACTTTTGTCCGCAACAACCAAAAATATGCACGCGAGCGGATTTGTACCGGGGAATTTTTTCTTAACCTATGTACACAAAAATCGTTGATGTAGCAGAGCTCCGAATACTCGCCCTAATTCGCTCGAATTCTACTCGCGAGTGAAACTCTTCTTGAATTCGAGCAAGTTGAGGGAGGCAAATTGCCCCCTTTCCCCACTCAAACAAAAAATTACCCCACCCTCAAATAAACTTGCCCTATGTCCACCAAAAAAATTGCTCCCAAAAAAACTTACAGACTCCTCCCAAATTTTCACTCGCGAGTAAATCTGAGCTCTGAGATGTAGTGCGAAGAGAAAAAAATATTTTTTTGGAAAATGGAATATGAAAGAATTGGCATCATTTCCCTTATAGGAAAAACTTTATTGATAAATTAATTAAAATAAATTAAAATTGGTGTATATAATCATAGTTTAATACAAAAAATTCAAGAAAACCAAAGAGTACAATCAGTGATAAAAATTGATTTTAAATATTAAATCGCAAAAATTGCATCCAAGCCCACTGTGTGTTATTTTCTATTTTTATTTTTTTCTAGCTTTTGAAAGGTTTGAAGTAGGTGGATAAAATGTTTTTCAAAAGTATTGCAAGTCCGTAGAACTTTTGGTATTGAAATTTTGACTATTAAGGTCCATGTTTTTGTATACCGATGCGATGCTTCGCTTTATGAAATGTTGTAGATTTTAGTCCCATTTGTCCACGTTATATTATAGCCCCCATATAGGGCAACCCGTCGGTTTGAAATATTTTGAAGGTGTTGACTACATTTATTTACCGAATTGACTCAATGCCACGGCGGCCGGTACTATGCACCGGATTGACTAGGAGGAATTTTCGACCAGGGACCGTCACCTAATCAATTATGTGTTTATGTTGGAAAACATGAGGGGTGGGGACAATTTATCCCGGAGTGTCTACTTCGAGCTCTTTCGGTCCGTGCCGGAATAGAAATGAGTCCCGGGCCATTATGGATCTGTTCCGTTTTCCAGATCCGCATTCACCACATGTCAACAATTGTGAGATGTAATAGATGTAGGGTGAAATTCCGAGGGTGCTCTGGCCTTAGCCGCACCCAGGATTACTGCGATAGATAGGTTGCTGTATGCTGCGCCAGACCATTACCAGTAATTTAATTGTAACGGTCTCCGCAATAAGGTCAGCGAAATTGTAGACTTTATGAATCGGAAATACATCATGGTCGCCACGATCCAGGAAACAAAGTTCACAGCCAACTGTAGCTTGCAACGTTGCGATGGTTACAACGTGTTGGGGAAGGATCGCACCAGAAGAGGAGGAGGAGGAGGAGGACTTGTCTTCCTTAAATACCAGTCTGTCCAGTACAGACCTATCTCGCTTGAGCTTGATTGTAGTGACCCATACATGGAATAATGGTGCCCTGCGTTACATGCCCGATATTATTTCGCTTTTAGAGGACAATAACCGCCTGGCGTAGGAGATTTTAATGCCCATCAAGAGTTTTGGCATTCCGTTCTAGGCAATGACCAGAGGGTTACAGAGCTGGCCGAGCAAATTGAAAGCTCCACATTGATAACACGGCGAATGAAGACACTCCAACGAGGATAAGAGGAGGTTGTCACATCTTGCCAGATATCACCAATGTGGTAACAGGTCTGATTAATAACGTATCCGTCATGTTCTTTGGCTCAGACCACCTTCCTATCATTGTCTCCGTAAATATACCACCCGATTTCATAACCTCTAAACGCCGTACTTTTCTGAACCATGAGAAAGCTGATTGGCAAGGGTTCAGAGAATTTACTAATCACCGTTTCAGAGAGCTGCCCATTCTCTCGGTTGGCTGAGAGAACTTTCTGGGACATCATCACTGCAGTAGCTGCTCGCTACATACCTGCTGGTCGAATACCCGAAAACATATCAGTCTAGGACTGAACTTGGACAGGTCAATTGGCCCAACAGTCGGGGTGACTCTTCACCTATCGAAGGCCTTCGCTACCGCCAACTAGACAAGTTGTTTAAATACATAGAGAAGACTTTCCTCCAATCGTGTTCGAAACGTTGCACATAGGGGAAATGTATGCTAAAAGTTGATTAAAACTCATGAATAGCTCATTTATAATCCGATTGTTTAATATTTTGCACGAATCATATCTTCGGTCCAGGGATTATTTCTGTAGAAAATAATCAAAATCGTTCCAGATTTGGACATAGCTCCCACATATATTCCCAGCAAAACAAATTGGAAGTTGTGCAATGTAGATTAGTTCTTTCACGGCATGTTTTGATGCAGTTCAAACGGAGTCGTGAAAGAGGCACCCCATTCCTTACATTTTAACCGAATTCGGATGCGATCCAATGAATGCCATCCTTTCCTCACAGTTTAACAGCATCTGGATGCAGTTCAATCGGAGTCGTGAAAAAGGCACTCCAATTCCTTACATTTTACCAGCATTTGGATGCGATCCAACGATTGACATCCATTTCTCACATTTAAATTGCATCCGGAAAAAGGCACTCCGTTCGATACATTTTACAAGCAGTTGCTTAGTGAACCCTAGCAAGCAAGTCAATTTGTAGATACCTACAACTACAGATTTTTTCAAATATAGAAAAAGTATGCATCAATTTCTAAAATGTTTATATAAAATAAAACAAATAAAAAAGGATCAGTCGGCTTTGCCGACGGAGATATACCCTCAACCAATGTGAAGTGGAACTTTCACCTACGGACAGATCGAATGTATTTAAGGTCTTTTCAGAATTTTGTGGCCCTTTTTAGACATTTGAACTTGCCGACAAAAATGTGGATTAGGAGTTAACTGCACTAAGGCACAAATGTAGAACCTTTGTGTGGGAGGTACCCTTAGGGAGGACCGATATGGGCCATTTTAGAAGTTAAACTAAATTTTGACAAAATATTTGAAGATCCAAAGTTTGGATCAAATTGGTAGCCCCATTCAAGTGATATCGTCCTAGCATTTTAGTGACATTGTTTAAATATTGGGGAGAAGAACCGGAAGTTGTGAAACTAAGTTTGGATATAATATGACAAAGACCATAATGGACCTATCGGTTGAACAGTTCGAGAGTTTTCCTGCTCTCCGACCGCCACATATGGTGACATAGGGATTTTTTACACCTTTCGGGCTGTTTTAAAGACGCGATTTTCATACTTTGAGTTTTGAGCAACTTTTGCCCTATGTTTCCCCTATGTGCATTGGTTAAACAACTATGTGTGTACGCGAATCGTTTGTGGAATTCAGAAATACGTAGTTTAAGACACGTAGGGTGAAAAAGCGAGTTCTCCAGGGTAGGGTGAAATCTCCGGAAAGTTCCAGAACTGGATAGAGATATTTTCATAATTCTTTTTTTTTGTTAGACTGATAACACAGTCAGCCTTCCGGTGAATTATTACCGGTCAATTTCGGTCTGTAGTTGCGGAGGATCAAAATATGAGTGTTTTTAAATAAACTATAAAAATACCAAAAAAAAAAAAAATGTTTCAAAAAAAAAAAAATTATAAAAAATTTTTCAATTTAAAAAATACAAGTGAGCCAAGGCTATAGTCGGGTCGGGGCCGACTATGTGATACCCTACACCACTTCCCCTGTGCATAAGCTTTTGACTGGTAAAATTCAAAATATTAAAATTGGGATAGCTTAGCGCCTTTGCTCTGAATGTCTTCATTAATACAGGTCAATTTTATTGAAACGCGTTTAAGTTCATCGTCAGAATAACTCAAATAAAAAAATGGAAAAGTGGGATGTATGCCAACCATCAACCATCACATTCCGACCCCCGCATAATATCCGACCATTACTAAAATCAATAGGTTTATTCCTCTGTGGGACCCCCATTAACACCCAAAATTTCGTGACGATCCGATCAAAATTGCGACCTGTAGCGTGATTACAAAGAAATGGAAAAATGGGATGTATTAACGACTATTGCGATATCTCCGTTATTTGGCCACCTACGTCAACCTACTTGCATCATTGTAAAGATGAGATTTTCTACTTTCATCTTCAGACTTTGTTTTTGGAAGGTTTCCAACCAAAGCTGTCATATTCGTCATTATTATTAAAATCGCAAAAATGAAAAGTTGTGTTCTATTAGCGGCTATTGCGATATCTTCGTTGTTTGACCACCTACAACAACACACTTTACATCGTTGCAAAGGCGATATTTTCTACTTTCATTAGCAGGTTTTGCTTTTGGCATACCCCCTATAGAAGCTGAGATATTCGGTTTGGAAAAAAACATTGTCTTTTTCTCCAAACAAGTTTTTTGCCTATTCCGACCCCTAAATATTATCCGAGCCTCCCCAAAATAAGTAGACTTTTTCCCCTGCGGGACCCCCATCAACACCCAAAATTTGGTGACGAGCCGATCAAAATTACGACCTGTGGCGTGATTTCTTTAAAAGTGGAAAAATGGGATGTATTACCGACTATTGCTATATCTCGGTTATTTGGCCACCTACGCTAACCTACTTTGCATCATTGTAAAGACAGGATTTTCTACTTTCATAGCCAGGTTTTGTTTTTGGAAAGTATCCAACAAAAGCTGTGTTATTCGTCATTAGAATTAAAATCGAATAAATGAAAAGTTGGGTTCTATAAGCGACTATTGCGATATCTTCGTTGTTCGACCACCTACGACAACCTAGCAGGCTTTGCCTTTAATATACCCCTTATAGATACGGAGATATTCGCTTTGAAATAAAACGTTGACTTTTTCCGCAAATAGGTTTTTTGCCCATTCCGACCCCTGATTATTATCCGACCATCACCAAAATCAATAGGCTTCTTCCCCTCCGGGACCCTCATCAACGTCCAAAATTTGGTGACGATCCGATCAAAATTGCGACCTGTAGCGTGATTACAAGGTTTAGATGGACAGACGGACAGACGGACGGACGGACGGACACACATAGCCAGATCGACTCAGCTCGTCGAGACATTCATTTTGGTATATACATATATATGTATGGGTCTACGACCATTATTTCGATGCGTTACAAACTTTTTGGCCAAAACCAACTTATAATACCCTCCCCACATAGTGGTGTAGGGTATAAAAATACAAAAAATTTATGCAATTTTTTCAAAAATTAAAGAACATACTCCTTGGGTTTTCATAGAACTTATAAAACTCATATACTCCGAAACATGTTAATTTGTGTAAAAAAGCTGTAATTCATATGGGAAATGGTATGGGAAACACATATTTTTACCCATGTAATTTAAAAAAGTTATAAACAGACGGAACGGGACGTGTACAAAAGTATATATGGGCTAAAAGAGGAGACTCTCGGGAATCTTTCTGTGAAAACATTGATCTACAAAAGTTCTAGTCCTCTAAATTTAGAATTTAATAAAATTTAGTATCTGAGGAAAAATAAAATAGCTCATAAAATAGCTAATGTAAACGCTACGGTAATTTGTTTAAACTATTTTTTAAGGCCGCAATGCTACCTACGTAACAAAAAACAATGAACACAATATCTGTTATAGTTTTCGGGAAATAGCTATTTCTTTCTCCAGAAGTTTGCAAAAATTAGGTATTTCTCAAAAACTTGGGAAAAATGTTCGGTGCACCGCACGCCCGCACCTTCCAATATTTTGACCCTTTTTTTGTTTCCTTAGTTTCAATATGTTTACTATCGAATCCCATATAGAAGTTAAATGTCTGTGACAAAACAAAATTTTGATTTTTGGCCAGGAAAATCGTTTCTCGAACCATTGTGCGCCGCTAGATCTACTAAATGGATCCTAAATGGTTTATTCGACACGTAAGTTCTACGTCCTTAAGGCTGCAATATTGCAAAGAAAAAATTCCTTTTCGTCTCTGAGATAAAGAGTGCAAAAAAGGTTACTTAGTCTCGACATTTACGTTCAAAAAAGGCATACTACAAATTTTTTGCGCCTTCAGTGTCGCACAGTGTTATTATAGCACCGCTATACTTGTTTAACTGTTGCTTTTGACAGTTCATTTGCTTGTCTTTCCTTCGTATCATCGATTCCTTAATGATCTGATGACAGCCATAAAATATATTTTTTTTTAATACAGTAATGGATAAATAACACTTCTAATTTATGCTACTAATTAAAATTTTCCATTTTCTTACCCATCATTTCATTTTAGAGCCTATTTCGCATTATCCTTCATATCGGTCGTACTTATTGCGACAATGTTCATATTCAATGTCTATATCAAATGGAATACAACACCAGTTATCTTCAGTATAAATCCAAAACCAACCTATATAACTAATGAACCGTTTCCAGCTTTGACGATATGCAATATGAATAAAGCGTATAAGGCGAAAATTCAACAATATGAAGAGTAACTCAAAATAATTTCATTAAAAAAAGAAGAGATAAATATAATGTTTTTTTAGGAACTCTGTTGAATATTCAATAATACAAATGTTGTGCAAACGTGATGTGAATGTAACCGTGGCGGACACCATTGAAGATTGGAGTACATTAAATCAATTTATATCAAATGTAATGGCATACACTTTGTATTTAGATATTGACATTTATGAAATGAATAATTTTATACTCGTACATTTTGCAGATATCTCAACCATGTGAAAAAATGTTGATTTCTTGTCGTTTTGGTGGCATTAATTACAATTGTCAACGTATTTTCCATCCCATTGTAACGGATGAGGGTCTTTGTTGTGCCTTTAACATGGTACATCCGAAATTTCTGTATGCCGCAGGGTAAGTGGATAACTTACATACATTGTTTTGTTCTACGGTTCTTCTGAACGCGAAACTGGGAGCTGGTATAGGGAATTATAAAGAAAAAAAAAAACTGAATTAGGTGGGCTTCTTAACCCTAGCTAACCTTTTATACATGCAGCCTTTTGGTGGTGAAGTAGGGTATATGGGCAATATTTTTGAAAATTTAACATAGTTGAAGCCAAGGTTTAGCCTTTAATAACTCGCGAAATGTGGTTGAATATTACACAAATGAAATGCTTTCGGATAAAATGAAATGTTTTTAGACTTGGCAAAAAATATTAGCCTTAAAAGTTAATTTGCGTGGAAGCTGTGGCTACATTTATGTTAAATAATGGGTAAAAATGAGTTGAAGCCAACGTGTCTTTTTTTGTAGAAGGTAACTAAATAAGGATCATCTCACTAGTGTATAACTTCTCAAAATTTGATCTGCGTCTACCATTAAATGATGCTGAAATTTTGAAGCCATATTTTAAGTGTTTTTTGAAATTTTCTTCTAATTTCGTTCTGCAAACAGGTTTTTAAAAAAATCGTATATAGGATTGTAGATCTTGCGATTCTGTGTTATTTGATATATGTGTGAATGTAGCCTACACAGCTTCACAGAAATCTGCATCCAAATACGAAAATTGTGTGCGAACATTTTTCTAAAAATCATATTTTTCGGGCCTAACTTTTACAATTGTCATTCGATTTACTCGTACTTGATTGCAAATTTTAGATTTTGACGTTGCGGATCTAATAAATCTTTCCATCTACTAAAACGCGAGATACGAGAAATTCCAAGGTAGGAAAATCACCTAAAATTGATTTCGAAAATATTGCGCATTTTATCGCGAATTCTGGGGGCCGTTTCTACTGCAATGAAAAAAGTGCAGCATCTTTGTTTTTATGGAAACATAGATTTAACAAGTAAAAAGTCGTTATGTTCGTCCGGGCCGAACTTTTTATACCCTCCACCATAAAAAAGGCTTAATTAAAATGGAATATTTAGGGTCCTTTCACAATTTTAGGTGTAACAACTTTTCGACAATGGTGAGTATATTAAAAACCCCGAAGGACAGATGCGCCGTGAGTCGAACTTCCGCGTTATGGCGTGATGAAGTTTTTGCAAGAGACCCTGTAAGCCATCATTAATTAGCATTATATCTTTGTTTGTTGTTTTTGTAGAGCACTTAAGCAACAGTGAACAAATATATAACGCTAATTCCTGATGGCCCACTGTGTCTCTAAAAAAAATTTCATCAAGCCATAACGCGGAAGTTCGACTCACGGCAGATCTGTCCTTCGGGGTTCATAATATACTCACCAAGGCCTTTCTTCCCCAAGAGGAATTTTTCGTACCCCAGACTTTCACCTCCATTTTGTTGCACAGTGTTATCTAATCTAAAAAATGTGTTCAGAAAGGTACCACCTACGGGGCTATATCAAAGAGTCAACCTATCTTTACATTTTTTGGCGGAAAAGTTTTATAGCTGCAGGGAACTTCAAGAGTCAAATTGAGGGTAGTTTCATCAAAACAATGTAGACCCTCAAAAATGGACCCATGTTGACGAATTATAGTGAAGAAATTTCGTGACCACTGAAAATTCCCGAAAATCGGGTGGTAAAGTTATATGGTAAGATATACCAAAACATGGACCTATATTGACGATTATTTTTGAATAGACAAAATTGTAGCTAAAATTCTCAAAATACCGAAAATCGGGAGGTACCGTTATATGGGGGCTATACGAAAACATGGACCTATGTTGACGATGTATCGTTGGAGATGTTTTATGACCACTGAGAACCTCAAATGTCAAATTACAGCTAGTTCGGTTAAAAATTGTAACTAAATGCTCAAAATACCGAAAATCGGGAGGCACGGTTATAAGGGGGCTATACCAAAACATGGACCTATATTGACGATATTTCGTGGAGATATTGCATAACCACTAAGAACCTCAAATGTCAAATTACAGCTATTTCGGTTAAAAATTGTAACTAAAATGCTCAAAATACCGAAAATCGGGAGGTACGGTTATAAGGGGGCTATACCAAAACATGGACCTATGTTGACGATGTTTGGTGGAGATGTTTCATGACCACTGAGAACCTCAAATGTCAAATTGCAGATAGTTCGGTTACAAATTGTGGCTAAAATTCTCAAAATACCGAAAATCGGGAGGTACCGCTATATGGGGGCTATACCAAAACACGGACCTATGCTGACGATGTTTGGTGGAGATATTTCATGACCACTGAGAACCTCGAATGGCAACTTACAGCTAGTTCGGTTAAAAATTGTAGCTAAAATTCTCAAAATACCGAAAATCGGGAGGTACCGATATATGGGGGCAATACCAAAACATTGACGACGTTTCGTGGAGATGTTTCATGACCACTGAGAACCTCAAATGTCAAATTGCAGGTAGTTCGTTTAAAAATTGTGGCTGAAATTCTCAAAATACTTAAAATCGGGAGGTACCGTTATATGGGGACTATACCAAAACATGGACCTATGCCCATATCCTTTGAGATATAAGTTTGTCGATCACTAGGAACCCTAAGTGCCAAATTATAGCTAATTCGGTCTGCAAATGTGGCGAAGAACGTCAAAATACCTCAAATACGGAGGTACCGTTATATGGGGGCTATACCAAAGAGTGGACCGATATAGCCCATCTTCAAACTTGACCTGCCTATGGAAAAAAGGCCTTCGGGTGCAAAATTTCAGCACTCTATCTCAATTATTGCGGACGCTAGAGTGATTACAACAGACGGACGGACAGACGGACATGGCTAGATCGTCTTAGAATTTTATCCTGATCAAGAATATATATACTTTATAGGGCCCCAAATGATTAGTTCGATGTGTTACAAACGGAATGACAAACTTAATATACCCTCCATACTATGGTGGAGGGTATAAAAACTTCACTGATAAGGGAGCTACATTAATTTTATCCCAAAACAAGTGAGCAAAGGCTATAGTCGGGACGGGGCCGACCATGTGATACCCTACACCACTACCCCTGTGCATAAGCTTTTCACTGGTAAACATTTCTTTTAGGGAATATAAACCGACTACCACCAAAAATAATATGCCTCTTTGTCTCTGGGACCCCCATAGGCAACCAAAATTTCGTGACCATCCAATCAAAATTACGACCTGTAGCTTGATTGCAAAAAAAATGGAAGAATTGGATGCATAACCGACTATTGTGGTATCTCCCTTGTTTGACCACATTCGCCAACCTGCTTTACACCAATGTAAAGGTAATATTTTCTTCTTCCATTGACAGGCTTTGCCGTTGGAATACCCCTACTAGAAGCCGATATATTCACAAAGAATAAAACTTTGAATTTGTCTCCAAATGAGTTTCTCCCCATTCTGACCCCTAAATATTATCCGACAATCACCAAAATCAATAGGAGGGACCCGCATCAACTCCCAAAAAATTCGTGACGATCCGATCAAAATTGCGACCTGTAGCGTGATTACAAACAAATCGGAAAATGGGATGCATTGCCGACTATTGCGATATCTCTGTTGTTTGAGCAGCTACGACAACCTACTTTACATCGTTGTAAAGGTGATATTTTCTACTTTCCTTGCCAGGTTTTGCTTTTGATATACCTCTTAAAGAAACAGAGATATTTGCTTTGAAATAAAACGTAGACCTTTTCTCCAAATAAGTTTTTGTCCATTCCGACCCCTGAATATTATCCGACCATCACTAAAATCAGTAGGCTTCTTCCTCTGTGGGACCCCCATTAACGCCTAAAATTTCGTGACGATCCGATCAAAACTGCGACCTGTGGCGTGATTACAAAAAAATCGGCAAATGGGATGCATTATCGACTATTGTCAT
Organism: Musca autumnalis; assembly: GCF_047663935.1. NCBI lineage: Eukaryota > Metazoa > Arthropoda > Insecta > Diptera > Muscidae > Musca > Musca autumnalis. Next base: position 191,524,388 of record NW_027411866.1, on the reverse strand, counting down.
ATCTCTGCTATTTGACCACCAATGACAACCTAATTTTCATCGTTGTAAAGGTGATATTTTCTACTTTCCTTGCCAGATTTTGCTTTTGATATGCCTCTTAAAGAAACAGAGATATTGGCTTTGAAATAAAACGTTGACCTTTCTCGAAATAAGTGTTTGCCCATTCGGACCCCTGAATATTATCCGACCATCATCAAAATCAAAAGGCTTCTTTCTATTTGGGACCCCCATTAACCCCCAAAATTTCGTGACCATCCGATCAAAATTGCGACCTGTAGCGTGATTACAAAAAAATCGGAAAATGGGATGCATTATCGACTATTGCCATAGCTTTGCTATTTGACCACCTTTGACAACCTAATTTACATCGTTGTAAAGGTGATATTTTCTACTTTCCTTTCCTGGTTTTGCTTTTGATATACCTCTTAAAGAAACAGAGATATTGGCTTTGAAATAAAATGTTGACTTTTCTCCAAATAAGTGTTTGCCCATTCCGACCTCTAATTATTATCCGACCATCACCAAAATCAATATGCTTCTTCATCTGTGAGACCCCCATTAACCCTCAAATTTTCGTGACGATCCGATCAAAATTTGGACCTGTAGCGTGATTGCCAAAAAATAGAAAAATGGGATGTATTACCGACTATTGCGATATCTCCGTTATTTGGTTACCTACGCCGACCTAGTTTGCATCATTGTAAAGACGAGATCTTCTACTTTCATAGTCAGGCTTTGCTTTTGGAAAATTTTCAATCAAAGCTGTGACATTTGTCAATATAATTAAAATTGCAAAAATGAAAATTGGGTTTTTATTTGCTACTATTGCTATATCTTCGTTGTTTGATCACCTACGAGCACCTACTTTACATCATTAGAAAGGTGATATTGTCTGCTTTCATTGTTTGGTATAGCCCATATAGAAGCTGAGATATTGGCTTTGGAAAAAAACGTTGTCTTTTTATCCACCTAAGTTTTTTGCCCTTTCCGACCCCTAAATATTATCCGACCATCACCAAAATCAATAGGCTTCTTCCCCTCCGGGACCCCCATCAACGTACAAAATTTCGTGACGATCCGATCAAAATTGCGACCTGTAGCGTGATTACAAGGTTTAGATGGACAGACGGACAGACGGACGGACTGACGGACGGACACACATAGCCAGATCGACTCAGCTCGTCGAGACATTCATTTTGGTATATATAAGTATGGGTCTACGACCATTATTTCGATGCGTTACAAACTTTTTGGCCAAAACCAACTTATAATACCCTCCCCACATAGTGGTGTAGGGTATAAATAGTGTGTGATGCTACATCCACGGTTCCTGATTGATCGTCTTGAAATAGATATATATCGATGTAGACTTTCGTGGTGACACTGAAACCGGATGCGGAACAAAATTTATTGTACCTTGCGCAAATTAGAGATGTTTTATAGGTATTTTTTTTTTATTTATTTATTTTAGTATTCATAAATATGTAACAATTGATTTAATATTGCCCCAGCGCCATAGTAGTCCAAGTTATATTTCGAAAAATATATACAAATTTAAAGATATGGTCTTGCTGTACATGAAAATCACATGCGGACAAAACGATTTTGATAATTACGCGATTTACACATATTTTAATAATGCATATAAGTTAAATCGGTTTATTTGAACTCTATGATTTATTTCATCAACCCGATAACTTTCCTCAATGGGAAACCTTCTATGTGAATGTAGATAAAGCAAAATCCGCCCATTTTCTTGGGAGTTTCAAGAAAAATAAAAGAAGTACTCCTATAGAATTTTTCCAATATTTTCAACTCTAGAATGCATGTGAAAACTATTATTCCAAACCAAAATTTGTTTTTTGTATCACAAATATGTGTTTATTTTGGCTATAATATCCTAACTACTATCCCGATGATTATAAGTTTGGTCTCATTTGATTCCCCGTGAAGACTTTCTTTAAAACTGTTACTTTTTTCTAATTTTTGACGGGTAAATGGACCTTTATTTTCAAACAATTCGGATTACATTTAAAATTTTGTCAATTTTTTGTAAATTCCGCGAATGCTGAGTAACATTTTACAAATATTATGCAATCTACTTAATGACGTCACTTCGTGATAACTTTTTAGTGACAATTGTGCTCAATAAAATAATTAGCGTTTTTAAAATAATTTTTTTTTTAAGCAGAAATAAAACCGCGATAACATTTGTCCGCAACAACCAAAAATTTGCTCGCGAGCGGATTTGTACTGGGGAATTTTTTCTTAACCTAGGTACCAAAAATCGTTAATGTAGCGCGAAAAGAAAAAATTCAATTTCTTTGGAAATGGAATATGAAATAATTGGCAACATTTGTTTTCCTGAACTCTCTAGACACTGTAAATTACTGCCTGACATGCCAGGGTGGAGGAATCCTATCCACCATGCCGAGATTAGGATGATTCTCACGGCAGCACCAGAGCAAGTATTCTGATGATGATATGCATTTTGATATTGTGCCATCGCGTTGTATTTATGTTCGTGAGTGAACCAACTAGCCGGCCTATCACATTATATGAGGTAATCAAGGTTTTTTGTGGGTACCCTAGGTGCTGAGGGCTAGGGACTTGAGAACATTGTTTTACACTTCAGATTGTCGCAGATATCTGTGGCATGTCACCCCTAAAATTATGGGGTAGTTACTTACTTACTTAGCTGGCCCATTACAGATTGGTCCGTAGATCTTTCGAAGAATTTTTCTCTCAAACACGCCAAGCACTGCCTTATCTGCTTTTGGCTTTGTTTTTGAATTTATTATTTCATTTATATTTATTTCACAACTAATGTCGTTTGTTGTGTTTACGGCGGTGCCGAGGTATACGAAGTCTTTTACTACCTCAAAATTATAGGAACTAAGTTCAACAGTTGGTCTGATCTCTCTGTTTTTCCTGCGGAAAAGACGTTTCTCCTCTCTCCTTTTCACCCTATACCTCTCTCGTGCACTACTCGTTGCTACTGATTGTATAGTAGCCCTATATGCCGCATTTTTCTCTTCGGTAGCAGCACGATACTCCTGGCCATATCATGGATTCCTTGGTGGAGGTCTCTGGTATCCAAGTACTGATTTTGCGGCTGTTTGCATGGAGTGGGCGATATTTTGCTATTGTCCTGATATGTTATCGGGACGATGGGTGCTTTGATTAAGCAGTTGGGCCAGTTGAGTGGAATATACTGTGGCTATCTGTTGTGATTCCAGCTTACCGATGTGGGTTGTGTCTGTTCGCACTTTGTTTGCTACGTTTAATCTGGTACGTACCTTTGCTGCAACAAGGTAGGGGTCCGAGTCTATGTTTGCACCTCGGAACGATAGTACATCCAACACCCTTGATGCATGTCTTCCATCTATCACAACGTGATCAATTTGATTTCTTGTTCTTTGATCTGACAACAGCCAGGTGCCCTTATGACTATCGAGATGCTTAAATCAGGTACTGCTAACTACAAAGTTTCTTGCAGCTGCAAAGTCTATCAGCCTCATACCATTGTCAGATGTTTCACTGTGGAGACTGAATTTCCCGACTGTTGGGCTAAAGATATTCTCCTTTCCAATTTTGACATTAAAATCGCCCAGAATAATTTTAATGTCATGTGCAGGTCAACGGTCATAAGTTTCTCCTTGTCCTTGTCTTCAGTGAGAGCATGAGCGCAAATAAAGCTGATGTTGAAGAATTTTGCTTTTAATCGAATTGCAGCGAGTCTTTCATTCACTGGCGTGAAGCTGGAGACAAGATGTTTTAACCTCCGGCCAACTACAAATCCGCAACCAAACTCATGCTTTGTGTCATGGCAGCTATAATGCAGTGCGTCACCTTCAGGTGTTTTTGTGACGCCTTTCCCGTTCCATCGTATTTCCTGTATGGCAGTAATGTCGGCCTTGTACTTTTCAAGTACATCTGTCAATGCGTAAACTGTACCTTCTCTATAAAGGGTGCGAACATACCAGGTACACATTCGCAGATCATTGTCTTTAAAACGTTTGCGGGGCTCGTCAACTTTGGAGGGGTTTGTTTTTCTTTTCTTTTGTTTTTTCTAGGGGAGGGTTACTAACCCGACGCCCAAACCCAAGTTTTTAACGTTCTTATGGGTGAACGCGCCGCATATGTGCTGTTTAACTTTAACGGGTGTTAAAGGCAGTTCCCTAGGTGACAATACGGGGAGGTCAGTGTCCACTTGAGATGAAAGAGGGACCAAGATAATTCCTGGGATTTGCCATGTTAAATCCGGTCAGGACCGTTCCTTGGTATCTTCCAACCCCTACTTCACGTTTTGGGGTAGTTAGTGGTTGAAGTTCTGTTGCCATATACCTTCAGCTCTGTGCTTCTCTCCTTCTTGCATTGAAAATAGAAGTTCAGGCTTTCACAAATTACATTGGGGAAGGTACCCATGGCGTCAGGTATCCCAACTAATTGTGTACAATCATAACGATACGTAACAATCTCAATGACGTCAGAAGTGGGTAGAGGACAAACAGTATAGAGATATCATTCCACCTTGGAAACTCTCTGTTTTACACTACGGAACCTAATATATGCTCCATACTATGTTGGAGGATACAAAAATGACACAAACGCAAACATATCTATATCATCAACCTGTCTACCCGTCCGATAGCACCCAGCTATCCGTTCTGAATTTTTTGACATAGGCCCACTATTTATACCCTTCACCACTATATGGGGAGGGTATTATAAGTTGGTTTTGGCCAAAAAGTTTGTAACGCATCGAAATAATGGTCGTAAACCCATTCAACTAATGAAAGTAGAAAATATCACCTTTGCAACGATGTAACGTAGGTTGTCGTGGGTAGTCAAACAACGAAGATATCGCAATAGCCGCTAATAGAACACAACTTTTAATTTTTGCGATTTTAATAATACCGCTTTGGTTGGGGACCTTCCAAAAGCAAAGTCTGACTATGAAAGTAGAAAATCCCATCTTTACAATCATGTAAAACAGGTTGCCGTAGGTGGCCAAATAACGGAGATATCGCAATTGTCGGTAATACATCCCATTTTTTAATTTCTTTGTAATCATGCTACACGTCGCAATCATGATTGGATCGTCACGAAATTTTGGGTTTTAATGGGGGTCCCACAGAGAAAAAAACGTATTGATTTTGGTAATGGTCGGATATTATTCAGGGGTCGGAATGTGAAAAAACTTATTTGGAGAAAAGCAAACGTTTTGGAGAAAAGGCAAACGTTATCTCTCTTCTGTAAGAGGTATATCGAAAGCAAAACCTGACAAGGAAAGTAGAAAATATCACCTTTACAACGATGTGAAGTAGGTTGTCATAGGTGGTCAAACAACAGAGATATCGCAATAGTCGGTAATGCATCCCTTTTTCCATTTTTCGTGCAATCGCACTGCAGCACTGCAATTTTGATTGCGATTGAAAGAAATATTCTCTAAACACATTAAATTTTTAATATCCAATATTATTTTTGCCAATTTACAGCGGTAATATGTCAAGTTAAGTCGAAGATGTTGAGACTTGTAACAAGTTGAGACCTTAAAAACGATAAATAGATCCGCAAAGCATTCGTAGTTTATTAGTGAAATTAAAAAAAAAAAATAAAAAATAAGAGGTAAATGTACAATTTCCAAAATGAAACTTATAGTTGATGGCATTAACTATGTTTTTACGAAAAAACATATTGAAGATTCGTTTTCTAACTTTCTTAAAAATAAATTATTTGTAAATGACTTTTTGTACTTTATTTAATATCATTACTATAAATTTATGTTGAGTTTTACTAATGTTGGCCCCGTAAGGGCAAGTCCATATTTTTTTTAAATACATGGGAAAGTCTCTAGTTTACAATAATACGAGATCCAGCTGCCCCCAGCTGCCGCCCTGTAAGTTATTCTCCTTTTACCACGCCTGTAAAATCGCCAAAATTCCGAAAATCGGGAGCTACGTTTATATGGGAGCTATACCTAAACGTGGACCTATATTGAACATTTTTTGCACGGAGATATGGTGTTCCCTCCGAAATCAAAATACAAAATTACAGCTAACTCGGTTAGAAAATTTGGCTAAAATCGTCAAAATACCGAATATCGGGAGGTACGTTTATATGGGACCTATATCTAAACTTGGACATGTAATGAAAATTTGTTGCAAGGAGGTATGTTGTTCTCTCAGTACACAAAATGCAAAATTACAGCCAAATCTATTGGAAAATTTGGCTAAAATCGTCAAAATACCGAATATAGGGAGGTACGTTTATATGGGAGCTATACCTAAACGTGGACCTATATTGAACATTTTTTGCACGGAGATATGGTGTTCCCTCCGAAATCAAAATACAAAATTACAGCTAACTCGGTTAGAAAATTTGGCTAAAATCGTCAAAATACCGAATATCGGGAGGTACGTTTATATGGGACCTATATCTAAACTTGGACATGTAATGAAAATTTGTTGCAAGGAGGTATGTTGTTCTCTCAGTACACAAAATGCAAAATTACAGCCAAATCTATTGGAAAATTTGGCTAAAATCGTCAAAATACCGAATATAGGGAGGTACGTTTATATGGGAGCTATACCTAAACGTGAACCTACATTTATTAAAATTGTTTTTCTCTCTTTTGGGCTCGTTATAAAACTATGTTTAAAATTTCGAGGCGGTAGCTCCATTATAACTATTTTTGGCACTCCTTTCCATTCGGATCCTCTCTAAATTTTGGGGGTTGATGGGGTCTCACAGAGAAGGAAGCCTATTGATGGTTGGCGTACATCCATTTTTTATTTGAGTTGTACTGACGATGTAGTGGTGTAGAATATCACATAGTCTGCCCCGACCCGACTATAGCCTTGGTAAACTTGTTTTAGAAGTACGAAGCTAAAGAATAGCGGGCCTATTTCAATAAATTCCTGTGGGATAGTTGAGTGCTACCGCATGCGTAGACACGTTGGGCTGAACATAACATGGTATTTGTCTTTTGTTTTTATTGGGAGCAGCATTCTAGACGACATCAAGTAAAAGCCAATATCTACTTGAGGTGAAATGAGCCAAGCTCGATAGCTTGGCTCCTTTACCCTAAAAATCGACAATACCCAATATTACTTGTACTAGAGATCTCAAGTTTTTTTCTATCTTTCTAGCACTCAATCTCTGATAAAGGAAACCTATACAAATCACAGCGATATGGATGAAGCTGTAAGTTGGAATCCTGAATTCGGTTACTCTAAAAAATTACCAAAACAATTTTATCCCCGCACTGCTGCGGGAACTGGAGAATCATTAGGCCTTACCATTATACTGAATGCCGAAGTGGATCAATATCATTGCTCTTCAACAAATGGTGTTGGTTTTAAAATGGCCATGCACAATCCCAATGAGAGACCTAATGTCCGAGAGGTTGGACTGCTACTGGCAGCTGGTTATGAAACAAAGGCACGAGTTCGTATGGAGAAATTGGAGGCAGACACGATGTTACATTCGGTCCACTTAAAACATCGCCAGTGTGAGTTTCAAGATGAACACAAGCTAGCCTATTTCGCCACTTATACCCAATCGAACTGTGAGGCGGAATGTATTGCCAACACCATGATGCGTCATTGTCGTTGTTTACCTCACTACATGCCGAAACGTTATGAAAACGAAACGGTTTGCAGCATTTATGACAGTGAATGTGTTGAACGTATTCGTCTACATTCGATGATCAACGATGATGATGACAATGAACGCGAATGCGATGAAGTGTGTCTGCCGAGTTGTTATAGTTTGAAATTTTATGCGGAATTTTTCTCCACACCACTGGAACATGGTGATTTTATAAGCAATAAACCGGCACTGGAAAGTATGTCGGAGGAATTTGTTGAACGAAATATTGCCATATTGACCATGTACTATAAGGATAATTCATTTCACAGTAATAAACAAACGGAATTCATTGGCATGACAGATGTTTTGTGTAAGTCATATTTGGGAATGTAATTTTACAACAAAATATTATTCTTTTGATTCTTTACAGCCAGCATTGGTGGTCTTATTGGCTTGTTCTTTGGTTTTAGTTTCATATCACTGGCAGAAATAATATTTTACACTTTTATTCGTCCTTGCCGTAAGGTTCGCCAACCGAAGACCAAATCGAAATCGGCCAAGAAGCCAGGCAAATTGAGTATTGGTATTGACAAATATAGTCCACGTGCATTGAAATTTCGTCGAAATTATTTATCACCGTATGCCGTTTCACCCAGAAACCGGAAAATTTTTCATAATACAAATAATGCCTACCCACCATCAGCCGTGACCGGCGATTTGCTCGAAATAAGTGACTTGGAGAATATGAATATTTACAATACTCAATATGATTGGCGTAGGGGTTTTGTGGCTTAACATTAGAGGATTATTTTCAAAAAGGAATATTTATTTATGAATATAAAGCATATTATTTAGCACGCTTAAAATATTATCTTTATTAGAAATTCAATAAAATTTTGCAATAATTTCTTATCTTTTAAAGCCTAACCACCAAATTTAGCTACTGTCCCTCCAGAATATTAAATTTCAAATAGAAAACGTTTCAATATTTACAGCCGCAACATTTCATTTCATAAATTAATTTGAGTTTGAATCAATTGTGTTATGTCTTCGCATGTCAAATGTCATTTGTCCTGGCCGCTATGCCATCGTTTGGCAAAAAGGTGTATACGATTATATCGATATAGCAAACAATTTTTTTATTTACTTGAAAAACTTTTTTAAAACTTATCACAAGTGGCAAATCAAAATCATTGCAAGTATATAAACGGCGGTTCATCCATGCGACCAAATCATAAAAGTAATTAACGTTGTGTCCGTTAAATCGTTTAGATCTGAAGGAGTGGTAGAAAGTGGAAAAGTTATTTTATTCGCCAAAGTGTTTCGGTTGAAGTTTTCTTTAAGTGATAATGGATTGGTCAGTTAAGGACAGTAATTTGTCCAAATATAACAATAAAATGTTGAATGAAAGCAAAATTATAAGTATGTTTGAGTTTTTATTGTTTTTTGTTGATTTTGTGTGTTTTGTGATTCTTGGTAATTTTTAAGATTATGACCAACCACCGCCAAGTTATTCCAGTGATGATGAGGATAATATTTGCACTAAAGTAGCTGTGAAGAAGAACATCAAAGATTATTTGGCAAATACAACGTTACATGGATTAAAATACATTGCTGAGGATAAAATTACAATATCAGAAAGGTAAGCTACATATATCAATATTAATGTTTAGCAATTAAAATTAATATATATTAATGTTTAGCTTGCGATATAATGAAAAAAAAAAAACAAGTGAGCAAGGGCTATAGTCGGGACGGTGCCGACTATAAACTATTCACTGCAGACGCTATTCACCCGAAAACATTTCTTTTAGGGAGATACTAAACTTTTTACCTATCTGGCTTTTATACCAAATGACTTATGGCGAAGTGAACCATAATAATTTATATTTAACTTTATATTTGACTACTGTACTGATTGAAATCTTGGTACTGGTTGAAAGCTTTGCTGGTCTTCTTGATTAGCATTTTACATTTAATGCACCAAATATAAGCCGAAGTATTTGTCATTAAAGTAAAAATTTCAAAATATTAAAATTGAGAGACCTTAGCGCCTTTTGCAATAACTCTGATATTTTACAAAAATTTACTCTGATGGTTTAGTTTAATTATCAAGCGCTCTCTCTTTGGATATACCCAACAGAAGCAGAAATATCTCACATGGAAATAAAATTCCATAAATAGGAAATTTGTGATATCCCAGCGTCTTTTTCAACATCACAAGCATTTCACCAATTTTGGTGACGCAATTGGGAATATTTTAAAGCTCAGAATGTCTTCATTGTTGAAACGCATCAAACCAAAGTCGTATGTGCGCCAACATATTTTGCTTCATAACAAATAATAAGATAAGCCTAGACAACGCGAATCCTTTAAAAGCGGCACACAGTGTTGCCGCTTCCATACAAATGTTGACAAAAATAGAAGGCGTTGACTTAGGTTGAGGGCACAGGAATGAAAAATATCAACTTTGGTCCATATCGGTTCAGATTTGGATGTAGCCCCCATATATATCTTTCCCCGATTTTGCTATAACTTGGTCAATTTGAATTGAATAGCCTTCAAATTTAATATGTGATATTTTCCTAGGCTCCTGAGTAGTTTCTCCGATTTTCGTAAAAATCGGTTCAGGTTTGGATATAGCTCATATATATCTTCCCCCGATTTTGCGATAAATTGCTCAATTTTTGATGAATAGTGTTCAAACTTAACATGGGACGTTTCCCCAGGCCCCTGTTCAGTTTTACCGATTTTGACTTGATTTCGCAAAAATCGGTGCAGATTTGGATATAGCCTCTATATATATCTTTCACCGATTTTACTAAAAATCGGTCAATTTTTGAAAAATAACCTTCAAATTTAACATGGGATATTTTCTTAGGCCTGTGCCCTCAAAAGTAATTTTGCAAGCATTCATCAACCCAGGTCAACGGTAAACTGAACAGGGGCCTGAGGAATCCCACGTTAAATTTGAAGGCTATTCATCAAAAATTGAGCGAATTATAGCAAAATCGGGGAAAGATATATATATATAAGGGATATATCTAAATGTGAACCGATTGTTGTAAAAATCGGTGTAGCTACTCAGGGGCTTAAGAAAAAACACATACTAAATTTTAAGGCTATTCGATCAAAATTGAACAAGTTGTAGAAACATCGGGAAAGATATATTTATATGGGGGCTATATAAAATCTGAACTGATATATCTCAGAGATGTCCAATTAACGGAAAACAGGATCCAAGGTGGCAATAGGTGGCGATCAAAAGATCTGCTCTACTAAATATTAAGAATTTTGAATTGTTTTTGTCAAATTTAAATTTTGATTCCTTGATAACGGTACATTGCCCATGTGCAGTTAATGTCAACTTTTTGTACTAAAACGTTATATTTATAGCCCACTCATGAAATCCCTATATAAAACTTTTAGTATTATCAACAAATTTTTCAGAAAATGTTATTTTAAATGTCGTCTAATTTTCATATGATTATCGCCTTAGATTACATGGGAAATATTTTTCATATTTAAAGAGCTATAACTTCATTATGGATGCACATATCGACAAAATTCTTTCAGATTCCTTGTATCGAATGTGTTTACTGTAAGACAAAAACATAAACATATGTAAAAGTTAACATCACATTTTTTGATTTTTGTCCACGCGGCAACACTGTGCGGCGCGTCTAGAGTTAAAGCTATGGGCAAAAAATGCCCATATATCCCTCTGGAACACAGAAGAGAGAGGAAAAAACACAAAAGGCCTATGGGGGAACCCATAAGAAAGACATTAGTAGACTGACAGCTATCCTTAAGGACACCTAGGGCTACAAGCCCAGCCTTCGCGACGTTAAGAAGTCAATTTCTGGGAAATAATATAATACAAGAACTCAGGCAAATTAGGGCAAGCTAGTTCAAAAACTTAAGAGATTACGTCAATGGTACAGAATTTCTAAACTGACAAATTTAGTTTCTAATAAATTAAACAAAACAAAATTATCCTCCTTTAGGCTTCCGAAATTAGAGCGCACAACAGACTTACTCTGGCTTAAGTGTATGCCTATACGTACGGTGACCAACCGTACTCTATTATAGAGGACAGTACTCTATTTTAGGTGTCCGTACTCTATTTTTTCAACGTACTCTATTTGTCCTCTATTTTCATCATATGTACTCTATGTCCTCTATTTTTGATTTGTTTTACAAATACATGTGAATACAATGAAATCCGAGAAACCTAGGCAGAAATTTAACCAAATATTGTCGCTGTTGAAATGAAATCAGTCGTATCATATGCATCATACAAGGCTTATACAGCGGTGTATTTTTTTAAATTTCTTGCACCAATCGGTACGGAATCCATCGATAAGAAACCTTTTTTTCGACCAGGATTTCATGCAGTATGGAATGTAAGCCGGTGAAGGAAATGTCCAAGTATGCCTCTATCATGGCGATCTTGCATTATCAGTTTACTCATGGCTTCAATGTTTTCTGTCACAACGGCAGTTTTTGGACCACCCTTACTACTTTCTTCGCTGAGCAAGCGTTCACTACGATTGAATTCATTAAACCAGTTTTTCACAGAGCTATGTCAGTAGTCATATGTACAAATTTTTCGGTAAAGTAAATTGAGTTTTTGGGATAGAGCTCTACGTTTTGCACGGCCAATGAGGACGCCCCTTCCAGAATTATGTCACAGACATAACCATCGTGTCACCTGGTCTGACAAATGATGTCGTTTCTCTTAGAAGTACAAAGTTTGCCGTAAAATATATTGATTGTTTGGTAGAGAGCGGGAAGGATAGAGATCCTTTACAATCAATTTCACAAAAACTCAACTTACTTTACGGCAAACCTTTTAAGTGTCTACCAACGTTTGGGAGTCGAGCCATTTTTGTTTCGACTCCGGAGTCGACTCCGAGAATAATTTCATGATAGAATCTCTCAAATAAAACGCTTGCATTTGAATTAAAAATTGTGACAATATTGAACGGCAAGCGTTTTATTTGAGAGATTCCATCATGAAAAATTATTTTCTACTTTTAAGTGTATTTATAAATAAAACACTGTTACTTAATTTTTTTAATTGTATACTTGTTTTCTAGTTTTTAGTGCATTTAAAAATAGAACACTGAAACTCGAAATCAAAGTTACAGCCATTTCGGTCCAAAAATTAAGACAAAAACACTTGAAATCGGGTGGTACCGCTATATGGGGGCTATACCAAAACCTGGACCTATGTCCATCATTTTTAATGGGTACGTTTCTGTACCATTGGAAACCCTAATTGTCAAAAAACAGTCAATACGGGCTTAAAATGACGATAAAATACCTTAAATCGAGAGGTACCGCTGGATGGGAGGTACAGGAAAAAATGGACCCATATTGGTTTTGGTTTCATATTCATGTATTGTCATCCAAATCTGAAAAGTGTACAAAGTTTTAGTTCGATTGGTCAACTACAACTATGTGAAAAATGAGTTACCAGTTACCAGAAGCAAATTAGATAAAAAACTGTAAAACAGTGTAAAAATGGACCAATATTGGCTTTGATTTCATATTCATGTATTGTCATCCAAATCTGAAAAGTGTGCAAAGATTTAGTTCGATTGGTCAACTTCAACCGTGTTAAAAATGAGTTACCAGATTTGAACTAAACACACACCAAAGCAAGTTAAATAAAACACTGTAACAAACACGAATAAGTACAAAAGAATGGACTACTGAGGTTATACTGCACTATAAAAGTCGGCGATATCATGCCCCTTTGAGTTAAATTTGAATTACAATTTTCTACTTTATTGTCGTCGAAGAAACATTCTTCCAGACCAATTTTCGAGCATTTATGATACATGTGGTCACCTATGGTGGATTTGTGAGCATGATAATACTTAAATTTGTACTGCAAGGATAGTTAAAAAATGAAACTTGAACTATAATACCAAATATTTTCACTGGCCTTTCTAATTTATCGATCTTAATAATATGGCTACACTTGGTATTTGCTTTCAGACAATTTTCGAAGCTCAGAAGAGATCTAACGAAATCAAAAAGTCATTTAAAGCAAGTTTATAAAACGTTTTTGTTGGAATATTTCTTGATTTTATCTGAAAGTTCTTGCTAACTTTTCCATGTTGAGAATCGAACTCACGTTGCAAATAAAGCGGATCAAATTTGTTGTAGGATTTATGAGAATGTTCCATTTTACTAAACTAAACCAAAATACAGCGCAATATTTGCATGTGTAGTACAATTTTTCAATTTTATTTGATTCAAACCTATTCTGATGATCGCAAAAATTGGGCACTTTTTTGAACATTTTTTATTATAATTGGGATATTTTCCGAAAATATGGCAACACCGTCAAGTTTTTTCTTGGGAATGTTGGCATAGTATAGGACTCTCAAAAACTAAATAGTATGGATCTGTAATACGAACACATCAGAAGATACCTTAACATATAAAAAGAAAAAAATCAAACCTATTCAGATGATCGCTATTGTATATAGTCCAACTTCGTATTTAATGTAAGTTTGGAAAAAAGGTTATGATGTGCAAATATTGGACCAAATCGAGGAATCCCTTTAAGATTCTTAGTTGGTGGCCGTAGAGTTTTACAGTCAGTCAGTATGGAATTATCCCCGGTAACAATTATACTGTCGTAACAGGAGCCGCAAAAAATTATTATACAAATTTAAAAACTGTTAATACCCTAGACTGACGGCAGCGTTAGTTTGCATTAACTGCCTTAATTCAAATTAATTCGTTCATTCTCCACATTCTCAATGCACAAAATCAAACTGAATTTAGGTATTTCAATATGGCAATACTGTAGAAGAGTGTCCATATTCATGTAAGAGGGAGAGCATATTCATGCTCTGAGACACAATTTACATTGCAAAAAACAACAAAACAGTTGTTTACCAGCAATCAGTTGTTTCGTAAATGCAGAAACTGTCGTCTGTCAGGGTAAAATTAAATACAGTCCTTAATGCAAATTAACCCTGCCGTCTGTCTAGGGTATAAGACATTTCATTTTCGGTGGGATATACCCGAAAGAGTTGCACCAATATACACTCGTACTTGATTTGAGTGCGAGAGAAATATCAGGATGCGCCAATCACTCCTTTCGATAGTTTTCGTGCCCATCAGGCGCTTTAGTTGGTCACTGTGGACTTTATAAGCTTTTGGACTATTTTGTCAGGCGCCATGAACATGCCCACGAAAAAAAACTGCAGCAAAAGGACCTCAAGAATTACTTTCAGTAAAAATTGCAAAAGATTTTTGAAAAGCTCTTAAACTGCAATTAAGCCAAAATATTGAACATTTGTGAGGGAGGCATCCGATGATGTTTTCCAATATAGACATTCTGTACTGTATTCATGTGGGTGGCGTAGGGGATGGAAGATACCAAGCAACGGTCCTGACCGGTTTTAACATGGCAAAGCCCAGGATTTATCTTGGTCCCTCTTTGATCCCAAGTGGACACTGACCTCCGCGTGGTGTCACCTGGGGAACTGCCTTTAACACCCGTTAAAGGTAGTGAGCTAACATGTGCCGCGGGTTCACCCATAAGAACGTTAAAAACTTGGGTTTGGGCGTCGGGTTAGTAACCCTCCCCTAGAAAAAACAGCCTACTATGAAAAAACGAAAGAAAAGAAAAACAAACCCCTCTAAAGTTGACGAACCCCGCAAACGTTTTAAGGACCATGATCTGCGAATCTGCACCTGGAATGTTCGCACTCTTTATAGAGAAGGTGCAGTCTTCGCATTGGCAGACGTACTTGGAAACTACAAAGCCGATATTACTGCCATACAGGAAATACGATGGATTGGGAAAGGCGTCACAACAACACCTTAAGGTGACGCACTGTATTATAGCTGCCATGACGTATAGCATGAGTTTGGTTGTGGATTCGTAGTTAGTCGGAGACTATAACATCCAGCTTCACCCCAGTGAATGAAAGACTTACTGCAATTTGAATAAAAGCTAAATTCCTCAACATCAGCTTTATTTGCGCTCATGCTACCACTGAAGAAAAGTACGAACAGACCAAAGATATATTTTACGAGCGCTTAGAAGAAACATATGACCGTTGCCCTGCCCATGACATTAAAATCATTCTAGGCGATTTTAATGCCAAAATTGGAAAGGAGAATATCTTTGGCCCAACAGTCGGGAAATTCAGTCTCCACAGTGAAACATCTGTTAATGGTATGAGGCTGATAGACTTTGCAGCTGCAAAAAACATGGTAGTTAGCAGTACCAGATTTAATCATCTCGATATTCATAAGGGCACCTGACTGTCTCCAGATCAGAAAACAAGAAACCAAATTGATCATGTTGTGATAGATGGAAGACATTCATCGGGCGTGTTGGATGTACGATCGTTCCGAGGCGCAAACATTGATTCGGACCACTACCTTGTTGCAGCAAAGGTACGCACCCGCTTAAACGTAGCAAACAAAGTACGAACAGACACAACACGAAAGTTAGACATCGGTATGCTGCAATCACAACAGATAGCCACAGCATATTCCACTCAACTAGCCCAATTGCTTAATCAAAGCACTCCTCATCCCGATAACATATAAGCGCAATGGCAAAGCATTGCCCACTCCATGCAAACAGCCGCAAAATCCGTACTTGGATACCAGGGACCTCCACCTAGGAATCCATGGTATGATCAGGAGTGTCGTGCTGCCACCGAAGAGAAAAATGCGGCATATAGGGCTACTTAACAATCCGTAGCAACGCGTAGCGCACGAGAGATATACAGGGAGAAAAGGAGAGAGGAAAAACGTCTTTTCCGCAGGAAAAAGAGAGAGATGGAAAAGCGGGAGTGTGAAAAAATCGAGATGTACAGGAGCCAGAATGAAGTCCGAAAATTCTACCAAAGAGTCAAGCATCAAACTGATGGCTTTTGTACAGGCACATCCTCCTGTAGAGACCAGCAAGGTAATTTTGTAACTGATACAGATTTCAAATCTGTTGGTATCCAATGGCAGCGAAGACGACGAAGATACCACAGTCCCAGTCCCAGAAGATGGTATTGAATGTATACCGCCCAGCCAAGATGAGGTAAAGACAGTAATAAATCGGCTGAAGAATAATAAGGCAGCAGGGGCCGATGGCTTACCAGCCGAGATCGTGTCAGGGATGTTGTGCGAACGACTAAAGCCTATGGTCAACGAGATAATTGGACCATACCAATGCGGCTTTAGACCTGGCAAGTCCACCATTGACCAGATATGTACCCTGCGGCAAATCCTGGAGAAGACCCAAGAGATGCAGATCGATACCTACCACCTTTTTGTCGATTATAAAGCAGCCTTCGACAGCCCGCTACGTTCAAAGGTATTCCAAGCCATGTCTGAATTTGGTATCCCCGCAAAGATTATCCGGCTTTGTAAAATGACTTTAACTGACACGAGGTCCTCAGTTAAAATAGGAAAGAACATCTCCGAAGAGTTTGGTACCAAAAGAGGTTTCAGACAAGGAGACAGCCTTTCGTGTGACCTCTTCAACATCTTGCTAGAAAGGGTTATACGAGAGGCAAACGTCAAAAGAAGTGGCACAATCTACACCAATAGTCACATGTTACTTGCTTATGCTGATGATATAGACATCATGGGCCGATCAGTAAAAGAAGTAACTGATACCTTTATAAAGGTCGAAGGAGAATCTGCTAAAGTGGGTCTGGCGGTAAACGGTGAGAAGACCAAGTTTATGGTGTCGACGCGCAATGCGTCCAATTAGCTCGGACCGACTGTGGAAGTTGGCTCCTATAATATTGAGGTAGTAAAAGATTTCGTCTACCTCGACACCTCCGTAACACACAACAAACGAACATCAGTTGTGAAATAAAAAGAAGAATTGTATTGGCGAACAGATGCTACTTTGGTTTAAGTAAGCAGTTTAAAAACAAGGCCACATCTCGTCAAACAAAAATAACGCTCTACAAAACACTGATACTACCCGTGCTGATGTATGGCTCCGAAGCCTGTGTTTGAGAGAAAAATTATTCGAAAGATCTACGGACCAATCTGCGTTGACGGTGAATATCGACGTCGCATGAACCAAGAGCTGTATCAGATATACAACGACATCAATATTGTTAAACGTATCGAGATGCAGCGATTGCGTTGGCTAGGCCATATAATAAGAATGAGCGATGATGAACCCGCTAAAAAGGCGTATAAATACGGACCGCTTGGCGGTGTACGCAGAATTGGCAGGCCAAGGAATAGATGGCGCAAACAAGTGGATGATGAGATGAAAAGGCGCGGTATTCCAGAGTGCGAAGCAACAAATAGAGAGGAATGGAGATCTCTTCTTAGTTCGGCCTATATAACAAATGTTCTGTAACGGGCCAGCTAAGTAAGTAGGTACAATATTCATGTACGTTTTTGAATAAATGATTCCAGCAAGTATGGGCTTGCTCTCGAGTCTCTTTGATTTTGCAACTACTTGTATTCGCTGCCCCCATTACGACGGTACAAGTTTTTTTTTAATGGCAAGTCTATACTTCCTGAGAAAATAGTCCAAAAGTTGTTAAAACCCTCTATGGCACCATATGTAGTGCATGAGACTTTCGAACGGATCAACCGATTAGGTACAAAATTTGGCACTAGTTATAATTCACCAAACTGGTTAATGTTCGAAGATGGGTCATATCGGCCCACTCCCCCATAAAAGTTCAAAACTCCCGAAGGCAGTGCTTTGCACGTCCTCCCCGAAATCAAAATTTTTCTCTTATTCTATCATTTTTGTTACAGTTGAACAAACCGACCCAAACCGCTAGAACTACGGCTTCCACAAATGACACAAGGTACCTGATACCAAAATTGTACAATCATACGCTTACCTTACGATCTCAATGCCGTCTGGTGGTAGCGGAATACAGGCTTCAGTTGCTGGACCACACTGTCCACTTTCCAGACTTCGGGAACGATGACATAAGGTTGAGAACTTTAGTGTGAAACTCGACTCACGTCACATCCAGCTGTTTCAGGATTACCATGGAGATTCCATCAGAGTCCAATGTTTTGAATCATTTAGCGTTATTGATGACATTCGCAACATCTTCCATTGTACTTATTGAGTAATGAGTACGATGGCACAGTGTGTGTGTGTGTGTGTCCGACTACATACCCTAGCACATGTAAACGTTTAAACAACCCTTAATATTCGTACACGTAGCACAGTGTGTAGTGTGTTCGGCTACAAGTCAGAAGTTCGCATGATGAAATCAAGCAGAGGGCAAAATAAAATGCCGACAGAGGTATACCCTCAGCCTGTACGAGTTCAAACCTTCATCGACCAAAATCCTTTCCCCAATAATTATGTATTAAGGAGGTTTCAGATATTGTGGCCCTAATAATGCGGAGGAAGTAACTGAAGGAATGGATCGACATACTCCATTTTGGAAGTAGATCTTTTTTGGACCAACTCGGTTGATCAGTTCGAGAATTATCGTGCCCTCCAGCCACTACTAATGGTGCCATAGGAGGTTTTACGCCTTTCGGGTAGTCTTCTCAAGAAGTATGGACTTGCTCCTGAGACAGCCACTGTAAGTTGCTTCAACAAAAATCAAAGTGTTTCGAGAGCAGGTTTTGAAGTGAACTTATCCGAAATTTTGTGTGGGAGGAACCCGAAGGAGTGGACAAATATAGTCCATATTCGATCTTGATCTATATCTGGTAGATATATTAGGATGTGTATAGTATGGACCAAATCGGCCAGTTTCTACAAGAGTCATCGTGAGAACAATTTTTCCGAACATTTTTGAACCCTTGTGGGGGAGGTACCTGAAGGAGTGGACTAATATGGCTTATCTTCGAACTTAAACTAAGTTTGGACAAAATATTACGAAGGCCAATTTATGGACCGGATCGGTAGATCCGTTCGAGAGTTATCTAGCGCTCCAACCACTATACACAGTGTCATAGGGTTTTTTTTGCAACTTTCAGGCTATTTTCTGAGAAACTTGTACCGTCGTATAGGGGGCAGTGAATACAATTTGCTACAACGAAAATTAAAGTGATTTGAGAACTTTTCCCAAATTTTGTGTGGGAGGTACCCGAAGGAGTGGACCGATTGAGTAGACCAAATCTGTTAGTCCCTTCAAAATTATCAAGCGCACAAATTTTACTTACATTTTCGAGTTTTTGTGGGGGAGGTACCGCAAGCAGTGGACCGATATAACCCATCTTCAAAATTAAACTAAATTTGGACAAATTATTACGAAAGACAAATTTTGGAGCGAATCGGTTGATCCGTTCGAGAGTTATCGTGTGATCCAGCCAGACAGACTGGCAGATAGACGTCAGACAGACAGACGGACGGACATGGCTAAATCAACTCCAAATTGGCTGAAACGGATTTCGTCCAAACATACTTGGGGTCTAAAACCATTATTTTTATGAGGCACATTTTGCCCGTATGGAAGTGTATATCGGCCTTTTTGTAGAAAATTTACTTCTGTTGAAACTGAGGTATTGGGTATTGTATCTCGCGAATTGTTGTAATATACCA
Source organism: Musca autumnalis (assembly GCF_047663935.1). Lineage (NCBI taxonomy): Eukaryota > Metazoa > Arthropoda > Insecta > Diptera > Muscidae > Musca > Musca autumnalis. The sequence goes on along the minus strand of NW_027411866.1, from coordinate 191,504,257 downwards.
TAACTTTTGAACGCACTTAGGTAAAATAAACTGTTTTAGCACGATTCACCGATGGATTTCTTAAAATTATAATTTGAGCGGAAGCTGTGGTCATATTAATGTAAAAAAAATAGGAATAAATCGTTGAAGGAAACGAGTTTTTTTAAGTCAATTTTCAATTAGTGGCTTTACAATACAATGTAGAGTATAATGTTCAAAGAAGAAGTTAAAGAATGCACTTCAGAGATGAAGTTTCTAATGTATGATTTTTTAATATAACCACCGTATCAATCTCAAACGGATGCTGACATTTTGAAGACTGAAAAATTGGGTTTTTTGAATTTTTGCTCTAATCGAGACGCGCAACTGTACTCGTTTAAAAACTGATTATGAGATTGTATTACTCGCGATTACGCATTTTTTGATGTATAACACGGGCGTGTAGCCTTCAAAGGTTCACAACAATCTCAGCTTAAAGTCGAAATTTTTGTGCGTAAATTTTTCTAAAAAACCAGTTTTTTGGATTCGGAATTCACAAATGCCATTCGATTTCAGTGGAAACCCGCGTGAATTTAGTTTTTTTACCTTCTGAATCTAACAAGCCTTTGCGCGTCTAAATCCATCCACTAGATCGGCGGATATGATACCCCTCAAATTTCGAAAATCTGCAAAAAATATTTTTGAAAATATCGCGTATTTAGACGCGTTTTAGATGTGTTATTACTACTTAGATAAATAGAGCGAAACGCATATTTAAAATGTGCGAAAACAGATATTGAAAAAACGTTCGCGAATCCGGAGATATAATAGATTTTTTCTAAAAACTGAGTGCGATGCTACATCCACGGTTCTTGATGGATCGCATTGAAATGACATAGGATGATGTATTTTTTAATGGTGATCATTGAAATCGGATGCGCATAAAATGCAAATGTACTTCGTGGAAATTATGGGCATTTTACTGTTTTTTGCACCCTAACATGCAACTGATGCTACATCGTGGTCGCCAAATGGAATTTCACAAAGTGTATATCAAATAAGAGGTATTGATTCGCAGTTTTGGAAAATCGGATGCGCATATTGAGATTTCCACTATTACGCGGTTTCTATGCGTTTCAAATGTTGTAATATTTAATATAACATTATTTTAATGTTATGCCACAATTGGAATTCCTTGTGATTTAATATAATGATCTAAAAATATTCGCCAATAGGAAAACTATAAGTGAAAAAGTTGTTGCAACGGAATATCTTCATTATTGCGTGAAATTTGGACGAAAATGACGAAGAACTCAATCATTTTTTCTTCAACCTTTCCTATAAAACCATAAAAAAATAAAATTAGAATAACATAATTTTTACTTTTTTCGTCATATTTTCATTGTATTTTTGCAAATAACACGAATACTATAGCTCCAAACTTCACGACTTAGGTTTCATTTTATTCGTCACAATGTCTGAATGCTGCTATAATTTTTTTATATATTTTTTTGTAAGTATAAGCGCTATTGTTTCAAAAATATGTTTGTAAATACGTGAAATTATTTAACAAATTTAATTTTTCGCGAATCCATTGAAACTTTTTGAATTTTTTTTTGCGTATTCTCAAAGGGTGCGAATTCAGTTAACGATAGTTGGATATAACAGCTTACTATATTAAGCCGCGATTTTTTTAGAATTTTTTCTAATTAGCATAATTAAAACGGTCATATCTTTTGCGCGCAACGATCAAAGTTGGTAACGATAACAGATTTGGAATGACGATTTTTTTCTTAATCTATGTACCAAAAATCATAGATGTAGTACCAAATTTTTTTTTTGATTTTTTTGAAATGGAAAAGACGATTTTAGACATTTTTGCTGATATATGTATATACCCTCGTTAGCATAAATGCTGAGGGTATAAATATGCTGGGTTTTGGAATTCAGAATAAAAATCCACCTTAACTTCTCTAAAAATAAAACTGTTAGCTTATTTTTCAACTTCTAGTGGTAATGATTTTTCCTACGTTAATTTTAAGGGTTAACAATTTCGACCACTAATTACTACAAAACAAAATCCATATTATCTGGTAACAAGGTCCTGAAGTTTCTGGCCGGCAGTACATTGGGAGCAGAAAATTAAATCTTGTTAACCCCATTCAAAGTGATGGTACCTGGTTGGTTAATAGAGAGCCCCAAATATATAAAATATTTTAATAGTAAACTTCTTCAACAAAAATTTTAGATATAGGTCCACGTTTTGAAATAGTCCCTATATAACGGTACTGCCCGATTTCAGGTATTATTTATTTTATCATCTACATTTTCGGGTTAAATTGGCGGTAATTTGGCATTTAAAGTTCGCAGTGGTCAATAAACTTCTCCTGTTTTTTATCCACATTTTCGAGCAAAGTTTAATGTCATATTGTCAGTGTCGTGCTTAAGTGTTACATACGCCATTTTTGACTTTTTGAGATACAGGTGGTTTCTAGGGTTTTCCGGTATGATCTTCCTGAATTTTTGGTCGGCTTTCTTATATCTGCTCCAGATAGTAATAAAATTAATATTAAAAAAAACTTAATAAACAACTATCAGCACGTATCAACTAAGAACTTATCGAGTTCTGTAAGTTGAAAAACATCATCACAGTTGCCTGTGAGTGGTTGTTTTTGGAATTTGTTCCCTTTGCGCGTGCCATTCGCTATTTTTTGTTTGTTTTGTTTATTGTTGAAGATTCAATCTCATTTGATTGCTTAAGCTGGAGTATTCCCCCAATGGCTTAACTTCATTTATTACCCTCTATTACAGAGATTAATGTTTTTTAAAACGAACTGACAGTGTTGCAAAATTTTACTGATCGCAACCAATATCATGATTTCATACCGGCGAAGGGAATTATCAATTGGCTTTTCAGCTTTTTGAAATGATGCCTTTTTTAGCGAAAAACCGAACACTTTAAGTGTCTAGTATTCTCAAATAAATGAGAATCACACTCACTTTTCGGCTTTTCCAAAAACATCAGAACCAAAATATTTGCAAACAACTATCAGCACGTATCAACTAAGAACTCATCGACTTCTGTAAGTTGAAAAACATCATCACAGTTGCCTGTGAGTGGTTGTTCTTAGAATTTATTACAAATTCCATTTGCGCGTGCCATTCTCTGTTTTTTGTTTGCTTTGTTTATTGTTGAAGATTCAATCTCATTTGATTGCTTAAGCTGGAGTATTCCGCCAATGGCTTAACTTCATTTATTACCCTCTATTACAGAGAGTAATGTTTTTAGGAAAAGCCGAAAAGTGAGTGTTATTCTCATTTATTTGAGAATACTAGACACTTAAAGAGTTCGATTTTTTGCTACAAATCATTTCAAAAAGCTGAAAAGCCAATTGATAATTCATGATATCATGATATTGGTAGCGATCAGTAAAATTTTGCAATTTTCGTTTTGAAAAACATTACTCTCTGTAATAGAGGGTAATAAATGAAGTTAAGCCATTGGGGGAATACTCCAGCTTAAGCAATCAAAAAACTTAATAGTTTAAAAACACATTTCAAAAATCAAAACTTTAATTTTCGATTTAGAAGTTTTTAATTTATTAAGGTAAATATGGAAAAAAAATTTTGTCACTTTATTCCATATGGTGTACACATTTGTGTCATAAGTTTGGATATGGAACAGATCGTTAAAAATTTTATTTTTAAAAAAATCTCTGTAACTTTTATATTCCAATGTATATTCCTCTATATTTTTGCACATATGTTCTGTACACTATTATTAATAATTCAAGTCAACATTATAAATATTTTCTTTAGTCAGCTCCACGCAGTTGCAATGCAAAATATTACGGGAAAATGCACATAAGCATGACAATAAAAAAATTTCCATAAAAAAAATTGCGGACTTAGACCCACGTTGTGGTATGGCCCATATAACCTTACCATACGGTTTAAGGTATTTTCAAGTTTTTATCTGAATAAAATATCTAAAATTAGTGGTCAACAAACTTTTCCATGTTATATTGCGGACATTGGTATTTTTATAATAGAAAGCAAACTTTTTACTTGTTAAATTTTGATTTATAAACGTTATTTGTTTTTTTTTCAGAGTTTTCTTTGGATTGGCTTTCATTTGTGTTGTTTTTGTTTCGGGATTCTTTATATCCAATGTTTATGTTAAGTGGTCTGCAACTCCCATTATAATAGCGACTAGTTCGAAGCAAACCCTGAGCACTGAAGTACCATTTCCGGCTATAACCATTTGTAATTTAAATCAAGCACAAAGAAGTAAAGTGAGAAATATTCCAAGGTATGGTCATTGATTCTTTTTGTTTGTATGATTTTGAAAATAATATTATTTATCAGGGGAAGTTCCAATTTTTCATTGTTAATGAGTTTATGCGATCAAGATGCAAATGATGTGGTGATGACATATTTGGGATTTTGGAAATATTTTAAAGCTATTTTAATAGAGGTAAAGTTGAGTGCATTAATTATTATGTGTTTATTCTAATAATAAGAAATTATTTATAGGTAGCTCAGCCCTGTGATCGCATGTTATTGTTTTGTAGTTTTGGTTCACGTGTTGAAAATTGTTCGAATATATTCAATACGGTGTTGACAGACGATGGATTATGCTGTACATTTAATGCATTGGATTCGAAATTTTTATTGTTAAATTCTAGGTAAGTACGTTCAATAGATAGGGAATTTACTACTACGGCTTTGAAAACTACATTTCAATAATTAATTGCAGCGAAGAAAACTCCCTGATGCCGGCTTCAGAAAATCATTATGTACCAATTGATTGGACCCCGGAAAAAGGTTATCCAAGTGATTTGCCTTCGCATTTCTATCCCCGCGTATCAGGTGGTACAGGAAGCAGAATGGGTCTGACAGTTGTGTTGAATGTATCATCCGATGAGTATTATTGCAGTAAAACAAAATGCGTTGGATTTAAGGTAAGTGGTTGTGATATGAAGATCTCAATAGAATGTAATTTCTATAAAAAATTATGTTAAAGAAGAAGTATTATTCGAAATATTCCACTGAATAGACTTTAGAATATGGGTGTCGTAGGGGATGGAAGATATCAAGGATCGGTCCTGACCGTCCCTCTTTCATCTCAAGTGGACATTGACCTCCCGTGGTGTCACCTGGGGAGCTGCCTTTAACACTCGTTAAAGGTATTGAGCTAACATGTGCCGCGCGTTCACGCATAAGAACGTTAAAAACTTGGGTTTGGGCGTCGGGTTAGTAAGCATCCCCTAGAAAAAACAGCCTACTATGAAAAAACGAAAGAAAAGAAAAACAAACCCCTCCAAGGTTGACGAACCCCGCAAACGTTTTAAGGACCATGATCTGCGAATCTGCACCTGGAATGTTCGCACTCTTTATAGAGAAGGTGCAGTTTACGCATTGGCAGATGTACTTGAAAAGTACAAGGCCGACAATACTGCCATACAGGAAATACGATGGATTGGGAAAGGCGTCACAATAACTCCTAAAGGTCACGCAGTGAATTATAGCTGCCATGACGTAAAGCATGAGTTTGGTTGCGGATTTGTAGTTGGTCGGAGGTTAAAACATCTGGTCCCCAGCTTCACCACAGTGAATGAAAGACTTGCTTCAATTCGAATAAAATCAAAATTCTTCAACATCAGCTTTATTTGCGCTCATGCTCCCACTGAAGACAAGGACGAACAGACCAAAGATATATTTTACGAGCGCTTAGAAGAAACTTATGACCGTTGCCCTGCCCATGACATTAAAATTATTCTAGGCGATTTTAATGCCAAAATTGGAAAGGAGAATATCTTTGGCCCAACAGTCGGGAAATTCAGTCTCCACAGTGAAACACCTGGCAATGGTATGAGGCTGATAGACTTTCCAGCTGCAAGAAACATGGTAGTTAGCAGTACCAGATTTAAGAATCTCGATACCCACAGCATATTCCACTCAACTGGCCCAACTGCTTAATCAAAGCACTCCTCGTCCCGATAACATATCAGCGCAATGGCAAAACATTGCCCACTCCATGCAAACAGCCGCAAAATCAGTACTTGGATACCAGAGACCTCCACCAAGGAATCCATGGAGTGTCGTGCTGCTACCGAAGAGAAAAATGCTGCATATATGGCTACTTAACAATCAGTAGCAACGCGTACCGCACGTGAGAGGTATCGGGAGAAAAGGAGAGAGGAGAAACGTCTTTTCCGCAGGAAAAAGAGAAAGATGGAAAAGCGGGAGTGTGAACAAATCGAGATGTACAGGAGACAGAATGAAGTCCGAAAATTCTACCAAAGAGTGAAACATCAAACTGATGGCTTTGGAACTGGCACATCCTCCTGTAGTTACCAGCAAGGTAATCTGGTAACTGATACAGATAGTGTGCTAAGGATATGGAAAGAGCATTTTTCCAAACTTTTGGTATCCAATAGTAGCAAAGTCGACGAAGGTACCACAGATCTAATCCCAGAAGATGGTATAGAATGTATACCGCCCGGCCAAGATGAGGTAAAAACAGCAATCAACCGGCTGAAGAATAATAAAGCAGCAGGAGCCGATGGTGTATGCATCAGCTAATTAGCACCATCTGGTAAGAAGAACGCGTACCCGAAGATTGGAACCTGAGCATCCTATGTCCCGTCCACAAGAAAGGAGATAAGACTGTATGCTCCAACTATAGGGGCATAAGTCTTCTCCCTATTGCCTACAAGATAGTGTCGGGGATATTGTGCGAACGACTAAAGCCCATGGTCAACGAAATAATTGGATCAAACAATGCGGCTTTATACCTGGCAAGTCCACTATTGACCAGATATTTACCCTGCGGCAAATTCTGGAGAAGACCCAAGAGATGCAGATCGACACCTACCACCTTTTTGTCGATTATAAAGCAGCCTTCGACAGCCCGCTACGTTCAAAGGTATTCCAAGCTATGTCTGAATTTGGTATCCCCGCAAAGCTCATTCGGCTTTGTAAAATGACTCTAACAGACACAAGATCTTCAGTTAAAAGAGGACAGAACCTCTCCGAAGAGCATTGTACCAAAAGATGTTTCAGGCAAGGATACAGCTTTTCGTGTGATCTTTTCAACATCCTGCTAGAAAAGGTTATACGAGGACAAACGTCAAAGAAAGTGCACAATCTACAACGATAGCCACATGTTACTTGCTTATGCTGATAATATAGACATCATGGGACGTTCAGTAAAATAAGTAACCGATACCTTTATGAAGGTCGAAGGAGAATCTGCTAAAGTGGGTCTGGCGGTAAACTACGAGAAGACCAAGTTGATGGTGTCGACGCGCAATGCGTCCATTGAGCTCGGACCAACTGTTGAAGTTGGTTCCTATAATTTTGAGGTAGTAAAAGACTTCGTATACCTCGGCTCCACCGTAAACACAACAAACGACATCGGTTGTGAAATAAGAAGAATTGTATTGGCCAACAGATGCTACTTTGGCTTAAGTAAGCAATTCAAAAACAAAGCCACAACTCGTCAAACAGAAATAAATAACAAAACACTGATACTACCTGTGCTGATGTATGGTTCCGAAACCTGGGTACTTGCGCAAACAGATAAAGCAGTGCTTGGCGTGTTTGAGAGAAAAATTCTTCGAAGGATCTATGGACCAATCTTCGTTGACGGTGAATATCGACGTCGCACAGCGGTCCAAATCACTGATCTAGCGGCGCGAAATTAATAACGTGGAAACGAATGGAGATATCTTTCTGAAATTTTGCACAAACGTAGTATGTGTCCGTGGGTAATAATGGACTAAATATGAACAACATCAGCTAAAATTTTGGTATAGCCCTCATATAACGGTACCTCCTGATATTCGGTATTTTGAGGATTTAAGCCACCATTTCCTTCCAAATTAGTTGTAATTTGGTACTTGGGGTTTATAGTGGTTACTAAACCTTTCCACCAAAAATTGTGGACATATGTCCACGGGTGCCACCGTGGTGCAATGGTATGCACACCCGCCTTGCACACATTAGGTCGTGGGTTCGATTCCCCGGCCCGGCAATATCAAAACACTTTTCAACGGTGGCAAAATACCCCTCAGTAATGTTGGCGACATTTCCTGAGTATTTCGGCCATGTAAAACTTCTCTACAAAAGTGGTGTCTTAGACACGCCGTTCGGTCTCGGCGATAAACTGTAGGTCCCATATCATTGAGCTAATATGAATCGGGGTGCACTCATTGATATGAGAGAAGTCTCCCTTGTCCCTTATGGGATGTTTGTGTAACAATATGGGTCCACGTTTGTATAGGCCCCTTTTATGTTACCTCCCGATTTTCAGTATTTTGGGGGTTTAAAGCTATGTACATTTTCCGGCCAAATTAGGTGTCATTTGGTATTTGAGGTTCCCAGTGAACACAAACATTCTCCACCAAAAATTGTACCGACAGATTTTGGCTATTTTGAGGATTTAGGCTATTTTTCAAGACAATTTATCAGCAAGATTTGCAGCTAAATTGGGGTCATTCGGAATCTAGGAAGTCCAAATTAATTAGTAAAACCAAAATTGGACTGGACCTTAGAGGACCTTTGTAGTTACGCTCCATTCAGCAAAAGTATATTGACCTAAAAACATAAAAAAATAATAATTTTTGAAAATTTATTTCTATAAAACCGCGTAACTTCAGGCTCCAACCATTTTTTTTAAATTTAATTTACACTCTCCTTTATCAATAAAAATAAACTTTGTTTAGTTTTATTACGAATTTATTTAACAATTAAACAAATATGAAATCAGTTTTTTAGCAACAATTTTGTTAAAATCTGATGCACAAACAAGTAAAAACAAATTTTTAGTCAGCAGAGTGTCTGTAATCGATACAATGGAAAACATTTCGCAATTTTATACTTTGATTTTTTGACTTTCGCGCCGCTAGATCAATGGTTTGGACCAGTGTGCGTCGTATGAACCACGAGCTGTATCTGCTATACAACGACATCAATATAATTAAACGTATCGAGATGCAGCGATTGCGTTGGCTAGGCCATATAATAAGAATGAGCGATGATGAACCCTCTAAAAAGGCGTATAAATTCGAGCCACATGGCGGTGCACGCAGACTTGGCAGGCCAAGGAATAGATGGATGAAGAGATGACAAGGCGCGGTATTCCAGAAAGGGACACACTAAACAGAGAGAATTGGAGATCTTTTCTTAGTTCGGTCTATGGAACAAATGTTCTGTAATGGGCTAAGTAAGAGGTAGTTTACACTATCTATCAATGTCATATGACACGAAATAAAAACATTCCATATCTACCCACGCAGGCAATGTGGAGACGTAATTATACCCTCAGCATTTATGCTAACGAGGGTATATACACTTTCATACGGGCAAAATGTGCCTCATCGAAATAATGGTTTTAGACCCCAAGTATGTTTGGACGAAATGTGTTTCAGACAATTTGGAGTCGATTGAGCAATGTCCGTCCGTCTGTCTGGCTGGCTGGAGCGCACGATAACTTTCGAACGGATCAACCGATTCGATCCAAAATTTGGTTTTCGCAATATTTTGTCCAAACTTAGTTTAAGTTCGAAGATGGGTTGTATCGGTCCACTCCTTCGGGTACCTCCCACACAAAATTTGGGAAAAGTTCAGTTTAGGACCTGCTCTCGAATCGCTTTGATTTCAGCAACTTGTATTCACTGCCCCTCCATACGACGGTACAAGATTCATCAGGGGCAAGTCCACACTTCCTTAGAAAATAGCCATATCGGTCGACTCCTTCAGGTACCTCCCCCACAAAAGTTCGAAAATGTTCGGAAAAATTGTGCGCACGATAACTCTTGATGGGAGACACCGATTTGATCCACACTTTACACATCCTGATATATCTACCAGATATAGGTCAGGTTTGAATATGGACTATATTTGTCCACTCCTTCATTTTTGGATAAATTCACTTTAAGACCTGCTCTCGAATCACTTTGATTTTTGTTGAAGCAACTTGCATTCGCTGCCTCAATTACGATGGTAAAATTTGTTCATGAGCAAGTCCATACTTCTTGAGCAAACAGCACGAAGGGTGCAAAAACCCCCTATGGCACCATAAGTAATGGCTGGAGATCCACTTCCATAATGGCCAATGTCGATCCATTCCTTTAAGTATCTCCTCCGCAAAACTTTTGATCTTTAATCCTAATTAACATTTTTGTCGGTTCATACACCAACATTTTTAAAACCCGCTAAATACATACGTTTTTTGGAAAAAATTGTTTCAATATACACAGGCTGAGGGTATATCTCTGTCGGCAAAGCTGACTGATACTTTTTTACTTGTTTTATTACATTTTTGCTGGTGTGGACGCACAAAGTAAATTGCGTAAGGAAAATCCCCCATATTGCACATATTAGCGACTATATAATGATGGAAAATTTCATGTCATATGACATTTACATATAGTGTAAACTACCCCTAAGTAAGTTATATAAATGATATTTGTCATAGATTTGAAATCAGCGAAAACTGCATTGAAACACTATCATTAAGGTAATGAATGTTTTTAATTATTGTTAAGGATCAGTTTCATTACATTAATGAAAGTTACATTGACGCAATGAAGACTTTTTCTTTCAGTGTAATGAACGAATTAACGAGTTTCTACGGTTTTAAAATATACCATCGAGTTTCATTAAAATAAAATTAATGAATATATTCATTAATGCGATGAACATTTTTCATAACTGCAATGAAGCACTATCATAAAGTAATAAAAGTTTTTCATTATTGCTAAGAAACAGTTTCATTAATGCTATCAAAAAGTTTCATTCGTACTATGAAATAATTCCATTACATTAAGGAATATGTTATTGATGCAATGAAGCCTTCTTTCTTTCAGTGTAATGGACGAAATAAGGGGATTCTTTTATTTTCGATCTCTGTGCAATTTGTTCTAACATTTTTCCTAACTGCAATGAAGGACTATCATAAAGTAATAAAAGTTTTTCATTTTTGCTAAAAAACAGTTTCATTAATGCAAAAGAATCCCGTTATTTCGGCCATTACACTGAAAGAAAGAAGGCTTCGTTGCATCAATAACATATTCCTTAATGTAATGAAACTATTTCATAGTACTAATGAAACTTTTTGATATTAGTACTATGAAATAGTTTCATTACATTAAGGAAAATGTTTGTTGATGCAACGAAGCCTTTTTTCTTTCAGTGTAATCGCCGAAATAACGAAATTCGATTTCTGTGCATTTTTTTCCAATTTTCAGGTCCTCATACACAATCCCGCTGAGTTACCAAAAATTAGCAATTACGGTTTTCTAATGACAGCTGGTCGTGAAGCTCGCATACCCATAGAACCCATCTATCAGGATGCTGTCGCTAGTATAAGAAGCATTAAGCAAAATGTACGTCGTTGTTTGTTTTCCGATGAAGGCGATTTGGTCTATTATCGAACCTATTCAAGGAAAAATTGTGAACTAGAATGTGAAGCAAAAATTCTAATGAAAAAATGTTCATGTGTTTTGTATTATTTACCTCGAATCGATCCAAATATATCGATTTGTGGACCAAATGATAATCGTTGTACAACCCAGGTGCAATCGGAAATTGAATCATCAAATAAAAGTGCTTCATGTGATTATTGCATGCCGGGTTGTTTTGAGCTGAATTATCGAACAACTTTAACATCATCCGCCATGGTTTTGGGTGATTTTCGTACTTCAGATGATTTTCCTCCGGGTATTTTTAATGCTGATACGAAAATTAATGATTTGTCGATTATGCACTTCTATTACATATCGAATACCTTTCGTGGCACCACAAAATCGGAAATGTTTGGATTTACAGAATTTTTGTGTAAGAATTAACAAAATATGTCCGTCATTTATTGTATGAATCGTTCTTTTCAGCCAACACGGGTGGTCTATTGGGTCTCTTTATGGGTTTTAGCATATTTTCCATAATTGAAATATTTTATTATATCACCGTGAGACCATATTGTGCTTCCCGTGCAGTGGAGTTGGAAAAGAAACGCAGACAAAGTGAAATAAAGGTATATATACCGCTTTTAATTATTTCCTGGAGCTTTGTTTAAAGTCGATTATTTTTTACAGTGGATCACCAAAGATTCGTATAACATGGAAATATCCGCCACCGATTTAAAAAAGAAAACCTGGGTAAAACGTGTTCGCAAAACTCATCGAAAATATCGCAAGAATTTACGAAATATGTTTGCAAAGCCAAGAAATTTACCAGCAGATGATAGTCAAGTTTATCCCTATATTGAATAATAATTTTGATGAAATCTCCTTTAAAACATTATTAATATTATATTGTTTATACACATTTATGGCCTGTTTCTATAAGAGGTAGCCCCTACATGTTTTGATTTCACCTACTTTTGAAAGTTTTGTAATTGAACTTTTAAAATTCTCTTTGGAAAGTAAATCTGCTTGTTGTTGTCATCGGAAGTCCCTAAAAAAGGTCACAAATAATTTTTGGGTAAAATAGGATTTCGTTTGTGTAGCCGGTACTCTATCATCCCACAGTTTAAGTCTTAATTTATAGCCTTTATTATACCCTCAGCATTTATACTAACGAGGGTATACGCACTTTCATACGGGCAATATGTGCCTCATCGAAATAGTGGTTTTAGACCCCAAGTATGTTTGAATGAAATCCGTTTCAGACAATTTTGAGTTGAGTTAGCCATGTCCGTCCGTCTGTCTGTCTGTCTGGCTGGAGCGCACGATAACTCTCGAACGGACGAATCGATTCGGTCCAAAATTTGGCTTTCGTAATATTTTGTCCAAACTTAGTTCAAGTTCGAAGATGGACTATATCGGCCCACTCCTTCCGGTACCTCCCCCACAAAAGTTCGAAAATGTTCGGCAAATTTGTGCGCACATTAACTCTTGAAGGGAGTAACCGATTTGGTCCATACTTTGCACATCGTGAAATTTTTACCAGACTTAAATGAGGTTCCAATATGGACTCAATCGGTAAACTCCTTCGGTTACCTCCCACACAACATTTCGGAAAAGTTCAGTTGAGTGTCTGCTCTCGAATCGCCTTGGTTTTTGTTGTAACAACTTGTGTCCACTGTCCCCCATACGAAGGTACACGTTTCATCAGGGGCAAGTCTATACTTGTTGAGAAAATAGCCTGAAAGTTGAAAAAAACCCCTATGACACCATGTGTGGTGGTTGGAGCGCAAGATAATTCTCGAACGGATGAGTTCGAGAGTTATCTAAACTTAGTTTAAGTTCGAAGGTGGGTTATATCTGTCCACTCCTTCCGGTATCTCCCCCACAAAAGTTCAAAAATTGTCAGAAAATTTGTGCGCACTATAACTCTTGAGGGGAGTAACCGATTTGGTCCATACTTTGCACATCGTGAAAATTCTACCAGACTTAGATAAGGTTCCAGTATGGACTCAATCGGTCCACTCCTTCGGTTACCTCCCACACAACATTTCGGAAAAGTTCAGTTTAGGACAGGCTCTCGAATCGCTTGGTTTTTTGTTGTAACAACTTGTATTCACTGCACCCCATACGACGGTACAAGTATCTTCAGGGGCAAACCCATACTTCCTGAGAAAATAGCCTGAAAGTTGCAAAAAATCCCTATGACACCGTGTGTAGTGGTTGGAGCGCAAGATAACTCTCGAACGGATCTGGCGATTCGGTCCAAATTTTGCCTTCGTTATATTTATAATATGTCCGAAAAATTGTTCGCACGATAACTCTTGATGGGAGTGACCTATTTGGTCCATACTTTACACATCCTAATATATCTACCAGATATAGATCAGGTTCGAATATGGACTATATTTGTCCACTCCTTCGGGTACCTCCCACACAAAATTTGGGATAAATTCACTTTAAGACCAGCTCTCGAATCACTTTGATTTTTGTTGAAGCAACTTGCATTCGCTCCCTCAATTATGACAGTAAAAGCTTTTTCAGGGGCAAATCTATACATCTTGAGAAAACAGCCCGAAAGTTGTAAAAGACTCCTATTCCACCATATGTAATGGCTAGAGAGCTGGTACCGAATACTGCGTTCGTATACACTTTCGATATCGTAATATTTTTTCGAATATTAGATGAAATTCGCTGGTGGTGCTTATAGGTCCACCCCTTCCGGTACCTCCCTATCTATCGGTATCCCTGCAAATTTTTGAGCTTAAATCCTATCCATATTTTTATAGGTTCATACGCCCAAAATTTTGAAAACCCCCCTAAATACATACATACTTTTTTTGGGAAAAAAATTTATTTCAATTCACACAGGCTGAGGGTATATCTCTGTCGGCAAAGCCGACTGATACTTTGTTACTTGTTTTATTCACAATTTTATTGCACCAATCCACAAGAGCCTTTTTTTGGATATAGCGAGAAAAATCCACTTTTGCGGCCAGGTGTTCATACAGTATCAAATGTTAATTAGTGGAAGGAATGTCAAAGGTCTCCTCTATCTCACTGTATATAACATGGCGATCTTGCATTTTTCGTTCACGCACGGCTTTATTTTTTTCGGCGACCCTGGCAACCTTTGTTTTTTGGCGAGTGTTGGCCATTAAACCAGTTTTTCATAGTGTTATAGGATGGTCCTTTATCGATATACAACGATTTAATTTGATCAATGTACCCTTGCCGCGATTATCCACGTCGAAAGTTGTGAAAAATTATCGGACGAAAATGTTCACAAATAAATTCCATTTTTTTTGTAAAGTGATTTTTTCAGGTCACTGTAAACAACCAAACACATGGTCATACGTCAAACTGACCTGAGTATGAATAGGCAGAAACTGTCAAAATTTCCAATAAAAAATGTCAAATGACGCCTAGGAATTTACTTTTATTTCCTGTTCAACATATTTTTCATATTTTGTCACTCTGGGATTATATTTTAAATAAATAAGTTCTTGTTTCTGAAAATATTTCAATAAATAATCTAAAAACTATTTACGAATCTAATTTGGTTTGGATAAGTAAACGGTTTAATTTACTCACACGATAACTCTAGAACGGTTCAACCGATTCGGGTCTAAATTCGCCTTTCCTAGTATGTTGTCCGAACTTACAGGATGTCACAGATTTATTTAATTTCGATCGTTTTTGTTTCAGCTTCTTCAGATTTCGATCGATTTGGTGAATTCCGAAAATCCTATTATTTAGTATAATTTATACTGTATAAATATGGCAACATTAGAGGAATCAAAAGAAACAAAACAAAAACATATGTTTAGAAAACACTGTAGAAGTGGGAATTGTGAACATATTGTGTTTAAAAACTTTTTTGTGCGAAAAGCAAGTTAACTTTTATTGGATTTTGAATTTTTCCATTGTTTCTGTAATGAACATAACATTGAAATAAAAATAGGTAAAAAAACTTTTTAAGTTAAACGGTTTTATGTTAAACATACATTGCAATGTTTTAGATAAATGTACTAAAAACCAAAAAATAATAAAATAGATACAGTCGTGGGAATTATAAACATATGCATAGACTAGACTAAAATAAAACCGTGGGGCACGTCAATTGTCTACAAATTATCGACTTAATGTGCGATAGAAGAATCGTTTAATTCGTCGTTAGGTAGTTGGCCCGCAGACGGTGAGGAAATTACTTACTATTTTCTTGCTCATGGAAATTCCAAAAGTTATAGTACACTCCATGTAAATAAAAGCGATGTTTTAATTAGTTTATCGTTGGACATTCACACTGCTAGCTGGCGAGGAATCGTTTCACTGCTCGTAGTTTGTCTTTAATCGACAAAGTACTACTCGCTCACCACTATGAAACCCTAAAACTTGCTTATAATCGAGCTTGCTAGCTTGTTTGCACATTCTAGCCCTACTTATAACACGTCCATCGCTGTCGGTTGAACAACTGCCTAATTATAGTGTAACATTACAAAACGAACATTTTAATCAACGATTGTAGACAATTGACGTGCCCCACGGTTTTATTTTAGTCTAGTCTATGCATATGTTTATAATTCCCACGACTGTATCTATTTTATTATTTTTTGGTTTTTAGTACATTTATCTAAAACATTGCAATGTATGTTTAACATAAAACCGTTTAACTTAAAAAGTTTTTTTACCTATTTTTATTTTCTAGTTTTTCGTTTTTATTTTGCATTCTGTTTAATTGATTTAGTGCTTCATTATTGCAAGGTTTCTTTCCCGTTAGTTTATTCCAGTCCAACTCCTCTATACGTAGTCCCTGCAAAGATGTTACTCTACTAAGAGCCACGTAGGCTTGACCTTCTTCAAACAGTTTCGCACCTAAGTATACGACTGCGTGATCCACAGTGCCTCCCTGCATTTTATGTATTGTAGAAGCCCATGATAGTATTAAAGCCAACATTCTTCTTTCAGCCGTCCCGTAATTGTACTTAGCTGCAAACTGTATGGCTTTCGGGTGTATAAGATGTAATGTATAGTACACTGTATTCTTCTTGTCAAGCCCTTTTATTTGATACCCAAATTGGTAGGATTGATAAAAAATTGTTATCAGCCCATTTGGTAGCGGCGGCCATCTTAGATTTCAATTTTGCATAGTAAATTGTATTCTACTTGTTGAGACCTTTCATTTGATACCCATGTTGATGGGTTTGATAAAACCTAAGTTATCCGCCATTTTGTAGAGGCCGCCATCTTGAATTTTAATTTTATATAGTACATTGTACTCTACTGGATTGATAAAACCTACGTTATCCGCCATTTTGTAGCGGTCGCCATCTTGGATTTCAATTTTTTATAGTATATTGGTGTATATATAATTGGGTGTCACCGTGGTGCAATGGTATGTACACCCGCCTAGCACGCTAAAGATCGTGGGTTCGATTCCCAGGCCAGGCAACATCAATTTTTCAGCGGTGGCAAAATACCCCTCAGTGATGTTGGCGACATTTCCTGAGTATTTCAGCCTTGAAAAACTTCTCTACAAGTGGTGTCTTAGGACACGCCGTTCGGACTCGGCAATAAACAGTAGGTCCCATATCATTGAGCTAATATGAATCGGAGTGCACTCATTGATATGAGAGAAGTCTCCCTTGTCCCATCTGGGATGTTTGCGGAACAATTATATATAGTATATTGTATTCTGCTTGTTGAGCCCTTTCATTTGATAACCATATTGATGGGATTGATAAAACCTACGTTATCCGCCATTTTGTAGCGGCCGCCATCTTGGATTTCAATTTTTTATAGTATATTGTATTCTGCTTGTTGAGCCCTTTCATTTGATACCCATATTTATGGGATTAATAGAACATAAATTATCCGCCATTTTGTAGCGGCGGCCATCTTGAATTTATAATGATTATGAATAAACATAATTGTATTGTCACCAAAATCCAAAGTGTATACAAAATTTCAGATTAATCGGTTGACAGGAAGAGAGTGAAATTTGAATTACTAAATTTGACCCAAGAATAGTAAATAAAACAAACGGGGTGAGCTAAATAAAACCATTTAAAAAGATGTACCCTGTTTGAGTTCTTTCTTTTGTTTTCTTTTATCATTGCTTTAATTTATCATTCGTAATGGTTGATTGTTTAGTTTTTACAAATTTACAACGAAAAAATTATGTGGCAATACTTGGTTAATAATTGGTTTTGTTGATTGAGAAATAATGGAAATGTGCGATTTTTTCAAATAAAATGATACAAAAATATGAAATTAAATTTGATTTTGTTAACAAAACAATATTTTTATTATTTTTAAGTCTTTTTTGGAGTGTTTTAAAGAGACATGTTTCTAAAAAATACAATTTCACTTGAGAAACCAAAAGTGGTTTCTATTTTTTTTTTAAATTTTGCCTGTTAGGGCGAAGATTATTTTTAATGATTTTTATTAATTTTCCCGTTTAAAGTTAAGCTTGATGACCGAAATTTGTTTGCAAGTGAAAAAAGAATACCAAGGAATCGAACCCACACAGCCACCAGGATATGGGACTAGTAAAATTGCGTATTTTTGGTACTTTTAACTTATATTGTATGGGAAAATACATGGGTGGTCTACGGCTATGATCCAGTGAAAATAAAGGTGTCATATGTTCTCTCATATACACGATTTGGCGTGGTCCATAATAATACAATGATGGAAGTAATTCCTGCTTTGGTGACATTTACGGAAGTAACCCTAGACATTTACATAAATGGTTATATCCTAACTGGATTTGTTATGGACATTAATAATACAGCCATTTATGTAAAAAGTGAAGGATTTTGTTAGATTTTGATCCACTATGGGATTATGTAAAATTAACAGTCCAAAATTAAATCAAATAATTTCATCCTAAAATGTATAAATTTGTAATCTAATTTTTTTTTACGAAAGTAGTATACCTGCATACATTGTTTTTTCTGAAACTCATAGTGAAATTTTGTGTAGAATATTTCTTCTTTTGATTTCACCTAGAATCAAGTTTCGTATTACTTTCATGCATCAACTCGAAAAAAGAAGGAAAAAAATTTCATCAAAAACATTGGGAAATATTTTCATGTTTTTTCAGCAAAATTGATACTGATATTTGCATGATATATAATGTAAATACACATTTCATTTCTTTGGTGACCCATAGTGAAATTTGACGAAGAATATTTTTGCCTTTGACGTCATCTCTTTAAAATTATGGTTTGTGGGACAATATTGAATAAACTCAGATGAAGTCCGACTTTTACCCTAAACATGTTTTTAATTTTTAGAGATTCCTGGCGATTATATAAGATATACAGATTTGGTGTATTCTGAGACATATAGTAAAACTTTATGGCGAACAATTTTTAGAATATTTGGATTGGATATTAACACAATTTAAAGGAGTTTTTTAAAGATGTTCGAAAAACTTTTCGGCCGAATTTTTTATACCCTCCACCATAAAATATTCTTAACTAAAATGGAATAATTTGCTTCTTACCCTGTCCACAGTTTAGGGAGCAACCGAAACACTTTGGCGAATAAAATAACTTTTCCACTTTCTACCACTCCTTCAGATCTAAACAATTTAACGGACACAACTTTAATTGCTTTTATGATTTGGTTGCATGGAAAAACCGCCGTTTATATACTTGCAATGATTTTTATTTGCCACTTGTGATAAGTTTTAAAAAAGTTTTTCAAATAAAAACAAGTAAAAAAATCATTAAGTACGGCCGGGCCGAACTTTTTATACCCTCCACCATAAAATATTCTTAACTAAAATGGAATAATTTGCTTCTTTCTCTGACCACAGTTTAGGGCGCGAAAGTTTACGATCATTTTTTTGGGTTGGAAAAAATGTTGTCAAAACGCTGAAAACACAGAAAATCGGGTGATACCTATACCAAAAAATGTTGTGCACAATATATGCTTAAAATGTTAAATTAAATCGGGAGGTACCGTTATATGGGGGCTATACCTAAACATGGACCCATGTTAACAGTTTTTAGTGGAGTAGTGTTGTGACCCCTAAGAACCTTAAATGTAAAATTACAGCTAGTCGGTTTGAAAATGTAGCGAAAACCCTCAAAATACCGAAAATCGAGAGGTACCGTTATATGGGGGCTATACTTAAAAAATTACCTATGTAGACAGTTTTTAGAGGAGTAGTGTTGTGACCTTTAAGAACGTTAAATGCGAAATTACAGCTAGTTCTTTTAAAAATTGTAGCTAAAACCCTCAAAATACCGAAAATCGGGAAGTATCATTATATGCTATACCTAAACATGGACCGATAAAGCCCATCTTCGAACTTGACCTGCCTATTGAAAAAATATGCCAGGGTGCAAAATTTCAGCTTACTAGCTCAATTTTTGCAGACGCTAGAGTGATTACAACAGACGAACAGACAGACGGACATGTGTAGATCGCCTCAGAATTTTATCCTGACCAAGAATTACAGTATAGTCTCGATAATCCGGACACCACATGTTTCGGCGATGTCCAGATTATCGAGTAGTCACAAAAACACATAATTTTGTATGTTAAAATCATTAATATCGGACGATCACTAGATAATAACCTGACATCTGAGTAGCTTTCCTGGCTACCAAATTTACTTCTTAATTTTACTCCTCCAGCGTAATTTAGGTGACAATTCCCGTGGTTTTTTTATAGTCTAAAACTTCTCTACAATTGGTGTATATTTACTCATATTTTTTTTTTTCAAGGATATAAACTTCGTAGCCCAGGTACACTAGGGGTATAACCAAAAAGAAACCCCACCAGTACCAAGTGCAGAATATTCTCCTGATAACGAAAACGCGTGTTTTAGTTCGATTCGATCGCGATTTGACAACGAATCAGACCAGAAGGGTTCAACATTGACTTTAAATTAGATTAAAACTATTAATAAATTAATACGAAAAGCGTATATGTCATTATAACAAATAAAATTAAATAATGCATTACCGTGGTGCAATGGTTAGCACGTCCGCCTTGCACTCAGGAGGTCTGCGGTTCGAATCCCAGGCCAAAGCAACATCAAATTTGCAACGGTGGCAAAATTCCCCTTAAGTAATGCTGGCGACATTTCCTGAGTATTTAAGCCATGAATAACTTCTCTACAAGTGGTGTCGTAAGACACGCCGTTCGGACTCGGCAATAAAAAGTATGTCCCATATCATTGAGCCAATATGAATCGGCGTGCACTCATTGATATGAGAGAAGTCTCCCTTGTCCCATCTGGGATGTTTGTGGAACAATTATTATTATTATTAATTATTAATGCATTTCTGAACTTCAATGCATTTGGTGTGGAAACTTTATTTATATATTTTTTATTTTTATTTATTTTCAAAATGTAACAACATAGCCTCATTAGTCCATACCAATGTATTACATAAACAATTCAAATGCCTTAAAATTTAATTTAATAAATATTCATATTTATAAAATCAATATTATTACAAGATAAATATAAAACGTTTGGTTCTCCAACCAATATAAATGAAGACAAGAAACAGAAAAGAAAAACAAGTACCAAAAAATATCATGAAGATGATGCAATCAATAAACACATCTACGAGTTCAAAAAGAAACTAGTAACTTTCTTGCGAAAAGCATTATTAGAGTGGGAGAAAATTCGCAATTCAAGAGGAAGCCGATTCCATTTTCTCGCAACACGTACTACAAAGGATCTTTCGAAAACAGAACATGCAATTCTAGGAATGAATAAGTTAGGATTCCTGGACGATCTAGAAAATGTGAAAGATTGCCGAAAAACACATGGATTTCCACTTCTTATCATTTTATAGAAAAATTGCAAATTGCATCTATCGATATACATATTGCACGAAAGAAACACCCAAAAAGCGCCGGACATATTCAGAAATATGGTCACGTCTCCTCACATTGAACACATACATCAGAGTTCCCAAACAAAATGGCTTTCGGTTTATTCGGATTAATTATAAATGAGTTTGTATTTGTCCATCTCAACGTTTCCTCCAAACAAAAATTTATCTTAGCCTGCAGTATATCAGGACTATCCCTATGTGAACTAACAAGCAGAAATGTCATCAGCAAAGCAAAAGGGAGTACACATGTCAATGTCCAAAGATCATTAACGTACACATTAAACAATAATGGGCCAAGGACGGAAGCCTGGGGGACCCCAGATGACAGAGAAATAATGCTAGATTTGTTACCATTGGTATCAACAAACTGCGATCTATCAGAAAGATACGACAATATAAGTTTGCAGGCGGACACTGAAAATTTAAACTGATAGAGATAGAGAAAAATAACACCGTATTTCACAGTAGTTTTTCATGCTCTACACGCCTATGCGGTGGTATTTTTGATATTTGCTAAAATTACATAAAAGTTATAACACTAATGTACACATATTGGCTTTCAGTGTCCATGGGACATGAGCCTCTTACGACTTGAGATATAACTTCAGAATTCAAATGCACTCATATCATCATATATTTTAACATTTCTATGAACATCAGCATTTGATTTTATCTTGTCGTCTAAACAACCAAAGGATATTGTTTTATATAAATGTTATAGTCTTTGTATAACACAATGGAATTTAAATCTATTGGTTGTATAATTACGAGAATACAATACAACAATCCGTAGCTACCGGTGATTTTGTATATCAAAGAATGAAAATAAATAATTTATTGCAATTTCTATTTTTCTCATTTTTGCGTTACCGAAAAAAACGGTAAAATTAAATTTCTTATAATTTCGATGTTGTGAATTCATATTAATAAGTTTAATGAGTCACGTACTGAAAGTATTCCTAAAAATAATTCATCAACGAATATATAGCAAGTGCGAACATGCTATGGGAAAAACGCAGTTTGGGTTTAAGGAAGCTATGGGTACCCGAGAAGCTCTATTCTGTTTACAAATCTTGGTCCAGAAATGCAGAGAAGCCCAAAAAGATGTTTTCATCTGCTTCAGCGATTATGAGAAAGCCTTCGATACGGTTAACCATGATAAATTAATGGACATTTTGACATCTATCGGAGTACAAGGAAAAGAATTACGATGTATTAAAAATTTGTATTGGAACCAAAAAGCACGAATCGACGTCAATGGTGAACAAAGTGAAGAAATCATTATCTCAAAAGGAGTTAGACAGGGATGCATACTGTCCCCATTACTATTCAACGTGTACTCGGAAAAAATATTTCAAGAAACGCTAGATGGAGTAAATATTGGAATAACAAGTAAAAAACGTATCAGTCGGCTTTGCCGACAGAGATATACCCTCAGCCTGTGTATATTGAAAAAAAATTTTCCCAAAATACGTATGTATGTAGGGGGTTTTAAAAATTTTGGGCGTTTGAACCGACAAAAATGTTGATCAAAAGTTTTGCGGAGGAGATACTAAAAGGAATGGATCGACATATGGCGCCATAGGATGTTTTTACACTCTTCAGGCTGTTTGCTCAAGAAGTATGGACTTGTCCCTAAAAAAACTTTTACCATCGTAATGGAGACAACGAATGCTAGTTGTCTCAACAAAAGTCAAAGTGATTCGATATCAGATCTTAAAGTGAACTTATCCGAAATTTTGTGTGTGTGGTACCAGTTGGAGTGGACAAATATAGTCCATATTTGAACCTGATCTATATCTGGTAGATATATTAGGATGTGTAAACCAATTTGGCAACTCCCTTCAAGAGTTACCGTACGAACAATTTTTACGAACATTTTTGAACTTTTGTGGGGGAGGTACCTGAAAGAGTGGACCGATATGGCTTATCTTCAAACTTAAACTATGCTTGGACAAAATATTACTAAGGCCAAATTTTGGACCGAATCGGCAGATCCGTTCGAGAGTTATCTTGCGCTTCAAGGGGATTTTTTTGCAACTTTCAGGCTATTCTCTCGGGAAGTATGGACGTGCCCCCGATGAAACTTGTACCGTCGTATGGAGGGCAGTGAATACAAGTTGCTAAAACAAAAATCAAAGCGATTCGAGACCTGGCCCTAAACTGAACTTTTCCGAAATTTTGTGGATGAGGTACCCGAAGGAGTGGACCGATTGAGTCAATATTGAAACCTTATTTATGTCTGGTACACATTTCACGATGGGCAAAGTATGGACCAAATCGGTTGCTCCCTTCAAGAGTTATCGTGCGCACAAATTTTTACGAACATTTTCGAACTATTGTGGGGGAGGTACCGGAAGGAGTGGACCGATATAGCCCACCTTTGAACTTAAACTAAGTTTGGTTAAAATATTACGAAAGCCAAAATTTGAACCGAATTGGTTTATCCGTTCGAGAGTTATCGTGCGCTGCAGCCAGCCAGACAGACACACAGACGGACGGGCATTGCTCAATCGACTCCAAATTGTCTCAAACACATTTCGTCCAAACATACTTGGGGTCTAAAACCATTATTTCGATGAGGCACATTTTGCCCGCATGAAAGTGTATATCACCAATATTTTTGAAAATTTAACATAGCTGAAGCCAATGTTTACCCTTTTAGAACACGCGACTCGTGATTGTATATTATATAAATTAAATACTTTTGGATAAAATGAAATGTTTTTGGACGTGGCAAAAAATATTGGCCTTAAAAGATAATTTGCGAGGAAGCTGTAGCTATATTTATGTTAAAAAATTGGTGAAAATGGGTTGAAGCCACCATGTCTTTTTTTATTATCTCTCTATTTGTGAGTAAACCACACTTCTCTCGAGTTTCTTGTCAAAGTAAAAGCAGAAGAAAACTAAATAAGGATCATCTCACTAATGTATTACTTTTCAAAATTTCGTCTGCTTCTACCATTAAATGATGCTGACATTTTGAAGCCAGATTTACAGTGTTTTTTGACATTTTCTTCTAATTTCATTCCGCAAACAGGTTTTTTAAAAAACCATATATGGGATTATAGTACATGCGATTCTGAGTTATTTGATAAGAATATTGTGAATGTAGTTTGCACAACTTCATAGAAATCTGCATCCAAATGCGATAATTTTTTGTGAACATTTTTCTAAAAATCATATTTTTCGGGCCTAATTTTAACAATTGTCATTCTTTTTCTTCGTACTTGATTGCACATTTTAGTTTTTTACGTTCCTGATCCAATAAATCATTCCCCGTGAAAATCCATCTACTAAAACGCGAGTTACAAAAAATTCCAAAGTAGAAAAATCGTCTAAAATTGTTTTTGGAAATATCGCGTATTTTATCGCGTTTTCTGCTGTTCGTTTCCACTGCAATGAAAAACTAATACAGCATCTTCGTTTTAGCGGAAACAGAGATTTGAAAACTTCACTTATAAGGGAGCTACATTCATTTTATCTCAAAAAATAGTGTGTGATGCTACATCCACGGTTCTTGATTGATCGCCATGAAATAGACATATATCTATATAGATTTTCATGGTGAACACTGAAATCGGATGCGGACAAAAATTGTATGCACTTTGCGCAAGTTATAGCTA
Organism: Musca autumnalis; assembly: GCF_047663935.1. NCBI lineage: Eukaryota > Metazoa > Arthropoda > Insecta > Diptera > Muscidae > Musca > Musca autumnalis. The sequence goes on along the minus strand of NW_027411866.1, from coordinate 191,479,387 downwards.
TTTTATAGGTTTTTTAATGCTAGGATGCAACCGATGCTACATCTTAGCCTCCAATGTAAATTTCGAAAAATATATATAAATTAAAAGATATGGTCTTGCTATACATGAAAATCACATGCGGACAAAATGATTTTGACAATTACGCGATTTACACGTATTTTAAAATGCATATAAATAAAAATGGGTTATTTGACCTCTATTTCCATTTCAGAAGCTTTGACATATATTCTCATCAACCCAATTAGCTTCCCTAATGGGAAAGCTTTAATATGAATGTCAATAAAGCACAATCCGTCTATTTTATTGGAAGATTAAAGCAAAACGAAGGAAATATTCCTATAGATTTTTTCAATATTTTCTACTACATAATGCATGTGAAAAAATATTTTGTCAAATAAAAATTCATTTTTGACCAAAATATGTGCTTATTTTGGCTGTAACATCAAAACTATAACACCAATCTGTACGATTGTAGTCTCATTTGATTCGCCGTGAAGTTTAGATCCACAACAAAGTTTAAGTAAGTAATTTTATGACCACTAAATTGGCCTTAATTTTGAAAAAAGTTGACTTATATTCAATAATTTATCAATTTTATGTACATTCCGCGAATTCTGTGTAACATTTTGCAGGTATTATGCAATCTACTCGCTGAAGTCACTTCGAGAGAACTTTTTTGTAACAATGGTGCTCATTAAAATGATTTGCGTTTTATAATATTTTCTTTCTTAAAAAGCGAAATAAAAACGCTATAACTTTTGTCAGCAACAACCAAAAATTGACTCGCGACCATATTCGTATTGGGAATTTTTTCTTAACCTACATATCAAAACTCGTTGATGTAGCGCAAAAAAAAGGTATCCTCTTTTTCTGAAATGGAATATGAAATAATTGACAATATTCGTGATATGTACATTTCTTCAAATTTCTCCACATGCAAACTGTTCTGTTCTTCGTTCTTGGAAACCGTCGGTCGTTATATTTTCTTTAGTTTATATCTACATAAGTTTGCATCATCTTCGAGACCTTTATGTGTTATGTGTTTTTCCTAACTAACCTTCCAGCGATTTGTGAAACGAATCGTTCGATCAGGTTAACTCCCCTAAACATATACATTTCTTCAAATTTCTTCACATGCAAACTGTTCTGTTCTTCGTTCTTGGAAACCGTGGGTCGTGTTACTTTATTCGAGTTTATATCTACATAAGTTTGCATCATCTTCGAGACTTTCCGGGACACTTTCCTGAATTAGACTGATTACAAATTTCCTCCTTTCCAACTGTGTTTAAATATAACACTGTGACACAACACGGAACTCAAAGTCTGGGGGTGGAAAATTTCTTTTGGAGATGAAAGCTCTTGATGAGTATACTAAAAACCCAAAAGGAAATTTTCGCCATAGGTCAAGTTTGTGAGATATCGCGCGATGAAGTTTTTGATTTTTTCCCTATAATACTTGGGAAAATAGTTCCATATCTCTGTTTGGCATTGCTGTAGCTTCGTTTTGAGGCGAGAGTTATCTTACGCTCCAACCACTACACACGGTCTCATAGGGGTTTTTTGCAACTTTCAGGCTATTTTCTCTGGAAGTATGGACTTGCCCTGGTGAAACTTTTACCGTCGTATGGGGGGCAGTGAATTTAAGCTGCTACAACAAAAATCAAAGCGGTTCGAGAACAGGCCCTAAACTGAACTTTTCCGAAATTTTTTGTGGGAGGTACCCGAAGGAGTGGACCGATTGAGTCCATATTGAATCCTTATCTAAACCTTATTTCACGATGTGCAAAGTATGGACTAAATCGGTTACTCCGTTCAAGAGTTATCGTGCGCAGAAATTTTCCGAAGATTTTCGGACTTTTGTGGGGGAGGTGCCTGAAGGAGTAGACCGATATGGCCCATCTTCGAACTTAAACTAAGTTAGGACAAAATATTACGAAAGCCAAATTTTGGACCAAATCGGTTCATTCGAAAGTTATAGTGCGCATTAGCCAGCCAGCCAGACAGACAGACGGACGGACATTGCTAAATCGACTCCAAATTGTCTGAAACACATTTCGTCCAAACATACTTGGGGTCTAAAACCATTATTTCGATGAGGCACATTTTGCCCGTATGAAAGTGTATATGAGGAAATATCAAATTTTTTTAGTTTTCCATACATAGGTACATAGATTGGGAAAAAATTTCGATTCTCAAATCTGTTCGACATACTAATTTTGGTTGTTGCGCGCAAAAGTTATGGCAGTTTTAATTCTGCTAATAAGAAATAAATCTTAAAACAACGCTACTCATTATATTGCGAAACATTGTTAATTAAGGGCTTCCTACGTGAAAAAGTTGTAAATTTTCGCGGAATTTAAGAAAGAATTGAAAACAAATTTTAGTCTGCAACTTGTTTTAATAAAATTCAAGCTGTTTATGCATTCTAAAAATATTTAAAAAATATGTACGTAATGTAAACCTCACGAGGATTTAAAGGAAACCAAAGCTATAAAGATCTGTTTAACTGTTTGCATGTATAACAAAAACATGAACATATATTAAGTACATTTATATAATGTCTGTTCCATTTTTTTTTTTTCAAATGTATTTCTTGGGAAAAATGGGTCGTAAGCTATGGGTACCCGAGAAGCTCTATTCTGTTTACAAATCTTGGTCCAGAAATGCAGAGAAGCCCAAAAAGATGTTTTCATCTGCTTCAGCGATTATGAGAAAGCCTTCGATACGGTTAACCATGATAAATTAATGGACATTTTGACATCTATCGGAGTACAAGGAAAAGAATTACGATGTATTAAAAATTTGTATTGGAACCAAAAAGCACGAATCGACGTCAATGGTGAACAAAGTGAAGAAATCATTATCTCAAAAGGAGTTAGACAGGGATGCATACTGTCCCCATTACTATTCAACGTGTACTCGGAAAAAATATTTCAAGAAACGCTAGATGGAGTAAATATTGGAATAACAAGTAAAAAACGTATCAGTCGGCTTTGCCGACAGAGATATACCCTCAGCCTGTGTATATTGAAAAAAAATTTTCCCAAAATACGTATGTATGTAGGGGGTTTTAAAAATTTTGGGCGTTTGAACCGACAAAAATGTTGATCAAAAGTTTTGCGGAGGAGATACTAAAAGGAATGGATCGACATATGGCGCCATAGGATGTTTTTACACTCTTCAGGCTGTTTGCTCAAGAAGTATGGACTTGTCCCTAAAAAAACTTTTACCATCGTAATGGAGACAACGAATGCTAGTTGTCTCAACAAAAGTCAAAGTGATTCGATATCAGATCTTAAAGTGAACTTATCCGAAATTTTGTGTGTGTGGTACCAGTTGGAGTGGACAAATATAGTCCATATTTGAACCTGATCTATATCTGGTAGATATATTAGGATGTGTAAACCAATTTGGCAACTCCCTTCAAGAGTTACCGTACGAACAATTTTTACGAACATTTTTGAACTTTTGTGGGGGAGGTACCTGAAAGAGTGGACCGATATGGCTTATCTTCAAACTTAAACTATGCTTGGACAAAATATTACTAAGGCCAAATTTTGGACCGAATCGGCAGATCCGTTCGAGAGTTATCTTGCGCTTCAAGGGGATTTTTTTGCAACTTTCAGGCTATTCTCTCGGGAAGTATGGACGTGCCCCCGATGAAACTTGTACCGTCGTATGGAGGGCAGTGAATACAAGTTGCTAAAACAAAAATCAAAGCGATTCGAGACCTGGCCCTAAACTGAACTTTTCCGAAATTTTGTGGATGAGGTACCCGAAGGAGTGGACCGATTGAGTCAATATTGAAACCTTATTTATGTCTGGTACACATTTCACGATGGGCAAAGTATGGACCAAATCGGTTGCTCCCTTCAAGAGTTATCGTGCGCACAAATTTTTACGAACATTTTCGAACTATTGTGGGGGAGGTACCGGAAGGAGTGGACCGATATAGCCCACCTTTGAACTTAAACTAAGTTTGGTTAAAATATTACGAAAGCCAAAATTTGAACCGAATTGGTTTATCCGTTCGAGAGTTATCGTGCGCTGCAGCCAGCCAGACAGACACACAGACGGACGGGCATTGCTCAATCGACTCCAAATTGTCTCAAACACATTTCGTCCAAACATACTTGGGGTCTAAAACCATTATTTCGATGAGGCACATTTTGCCCGCATGAAAGTGTATATCACCAATATTTTTGAAAATTTAACATAGCTGAAGCCAATGTTTACCCTTTTAGAACACGCGACTCGTGATTGTATATTATATAAATTAAATACTTTTGGATAAAATGAAATGTTTTTGGACGTGGCAAAAAATATTGGCCTTAAAAGATAATTTGCGAGGAAGCTGTAGCTATATTTATGTTAAAAAATTGGTGAAAATGGGTTGAAGCCACCATGTCTTTTTTTATTATCTCTCTATTTGTGAGTAAACCACACTTCTCTCGAGTTTCTTGTCAAAGTAAAAGCAGAAGAAAACTAAATAAGGATCATCTCACTAATGTATTACTTTTCAAAATTTCGTCTGCTTCTACCATTAAATGATGCTGACATTTTGAAGCCAGATTTACAGTGTTTTTTGACATTTTCTTCTAATTTCATTCCGCAAACAGGTTTTTTAAAAAACCATATATGGGATTATAGTACATGCGATTCTGAGTTATTTGATAAGAATATTGTGAATGTAGTTTGCACAACTTCATAGAAATCTGCATCCAAATGCGATAATTTTTTGTGAACATTTTTCTAAAAATCATATTTTTCGGGCCTAATTTTAACAATTGTCATTCTTTTTCTTCGTACTTGATTGCACATTTTAGTTTTTTACGTTCCTGATCCAATAAATCATTCCCCGTGAAAATCCATCTACTAAAACGCGAGTTACAAAAAATTCCAAAGTAGAAAAATCGTCTAAAATTGTTTTTGGAAATATCGCGTATTTTATCGCGTTTTCTGCTGTTCGTTTCCACTGCAATGAAAAACTAATACAGCATCTTCGTTTTAGCGGAAACAGAGATTTGAAAACTTCACTTATAAGGGAGCTACATTCATTTTATCTCAAAAAATAGTGTGTGATGCTACATCCACGGTTCTTGATTGATCGCCATGAAATAGACATATATCTATATAGATTTTCATGGTGAACACTGAAATCGGATGCGGACAAAAATTGTATGCACTTTGCGCAAGTTATAGCTATTTTATAGGTTTTTTAATGCTAGGATGCAACCGATGCTACATCTTAGCCTCCAATGTAAATTTCGAAAAATATATATAAATTAAAAGATATGGTCTTGCTATACATGAAAATCACATGCGGACAAAATGATTTTGACAATTACGCGATTTACACGTATTTTAAAATGCATATAAATAAAAATGGGTTATTTGACCTCTATTTCCATTTCAGAAGCTTTGACATATATTCTCATCAACCCAATTAGCTTCCCTAATGGGAAAGCTTTAATATGAATGTCAATAAAGCACAATCCGTCTATTTTATTGGAAGATTAAAGCAAAACGAAGGAAATATTCCTATAGATTTTTTCAATATTTTCTACTACATAATGCATGTGAAAAAATATTTTGTCAAATAAAAATTCATTTTTGACCAAAATATGTGCTTATTTTGGCTGTAACATCAAAACTATAACACCAATCTGTACGATTGTAGTCTCATTTGATTCGCCGTGAAGTTTAGATCCACAACAAAGTTTAAGTAAGTAATTTTATGACCACTAAATTGGCCTTAATTTTGAAAAAAGTTGACTTATATTCAATAATTTATCAATTTTATGTACATTCCGCGAATTCTGTGTAACATTTTGCAGGTATTATGCAATCTACTCGCTGAAGTCACTTCGAGAGAACTTTTTTGTAACAATGGTGCTCATTAAAATGATTTGCGTTTTATAATATTTTCTTTCTTAAAAAGCGAAATAAAAACGCTATAACTTTTGTCAGCAACAACCAAAAATTGACTCGCGACCATATTCGTATTGGGAATTTTTTCTTAACCTACATATCAAAACTCGTTGATGTAGCGCAAAAAAAAGGTATCCTCTTTTTCTGAAATGGAATATGAAATAATTGACAATATTCGTGATATGTACATTTCTTCAAATTTCTCCACATGCAAACTGTTCTGTTCTTCGTTCTTGGAAACCGTCGGTCGTTATATTTTCTTTAGTTTATATCTACATAAGTTTGCATCATCTTCGAGACCTTTATGTGTTATGTGTTTTTCCTAACTAACCTTCCAGCGATTTGTGAAACGAATCGTTCGATCAGGTTAACTCCCCTAAACATATACATTTCTTCAAATTTCTTCACATGCAAACTGTTCTGTTCTTCGTTCTTGGAAACCGTGGGTCGTGTTACTTTATTCGAGTTTATATCTACATAAGTTTGCATCATCTTCGAGACTTTCCGGGACACTTTCCTGAATTAGACTGATTACAAATTTCCTCCTTTCCAACTGTGTTTAAATATAACACTGTGACACAACACGGAACTCAAAGTCTGGGGGTGGAAAATTTCTTTTGGAGATGAAAGCTCTTGATGAGTATACTAAAAACCCAAAAGGAAATTTTCGCCATAGGTCAAGTTTGTGAGATATCGCGCGATGAAGTTTTTGATTTTTTCCCTATAATACTTGGGAAAATAGTTCCATATCTCTGTTTGGCATTGCTGTAGCTTCGTTTTGAGGCGAGAGTTATCTTACGCTCCAACCACTACACACGGTCTCATAGGGGTTTTTTGCAACTTTCAGGCTATTTTCTCTGGAAGTATGGACTTGCCCTGGTGAAACTTTTACCGTCGTATGGGGGGCAGTGAATTTAAGCTGCTACAACAAAAATCAAAGCGGTTCGAGAACAGGCCCTAAACTGAACTTTTCCGAAATTTTTTGTGGGAGGTACCCGAAGGAGTGGACCGATTGAGTCCATATTGAATCCTTATCTAAACCTTATTTCACGATGTGCAAAGTATGGACTAAATCGGTTACTCCGTTCAAGAGTTATCGTGCGCAGAAATTTTCCGAAGATTTTCGGACTTTTGTGGGGGAGGTGCCTGAAGGAGTAGACCGATATGGCCCATCTTCGAACTTAAACTAAGTTAGGACAAAATATTACGAAAGCCAAATTTTGGACCAAATCGGTTCATTCGAAAGTTATAGTGCGCATTAGCCAGCCAGCCAGACAGACAGACGGACGGACATTGCTAAATCGACTCCAAATTGTCTGAAACACATTTCGTCCAAACATACTTGGGGTCTAAAACCATTATTTCGATGAGGCACATTTTGCCCGTATGAAAGTGTATATGAGGAAATATCAAATTTTTTTAGTTTTCCATACATAGGTACATAGATTGGGAAAAAATTTCGATTCTCAAATCTGTTCGACATACTAATTTTGGTTGTTGCGCGCAAAAGTTATGGCAGTTTTAATTCTGCTAATAAGAAATAAATCTTAAAACAACGCTACTCATTATATTGCGAAACATTGTTAATTAAGGGCTTCCTACGTGAAAAAGTTGTAAATTTTCGCGGAATTTAAGAAAGAATTGAAAACAAATTTTAGTCTGCAACTTGTTTTAATAAAATTCAAGCTGTTTATGCATTCTAAAAATATTTAAAAAATATGTACGTAATGTAAACCTCACGAGGATTTAAAGGAAACCAAAGCTATAAAGATCTGTTTAACTGTTTGCATGTATAACAAAAACATGAACATATATTAAGTACATTTATATAATGTCTGTTCCATTTTTTTTTTTTCAAATGTATTTCTTGGGAAAAATGGGTCGTAACTATCTTTCTATTTCAGTAAAATTTCACGCCAAAAAGCACATTAATTATTGTAATTACTTCTCGAATACAAGCTAACATGTTGCAGAAGACAACAAGGCTGCTCAAAAAAATCTTGGCTTCAGGGTTTAAAATGCTAACGCCATATTAGCAAAAGCACCGAATATTTGCAGCTTTGCCTGCTAAAATTTCTTCGAAATATGTGTAGCAACAATGAACAACGGCAACATGTAGTAACAAATTTCAAAAAAATATTGCTAGCGATGCTAATGCTATTTGATATTGTCGCTTTAATAAAATAGCATCTGGCACGCATACTCATATTTTGCAGCACACATGATCAACACATATCAGAAAAGAGAATAAGCAACAAAGTTTCAACGGCTTAGCCAAGTTTTCAGCAAACAATTGTTTTTCATATCAGGGTTACCAGTGTAATGGATTAAAAATCACGATATAATTAATTCCACTTTTTCGTTCAAAGGACATGTGCATTTTTGGTGAAGCTGTTCAATATATATTTTTTATTTTTAAACAATAATAATTAGTATTCTTTAGCTTCTACCATATGATGGAGGCATTTTGACATTAAATGACACCTTTTTTATAACTGCGTTGGCAACTCTAATCAAAAAACCACCCTCGGATGCTTATTCTTTCTTACGAATGGTAAGCCGACTGCTAAATATGTAGCGTGGTTGTCGATTATGCCTAACTCAAAAAAGATTAGGCGTGAAAACGAAATAAGCAAAAATGTACAAAAATAAATATGTGTTCGGTTGCTTATTTAGCCGTGTGTGTCAATATTGTGTAGCAGTTGAAGTGTACAGCTAATGCTAATGGTTTTAGATGCTGACTTTTAAACCCTGCTTGGCTTCCTTTAAATTGAAGAATAGTCTTGAAATAAAACTATATATTTCGAAGAAAATCGCGAAATCCTCAAAATCACTTCATGCGCATGCGGTTTCCTGATACAACGAATTGTTTTCTTTTCATTTGTATACATTTACCAAAATTTACTTTCGCTGTGTCGCGTTTTTAACTGAAGAGAAAACGATCCACAGAAAACGCGAATTAATCAGCGATATTTTCAAAAACATTTTTCCCAAAATTTTCCATTTTTGCAGTAGCCGTTTCCGCCATTCTAGCAGATGGATTTTTACGATCTGTGATTCATATGATCCGGATCGTCGAAAAACTAAAATATCGCGGGGTACCAGCACACTCAAAAGGATATTGTAAATACTGTACCCAAAAAATATGTTTTTTAGAAAAAATATCGCACTAAATTTTGGCCTTTGGCAGTAGATTACTCTGCTGCTGTGTGGGCTACATAGCCAATATACATATCAAATTATGCGTAATTGCGAATACTTTAATGCTATTAATTGTCTTTTGAAATACTCGAATGTCCGTCATTTGAACGGTTTAATCAGCAATCAAATAGTAACGTAAAAACCTCGTTAGCTTCAACATTTGTTTCCTATTTTTATTCATTTACGCGGTCATAACTTCCACGCAAATTAAATTATTTTGCCAAATTTTTGAGCTTTGTTCAAAAACATTGATATTTATCCAGCAATAGTCATAGTTACTGGTAAATTGCAATAGTTCGCGTATTATAATAGTGCAAACCTTGGCTTCATGGAAACTAATTTTTTTTGATATTCACTCATATATCCTTTATAGCCTAAAGGCTGAGGGTATAAAAATGGAAAAGCTTTTACACAAGAATGAATCTATTTGTGGTAAATGTGAGAACAATATTTCTTATTTCACTTTATAATAAAGAATCTCATTCATCGCGAACATTTTTCATAGTACTTAGACTCCTGTTGATCTTAGACGAAGCAATCATTGTGTCTTTTTTTCAATTTTGGCATGTGTATGTAACACAATTACAGCGTTCACATTGAAATTGTGTTAACCAAACAGTGATTTTCTTCAAAATCCATTTCGCTCTTGCACATCGTTTACATTGTGCAATGATATAAATGAAGTGGTTACGGAAATAGGCAGTTTGCCACACTTTGTGGCAAATCTAATGTAAACAAAGAAATGCCGATCACATGCTGTGTTTGAATGCTGAACTAAAAACACGTACACGAACACCCGGTATATGCTGCATTATTTCCATAATGAAGTGTTGGAAATCTTAAAAATCTATTTGAACTAAACACCGTCATTTGCGTTCGTGTTCTAATTTTATTGTTGTTGTGCTCTGATTCTCCGAAAACAAAGTAAATTATGTTAATGTAAATATTTATGATCCAATGTAAAAAAGAAAAGAGATCAATGAAGTTAAAATGTGTATGAAGTGATATAAGTCCGTGCAAGTAAATATAAAAATTTTACTAGTTCTTTTTAATGGGGATATCTGTTTATAAGTATTTTTTGTTTCACTTACATAAGATCTTTTATGTCCGTAGCCTAAAGTGTCCCCTCGGAGACCTTGTGAAATGTGTGTTGTTCCGGTCGTAGTCATCCTGCAATTAAAAACATAATTCCAGATAATCAGTGAATATTGAAAAAAACTGAAAATAAAGTCATAACATTTATTGTGCTTTTCACTGTTCCCTATTTCAGACAGGGAAATACCTCAGCAATTTTATTTATTTGTTCATTCATAAATAGTTCACTATTAAAGACTTTGTCCTCCCATAAAAATGTATGTAGAAGTGTATGTCTGTAGTTTCGAAATAGAAAAATTATTGACATTTTTGTGCAGATTCATCACCGAACAAAATATTTATTTGCAATTCATTTGTTATTTTGTGTAAAACATACAAATTATTTATTTTTGGGCAAAAATATGTTGGTGGGCATAAACACCGAAATTTGCTGAATTATTTGTTCGGTTTTGTTGGTAAGCAAGGAAAATAAACATAAACAACAGCAGAACGAACACACATTGTGATGTGGTGATGCGGAAAACCCTGGCGGAACACCTCTACAAAATAATGATGCATGCAAATACTGTAACTTTTTTGGGCTTATTTACAGACACTGTGTGGGAGGAGGTGTCGTTTTTTGGGCAGTGTATTTATGATTTTTTTTTTTGAATGAATGATGTTTTTATATGGAAATGAGGCGTTGACGTCAAAGTTAAAACTTACAGTGTAACAAGTAAGAAAGTATTAGTCGGGTTTGCTGACAGATGTTTAAAATTGGGAGAAAAAATAATCGAAAAATGGCACATTTTTATTTATTGGGAAATATCTCCGCATCTTTTAGAAGTATTTCGAACCAGTTAATTATAGTTAGTTCTAAATCAGTAAAATATATGTAGGTGATAGTGATAGTGATCAAATATCACTACTCCTATTAGATGAGGAGAGCTTTAATTTTTTCCCGAGACGAATTATGATCCGTGAACAATATAGATCCGTTGTGATAAAAGAAGTTAAATGTTCACTACTTTTACCGTTATAAAACAATAAAACCTAGTGACCCAAACGAACCAAAGTATTTTCGTTCTCCATGAACCCCAACATGATAGAATTTTTTCATCAGAACGCTTGCATATATATTTTTCTGGTCAATTTTTGTAGCACAGTGTCATTTATCGACATTTTCCAAACAATTGCCAAAAGTTACTGAAGGAGCGTTCCAATGCTTTTGCAATGTGTGTCTTAGTGCTAAAATTCAAGTAAATAGGCTCTAGTAGACTTTTTCCTCAGTACAATCCCAGGAATCAGAAATTCGACACGCACGTTAAAGTTTTTTTCACCCCGTTCCGACTACTTTTCTAAATAAAAATATTTTCAGTTAAAAATTACAACAGCAACACTTTCCAGTGATTTTGATGACTAAGGTCCTTTAAAATCAATCTGCTTACTCTTCGGAGCCACACATAAGTACGAGTAGTATCAGTGCCGTTTGTTCGACAGGACCAAAGTACTTAGAAAAAAGTACCATAAACTTAGTCTTATCGCCGTTGATGCCAGACTCATTTTGGCAGACTCTTTTTCAATTTTCCCAAAGGTCGTTTTGATCGGTATGGTGTTATTTTTGTCGCTACTTGTGTACAAATTTGCATCTCGAATGACCTTTTCCCGTTGGTATTGAAAATATCGGAGAGGCTCTTTCCTATTTTAATGTTATTTTGCATAATTTTATTAATAGACATCGGATTTTTGCATGTTTTTTATTTCTCATCCGATTGGACTCAAATTTTGGATCTAGACGTTTTAAGGGTCAATTTTTCGATATTTGGGGTCATATCAAAAACATGCAAAATATATGCAAAAAATATGCCAAAAAATATGCAAAATATGCAAAAAATATGCAAAATATGCAAAAAATATGCAAAATACGCAAAAAATATGCAGAATATGCAAAAAATATGCAAAATATGCAAACAGTTTTTGGCCGAAAATCGTCATAAAAGTCGTAAAATTGTCAATTAATGTTAGAAAAATCGTCAAAAAATCTTTAAAGTGTTCTAAATTAAGATAGTTGGCCGTTTAAAGTCGTTTTTTAGCAGATTATTGTGTTATCGAGACCTCTTACGACAGTGTGGTGTAGGGTACAAAAGTATGGTATTGTAATACAATTTTTTATTATTAAACTATGCAAAAATATAAAATTTGATAAAATATCAAACGTTCTATGTAAAATTCAATATCTTCTTTGTTATAATTTGTAGCGTTGGGCTGGTTATTGTTCAAAGGGAACAAATCGATGTCGGATTTTTTAAGGCGGCAACGGCATAAAGTTTTTAGTTTGTTCAGATTCTAAGACTGTCAAAGTTTGAGTACAATTGGAATATGTTAACATGTGCTACTGGGGCCTCGACGTTATGAAAATCTCGATTTGTTGGCTATTTAGCGATTTCGGCGACCCATTTCTCTGGAATGGGTAAAGTTTTTGTCCATATTAAGCATTTAATTAAAGGCCATTCTGTTCTTAACATTTCTTGCTGAACAACAAACTACGTAAGTATTACAGCATTCGAGATAATAAAGCCAATGTCCCGAGAAACGTGACTAGGTACGCCTTTGTGCGAAAATGGAGACTATTAAAAAAACATTTTTTTTCATTTTTATCAATTTTTGGAATGAAAACAAATGTCTTTGACATTTTGTTCTAAATTAAATTTATTCGAGAGTCAGACATCATGTGGTTTTGGAGCTATCTGGGTACAGCTGACCACTTGAAGAACGCTCTGCTATGTAGTTCGCAACTTTCAAGTTGTTTACCATCCTTTGCGGCTCCTGGAAATTCGGAGTTAATGTTTAATCTCTTGAACAACAAGAATTATGCCAGACCTTTTTCTAGGATTTTCGGCAGTTGCTCTTTTGGAAGTTTGGATCGAATATTTCTGAAGAAATTTGAATCTTTACTTTGTTAAGATTTTTGTCGCCTTCTGGCTCTTTACGGCGTTTTGCACCGTTGGATCAAACAATGCCAGGTCAGCAAGTTCAGGACTAAGATCCACAGGTGATTTATTATTTTGTTATTTCCTTTTTCTGATACTTGTTTGTCTATGTTTTCGTATTTCAATAGATTTTCAATGAGGTCTAGGTCTTATTTTGATGCTAAACGTATCGTAGAATCTGAAGAACCATCTATGCCGAAAACAATCAAGCGTGGCTTTAAGAAAATCGTAACTATGCAATTGTCATTGGTGCTGGACCCCTGTAAGGTGTATAGGAACGTTACTAGTATCATTATGGCTACAGTAAAAGCTATCGGAGCGGATCCCTACAAATATTAGATCTCTAGAAGCTTTATCCGTGAACAGCGGAGAATAAACCGTGAAAAATAAACTCAACAGTTTCAAGGAACGAGGCTATTTGTGTGCACTGGCATGGAAAACTATTACCAAATATTCTCAAAACAGAGAAGAAAATACGGGTTGCTGTTCTGGTAACACATGGGGGTAAAAAACAACTCCTAGGCGTTCCTGAAACTGACAGTAGCTCATGGGAGAAACAAGAACTAGCCGTGTACAAATGCCTAGAAAAATGGGGTCTCACCGAGCAGATATTAGGTCGAGAGCTTCTGTACCACCGTACAAACTTGTTAGAAAATTGTTGAGAGGGATTTTTGACTGCAAGTTTGGAAGCACATCCGGACATCAACCAAACATATTCAAGAGATTTCTATAAGAATAGTCTGCGATTGACAAATCCAAGTTCGAAGTGGGCGAGAGTGTTTTAAAACTACTGCCCAGCCCACTTCCCAAGAACAAGAGACCGTAGAAGCACCTTGCGTTTAAATCGTTCGAGACTGGACGCCCCCAGAATGTTTTTTCTATTTTATTTATATATTTGGTATCCCACACGACAACAACTGAGTGTTATAAGTCAGAGTTTGGGTTATTGATTTTACGAAACGTATAATGAACAAGATAATGTTTATATATATAATATAGGATATATTGGGTAAACATTATCAATAGGTTAAAAAGAAATAGAGACAATAGATTGAGTTTAATACAAAAAATAGTGAAAAAGATATTCAGAAATATTTTTAGGTCCAAAACAAGACCTAAACCGCATTGAAGATTTACTTAATACGAAAGGCATTCACAATAAAGGAAATAACAAAATGATAAATCATATCGACGCCTCCAAACAATAGTATGCTAAGTCGACTTAGCATGTTTTCAAGGTCTTTACATTTTTATATTTAACGTCCTTTAACTTAAATTCTGTCAAATTTTGGTAATGATCGGACAATCCGAACAGAAGTTATGAACAAATATTTACTTAGCATAGTACTGAAGGTCAATGAAATTTCCAAACTTTTAGAGCTTGTCCTGCAAAACTCGCTTTTCGGAATTAGCAAACTATTATTTGGAGGTGTCGAACGTCCTTTAACTTAAATTCTGTCTAATTTTGGTAATGATCGGTCAATCCGAACAGAAGTTATAAACAAATATTGACTTAGCATAGTACTGAAGTTCAAAAAAATTTCCAAACTTTGAGAGCTTCTCCTGCAAAACTCACTTTTTAGACTTAGCATACTATTATTTGGAGGTGTCGATATGTGGTACCTTAGTCCTGAACTTATTGGTCTGGCATTGTTTGATCTGATCTTAACAAAGCAAAGATAGAAATTTCTCCAGAAATAATCGATCCAAACTTACAAAAATCAACTGCCGAAATTGCTAGAAAACGGTTTACCAGGCATACTTACAAGTGAGACTTATGACCGTAATTTCTACGCGTAGTTATCTATGAGTTCATAGATATCCCCCGTGTAAGCAAAATTTCATAATTTCAATCCATAGGTAACGTTACCGAGTCGAAAACGGCCGTGTTACTTACACCGAGGATTTTACCTGGTTAATCATTGCTAATGTGTTAAAAGTTGTAAAACACTTCTATGTGGCAATGATTTTGCGAAATCATGAATGAAAATCACCAATATTACCACTTGATTTCAAAATTTGCTCGCCTCGGTAAATGGCATGTAGAAATTACCAAACGCGTAGGTAAAGATAACTAATAGGTAGCTACCTATCCGTTTACCCAGACGTTGAAATTACGGGCATAAGTAAGTTAAAATATGTATGAACAAAATGTAAGCGTTTGTCATTGAAGCCATACAATGAATGTACAAATGCCCATCTTTCTAAAAACAAAATTGCATTTGAAATGGGAAATGTTTGATGGATAGCGATGCCATTCCACGGCCGATATGTCTGTTGAGTCTCTACAAAAGGCGAAACATGTCACATAATGGTGGTTGTGGGGGTTCGAATCTTCGGCTTTCCTTTTTCACTTGCAAACATCATCCGTCATTAAGCTCGACTCCAACGAGAAATGAATTAAAATTAATATTAAAATAGATCTTCGCAATAATAGGCAACATTTTCAAATAAAGTAAAATACATTCGTTTTCATTCGCAAAAATGTGATAATATAGGAAGAAAAAAGTTGTTTTTTTAAATAGACTCCATTTTCGCCCTAAGGCCTTTTTCGGGACATTGGGTTTATTATCTCGAATTCAGTAACACTTACGTACATTGTTGTGAAGCAAGAAATGTTAAGAACAGAATAGCTTTTAATTAAATGCGTAATACGGGCAAGTAGCTTTAACAGTTCCACATATATGGGCCGTCGAAGTCGCCAAATAGCAAAAAAAAAAATAGATTTTCATAACTTCGAGGCCCCAGTACCACGTGTTACCATATTCGAATTGTGCTCAAACTTTGGCAATCTTAAAATCTAGCAATACTAAAAGGTTTAGGCGGCTCCGCGCCTAAAAAATCCGAGATCGATTTGGTCCTTTGAGTTAAAAACAGCCCAATGCTACAAATTAAATTAAGATGCTACAAAAAAGAAAATATTGAATTTTACATAAAACGTTTGATATTTTATCATTATTATTTTTTTATGGTATTACGATACCATATTTTTATACCCTACAACACACTGTCGTAAATGGTCTCGATAACATAATAATCTGCTGAAAAAACGATGTTATACAGTCAACAGTCTTAGTTTAGAACACTGTTATGTATTTTTTGATGGTTTTTCCAACTTTAAATGACAATTTTAGGACTTTAATGACGATTTTCGGCCAAAATCTGTTTGCATATTTTGCATATTTTTTGCATATTCTGCATATTTTTTGCATATTCTGCATATTTTGCATATTTTTTGCATATTTTGCATATTTTTTGCATATTTTTTGCATATTTTGTGCATATGCAAAATATGCAAATATGCAAAATAAATACGAAATATGACCCTGCCATTGCATTTAGATTTCTTTGAAACGAATTTTGGTCCAATCAGAATCTTCGTATCTTTCATATTAAAAAATATGCAAATATGCAAAATCCGATGTCTATTTATTAATGTTGCAGGAACACCAAACTCAGACATGGCTTGGAACGTCTTTGGCCTTATTAGACCGTCGCACACTGGTCGAAACCACTGACCTAGCGGCGCGAAAGTCAAAAAATCGAACTATAAAATTGCGAAATATTTTCCATTGTATCGATTACAGACACTTTGCAGACAAAGATTTTGTTTATTTTCATTTTTGTTGTTGTATATATTCACTCAGTTATTCACTATCAAAAACAATAGTTTTTGTTGCACCAGATTTCAAAGATTGTAGCAAAAACTTAACTCGTAATGAAACTGGACAAGATTTATTTTTAATTAATAGCAGAGGGTGTGATTTAAATTATAAAAATTAGTTTGGGGTCTGGAGGTACTTAGTTATATAGCAATAAATTTTCAAAAAATTCAATTTTTTAGTGTTTTTATGGGTTATACGCGCTTATTCCATAGAGTACATCTTGTAAACTTGGCCGAACTTTGGTTCGATTATTTTTTGGGGAATGAAATTGGATTCTCTCGATACGGAATAACCACATTAGGGCTGCAAATATTTGCAAATCTTTTTATGACTGCACTTTTAAAATCAGGGATTTTGCATGAAATTCATACAAATTTAGGTGTGTATGGGAGCTAAATCAAAATATGGACCTATCTTGAGAAATGTTTGCAAGGAGGAGATCTACCACCGGAGACACTATAATACCATATTCTAGCTAAATATTTTATTAAATATGGGATAACAAGTAAAAATTCAACGAATCGGGGGTACCACAAAAAAAGGGCTACATAGAAACAAAAATGCGTATTGAAAATGTTTTGTAAGAAGATTTTATATGCAGTGAGAACACTGAATGCAAAATTACAGCCAAGTTGGTTTAAAAATGTGGTCATGATATTCAAAATACCTTAAATTGGGAGGTACGGTTACATGAGGGCTATATCAAAACGTGCACCCATATCCATAATTTGGAAATATTTTGTGACCACTAGGAACCCTAGGTACCAAATTACAGCTAATTTGCTACAAAATTGTGGCTTTAATCCTCAAAATACCGAAAATCGGAAGGTACCGTTATATGTGGCCTAAACATTAGCCGATATTGTTCATATTTGACCCATTATTACCCACAGGTACAAGCTGAGTTTGTGCAAAATGTCAGTGACGTATCTTAATTCGTTTGTAAGTTATTAATTTCGCGCCGCGAGATCATTGCTTTTGACCATCGTGCTCTGCTTTCGACCACAAGGTTGTTCTTCAGCCGTTTAATTGCTGTCTTGATCTCACTTTCGGTAGGAGGCAAACACTCAATACCCACGTTTGCGATTGGTTCTGGAGTATCTTCATCGCCGATGAATCTGTATCTATGTATATCAGTTACAAGGTTCCCTTCATCATCTTTGCATGATAATGTGCCTTCACCATTTCCTTTAGTCTGTTGTTTTACACTCGTGTACAATTTTCGGACTTCTTCTTGCTCATTCTTCTTTCTCCTGAAAATGCGCTCCTTCCCCGATATTTTTCATTGTGGCTTCGTGTTGCTACCGATTGCAGGGTTGTTCCAGATGCCGCGTTCTTCTCTTTAGTAGCCTTGAGACACTTCTGATCGTACCATGGGTTTTTAGGTGGTGGTTATTGGTACCCAAGTATAGATTTTGGGGCAGTTTGAAGAGAGTGGCCTATACTTTGCCACTGCGCTTCTACAAGGAGTTTGGTCTTCCAGCATATTGATCGGTTGAACGAAGTAGGCTTGTGCTATCTGTTGTGTTTGCAGCTACTCGACACTCAGCGTCTGCCCTGTATTAGATCGCACTTTTGCCGCAAGACGAAATGGAAATGGTTCGATATTCGCTCTTTGAATCGGTATAAAACTCTGGAAGAGTGTTTTCCGTCCATCTGGGGACATCCGCGTGGCCTTGTGTATGTCAAGTTGTTAGAACCAGCAAAATCGATCAGCCTCATTCAGTTGTCGGAAATATATCGGTGGTGAAATATATCGTTGGTCTGTTCGTCTTTCACTTCCGTCGATGTTAAAAAACCTACCTGTTATACGGGTTGTGGCAATTCTCTCATCAACCGGAGTAAAGCTGGTTTTGAAGTCTCCGATTTACCATAAATACAAGACCTACCTCATGTTTCATTTTATGGCAATTATAATATAATGCGTAACCTTTGCTTTGTATTTATCAAGTACACTAGCCAGTGCACAAACTGCACCTACTGTGTAAAGATTCCAGACACTCCAGGTGCAGAATCATGGTACTTAAGACGTTTGTGGGGGTCGTCAACTTTAGAGGGGATTGTTTTTCTTCTTATTAACTGTGTTGATGTTTTTGAACTTATAGGACTCGATGAGTTCTTAGTTGAAACGTGCTGACGACTAGAAAATATTCACGGTGCGGCTGAACTAACTTTAAATGGAAGGTGCTTACACCTTGGAAGTTTTTGCGGATTCTGAAACTACAA
Organism: Musca autumnalis; assembly: GCF_047663935.1. Taxonomy (NCBI): domain Eukaryota; kingdom Metazoa; phylum Arthropoda; class Insecta; order Diptera; family Muscidae; genus Musca; species Musca autumnalis. The sequence continues at coordinate 191,460,300 of NW_027411866.1, read as the reverse complement.
TGTTCATAGCTGAGAAAAATAATAAAAAAGAATCTCCATAGCGATTTTTCAATATATCGCTATCAAAGTTCACATTTTAAGGGTTTCAAGATTCTGCTTGGAAACTGTCGAAATTTGATTGGAGAAAATGTTGTATCTGATTGACCTTTATGATTCTTCCTAGGTTTTATCATTTTTGAAACGGGGACAATACACTGACTGTATCGTCTCCTTATAAAACAATGACATGACAGCAGTTTCCAATTTAAATTATATATCTCAAAAATGGTACAACCTAGGAAAAATTACAAAAACTGCTCTTGTAGAGAAATTTCACAGCTTTAAGATTTTCTCTAGTCTTATTGCGATAAGACTTGCCGGATGAACCCATTCGGTTCAAATTTTGGCTTTCGTAATATTTTGCCCAAAGTTAGTTTAAGTTCGAAGATGGGCTATATCGGTACACTCCTTCCGGTACCTCCCACACACAAGTTCGAAAATGTTCGGAAAATTTGTGCGCACGATAACTCTTGAAGGGAGTAACCGATTTGGTCCATACTTTGCACATCCTGAAATGTGTACCAGACTTAGATAAGATTTCATTACGGACTCAATCGGTCCACTCCTTCGGGTACCTCCCACACAAAATTTCGGAAAAGTTCAGTTTAGGGCCATCTCTCGAATCGCTTTGATTTAGCAACTTGTATTCACTGCCCCCATACGACGTTACAAGTTTCATTAGGGGCAAGTCCATACTTCCTGAGAAAATAGCATAAAAATTGCAAAAAACACCTATGACACCGAGTGAGGTGGTTGGAGCGCAAGATAACTCTAGAACGGATCTGCCGATTCGGTCTAACATTTGGCCTTAGTAGTATTTTGTCCAAGCATAGTTTAAGTTCGAAGATAAGCCATATCGGTCCACTCCTTCAGGTACCTCCCCCGCAAAAGTTCAAAAATGTTCGGAAAATTTTTTCGTACGGTAACTCTTGAAGGGTGTGGCCGAATTGGTCCATACTTTAAACATCCTAATATATCTACCAGATATAGATCAGGTACAGATATGGACTATATTTGTCCACTCCATCCGGTACCTTCCACTCTAAATTTCGGATAAGTTCACTTTAAGACCTGATATCGAATCACTTTGATTTTTGCTGAAGCAACTTGCATTCGCTGCCTCAATTACGGTGGTAAAAGTTTTTTTCAGGGGCAAGTCCATACTTCTTGGGTAAACAGCCCGAAGGTTGTAAAAACCCCATAGGCACCATATGTAGTGGCTGGAAATCCACTTCCATAATGCTCAATGTCGATCCATTCCTTTTAGTTTCCCATCTGCAAAACTTTTGATCTTCAATCCTATTCAACATTTTTATACCATCAGCATTTATGCTAACGAGGGTATATACACTTTCATACGTGCAAAATGTGCCTCATCGAAATAATGGTTTTAGACCCCAAGTATGTTTAGACGAAATGTGTTTTAGACAATTTGGAGTCGATTGAGCAATGTCCGTCCGTCTGTCTGGCTGGCTGGTGCGCACGATAACTCACGAATGGATCAACCGATTCGGTCCAAAATTTGGCTTTCGTAAATTTTTGCCCAAACTTAGTTTAAGTTCGAAGATGGGCTATATCGGTCCACTCCTTCCGGTACCTCCCCCACAAAAGTTCGAAAATGTTCGGAAAATTTGTGCGCACGATAACTCTTGAAGGAAGTAACTGATTTGATCCATACTTTGCACATCGTGAAATTTCTGTCAGACTTAGATGAGGTTCTAATATGGAGTCAATCGGTCCACTCCTTCGGGTACCTTCCACACAAAATTTCGGATAAGTTCAGATTAGGACCTCCTCTCGAATCGCTTTGATTTTTGTTGCAGCAACTTGTATTCACTGCCCCCCATACGACGGTACAAGTTTCATTAGGGGCAAGTCCATACTTCCTGAGAAAATAACCTAAAAAATGCAAAAAGCTCCTATGACACCGTGTGTAGTGGTTGGAGCACAAGATAACTCTCGAACGGATCTGCCGATTCGGTCCAAAATTTCGCCTTCGTAATATTTTGTCCAAACATAGTTTAAGTTCGAAGATAAGCCATATCGGTCCACTCCTTTAGGTACCTCCTCCACAAAAGTTTAAAAATGTTCGGAAAAATTGTGCGGACGATAACTTTTGAAGGGAGTGACCGATGTAATCCATACTTTGCACATCCTAATATATCTACCAGATATAGATCAGGTTCGAATATGGACTATATTTGTCCACTCTCGAATCACTTTGATGTTTGTTGATGCGATTTGCATTCGCTACCTTAACTACGATGGTAAAAGTTTTTTCAGGGGCAAGTCCATATTTCTTGGGAAAACAGCCCGAAATGTGTAAAAACCTCTATGTCACCTTATGCGGCGGTCGGAGAGCACGATAACTCTCAACCTGTTCAACCGATTTGGTCTTCGTCATATTATGTCCAAACTTTCATGAGGCAATACCGGTCCACAACTTCGTGTACTTCTCCCCAATATTTAAAATGTCACAAAAATGCTAGGACGACATCACTTGAATGGGGCAACCACTTTGGTGAAAACTTTGAATAATTTGTCTAAATTTAGTTTAACTTCTAAAATGGTCCATATCGGTCCTCTCTAATGATACCTCCCCCACAAAATTTTAAAAACCCCCTAAATACATACGTTTTTTTTTTTGGAAATTTTCAATATACACAGGCTGAGGGTATATCTCTGTCGGCAAAGCCAACTGATTCTTTTTTACTTGTTTGTTTTTTCCTCATCTATGAACATTGTAGTTTCAGAGTCCGCAGAAACTTCCCAGGTGTAAGCACTAGAGCTGGCAAACTATCGATATCGGCCCCATTCGATTTTTTCGATATTTGCGTTTCAAAATATCGATAAAATCGATACTATCGTACATTTCCTACTGCTATTTATTTAGAATCTAAAATTGCCGACAAATGTGTTTTGTTTACATTTCGCATGTCAGTGAAATACGAGGCGAATTAGAAAAGTTTGCGGGCCTAAGCAACATGCAGTGTCGCCAGTCGTCATTTGACAATTTTTTGGAAAGTGTGACAATTTTTAGCCTGAGCGTACTCAGGACAGTTTGACATATGGCCATGTGTTGTCTTGTTTACAGTGAATTGAAAAAATTCAGTAAAAAAATGGAATTTACTTGTGAACATTTTCGTCCGATAATTTTTCACAACTTTAGATGTGGATAATCGCGGGAGGAGTGCATCGATCAAATTAAATCTTCATATGTCAATAAAGAACCATCCTATAGCACTATGAAAAACTGGTTTAATAAATTCAATCGTGGCCGACATTCGCAAAAATAAAAAAACGAAGCTCCTGAGGGTCGTCCAAAAACTGTCGCCGTGCCAGAAAAAACTAGGCCGTGCGTGAACGGATAGTGCAAGATCACCATGTTATGTACCGTGAGATAAAGACATCATTGGGCATTTATTCCACCAACGAACATTTGATATTACATGAACACTTGCCGCAAGAAATGGGGGTTTTCTCGCCGGATCCCGCGTTGATCGGTGCAAGAAATTTCGAAAAACTGCGATCGCGGTGATTTAAAAGACGTTTATAAGAAAATGCAGAAAATAATTTCGACACGATCCGAGAGGAGCTCTTAAACTTCACATGTTCCGAATTTTCTGTGGAAGCTACCCGAAGGAGTAAGCCGTGATAATTCATATTCGAAGTCGATGTATATCTGTAGTGCGATTCTCTAACACATTTTTTGAGTTACCGACAAAAATCGGTAAAATTAAAATGATTATAAATTCGGTAATTAACGATATTTTTCAGTAAGTTAGCGACCAAGAGAAAGCAGCCGTAAAGTTCTACCAATAGCAACAGTGTTGTCAACTTTTATTTGAACTTTTCTTTCATAATTTTCCGTCTTAATTTTACCGACATTTGTCGTTAACTCAAAAAATGAGTTAGAGAATCGCACTACTGGAAGGAATAATACGATGTGCAAAGTTTGAAACAAATCGATTCATCTCTTCGATAGTTATCGTTCACATCATTTTACAGAAAAATTTTGAACTTTTGTGGGGTAGGTACTCGAGGTATTGGACCGGTCGTGGCTCATATTCCAACTTAAACTAAGTTTGGGCAACATATTACGAAATGCAAAATTTGGTTCGAATCGATTGATCCATTCGAGAGTTATCGTGATCACAAGCCAGACAGTCTGACAGACGGACGGACGGACGTCGCCTCGTCAGCCTAAAGGCTGAGGGTGTAAAAACTTCTGGCTATTGCTTCTATGGCTTTTCTTTCTTTAGTGATGTTAAAATGGCCGATAGTATCGATATAAAAAACTATTCGTCGATATTGGCGTAAAAAATTAAGTATCGATAATATCGATATTTCCATCGATGGTTTGCCAGCTCTAGTAAGCACCTTCCATTTAAAGCAAGTTAAGGAGCACCATGTATTTTGTTCTGATGTATTTGGGAAATGGCGAGAAGTATCATTAACATTTATTTGAGAATAATTGAGACTTAAAGAGATCGCTTTTCACCAAAAATTTCATATCAAAACAGTAAGAACGGCGTTAGGTTCGGCCGCGCCGAGCTTGTTATACCCTCCACCACGAGTTGTATTGAAGTAAATTGGAACAATTAGTTTCCTTTCGTTTATGAAGAAGACTAAATACAAAATTTCAGCAATTTCGATAAAACAATGTGGCTAAATTACAAAAAAAGAAATTCGGAAGGTACCGAAGGTATATTAAAACGTCGATCTATGCTAACAAATTTCTGGTGAAAAAATTTCAGAGCCAAAAAAGACTAAATACGAAATTTCCGATATTTCCGTAAGATAATGTGGCTAAAACCTTCAAAATACCGAAAATCAAGAGGTTCGCTTCTATGGGTGATATTTGAAGACGTGGGCCTGTACCGACGAATTTCAGGTTTAAAGTTTTATATCCCAAATGAATACTAAATACCAAACTCAAGCTATTTCGGTGGAATATTGAGGCCACAATCTCCAAAAACCGTAAATCGGCAGCTACGGGCTATATGAAGGCGTAGACCTATACCGACAAATTTTGTGAAAATGAAGACCAAAATTCAGCCATTTCGGTGGGTTATTGTGGCCACAACCTTAAAAATACCGAAAATCTGGAGGTACCGTTCTATGGGGGCTATATAAAGACCATAAATTTAGAGGAATACCCCAATGAACACTAAATACCACATTTCAGCCATTTTGAAAGAATATTGAGGCTACATCCTTCAAAATACCGAAAATCGGGAGGAACCTTTCTATAGGGGCTATATGAAGGTTTAGACCTACACCGATGAATTTCATATGGAAACTTTTGTACCCCCAACGAAGACTAAATACCACATTTCAGCCATTTAGGTGGATTATTGTAGCCGAAAATCGGGAGGTACCGTTCTTTGGGGGCTACATACCCATCGAAAACTAAATGCCAAATTTCAGTTATTTTGTTAGGATATTGAGGCCACGAACTTCAAAATACCGAAAATCGGGTGGTACCGTTCTATATCAAAACGTGGACCGATATAGCCCTTTTGCCATACCAAACATTCTAGGAATAATAGAAACTTCCATGCCAAGTTACAAAGCTCTATCTTAAAAAATGCGAGCTGTGTCCTGATTTCAACAGACGGACGGACGAGAAGACGGTAGAGTTGGGCAATCTCGTTCAATTGAATGGCCATTTTTATATCGACTTAGAATTTTACCCTGATCAAGAATATATATACTTTATGACAAATTTAATTATACCCTTCATATTATGGTGGAGGGTATAAAAAGCTGAATAAGTGAATTGAAAATTCCTTTCACCGGGATGAAATCAATTTACAATGTTGTCAGTTCGTTTTGTAAACAGTATTTTCTGTACTCTGGGTGCCACCGTGGTGCAATGGTGGGTCAGATTCCCCGGCCAGGCAACATAAAAAAATTCAACGGTGGCAATATACCCCAAAGTAATGTCGGTGACATTTCCTTAGTATTTCTGCCATCTAAAACTTCTCTACAAGTGGTATCTTTGGACACGCCGTTCGGACTCGGTGATAAACAGTAGGTCCCATATCATTGAGCTAATATGAATCGGGGTGCACTCATTGATATGAGAGAAGTCTCCCTTGTCGAACAATTATATTACTCTCTGTAATAGAGTAATGTAATACTCCAGAATACTCATATGAGTTTGAATCTTCAACAATTACAAAACAAACAAAAAAATATATATGTATACATATAGCTTTTTTCATTCACTTTCACTCTTACTGTAAAGTCTTAAGGTCATTATTACATGTTTTCTTTTACCACCAATTTATACATCACGTTTAACTTAAATTTGGCAGAAACGCTATAAATCTGTTCGAAAATTTCAAACTATAACAAAATAAGACTTACAATAATGAGGATTACACTATTTCGAGCAGTTTGACACCCACTCTTATTTTTCAAGAAAAAGAATTACCGCATTTCTTTTATTGAACAAAATTTCCCTAGTGAAATGACACATTCAACAACAATTTCATTTCCATGGCACGCGCCCACCGTTCACACAATTTTGTAGTCAACGTGGCGTCAGCCACATCAAAATTGACTGACGGTTTAACAACAATTTTTCTTGACCAATTAAATGTGCCATCGACAGTTGTGGGGTGGTATCATCCATCCACTCTTCCTTCATTCGTTCATGCATTCACCGCCGAACAATATTTTTTGTGGAGGTTACATTTCGATTAACGAAATCAATGGTGGACATAATCGTAGAACAAACAACGCCACAGCCAAATTTGGAATTTGTTGGCCATTATTGTTGACCATTTAATTAAATGCTATAAATGTTTGTGTTTGCGTCTGTTTTTTGTTTCTTTCTACATGTCCAACTGTTTGTTCGATGTCCAATAAAACGATATTTTTTGGCTATCATTCAAATATATTCCAGTTGTCGTGTTGTTCTTTTTCGTTTGGTCATATTTTTGGTTATAACTTCCGTTTATACCTTAAACTTGGCCAATAACATAAATTAGTGTTTGTCGACAATGTTCGCTTTAATTTTTTTAGTTTGGTATTCTTTTTTCGATGATTCTTTTTTTAGGGGAAAGGTGAGCGAGCGCATTTTTAATTCCCTAAAAACTTTAATGGCTTCGTTGTGGTTTATATGTTTGTTTTATCGCCAGAGAATACAGACAAATTGTTGCGGTTTTGGCGGTACACATAAATGAATCTAAAGAAACACACACGAAAAATAAAAAAGTAATATTATTTTATGAAATTTTTGGCATTTTTATTACTATCCAAATAATGATTTCAATTTTTAAGGGGAGTATTGCATTTTTTGTTGGCACATAAAAGGTCTAATGAGTCTGTAAACATAAAAACAAAATTTTTTTTTTTTCACACATTGGTTATGTTGTTGCATAAATATTTGTGCCAAATATTTTATATTCAGAGATCACAATTATTTTTGGGGAACATAATGTTGGTTTAAAATTATGATGGTTGTTAGGATATATCGGATTTTATATACAAACTTAACATGTCGATCGATAATGCTATTTTTACACTATTTCTATTTTTCTACGATTTCCATTTTATGTTGTGTCAAATTTTCAAACTCATATCTCTTAAACTCAACGAGTTACAGCTCATTTACTATGGGTTGAAGAATTGAGGGCGGTGAAGTTGAGGGGGGCATATTGATGGGACAAGTTGAGAGAGTGCATTTTTTTGGGTAAATTTTTTTTATGGTTTGACAATGTTTTTGTGGATGGGGACAATTTTGTGTCCCCGCATAACTTCCCCGCCCTCAAGGTGTCCCACCTCAACTTATCCCCCTCAACTTGCCCGTCCTCAACTTTCCCGCTCTCAATTCTTCTTTTAAAACTCGAACCATTCGAGTACTCCCACTCGTAGATACTTTTCAATCGCGAGTAAAAACGAGCAAATCGGAGCTCTGGTTGAAGAATTCGTTCGGAGAATGAAGAACAACTATTTGTGGTTCTTCGACACTACCTCTGACCGCATTTCGATAAAATTGTTTTATGACGCTCCACCGAAGGATGTCTGAAAACGTAAATGCACAAAGAAAAAGTTTAAGAAGACACTTATAACGACGGCCAAGATGCCGACCAAATTCGGTCGCGTTAAGCGATAATGGTTCAAAAGCTCTAAATTATACGGCGACCAACAGAAAGAAATAGTGGTCCCGATATCTTTCTAAAGAAATGACTAGCAAATTAGATCCACCTCCAAAATGGACTTGTCATCCATAACCATCAGGAACCACATTTTTGTCGGCAATAAGGGCCACAAAATTCTGAAAATCTCCTGAATACATACGTTTTGGGGAGAAGGAGTTTGTGTGTTTAGCCCGTATTCGTATTCCATAGCTGAATGTTTCAATCCAAAGATCTCTACATGGTAGCTCTCATATTAATGAGTGCACCAAGATTCATACTAGTTCAATAATATGGGACCTTCTTTTTTCGACAAGTCCGAACGGCGTGTCCTAAGACACTACTCAAGAAATGTCGCCAAACATTACGCTGAGGGATATTTTGCCACCGTTGAAAATTTTATGTTGCCTAGCCTGGGAATCGAGCGAGCAAGTCGGATGTGCACCTGGCTGCCTCCAGATCCTAAAAACAAGAATTGAAATTGATCAGGTTTTGATAGATGGAAGGCGTTCACCGAGCGTAGTGGATGTACGATCTTTCCGAGGAGCAAACATGGACTCGAACCGCTACCTTGTGACAGCAAATGTTCGGTAAGCTGCAATCATAACAGATAACCACAACAGATTCCACTAACTGGTTCAATTGCTTAACGAAAGCAATCCTCCTTTAAAATAGCTTACATTGTGTGTCATAGTTTTTTTTCAAGCAATATTCGAGTGTTGTTTATACCAAAATTTGAACCTACATGGGCTGAATCAATCTGTTATAACATTTTGTAGCCCAACGAAGACAAAATACCAAATTTTAGTCATTTCGGTTGAATAATGTAGATATAACTTTCAAAATACCGAAAATCGGGAGTACTGTTCAATGGGGCTGTATCAAAACGTGGAACTGTACCGAGAAATTTCTGGAGGGATGTTTTGTAACTCCAATGAAGACTTAATAGCAAATTGAAAACGTGGACCTATACTGATAATTCTCTTCTGGAATGTTTAATACCCCCATGGAAGATCAAATACCAAAATTGATTTCGGTTTGATAATGACGCTCAAACATTGAAAATACCAAAAATTGGGAGGGACTGTTACTGGTGATCGAGATGTACTGGTGATCGAGATGTACCGTTATATGATTTCTGGAGGGAGGTACCGTTATATGATGCATTTCTGACTACGTCCCTGTATGGCGGCTACATCAAAACGTGGACCAATATAGCCCATTTGCAATACCAAACATAGAAAGTTATATAGCAAATTATAAAGCTATAGCATAAATTTTGCGAGCAGTATCATAATTTCAACAGACAGACGGACATGGTTATATCGACTTATAATTGAATAGTTATAAGGTCTCCGAAAAATATTTCGATGTATTACAAACGGAATGACAAATTTAGAATCTGTTAAAGTGGGTCTGGCAGTAACGGCGACAATACCTAGTTGGCGGTAAATATCAACAATAACGACCCACAGTGGTTCAGAACCGTTCAGAAAACTCTGTAAATTTTGAACGGAAGGAGATATTTGCATATTTTGTTTGATAGCATAATTAGCTTTCCGATGCATTAAAACATTGGAATTCGGTCTAACAGATGAATTCAAATAATTCAAGGTCAAGGTCCAAGTTAAAATCTTGAGTTTTATCCTACTTGGTATCAAAATGTGATCGCTTTTGAGTTTGTCATATTTAAAAAAGGTCAAACACCAATAAAAAAACATAAAAACACAAAAAAATGAAAGCAATTCAAAAATAAAAAATAATTTAAAAAAATTAAGTTTCAGTGTTTTATTTAGAAATGCACTTAAAACTAAAAAATAATTTGTCGCTTAGCCTCAATATATACATTCTTTTTCATGATAGAATCTCTCAAATAAAACGCTTGTATTTAAATTATGAATGGTGGCAAAATTAAACGGCAAGCGTTTTATTTGAGAGATTCTATCATGAAAAAGAATGTATATATTGAGGCTAAGCGACAAATTATAATCTATTATATATTTGTATTTTGGTGATAAGTGACTGACTGACTGACTCATCATCAACGCCCAGCTAAAATGGCTAAAGCTAGGAGCTTGAAATTTTACCAGTAGGTCACTGTTGGTGCAAATTTATTCACTGTTATTACTTACTTATGTACTTAGTTGGTAACACATTTGTCAAATTAAATGCTATAATTTCTTAATACCGTAAAATATCACAAACAATTTCAAATTTTTAGTTTACTTCCAGGCGCATTTATTTTATCGTAAACCAATATATATTAAAACGACAATGAAGGTTGTTATTATCCATTGCAACAGATGTCGCAGTTGGTGATAATGGTATAAACTTCATTTTGATTTACGAATGATTTTCGTCTCTTTAATAATTTTGTTTTCACATAACAGTTGTCGCACAAAAAATTTTCTTTCTTTAAAATCCAGTTAGACCAAAAATTATTACAAACGATGAATTTGTAAAAATTTTGATTTTCAATTTCAAATTAAAGCAAAAATTCTTTCAATAATGTTTGGTTTGTTGATCATATGAGATGCTGTTGAAGACAAAATTATGGTATTAAATTCAGAAATCGGTCAGAAATAACAAAAATAATTTCTAAAAAAAAAAGAGTTTTAATGTTGAGATTTTCTTTATAATTGTGTCACTTCCGCTAACGAAGTAGCGGGCACATTGTAGTAACTCATATATTAAAAAAAGTATATTTTTCTAAAAATGTAAAATTTGTTCCAAAATTAAAAATACCCTATGGATTTTCATTTAACTCTTATAAAAACTCATATATAACAAGTAAAAAAGTATCAGTCGGCTTTGCCGACAGAGATATACCCTCAGCCTGTGTATATTGAAACAATTTTTTCCAAAAAACGCATGTATTTAGGGAGTTTTAAGAATTTTGGGCGTTTGAACTGACAAAAATGTTGATTAGGATTTAATATCAAAAGTTTTGCGGAGACGATACTAAAAAGAATGGATCTCCAGCCACTACATATGGTACCATAGGGGTTTTTTAGAACTTTAGGGATGTTTGCTCAAGAAGTATGAACTTCCCCTGAAACAACTTTTACCATCGCAATTGAGGCAGCAATGCTAGTTGCTTCAACAAAAATCAAAGTAAAATCAAAGTGATTCGAAATCAGTCTTAAAGTGAACATGTATCCGAAATTTTGAGTGGGAGGTACCGGATGGAGTGGACAAATATAGTCCATATTTGAACCTGATCTATATCTGGTAGATATATTAGGATGTGTAAAGTATGGACCAATTCGGCCACTCTCTTCAAGAGTTATCGTACGCACAATTTTTCCGAACATTTTTGAACTTTTGTGGGGGAGGTACCTGAAGGAGTGGACCGATATGGCTTATCTTCGAACTTAAACTATGTTTGGACAAAATATTACTAAGGCCAAACTTTATACCGAATCGGCAGACCTGTTCGAGAGTTATTTTGCCCTCCAACCTCCTCACACGGTGTCATAGGGGTTTTTTGCAACTTTCAGGCTTTTTTCTCAGGAAGTATGGACTTGCCCCCGATGAAACTTATACCGTCGTATGGAGGGCAGTGAATACAAGTTGCTAAAGCAAAAATCAAAGCGATTCGAGAGATGTTCCTAAACTGAACTTTTCCAAAATTTTGTGTGGGAGGTACCCGACGGAGTGGACCGATTGAGTCCATATTAAAACCTGATCTAAGTCTGGTACACGCTCCACGATGGGCAAAGTATGGACCAAATCGGTTACACCCTTCAAGAGTTATCGTGCGTACAAATTTTCCGAACATTTTCGAACTTTTGTGGGGGAGGTACCGGAAGGAGTGAACCGATATAGCTCATCTTCGAACTTAAACTAAGTTTGGACAAAATATTACGAAAACCAAAATTTGAACCGAATCGGTTCATCCCTTCGAGAGTTATCGTGCGCTCCAGCCAGCCAGACAGACAGACAGACAGACGGACGGACATTGCTCAATCGACTCCAAATTGTCTGAAACACATTTCGTCCAAACATACTTGGGGTCTAAAACCATTATTTCGATGAGGCACATTTTGCCCATATGAAAGTGTATATCACCAATATTTTTGAAAATTTAACATAGCTGAAGCCAAGGTTTGCCCTTTTAGAACACGCGACTTGTGATTGTATATTATACAAATTAAATATTTTTGGATAAAATGAAATGTTTTTGGACGTGGCAAAAAATATTGGCCTTAAAAGATAATTTGCATGGAAGCTGTGGCTATATTTACGTTGAAAAATGGGTAAAAATGAGTTGAAGCCAACATGTCTTTTTTTGTTTTCTCTCGATTTGTGAGTAAACCACACTTCTCTCGATTTTCCTGTCAAAGTAAAAGTAGAAGCAAACTAAATAAGGCTTATCTCACTAACGTATTACTTTTCAAAATTTTAACTGCTTCTACAATTAAATGATGCTGACATTTTGAAGCCAGATTTACAGTGTTTTTTGAAATTGTCTTCTAATTTCATTCCGCAAACAGGTTTTTCAAAAAATCATATATAGGATTGTAGTACTTGCGATTCTGAGTTATTTGATATGCATATTGTGAATGTAGTCTGCACAGCTTCATAGAAATCTGCATCTAAATGCGGAAATTTTGTGTGAACATTTTTCTAAAAATCATATTTTTCGGGTCTAATATTTGCAATTGTCTCTAGAATACCTCGTACTCCATTGCACATTTTAGTTTTTTACGTTCTGGATCCAATAAATCATTCCTCGTGAAAATCCATCTACTATAACGCGAGTTACGAGAAATTCCAAAGTAGAAAAATCACCTAAAACTGTTTTTGAAAATATCGCGTATTTTATCGCGTTTTCGGCGGATCGTTCCCACTGCATTGAAAAAACTAGTGCAGCATCTTCGTTTTAGCTGAAACAGAGATTTGAAAACTTCACTGATAAGGAAGCTACATTTATTTTATCCCAAAAAATAGTGTGTGATGCTACATCCACGGTTCTTTATTGATCGCCTTGAAATGGATATATATCGATGTAGATTTTCATGGTGGACACTGAAATCGGATGCGGACAAAAATGTTATGCACTTTGCGCAAATTAGCGATATTTTATAGGATTTTTAATGCTAAGATGCAGCCGATGCTACATCTTAGCGTCAAAATTATATTTCGAAAAATATATGCAACTTAATAGATATGGTCTTGCTGTACACGAAAATCACATGCGGACAAAATGATTTTGATAATTACGCGATTTACACGTATTTTAAAATGCATATAAATTTAAATGGGTTATTTGACCTCTATTTCCATTTCAGAAGCTTTGAGATATATCCCTATCAACTCAATTATCTTCCCTAATGGGAAAGCTTTAATGTGAATGTCAATAAAGCAAAATCCGTCTATTTTATTGGGAGATTTAAGCAAAATGAAGGAAGTATTCCAATAGATTTTTACAATATTTTTTACTACATAATGCATCTGAAAAAATATTTTTTCAAACAAAAAATTATTTTTTTGACCAAAATATGTGCTTATTTTGGTTGTAACATCGAAACTATAACACCAATCTTTATGATTGTAGTCTCATTTGATTCGACGTGGAGTTTTGATCCACAAAAAATTTTTATGTAATTTTATGACCACTAAATGGACCTTAATTTTGAAAAATAGTTGACTTATATTCAATAATTTGTCAATTTTATGTAAATTCCGCGAATTCTGTGTAACATTTTGCAGTTATTATGCAATCTACTCGCTGAAGTCACTTCGAGAGAACTTTATTGTAACAATTTTGCTCATTAAAATAATTAGCGTTTTTATAATATTTTCTTTCTTAAAAGCGAATTAAAAGCGCCATAACTTTTGTCCGCAACAACCAAAAAGTGGCTCGCGACCAGATTCGTACTGGGAATTTTTTTCTTAACCTACATATCAAAAATCGTTGATGTAGCGCGAAAAAAATTTATCCTTTTTTTCTGAAATGGAATATTAAATATTTGGCAATATTCGTGATATACCCTTCATAGCCTAAAGGCTGAGGGTATAAAAAGTGTAAATTTGTGTAAACAATTAAAAAAGTATCAGTCGACATTGCCGAAAGAAATATACCCTCGGCCTGTGTGGATTGAAATACTTTTTTTCCAAAAAAACTTACGTATTTAGGGGGGGTTTTCAAAACAATATGGATAGGATTAAAGCGCAATAATTTGCGGGAATATCGATAGTGGCTTTTTGCCTTTGGCTTTTTTTAAACGGAGTTTCGACAATATTTAGAGTGCCATTTTAGCGAATATTTTCGAACGTTTGTGGGGAGGTATCGAAAGGTCCACTTTTTCCTCCTTCGAATTTCATCTGATATTCGAAGAAATATTACGATTTCCAAAGTGTGGACGAACACAGTATTCGGTTCGAGCCCTCCACTCACTACATATGGTGCCATAGGGGGTTTTTACAACTTTCGGGCTTTTTTCTCAAGAAGTATGGACTTGCCCTTGAAAAAACTTTTACTGTCGTAATTGATGCAGCGAATGCAAGTTGCTTCAACAAAAATCAAAGTGACCTGAGAGCAGGTCTTAAAGTGTATTTATGTAAAAATGTGTGTGGGAGGTACCCGACGGAGTGGACAAATATAGTCCATATTCGAACCTGACCTATACCTGGTAGATTTATTAGGATGTTTAAAGTATGGACCAAATCTGTCACTCTCATCAAGATTTATCGTACGCCGAACATTTTTGAACTTTTGTGGGGGATGTACCTGAAGGAGTGGACTGATATGGCTTATCTTCGAACGTAAACTAAGTTTGCACAAACATTACGAAGGCCACATTTTGGACCGAAACGGCAGATCCGTTCGAGAGTTATCTTACGCTCCAACCACTACAAACGGTGTCATAGGGGTTTTTTGCACCTTTCAGGATATTTTCTCAGGAAGTATGGACTTTCCCCTGATGAAACTTGTACCGTCGTATGGGGGCAGTGAATATAAGTTGCTACAACAAAAAATCAAAGCGATTCGAGAGCAGGCCCTAAACTGAACTTTTCCGAAATTTTGTGTGGGAGGCACCCGAAGGAGTGGAACGATTGAGTCCATATTGAAACTATATCTAAGTCTGGTACACATTTCACGATTGGCAAAGTATGGACCAACTTGTTTACTCCCTTCAAAAGTTATCATGCGCACAAATTTTCCGAACATTTTCGAACTTTTGTGGGGAGGTACCTGAAGGAGTAGACCGTTATGGCTTATCATCGAAAAAATCGGCTCATCCAAATTTTGGACCAAATCGGCTCATCCGTTTTTTCGTCCAAACATACTTAGACCCCAAGTATTATATTATTTCTATAAGGCACATTTTGCCCGCATGAAAGTGTATATCACCAATATTTTTGAAAATTTAACATAGCTGAAGCCAAGGTTTACCCTTTTAGAACACGTGACTTGTGATTGTATATTATACAAATTAAATATTTTTGGATAAAATGAAATGTTTTTGGATGTGGCAAAAAATATTGGCGTTAAAAGATAATTTGCGTGGAAGCTGTGGCTATATTTATGTTAAACAATGGGTAAAAATGGGTTGAAGCTAACATGTCTTTTTTTGTTTTCTCTCGATTTGTGAGTAAACCACACTTCTCTCGATTTTCCTGTCAAACTAAAAGTAGAAGCAAACTAAATAGGGACCATCTCACTAATGTATTACTTTTCAAAATTTGAACTGCTTCTACCATTAAATGATGCTGACATTTTGAAGCCAGATTTACAGTGTTTTTTGACATTTTCTTCTAATTTCATTCCGCAAACAGGTTTTGCAAAAAATCGTATATAATATTGTAGATCTCGCGATTCTGATTTATTTGATATATGTGTCGTGATTGTAGAATTCACAGCTTCACAGAAATCTGCATCTAAATACGAAAATTTTGTGCGAACATTTTTCTAAAAATCATATTTTTCGGGTCTAATGTTTACAATTGTCATTCGATTTCCTCGTACTCTATTGCACATTTTAGTTTTTTACGTTCCAGATCCAATAAATCATTCCCCGTGAAAATCCATCTACTAAAACGCGAATTACGAGAAATTCCAAAGTAGAAAAATCACCTAAAATTGTTTTTGAAAATATCGCGTATTTTATCGCGTTTTCTGCGGATTGTTTCCATTGCAAAGAAAAAACTAGTGCAGCATCTTCGTTTTAGCGGAAACAGATATCTGAAAACTTCACTGATAAGGAAGCTACATTCATTTTATACCAAAAAATAGTGTGTGATGCTACATCCACGGTTCTTGATTGATCGCCTTCAAATAGATATATATCGATGTAGATTTTCATGGTGGACACTGAAATCGGATGCGGACAAAAATTGTATGCACTTTGTGCAAATTAGCGATATTTTATAGGTTTTTTAGTGCTTAGATGCAGCCGATGCTACATCTTAGAGTCCAAATTATATTTCGAAAAATATATACAACTTAATAGATATGGTCTTGCTGTACATGAAAACCACATGCGGACAAAATGATTTTGATAATTACGCGATTTACACGTATTTTAAAATGCATATAAATTAAAATGGGTTATTTGACCTCGATTTTCATTTCAGAAGCTTTGAGATATATCCTCATAATCCCAATTACCTTCCCTAATGGGAAAGCTTTAATATGAATGTCAACAAAGCTAAATCCGTCTATTTTATTGGGAGATTTAAGCAAAATGAAGGAAGTATTCCTATAGATTTTTCCAATATTTTCTACTACATAATGTATGTGAAAAAATATTTTTTTTAAACAAAAAATTATTTTTCTGGCCAAAATATGTTCTTATTTTGGCTGTAACATCGAAACTATAACACCAATCTCTATGATTGTAGTCTCATTTAATTCGCCGTGAAGTTTTGATCCACAACAAATTTTTATGTAATTTTATGACCACTAAATGGGCCTTAATTTTGAAAAAATTTACTTATATTCAATAATTTATTAATTTTATGTACATTCCGCGAATTCTGTATAACATTGTGCAGGTATTATGCAATCTACTCGCTTAAGTCACTTCGAGAGAACTTTTTTGTAACAATTGTGCTCATTAAAATAATTAGCGTATTTATAATATTTTCTTAAAAAGCGAAATAAAAGCGCTATAACTTTTGTCCGCAACAACCAAAAATTGGCTCGCGACCAGATTCGTACTGGGAATTTTTTTCTTAACCTACATATCAAAAATCGTTGATGTAGCGCGAAAAAAATGTATCCTTTTTTTCTGAAATGGAATATGAAATAATTGACAATATTCGTGATATACCCTTTCTAGCCTAAAGGCTGAGGGTATAAAAACTATAATTTATGTGAGAAGCGGTATGGAAAAAAACTCAAATTTTGTACCCAGCTTATTTAGAAAATTTAAAAAAGTATTAAAGGGACGGAACTGGACAGTTACAATAGTATATATGGGCTGAAAGAGGACACTCTTAGGCGTCATTCTGTGAAAAATGGAACTTTGTTCCATGCTGTTCCCTAAAAGTTCTAGTCCACTAAAATTGGAATTTTACTAAAATTTAGTACCTGAGGAAAAATAAAATTGTTCAATTCGTGTAAACGCTACGGTAATTTATTGAAACGGTTCTTAAAGATAACAATCCTACTTACTTAACAAAAACAGTAAACACAATATCTGTTATAGTTTCTGAGAAATAGCAATTACTTCCTCCGAAAAGTTGCAAAAATGACGTAGTTTCCAAAATTGCGAAAAAACTGTCGTCTTTAGGAGCACACCACACCCACACCTTCCATTATTTTGACCAAAGTTTTTGATTTCCATAGTTTCAATTGGTTTAATTTTGAATCCCATATGGAATTTGACAAGAAAATCGATTGCTGAACCACCGTGCGACGTCAGTGTAGTTAATCGCATCGAAATTCAACGATTGCGTTGGTTAGGTCATGCCATTCTTATGGCCGCTGATGAACCCGCAAAAACGGCCAATAAATATGGGCCGCATGGCGGTACACGCAGAAGGCCAAGACTACTATGGAGTAAACACTTGGAAGACGATATCGAAAAACACGATATTCTAAATTGGAAAGGTAAAGCGACAAACAGGGAAGAATGAAAATTGTTTCTTAGTTCGACTTATAGGACAAATGTTCTATGTAAGGCCAACTGAGTAAGTAAAAAGATCAGTAAAGGGTACAAGATACCAATTGCAAAAGTACATAGTTTATATGGAAGAGATATGATCGCTCTATCTCCATTCCGTTGACAATTATAATTTTTGGTCTTTAAAATGAGATTTTTCCAACGTTCGAACATAGCCCGAAAACATTTTAACATGGTTGAGTGACTCAAGAAATGCAAGATCGATATGAGAGCTTTGAACACAGGTGAAAAATGTATGTTATCTTGACTGCGTTTCGAACTCATGTAATCACTGGTCAAGGTGGGCATATTAACTATTGCACCACGGTGGTACCCAAGGCGGGACCCATAACTGACTTACTGTGTATTTGAGACAAGTGGTGACATTATTTCAAACAAATCGTCAACACGAGACATGGTTCACATGGATTAGTTGCGGGCGGAGGGTAGGGAATACTATAGTTTCAGTTGTCACCAAACAACTTCATCAGTTCCCTTTTCCGCCGACTCTGTATCGATAAACAGGTCAATAAGCCCATCCAGCAAATTAAACAAAATGAGAAATAAGAAAAGGGAACTGATGAAGTTGTTTGGTGACAACTGGAACTATAATATTCACTACCCTCCGCCCGCAACTAATCAATTTCATATCCACTGTAAAACATTTTGTTGTTAGTCAAATACTTGAATACAACAAAATATGGACTAAAGCTGAAATAAACACAAGGATGTAAAATTCTGCAGTCCAACAATAAAAAACGCCAACAACTAAAAACTTTTTCTCTAAATACTTCCGAATACCAAACGATATGCAAACTATCTCCGGCATACTCGTTTATGTTATATTATAAATGAAACTTTTTTTATTTGAAAACAATTAGTGTGGTCTTTTAGGTCTATCGAGATTTGTTTCTTTGATTGTATTGTGGGGGCCATATGGAAAATTTCACATAACACTTTGCCACAAATTGAAAGCGAAAACTAGCAACAACAACAACAAATACACATACCCTACATATAAAACAAATAAAAAGCCGACAGATAGGCTAGTTGTGGCGGCACAGTGTAATGATATGGTTAATATTATACAATATAAAATCGATTAACTTACAATATGTTCCAATTAAAAATAGAAGAGACTACATTGTTTGTCGTTTCGGTAAAAAATACATTTCGGAAGGACAGATATGTCACTACTGAGTACTGTAGTGAATGACAAAAAAATTATGTAAATAAATTTTATCAATCCATAACTCGGAAGTGTTATAACGAGTGGTTTTATCTAGGGCTGAAGTAGGCTTTGTCGCTGCCACGGTCGGCATAAGGACCCACAAACCTTAAGTAAAACACGAGTGGTTACAAGTTTAATCATTACTGTGTGTGTGTTTGTTGAAGGAATAATATATATGTGTGTGGAAAGTGGATGCAATATTAGTTATTAGCTAAGTTCGTTTCTGTGTTATTCGGCGACTGTCGGATCGGCGGTGGCTCTGTAATCGTCTGGTGTGGCTCGGCTCCACTCTAATCGGTTTGCTGTCGGCTCGGAGCAGTCGGGTGGCTTTCGGCTCGGTACTACAAGACTCGGGTTGCTGTCGGCTCGGGGCAATCGGTAGCTTTCGGCTCGGCAGTTGTCGGGTGAACTCGGCTCTACACGACTCGGCTCTGGGCAATCGGGCTGCTGTCAGCTCGGCAGTTGTCGAATGCGGTTCGGTAATGCTTTCGGGTGGCTGTCGGCTCGGGTGTATGACTCGACGCGATGGCATTCGGGTTGCTGTGGGGGAAATAGGTCGGTCAATATTTAGGAGCTGGCTATGAGCGTTGAGCTTGCTAGGAGCTTGCTAAGAGCTTGGAGCTTGCTAAGACACTGGAGCTTGCTAAGAGACTTAGAGCTTACTAGGAGCATGTTCGAATCGTAGCTAACGAGTAACGGGACTGCGGACGATCCACACGTCTTTTCGTACTTTGTCGGCAGGTGATGGACGTCTTCGTCTTTGTCGGAAGGTTCTTCCCTATTTTAACCAGAGTTCGAAAATAAACAGTACACTAACATAGTGTACCGCTCCGAGAACAGTATCACTAAAATATTTTTAGCGTTAGTGTTCCGGAACACAAACACTAAAAAATATTTTAGCGATACTGTTCCGGAGCACAACGATAAACGTAGTGTACCACATTTTGGTACACTAAAAACGTTGGGTACCGCAGTCGGAACGCTAAAAATCGTAATGCTCCGCAGTCGGAGCACTAAAAATCGTAGTGCTCCGCAGTCGGAACACTAAAAATGGTAGTGCTCCGCAGTCGGAACACTAAAAATCGTAGTGTTCCGCAGTCGGAGCACTAAAAAATCGTTGTGTACCACATGTCGGAACACTAAAATATAACGTAATGATAATGTACCACACACGAGTTTATTATGATTTGCGAGGAAAATTAAATATTTATAATTTTTGAGATAAGCACAAATTAGGACATAAAAACTCAGATACACCTCTTAAATCCATGTGTGTATACATATTAATGAATAACGTTGGGAACTTAAGTAGAAAATATGAAAAACCTTGATTCGGTTGTTGTACAATGGCGCACTACAAATTGTAGTGTTCTGACTGTGGATACATGAGTTTATTATGATTTGTGATTAATGTTAAATATTTTATAATTTTTTAAATATATAAAAATTAAAAAATGAAATTTAATAGAACACGTGAAAACGCCTGATTTGATTTTTGGACAATGGATCAATAAAAATCGTACTGTTCGGCTGCGTAGCACTAAAAATCGTAGTGTTCAGACTGCCGGATCACTAAAAATCGTAGTGTTCCGACTGCCGGATCACTAAAAATTTTAGTGTTCCGACTGCCGGATCTCTAAAAATCGAAACAATGGAACAATAAAAATCGTAGTGTTCGGCTGCGGAGTACTAAAAATCGTAGTGTTCCGACTGCCGGATCACTAAAAATCGTAGTGTTCCGACGGCCGGATCACTAAAAATTGTAGTGTTCCGACTGCCGGATTTCTAAGAATCGAAACAATGGAACAATAAAAATCGTAGTGTTCGGCTGCGGAACACTAAAAATCGTAGTGTTCCGACTGCCGGAGCACTAAAACTCGTAGTGTTCCAACTGCCGGATCACTAAAAATTGGAGTGTTCCGACTGCCGGGTCTCTAAAAATCGAAACGCTGTTAATTATAATTTCTGAGGAAAATTAAATATTTTATGGGTTGTGGGACGAGTAAAAATTAAAAATAAAAATTAATAAATGAAATGCACGTGTTTTAAATTAGTTACAAACGTTGAGAGCTTTAGTAGAAAATTAGAAAAAAAAATCATCATCATTAATTGATGAATATTGTTTCTTGTATAAATGGCAACAGGTACAATTTATCCCGAAATCATAATGTTGACTTTAAATGTACAATCCTACTTGCGGAAAATCAGCACATTCTCATTGAGTGATATTGTTTGTTGTACAAATATCAACAGGTACAATTTCCCCAAAACAATAAGTGTCTTCAAACGTACAAGTCTACTTGGGAAAATCCACATACTTTCTTCAACTGCATTCACTGAGGAATTTTGTTTTTGATACAAAAAGTTACAGGTACAATTTCCGCAAACATTGTGTTGTTATCAATATTTTCCGTTCCTTATTTCTTTTGTTCACATTAAAAAATTAAGTAATTCATGAAGATCAAGAAGACAAATTTTATACGAATATGTACATCTTTATGACACTAAGTATTGTTATTCTGATACGTATATACTGAGCGTCTAAATGTGCAACCACAGTAACGTGTAATATTTTAGATTATATGTAACAAAAAATTTAATAAATGGTATTTTATAAAAATTTGTACCGCATATATCTTGTCATATTTTCTACTAACGTTCTCAAATTTTGTAACTAATTTTAAGTACATGGATATAACATGCTCATCTTAATTTGTATTTATTAATTTTTACTTGACCCAAAAGCCATCAAATATTTAATTTTCCTCATAAATCATAATAAACAGATGATTACCTAAACGTCGAACAGTAAAATTGTTACTGCTCCATTGTCCAAAAACCAGTCAGATGTTTTTCACATTTCCTACTAATTTTTATATCTTAATTTGAACACTACAATTTTTAGTGATCCAGCAGTCGGAACACTACGATTTTTAGTGATCCACAGTCGAATACTACGATTTAGTGCTCCATTGTCCAAAAATCATATCAGATATTTTACACATTTACTTCTAATTTTTATTTATTAATATGTATTTATTTATCCTAAAAACATAAAATATTTAATTTCCCTCATAAATCATAATAAACAGACGATTACCATAAAGTTGCTTCTTAGCGTTTCGGCTCGTGGTACGCTACGATTTTTATGTTCCGACAGTCGGAACACTACGATGTTTAATGTTCTGCAGTCGAACACTACGATTTTTAGTGATCCATTGTCCAAAAACCAAATCAAACATACATGGATGCTCCAACACGTGGTGCTCTACGATTTTTAGTGTTCCGACAGTCGGAACACTACGATTTTTAGTGCTCTATTGTCCAAACCCCAAATCAGATGTTTTTCAAATTTTCTTTTAATTTTTATTTATTAAAAATATATATATATAATATTTAATTTCCTCAGAAATCATAATTATAGTTTCAAAACGTGGTACAAAACGACTTTTAGTGCTCCGGCCCGACGATCTTTGTGCTTCATTCCCCAAAAACTAAATATTGTTTTTTTATAATTTTGACGAAATTTCGCAATGTGTTTAATTAATTTAATCATATATGGATGTAACAGTTTATCTTAATTTTTATTTGATCAAATTTAACCAAATATTTAATTTTCCTAAGAAAACATTTATTTTTTAGTGTTCCAACACGTGGTGCACTATGATTTTTAGTGATCCGGCAGTCGGAACACTAAAATTTTTAGTCCTCCGCAGTCGGAACACTAAAATTTTTAGTCCTCCGCAGTCGGAGCACTACGATTTTTAGTGCTCCGGCAGTCGGAACACTAAAATTTTTAGTGCTCCGCAGTCGGAACACTACGATTTTTAGTCCTCCGCAGTCGGAGCACTACGATTTTTAGTGCTCCGGCATGCGGTACACTACGATTATCGTTGTGTTCCGGTACAGTATCACTAAAATATTTTTTAGTGTTTGTGTTCCGGAGCGGTACACTATCGTAGTGTACCTATCCACCTTGGTACGGTACAGAACGGTACGGTACGATACCATAGTGTTTATTTTCGAACACTGATTTTAACTAAGGATCACCTGCCAGTTTATGCCATCATACAAAGCCTATAACGAGCTTTGCGGGGCTACTTAGTTTAGACATGGCCAAGAATAGCTTTGAACGTAGAAACCTCAAAACATTCTTAAACGACAAAACTGTGGTATGTGTCAATCTGCATTTCATGTGTACCATCCAGAATTTGAGGTAATGTGAAGATCTGGTAGATGGTGAATTTGCCAGTTCTAGAACCGCATTTGTAATTGTCTATTATCTTATTGAGACTTTAGTCGTTCATACAATACGCTAGATAGTATTTGTAAGCGATGGCAATAAAGAGAATATTTACGGTCCGAACACACTGTGCAACAATTTTCGTGACATGGTCTGCGGGGATGGGGTATTCCAAGTGGAGCTGATATTATTCGGTTAGTAGATCAAAACCCTAAAATTATTTTGGGTTTTCAGGCCAAACTTTTTTAGAGTCCCTTATATAACCTTAATCAAGACCCTTGAAATAGGTGAAATCACGAGGTACCTTAATAATGGCGCTACACCGAAGCATGGACATATGTATATTGCAAATTATCTGCAAAATGGTGCTCTACCCCCTGGGAAACGATGATGCCAAATTGGAATATGTGGCCAATACCATCAAAACAGCACAACAAAAGGGGTATCTATATAAGAAAGATATACAACGTTGACCTTTCTATAGAGGCTGGATTTTCTAAACAAATTTCTAGAGACCTCTTAAGGTCACAAGGCGTGGATTTTCTAAAGAAACATTTCTAGAGACCTCAAAAGGCTACATAGCGTGAATTTTCTAAAGAAATTTCTAGAGACCTCGAAAGGCTACATAGCGTGGATTTTCTAAAGAAATTTCTAGAGACCTCAAAAGGCTACATAGCGTGGATTTTCTAAAGAAATTTCTAGAGACCTCAAAAGGCTACATAGCGTGGATTTTCTAAAGAAATTTCTAGAGACCTCAAAAGGCTACGTAGCGTGGATTTTCTAAAGAAATTTCTAGAGACCTCAAAAGGCTACATAGCGTGGATTTTCTAAAGAAATTTCTAGAGACCTCAAAAGGCTACATAGCGTGGATTTTCTAAAGAAATTTTTAGAGACCTCAAAAGGCTACATAGCGTGAATTTTCTAAAGAAATTTCTAGAGACCTCAAAAAGCTACATAGCGTGAATTTTCTAAAGAAATTTCTAGAGACTTCAAAAAGCTACATAGCGTGGATTTTCTAAAGAAATTTCTAGAGACCTCAAAAGGCTACATAGCGTGGATTTTCTAAAGAAATTTCTAGAGACCTCAAAAGGCTACATAGCGTGAATTTTCTAAAGAAATTTCTAGAGACCTCAAAAGGCTACATAGCGTGAATTTTCTAAAGAAATTTCTATAGACCTCAAAAGGCTACATAGCGTGGATTTTCTAAAGAAATTTCTAGAGACCTCAAAAGGCTACATAGCGTGGATTTTCTAAAGAAATTTCTAGAGACCTCAAAAGGCTGCATAGCGTGGATTTTCTAAAGAAATTTCTAGAGACCTCAAAAAGCTACATAGCGTGAATTTTCTAAAGAAATTTCTAGAGACTTCAAAAAGCTACATAGCGTGGATTTTCTAAAGAAATTTCTAGAGACCTCAAAAGGCTACATAGCGTGGATTTTCTAAAGAAATTTCTAGAGACCTCAAAAGGCTACATAGCGTGAATTTTCTAAAGAAATTTCTAGAGACCTCAAAAGGCTACATAGCGTGAATTTTCTAAAGAAATTTCTATAGACCTCAAAAGGCTACATAGCGTGGATTTTCTAAAGAAATTTCTAGAGACCTCAAAAGGCTACATAGCGTGGATTTTCTAAAGAAATTTCTAGAGACCTCAAAAGGCTGCATAGCGTGGATTTTCTAAAGAAATTTCTAGAGACCTCAAAAGGCTACATAGCGTGAATTTTCTAAAGAAATTTCTAGAGACCTCGAAAGGCTACATAGCGTGGATTTTCTAAAGAAATTTCTAGAGACCTCAAAAGGCTACATAGCGTGGATTTTCTAAAGAAATTTCTAGAGACCTCAAAAGGCTACATAACGTGGATTTTCTAAAGAAATTTCTAGAGACCTCAAAAGGCTACATAGCGTGGATTTTCTAAAGAAATTTCTAGAGACCTCAAAAGGCTACATAGCGTGGATTTTCTAAAGAAATTTCTAGAGACCTCAAAAGGCTACATAGCGTGGATGTTCTAAAGAAATTTCTAGAGACCTCAAAAGGCTACATAGCGTGGATTTTCTAAATAAATTTCTAGAGACCTCAAAAGGCTACATAGCGTGGATTTTCTAAATAAATTTCTAGAGACCTCAAAAGGCTACATAGCGTGGATTTTCTAAAGAAATTTCTAGAGACCTCAAAAAGCTACATAGCGTGGATTTTCTAAAGAAATTTCTAGAGACCTCAAAAAGCTACATAGCGTGGATTTTCTAAAGAAATTTCTAAAGACCTCAAAAGGCTACATAGCGTGGATTTTCTAAAGAAATTTCTAAAGACCTCAAAAGGCTACATAGCGTGGATTTTCTAAAGAAATTTCTAAAGACCTCAAAAGGCTACATAGCGTGGATTTTCTAAAGAAATTTCTAGAGACCTCAAAAGGCTACATAGCGTGGATTTTCTAAAGAAATTTCTAGAGACCTCAAAAGGCCACAAGGCGGGTTATTCCTTTATATGGGGCTGTACCAAAACAAGTAGACAGACATGACCCATTTTTTGTACCAATAACTATATATGTTATCCAAAGGTTTCTATCAAATATCAAAGCTTTTTCTTTAATCTTGTGAAAAATAGCGCTAAATTTTGGAGCGCATTTTCTCTGGTTAAGGTGAAATATAAGGGGATAAAAATAAAAAGTTTGGCCTGGGATTAAATTTATAAAGTATTAATAAATTTGTTTTTATAGATTGTTTCAGGATTATTATTTATACTATAATTACCACCCTAATATAATGTGAAGTGTTATTGTGAATAATTTCCCAAAAGCATAATCACATATGATCTGAGGTAATAAGTTCAAATAATAAATTTTCTTGGCATAGACGTACATACACCTACATCCATACATAGGCCTATGAAAATACCTGGAAATACATATTTTACCGGATTGGAAAATTTTGTTGAATGATGTAGAAAGGTAATGTAAACATTATTGCTAAATCACCAGTGAATGACCGCTCACAAATCAATGAGTCACTCATATTTAAAAACAAACAAACAAAATTCAATAAAATATAAAAGAAAGAACAATAAATATCGCTTAGCCGGTTGATTTATATTTAACCCTTAAACGTGCACAAATACTGAAGAGTGAAGTAAAACGCATAGACGTAGAAAATAATCTTAAAATACATATGTACCAGGAACTAACACAGAAATTCATTTCCGGGGAGCCACTAGAACAGATTTGACATTTTTTTAAGAAAAATGTAAAAAAATCATTTCGTAGCTACAATCCGTTTTAGATGTACCAAGAAGACTGAACGGAGACAATGATTCTCTGGAAACACTTGGAAACATTTAAAGAAACAAGCCCTAGGAGTTGTATCATACAGAGGACGAAATGACAAAACGAACTCAATATCGGCGGCCGGTTGTTCGATTGCCGATTGGCCCGCATCCAAACAACACACGTGTTTCGGCGAGTTGATGCAACCAACGTTTTTTCTGTTTTTTGGGGGCAGCATATCCCGTAATGCTCCCTCCGAATTCTTATGGTCCGTGCCGAAACGTAGGCGAACCCAGGACCTCGGTTTTGTCGTCGGTTTCTCAAACTTCGGTAAGATGAAATATATTCCGGGGGTTGCTCTGGACTCGTACAAATACTATGATTGTTGCATGCAACGTGAACTCAGACCTAGTGAGTCGTAGAGATTCCCGAGCAGTACCCCCAATAGTAGTAGTACACGCAGCACTTAACACCTGCCGCTGCAGTCCCAATCCCTGAAAATTCATCCTTTTTGCAATTTAAATTTAGCTTACAGCGTTGTGATGGTTACAACGTACTGAGGAAGGATCGCACCAGAAGTGGAGGTGGGGGACAAGCTTTCCTACTGCACCAGCCTGTTCAATATATACCTGTCTCTCTTGAACCTGGCCAACATTAGCCCAATTTTGGAAGGCCATAATCGAGTGGTCGTGGGGGACTTTAATATTCAACAGGAGTTGTGGTATAGTGCTGGCTGAGCAAATTGATAGCTGTAAGTTTTGCACGGTAAATGAGGACGACCCTACCAACATTAGAGGAGAGTGACACAGCTCACCAGATATAAACATCGTGTCGTCAGGTCTGGCAAATGACATTTTTTCGTTTCTCTTGGGTCGGACTGCGGAAAGCACTAATATTTATTAAAAACGCGTCTGTTTTTAAAAAAGAATTTTAATGAATATTTATTGATGAAACAAAATTACGAGTGAAAGTTCTGATGAGACTGAAAAAAATATTTTTTAAAAACAAAAAGTGTGTATACTATTTTCAACAAATGAAAACTAAAAATTCAATGGTTGCTTCGCCACATTACCCCCCTTCCAGTGCGAAACGCACCTTGAGCTTTCGTCTTGAGGGCGTTTCGGACGATGTGGTTGCGTCCGCTGCTATATAGGCAGGTTTGAGTCGATCAATGCTCACAGTATCTTCTCTTAACCCAATGCGAATCTTGAAATATTTAGCCTTTCGATCAATAACTGCATATGGTCCTGAGTATTTCGGTTGTAAAGGTTTCTGCACTTTATCACATCTTATCCATACATGAGAACAGTTTTGCAATTCCTTTTGTACAAACGGTTTATGCTTCGAGTGATTTGAAGCCTTAACAGGCCGTAACTTAGATAAATTATTTCTTAAGTTATTGAGCGTTTCCAAATGGTCGATCGGCGTAGAAATTGTTGGTTGAAAAAATTCGCCTGGAAGATGTATTGCTTCACCATAAACCATTTCGGCACTAGACGCGCCAATATCTTCTTTAAGTGTTGCCCTTAATCCCAGCATAACAGATGGCAGAGCTTTTGTCCATTGGACGTTTTGGTGGCAAACTAAGGCGACTTTCAAAGTACGATGAAAACGTTCGACCATACCATTAGATTGCGGGTGATATGAAGTAGTGTGATGAACTTTTGACCCAAGAAATTTGGTCATACCGTCGAAATTAGCGGACGTAAATTGAGCTCCTCTATCTGTATAAATATTGTCGGGACAACCAAACCTTGAAACCCATGCAGAGAAAAAATTTTCACAAATTGTAGCCGATGTAATATCTTTAATTGGAACCGCTTCCGGCCATCGAGTATAACGATCAACAATCGTGAGAATATAACGAAACCCTTCAGACTGAGGTAATGGACCCACAATGTCAAGATGAATATCCGCAAATCTTCTGGTCGATATTTCAAAACGCGACAATTGAGATTTTGTATGACGAGTAACTTTGCTTGATTGGCAGGCTTGACAGGCTTTGGTCCATCTGCCAACGTCTTGATTCATTGAGGGCCACACAAATCGTTGAGACAGCAATTTTCGAGTAGACCGAGTTCCCGGATGTGAAAGACCATGAATTGAATCGAATATTGATTTACGCAGTTCTTTAGGTATGTAAGGTCGAATTTTACCTGTTGAGGTGTCACAATATATTTCAGTTTTGCTTCCTGGAATTTGAAAAGTTTTAATTTCAAGACTTGATTTTGATGATAACAGTTGACGTAGTTCCTCATCATTTTCTTGTGCCAAATGTAGACTTGTATAGTCAATTGTGGATATATCCGCAATTCTGGACAATGTATCAGCAACGATATTGTCTCGACCAGAAATGTGACGAATGTCTGTAGTGAATTGGCCAATCAAATCCAGATGTCGCCATTGTCTTGGACTCGATTTATCAGGATTTTTATGGAATGCAAAACACAACGGCTTGTGATCGGTGAACAATGTAAATTTGCGTCCTTCTAACATGTACCGAAAATGGCGTATTGCTTCATAAGCGGCAAGCAATTCCCGATCATAAGCGCTGTATTTAGTTTGAGATGGGCTTAACTTCTTAGAGAAAAACGCTAATGGCTGCCAGTTGTTGTCTACCAATTGCTCGACCACCGCGCCAATGCCAAAATTTGAAGCATCTACCTTAAGAGCTAGTGTGGCATTAGGATTGGGATGTGAAAGTAATGCAGCATTAGCAAGTAATGATTTGCAACGATCGAAAGCTTCTTCTGATTCCTTTGTCCAAACAACTGGTCGCTTATCCTTTTTTCGAGCACCTTGAAGATAAGCATTGAGTGGTATTTGAATTTCAGCAGCATTCGGTAAAAATCGGCGATAAAAATTTGCCATGGCTAAAAACTGTCGAAGATCCTGAATAGTCTTTGGTTTTGGAAATTGCTGAATTTTTTGAACTTTACATTCCATTGGCATAATACCTTGGGAATTTAATTTTAATCCGAGAAAATTTACCTCAGATTGTCCGAACTTGCATTTTGCTTGGTTTAAAACGATGCCGTAATCTTTAAACCGTTGGAAAACAATTCTTAGGTGTAGTCGGCCGAATAATTAGAACACGTCTGTTCTCTTTCACAAATATTTCAAACTGAATCTTTATTTGTTTTCTATTGACATATTTTAGAATGTATACATTGAAATAAATTATAGTAGGCTAACTCACATACAATAATATTCAAAGTAGTATATATAAGACTAGGTAACAAACAAATATAAATAGCAACTTCAAATAAGGAATAATAATAACAATAAATACGAATAACATGTAAAATATACATACATCCTTGTAAAGACTACTACAATTCGGCCATTCTGACCGAGAGAGCTCCTGATCTCTCATTGGCTATCATCTCATAATGACTATTAAACCAATGACACACATTTGATGCAGCTCCGATTTTGTGAGCTCTTGTCCTTTTCTTTTTTTGTTAAAGTTACTTTCATGATAGCATTGAAGTTATTCTTGTTTTTCCTTTGGTTTTTTTCTTTCTAAATACGTGGTGTACACTTAAATCCACATTAGAAATTTCACCATTAAATTCGCATCCATCATCATTTGGTTGTTTCTTAATTGTTCGATTTTCAACATTATCCCAATATGTTCCATTCTGAGGATCTACTAACTTCGCTAAAATTGGACATATTGCTTTATTTAGTGTATCTACTTTGCCATTAGCTTGTGTGGAACCTGCTGTTTTTACTTCATGAGAAACTTCATTACTATTTACCACTCTAATCTTCTCTACCACTCCATTCCTTATTTCATCTTTTAGCATCCTACCTCTATTCTGGCAATTTTTTACGTGTTTTTCATACGTGTTCGAACATAACACCATTATATTATTACTTCTACTTAGTGAATCTACATGTTGCATTCTTTTCTCAGAGCTATGCACTATAAACTTGTTCCTGTCACTAATATCTACACATTTACTAATCTTAGGTTCACATACGCCAATTTCTTCGACATCAATAGCCATAAGCGATTGTGCAAGCACTTTTCCCTCTGCATCATTTATTCTATATTCTTCTAGTTGAACTTCCTTCTTCATATTGGGACAGGTTGCCACCCAATGATCCATACTTCCACATCCATAACATGCTCCAAAAGCATTCTTCGGCTTTTCACAATCTGTTGCCATATGACCCAGTGTATTACAATTGAAACATTTAATATTACAGTCTTGATTTCTTCGGAATACTCCTCTCGTATAGATCGATTCCGTTTTCTCCAAATTTATTCTTGAAAAAGCTTGCAAAAGTTGGGATTTGTCCTTATAACATTGTAGGCCTGCCTGTATTTTGAGCTGCTTGTCGGGAATACCGTCTATGATACAATCAATCAATTCATCATCTGCGATGTCAACGTTGTTAGCCAGTAATATTTTGTCATCATAATAATCTATAAATGATTCTTCATATTGCCATGTTCTCGCTTCAAACTTACGACGCAACGAAAGTTTATTTACCCTCACGGAGAAAACATCTTTAATTTCATTCAACAAAACATCGACTTCTTGGGTAACAAAATTCCGTTTGTTGTGTAACCACTTCAGGACCTTTCCTTTTAGTTTGCTTAACAATAGAGCCTTTGCGGTGATGTCATTTACGTGATAAACTTCCATAATTCCTCGGAATTGGTTTATCCAAAAGTCAGGTTGTACACCGCCATCATAATCAGGGACAATCTCCTTAATGATTGCAATCATCGGATCTATTTTCTCACCATCTCTATTTCCACTTCCAAACTGCTTCACACAAAACTCTTTTTGTCCAGCATATTCAAAACCAGCACTCCTCCTTTCATATTCCATCACTCTTTTCAAAAATTTATTCTCACGCAACAACAGTTCTTGCTCTTGCCTCAAAAGTTGCAGTTCCTTCTCCAACATTTTAAATTCTACAGCCTTATTTCTCTGTTCTGCTATTGCACCATTCTGATGTACTTCATGAATTTTTCCAAACTTCTTTGACGTTTCAATAGATTCCTTCTGGCCTTTTCTAAAATCCTTTGCAACTTCATAACGTTCTTCCTCACAAACATTTTCCGCTTTGTCCGCCACAGGATTTGCAATAATATTCTCCATTGCAAACGAACACAAAAATTTTTGAGAGAAAAAAAAAAATCGTTCCCACTTCTGAAAATTGTAGTCGGCCGAATAATTAGAACACGTCTGTTCTCTTTCACAAATATTTCAAACTGAATCTTTATTTGTTTTCTATTGACATATTTTAGAATGTATACATTGAAATAAATTATAGTAGGC
Organism: Musca autumnalis; assembly: GCF_047663935.1. Lineage (NCBI taxonomy): Eukaryota > Metazoa > Arthropoda > Insecta > Diptera > Muscidae > Musca > Musca autumnalis. The sequence continues at coordinate 191,427,966 of NW_027411866.1, read as the reverse complement.
TAACTCACATACAATAATATTCAAAGTAGTATATATAAGACTAGGTAACAAACAAATATAAATAGCAACTTCAAATAAGGAATAATAATAACAATAAATACGAATAACATGTAAAATATACATACATCCTTGTAAAGACTACTACATAGGTGTTCTAAATGCTCCTCCTGGTTTTTAGAAGCTATCAGTACGTCATCCAAATAGCAGAACACAAAATCTCCATTAGGCGTTGAAAACTTTGAGCGGCATTTCTTAATCCAAAAGGCATTTTCAAATATTCATACAAACCGAATGGTGTTACAACAGCTGTCTTTTTAATGTCATCAGGGTGAATGTCAATTTGATGATAGGCGCGGACTAAATCCAATGTTGAGAAAACAGTACATCCGTTAAGTTTTTGGTTGCAGTCTGTCAAAAAAGGAATGTTGTATCGATCTGGAATAGTTTTTTTGTTAAGACCTCTATAGTCTCCACAGCATCTCCAAGTTCCATCCTTTTTGGGTACCATATGTAATGAACTGGACCACTCAGAATTAGAAGGACGAATTATTCCATGTTCTAGCATGTACTCAAATTCTTTCTTCGCAGCTGCTAACTTCTCTGAATCTAGACGACGAGCTTTTGCATGACATGGAGGGCCATTGGTTTCTATATGATGATACACAGTATGCTGAGGAAGTCTTTGCAAAACATTAGCCATCTTATAAATGTCAGGGAATTCAGAGAGTAATGCTGAGTATGGAGAGTTATCGGTACGTATTGCAGTAATGCTACTCCATGATATATTTGCAAGCTCTGCTTGAGACTTCATTAATGTTTTGCCGTCAACTAGTTGTTTATTTTTCAAATCTGGAAGTATATGGAAATGTGTTAGGAAGTCTGAACCGATTATTGGTTTGGTTACATCCGCTATAACAAATCTCCATTTGAAACTGCGCCGGAGACCTAAGTCCAATGGGACAATACTGGTTCCGAATGTTTTAATTGGTGTTCCATTCGCAGCAAAAAGATTAATGACACTACTATTATTGTTTATGATAAGTGTTGACTTCTTGAGAAAGGATTTTGGTACAACAGAAACGTCAGCTCCAGTGTCTACCAAAAAATCATATTTGGAACATTGATCTCTAATAAACAGGCGGCATGACGTATTGATCATAAATTCGGATGCCGCGACGTCCGAATTCGAAATTAGTTTTTTTGAAACGAACATGGGGAAACACATTTTAAGGCTTTGTCTTTAAAAATGTTATGATACCAACAATATTTCTTTCTACTGTTGCGGCTTCTTGATCTGCTTCTTGTGCTTCGATTAAATCTTGTAACATCGGGTGAATGAGATCGCGTGTCCACAAAGCGTTTCTCAAGTGCATCTATTTTGTCCAGTATTGCATTAAGGGAAATTGGGCTATTTGAAACCGTCGAAATAGAAGGAGATAACTGCTCCATGATATTGTCTGCCTGTGCCGCTATTTCATCCAATGTACCTTTGTTACCAACAAGGATAATACGCACATTTTCGGGCATCTGCTCCAAAAACAATGACTTTAAAACAGAATCACTTACTTGACCCAGTCCTGTATTGCGCATAAATTGTAAGTAATGGCTTGGTTTCTGATCACCAATTGCATGACCTACCAAGAGCCTGCGGAGCTTTTTCTCGTCTGATTCCGTAAACGCAGCAATTAACTTATTTTTCAATGCTTCGTATTTGCATCCATGAAAATCAGTGGCCAAGATTATATCTGATACAAACTCTAGTGTTTCAGGGTCCAGGTTGCATAATATATGATCGAATTTTGTTTCACCCCGAGTAATTCTGTTGACTTTAAAAACTGCCTCCACTTGAATGAACCACAATTTAGGATTGTGTTTCCAAAACGGGGGAATTTTGACGGCAGCTGTTGCTGAAATTTGTTGAGGCAAAATTTGAGCTGATTGAAGAATTGGTTCGTTGTTATTGACTCCATCACCAACGCTAAGGTTTGCGTTTGCACAATTTTCTTCGCGAGACATCGTATTCAATGTACGGGGTCACCAATGTGGAAAGCACTAATATTTATTAAAAACGCGTCTGTTTTTAAAAAAGAATTTTAATGAATATTTATTGATGAAACAAAATTACGAGTGAAAGTTCTGATGAGACTGAAAAAAATATTTTTTAAAAACAAAAAGTGTGTATACTATTTTCAACAAATGAAAACTAAAAATTCAATGGTTGCTTCGCCACAGGACCATCTCCCCATAATTGTCTCCATTAGTAGACCGCCCGATTTCATCACCTCGGAATGCCGCACTTTCATCAATCATGTGAAAGCTACTTGGCCTAGTTTCAGAGAGTTCATTTATTCAGAGATCTGCCCAGCTCTTCTGATGTTCGTGTATACCCTGCTGATCCTATACCCGATCTGAAGCCAAACTTTCTGGCAGAGGCGACGTGATTAGCAAGTGAGCGAGATGAGCTTCGCCGTACCAGCCCCAGTATCTTGAGACACTGGAAGCTGACACAGAACAAACAGATTGGTCGTTGAGCATAAGAGAAATAAGTGGTTAAATCATCTGAAGAGTTACAATATTGGAGACGAAATAAGTGAATTCTGCGTAACGTATAAGTCCCTCTCGAACCCAAGAAAGAGCGAAGATAGGACCTCAGTTACTTTTGGCGTTACGACGTTACGCTGACAGATCCGAAGTTATTTTAATAGACAGTTTGTCGAGCAGTCCGGATCATCTCCCCATAATTGTCTCCATTATCAGACCGCCCGATTTCATCACCTCGGAATGCCGCACTTTCATCAATCAAGTGAAAGCTACTTGGCCTAGTTTCAGAGACTTCACTGATTCAGGGATCTGCCCAGCTCTTCTCGCCGTACCTGTTACCTGCTGATCGTACACCGGAAGTGAAACTAAATTTTCTAGCAGAGGCGACATGATTAGCAAATGATCGTGTTGAGCTTCGCCGTACCAGCCCCAGTATCTGGAGTCACTGGGAGCTGACACAGAACATATTGGTCGTTGAGTATAAGAGAAACCAGTGGTTAAATCGTCGGAAGAGTTACAATATTGGAGCCGAAACGGATAAGTCCCTCTCGAATCCAGGAGGAAGGGAAGATAGCACCTCAGTTACTTTTGGCGTTACGACGTTACGCTGACAGATCCGAAGAGGTGTCCAAGTTATTTTAATTAAGAGTTTGTCGAGCAGCCTGGGAGTAATAGGGTGAAGAGAAGAATACTACGTCACATTAGATCTCTTCCTATCGAGGTGGAACCATCACAACGCTAAATTATTCAAAGCATTGGACCCTGATGGCATGTACATGGTAATGCTGAAACAGCTGAATGAGACGGGAATCGCCTATCCCACCGAAGTTCTCAATCCACCCATGTGGGTGGCTACACATGGTTTCCGAAGTCTGGAAAATGGGCACTGAAACAAGGCAAGGATGCCAGCATCGTACAGACCTATATTGCTTTTGTCGCCCGTAGCAAGGACCCTTCAGGCTTTAGTACTTCCCAGCCTCAGAAATATCTATCCAGTTGACGATCATCAACACAGGACGACAACAGCGCTGCACGCCATCTCCACGCATATTAGTAGAGGACTCAACCAGTGCAAGCCGTGTGATAGAACAGTGATGGAGGTGCTTGATTTATCAAAAGCCTTCGATACTGTCAAGTACTCCACGCTGTTTGAGGACATCGAACAGACAACCCTCCGGCCAAGTTTGAAACGTATGATAATCAATTACATTTGTGGACGCCAGTCGTACCTGGAATTAAAAAAAAAAAACAAGTAAAAAGTATCAGTCGGCTTTGCCGAAAGACATATACTGCCGGCCTATGTGAATTGAAACAATTATCTACGGATAGATCGAATGTATTTAGGGTCTTTTAAGAACTTTGAGGCCCTTTTAAAACATTTGAACTGACAGACAAAAAAGTGGATTAGAATTAAAGTTGAAAAGTGTTGCGGGGGTGGTACTTGTAGGAATGGACCGACATAGTTCATTATGAAAGTGGATCTTATTTTGGGAGTCATATCTTTTTGATAGATATCACACCCACTAGTCATTTCAGTGGGTCATCGTATAACATTTGGACCATAATGCCAGGAAGCATGAACTTGTCCACGGAAAACATAATATCGCTGTAAACAGGACCACAACGAATAGCATCGGCTAACAATTCCAAAGGATCTTCGACCCTAAACTGCACTTAAACAAAAATGTTGAACTTTTGCAGGGAAGGTCCCTTAAGGAGAGGACCAATATGGGCCATCTTTGGAAGTTAAACTAAATTTGGACAAAATATTAGGAGATCGAAAGTTTGCACCAAATTGGTTACCCTGTTCAAGAAAGTGTATCGTGCATACCATTATAGTGACATTTTTTAAATACTGGGGGGAAGTACTGGAACTTGTGGACCGCTATTGCCCATATTCGAACTGAAAGTAAGTTTGGATAAAATATGTGGAAGGCCAAATTTCCGGCCAAATCGGTTGACCAGTTCGAGTGGTATAGTGCGCTCCAGCCACTACACATGGTTCCATAGGGATTTTTACAACTTTCAGGCTACTTTCTCAGGAAGTATGGACTTGCCCCTGATAAAACTTGTAGCGTCGTGTGGGGGGCAGTGAACGGAAGTTGTTACAGCAAAAACCAAAACGATTCGAGAGCAGGTCCTATACTGAACTTTTCCGAAATTTTGTTTGGGTGGTACCCGAAGGAGTGGACCGATTGAGTAGAAATTTCAGGATGAGCAAAGCATGGACTAAAATCGGTTACTACCTTCAAGAGTTATGGTGCGCTCAATTTTTCCCAACATTTTCGAACTTTTGTGGGGGAGGTACCCGAAGGAGTGAACCGATATGGCACATCTTCGAACTTAAACTAGGTTTAGGAAAAATATTACGATACCCAAAATTTGGTGCGCACCAGCCAGACAGACAGACGGGGGGACATGGCTAAATCAACTCCAAATTGTCAGAATTGGATTTGGTCCAAACATACTTGGGGTCTAAAACCATTATTTCGATGAGGCACATTTTGCCCGTATGGAAGTTTATATACCCTTGTTAGCATAAATGCTGAGGGTATAAAAACAGGAAGTTCCCCCAAAGGTGGCGTGATATCTATTGGGTTGTTTAACCTCTACCTCTACTTATTCCGCCCCTTCCAGAAGGTATTGAGTTTGTAACGTATACGGATGATTGTGCGATCTTCGCTGATGTCATTTGTGAATGGCTGAACTCCTATTTGATCAATCTTACCACAAGTTTTCATTAGAGGAATATGCAAATATCTGCCACTAAATCTACGGCCACTCTGTTCACCACATGGAGGGCAGATGTAAGAACAGAGTTGAATGTCATGGTCAATAGTAGCAGAATTCCGACCACAAACTAGCCCAACATTTTAGGAACATTCTAGCATTTTCATGTCGTCCGCTCATACCACGGCTATATGCGACAGTTTGAGATGTAGGAACAGTGTCGTTAAGTCCCTGCAGTACTTGGGGTGCAGATAAAGAAACCTTGTTGACCACATATAACGCGATATGTCTGTGATAAGCTATGCAGTGGTTCAGAAATCGATTTTCCTACCAAAACCCCATCTGTTGTTGTCACCTATTGTTAATTTCTGTATAAGATTAGATAGCAAACATAGTGAAACTAAGGAAAGCAAAAAATTGGATCAACATATTGGAAGTAGTGGGCGTGGCGTGCCTCTTAAGACGAAAAATGTTTCCCAATTTTTGAAAATATGTAATTTTTGCTTATTTCTGGAGAAAGAAGCAACTATTTCTCAGAAACTATAAAATATATTGTGTTCATTATTTTTTTTTTATGTGGGTAGGATTGATGCCTTTAAGAGTCGTTTTAATAAATTACCGTAACGCTACACGAAGTAATCTATTTTATTTTTCCTCAGGGTTTGAATGTCATTCACAGCGATGCAGTCGCAGATGCCATAAACAACTATTGTGTGAATGCGGTCTTCGGGAAAAATCCATCATTTATCGCAGGTGAGAAGCGTCTTATGCCACGACAAACCAGAGTAGATTTGGCTCGAGATGATATATACGCAAAAGTCACCACCTAACTTTGGAGTCATTTTGACAATTATCTGACCAAATACATTGTGAAGTGTATTTTGTTTTCCACTCATAATTACTACAGATCATTCATTCAGCAGTCCTTTTTGTATTGTTTACATAATTCTATTTGAGAAGTAATTCATTGTTAAAAAAACCTCATTAAAATCTCTTAGTTTTTTTCATTAATACCAAAAAATATTTTCTTTTTTTGTTTACATTAAAAGGGTTAAATGATTACCATAGATACAAATTCATTGAATTTAATTATAAATTCACCGACACATCAACGCAATTGTACCTAAATATTCCTCGAACATATTCTCCAAAATAAATTATAGCAACAAAAAGTAAAAAATTTTCAAAATTCAAAATTTACGAATGATATTTATTCACACACAAACATATATTTCAACAACCTTTAGATTATACATTGCTGCATGAGAATCCACCGAGCGAGCTTCCACAGCTTCCAAATTCAAATCTACACACAATTCACACAAATGTTTATTAAAGAAGAAAAACGAAAAAAAAACTACAATTACTTTTTTCTATCTATCTACCGGTCGGTTTATGCATGCGTTTGTCTATTTGTCTGTAGGTCTGGTTGCTATTTGTTTGGATTTATTTGTGGTGCTGGTGTGAAAACTCACAAATCGGCAAAAATGTAAGATCATTGGGGGTGAATTTGACTAAAAACGGATATTGAGATTTTAGTGTTAAACTAAACGTCAGCAAAGTTAGAACTTTGTGTTTTTTATAATTTTTGGAAAACGATTTTCTTCAACTCGAACGAAATTTACCGTGTGAGACATTTGATTGTTTTTGCTAATAAAATAGGTGAATAATAAATAATTTTTTTTTTGGCGAAAAATAAAATACAAAAATACAAATACAAAGAAAGTGTAAACATTGCAAACGCCACAGGAAGACTAAAAGAAATTGCAAGTGAAAACAAAGAAAATACAGTGGAACGGTCAACATGAATTGCAATTAACCTCTACCGAAGAAGAAATAATAGAATTGAAATTTGTGTGAAAGTCTTATTAAATGTAAATAGTCTTATTCAATATTTTAACAAAGAAATTGAAAGATTTAATGGAATTAAATTAATAATATTAAATTAAAATAATGTGTTAGATTTATACTTTTTTAAGTTGGATGCTATTTGAGGAACTTTGCCCACACGCCTTACTCTTGGGTGACTTCGCAAATTGTCTTCAAGGAGAGCCTACAAAATTTGGCAGTTGTAATCACAATTATTATCTGCTATCCAAATTTCAACACGACCTTCTTGGAATTTGGTGTCCGCTCGGAAAAAATATTAATCAGCATGTGCAAATTTTCGGACAAATCGGATACACAATTCATAAGTTTTCGTGCTTATCAGTAATTATATTTGGTTCCGACATGTATTTTTTGCCGTCTTAAAAAAGGCCGAGGGGAAATCCTGCTGCAAAAAAGTTCAAAGCGATCCAAGATATATCCTTAAACTTAAACTAAATTTTGTGTGGGAGGTACTTAAGTAGTTGATAAATACACTTCATATTCAAAGCCAATCTATGTCTGGAATTAATATTACGATATGCATAGTTTAGATCAAATCGGTTACTCTCTTAGAGAGTTATCGTGCACAATATTTTATCGAAAACACTTCAAATTTTGTGGGGGTGGTGTCTTCACGAAGGATTAGACCGATAGAGAACTTGACGTAAGTTTGGACAAATATTAAAAGGTGCCAAATCGGTTTCTTTGATGTTGTCTAGTATGGAAATCGTATCCAGGCATTCAGCGTACAAGGCTGGCATGGTAACCATTGCACTAGACTGGTTTTAAATCAAAGGGAAACAAGTAAAAAAGTATCAGTCGGCTTTGACGACAGAGATAAGTATACCCTCTGCATATGTGAATTGAAACTTTCATCTACGGACATATCGAATGTATTTAGTGTCTATTCAGAATTTTGTAGCACTTTTTGGACATTTGAACTTGCCGACAAAGATGTGGATTAGGATTAAACTTCAAAAGTGTTGCGGTACTTAAAGGAATGAACCGAAATGGATCTTATTTTGGGAGTCATATTTTTTCGATAGATATCACATCCACTACTAGTTTCAATGAGTCATCGTATAACTTTTGGATCAGAATGCCAGGAAGCATGGACTTGTCCACGGAAAACATAATATCGCTGTAAACAGGACCACAACGAACATCATCGGTATATATTTCCAAAGGATCTTCGAGCAGACCCTAAACTTCACTTAGACACAAATTTTGAACTTTTGTGGAGGAGGTACCCTAAGGAGAGGACCGATATGGGCCATTTTAGAAGTTAAACTAAATTTGGACAAAATATTAGAAGATCCAAAGTTAGGACCAAATTGGTTGCCCCGCTCAAGAGATATCGTGCATAGAATTTTAGTGTCATTTTTTAATATTGGAAGAAGTACCAGAACCTGTGGATCGTATTGCCCATCTTCAAACTGAAACTAAGTTTGGACAAAAAATATGACGAAGGCCACATTTTGGACCCAATCAGTTGATCAGTTTGAGAGTTATCGTGCTCTCCAGCTACTACATATGGTGACAAAGAGGTTTTTTTTACACCTTACGGGCTGTTTTCTCAGGAAGTATGGACTTACACCTGAAAAAAACTTTTACCGTCGTTATTGAGGCAGCGAACGCAAGTTGCTTCAACAAAAATCAAAGTGATTCGAGAGCTGGTCTTAAAGTGAAGTTATCCGAAATTTTGTGTGGGTAGTACCCGAAGGAGTGTACAAATATAGTAAAATTTTTCCGAACATTTTTGAACTTTTGTGGAATGTGGAGAGGTACCTGAAGGAGTGGCTTATCTTTGAACTTAAACTAAGCTTAGACAAAATATTAAGAAGGCCATATTTTTGACTAACCGAGTCGGCATATCCGTTCGAGAGTTATCTTGCGCTCCAACCACTACACACGGTATCATAGGGTTGTTTTGCACCTTTCAGGCTAATTTCTCAGGGGGTATGGACTTTCCCCATTTGAAACTTGTATCGGTTTAAAAATTTACGGATTAATCTACAATGTAGTACTTCTTTGGGGCCTAAAGACCCGACCAAGCCTGCTTTTCTAAATGTTATATCTCCAATACTGCGAAACCGATTTCCATCAAATTTGCAGCAAAAGCTCAATGTTTGCCGTTGTTATGTATATCTTATGAATTTCGGAGGAGGTGGGGTACCTTTCCCACGCTTTTCTTTTATGTATAAGCCAAACTTATGATTATATCGGTTTCAGCATAAATTTGGGCGGCAATGGTGTTGTGTATACCCTAGGTACATATTGGAAGCCAATATACCGGACCACGCCCACTTTTTTAAATATGTTATATCTTGAAAACAGATGACAACGCCCACTCTTTTCAATACATTATTTTTCCAAAACTACTGAACATTTAATTTCATGCAATTTTCAGAAAATATTCAGGAATATTATATATTTGTAGACGAATTTCGGAAGCCTATTGTTTTATAATCGCTATATTTGCTAATCTTATGACTGCATCGGCTTGCAGATTAATTTTCGAGACAACGGTGGTAGCGCTCCCGATCAAGAAAAACGATATATTTACAAATGGTGAGGTTCAACGGCCATGAAAAACTAAAACACATAAGTCTCACTAAGCGGGATAATTCTTACATGGACGATAATAAACCACAATCAGCATCAATGGGCGAAAAAAATCCGACAGTCCGTAAGTGAAAAGAAAGGTTACAGACAAAATCTGAAGGAGCGGACCGATATAACCCATCAGTTCAAAGATGGGTTATATCGGTCCGCTTTGGACAAAATATTACGAAAGCCAAATTTTGGACCGAATCGGTTGATCCGTTCGAGAGTTACCGTGCGCTCCATCCAACCAGACAGGCAGGCAGACCGACGGACATGGCTAAATCAATTCCAAATTCTCTGAAACTTTTTGACGAGGCCCATTTTTCCCGTATGAAAGTGTATATGCCCGCGTTAGCATAGATGCTGAGGGTATAAAAATCGATGTCAGATTTTTTTTAGGTGGCAGGTTTGTTAGATTTTAAGATTGCTAAAGTTTGTTAACACATGCCACTGGAGCCTTAAAGTTTCTATAGTTATTTGTATGAGGCCAAGGGTTAATTTTCACGAAATTACTCTAAAAGCCACATTTATTGTCCAATCGATGAGAAAATTTTACCCGTTCATTTCTGTGGCTAAAAAAGTAATCCTACAAATCGGCCAAATGTGCATATTGAAGCTATATCAAAATTCGATCTGATTTCACAAATTTTTATAGGATTTGTTTTTTAGCCACTACAATAAACTGGTAAACTTTTTGCATCGATTGGACCATAATAGTGGCCTTTAGAGAATTTTCGTGAAAATGGAGCAAATTATTATGGAAACAGAAAAGGTCGCGTGGCATGGGTTAACGTTAACCGATCACCATAAAAGTTCATATATAAGGTTTTTTGGATCAAATGGAAAAAGAAAAGCAATTGTTTTTTTGGGTCGCCCTAATGTACAGGCGAACTGACCAAATAACCGTGCTAATGGGGCCTGTCCCCTAAAAAATTTGTGTTCCCAAACGCAATTATATCGATATTTTCAAAAAATCCAACAAAATCCGAAAACGTTTAGTGGAGTTATTCCATGTCATTTTATACCAGTTTATTCCATTTAAGCCACGTGTGTAAAACGTTAGCCCAACTGGAATGATTTCAAAACCCTCCCAATTGTTTTTTTTTTAATTTTTGTGTAGATTTTATTACTTTGATTAGAGCTTGGTAACTAGTATATATATATATATATATAAAATTCTTCGAGTCTGCCATGATGTTCGAAATTAAACTCCTCCGAAACGGCTGGACCGAATTCCACGAAATTTTGTATATGGAGTTTTTAGGTCTGAGAATAGGTTTTTACCTACTTTTTATGCTGGTTAGTTCAGTAACCAGGGTACCTTCCCCACAATTTTTTTATGAAAACGTGAAATCAGAGATATTTATGAACGTATTATTTAAAAATTGCTTGCAATACCATGGTAATAATTGTCTTGATCCTGAATGGCCATCTTGGAAGTGGAAAATAGTGGTCAGCCCAATTTTTCAAACATGTACAATTATAGATAATATACTTAATTTTAGTAAGCGTGACTACAAACACGCTATAAACACTGGCTTCAATAAGTGCGCCATTAACCCCGATAATGTTAAATGTCACTTGACCGAAACTTAATTCTAAATTCTAATTCTAAAGATGGTTAAATAACTAGAACGTCTAAAAATTAGCATTGGTCACTAAAACGAAGGGCCAACAATGCGGTGTATCTATAATCTATCTAAATGTATGTCAAGTTCTTTAAGACTGACATGATGTTCTAAATTAAACTTCCGAATCGGCTGGACCGAATTTGATAAAATTTTGTGTGTAGGTTCATAAGGTGGAAGAATACCGTGGGTGGGGGGGCTCCCCCACATCGCGTTTTAACAAATCGCGAAATCTCAGAGATTATTAGACATATTAGTATTCAATACATCAGCAATGGTGGCCTCTGCCATTAATGGGTGTTTTGGAAGCAGAATGCCGCGATTACGTCCAATTTTTGAAAACTTTATTCTTACTGCAAACCTGCCATGAACGTTGACTTCAGTGCATGGAATGTTTTCATGTTTAGGAGCTTAAAATAATAACGTATTCAGTGAATCAGCACTTTCTTAACAAGAAGTTAAAACGGCGTTAAGTTCGACCACGCCGAAGTTTTTTACCTATCACCACAATTTATATTGAAACCAGATTTTAGCCATTTCGGTTGGATAATGTGGCTTAAACTCTAAGGGCGACTAAATACCAAATATAGCCATATCGGTTGAATAATGCGGCTAAAATCTTGCTTATACTGAAAATCGGGAGGTACCGTTCTATGTAGTCTATATAAAAACCTAAACATGTACCGAATAGTCTATGTGGGAATGTCTTCTACCTACAACGAAGGCTAAATAGCAAATTGTGGGAAACCTCCAAACTGTTCTATGGTAGCTATATCAGAACGAGGTCTTACACCGACAAGTCTCTGCAGGTATGTTTACGATCCCCGACAGAGACCAACAACAACCATTTCGGTGGGAAAATTAGACAAAACCTCTTTACTATAGAAAATCATGAGGTACCGTTCTATGGAAGCTTTATCAAAAAGTAGACCTGTAGCGACAATTCTCTGCAGGAGTATTTACGACCCCCAACGGACACCAACAAACCAAATTATAGCCATTTCAGTTTAATAATTTGGCTAAAAAATACCCAACATCGGGTGCTTTATCAAAAAACTGGACACAGAATGGGAATGGTTATACCCCAAGGAAGACTAAGTCCCATTTAATGGCGAATACCGAAAATCGGGTGGTACAGTGCCATGGGAATTATATCAAAACGTGGATCAGTATAACCCATTTCTAATACCAAACATCCTAGGAGAAATTCATTACAATGTTCAATGTTAAATATTGCGGGCTGTATCTTGATTTCAGCTGAAGAACATCGCTACATTAACTCATTTTGATTATGATAAAAAAAATTGAAGTTTTACAAACGGAAACAAAAGTTAGTTATCCCCTTCATCTTATGGTGGAGAGTATAATTAAAAGAATTTTCTATTTTAATCTGGAGATTAGGGTGGGGCGATTTGTGTGGAAGGAAAAAACCTTAAGGAGCCCTTCGCGTTTCTGATTCCTGGGATTGAACTGAGCAAAAAAGTCCACTGGAACACATATCTACCGTGAAAATCGAGCCTTCCGATTTTGACTTTAAGTTTTTTATTGACGTTTTTTAGATATTTTGGCATATAACAGCCAAACCATTGAGATTTTCGATTCAACACAAAGACAAAAATTGTAGCCAAGACAGTAATTAAAACTCTCTAATACATCGCAAAAGCATTGGAATGCTTTTTCAGGCAGTTTTTGCGTTAAAAATGTGCAAACTTTTCGGAAAATGTCGATAAATGACATTGTGCTACAAAATTTGACCAGAAAATTATTCAAGCGTTCTGATGCAAAATTCTATCGTGTTGGGATCCATGGACAACGAAAATGCCTTTATTTCGATTGGGTAACACCGTTTTATTTTTTTATAACACTAAAAGTAGTGAAAATCTGGGTTTCTTACATTTTCAAATTTAAACGGACATATCTTCTTTTTTTCACAACGAATTTCTAGTGATACTTCTTCCTTTTAAAGGGGTGAATAATATCTTTAGAACAAGTTATTATTTGTTTAAATCGGTTAACAAATGGCTAAGTTATAGTGGTTTAAGTCTGAAAACCCCCTCAAAAAAACTATAACTGAATTTCTCATAATTTTGAAAATAATTATTGAACAAAACAAGAAAACATTATACTTTTGAAAATTATGAGAAATTCAGTTATACTTTTTTGAAGAGGGTTTTCAGACTTAAACCACTATAACTTAGCCATTTGTTAACCGATTTAAACAAATAACAACTTGTTCTAAAGATATTATTCACCCCTTTAAAAGGAAGAAGGATCACTAGAAATCCGTTGTGAAAAAAAGAAGATATGTCCGTTTAAATTTGAAAATGTAAGAAACCCAGATTTTCACTACTTTTACCGTTATAAAAAAAATAAAACGAAGGGACCCCAACGAACTAAAGGCATTGTCGTTGTCCATGGATCCCAACACGATATAATTTTGCATCAGAACACTTGAATATTTTTCTGGTCAACTTTTGTAGCACAGTGTCATTTATCGACATTTTTCGAAAAGTTTACACCTTCTCAAGGCCAAAACTGACTGAAGGAGCGTTCCAATGCTTTCGCGATGTATTAGAGAGTTCTTAATTACTGTCTTGGCTACAATTTTTGTATTTGTGCTGGATCGAAAATCTCAATGGTTTGGCTGTTATATGCCAAAATATCCAAAAAACGTCAATAAAAAACTTAAAGTCAAAATCGGGAGGCTCGATTTTCACGGTAGATATATGGTCCAGTGGACTTTTTTGCTCAGTTCAATCCCACGAATCAGAAACGCGAAGGGCTCATTAAGGTTTTCAAATCGCCCCGGCCTACTGGAGATACAATTACATGAGAGTTTTGCTAAAAATTTTATTTTATGAAGTTTCAAGAAAAATGCATAGTTACGTCATTCGTAATTAGATTATTCTATTTGTAATTCAAATTGTTCCATTTGTAAGTCGACTATTCTATTTGTAATTCAAATTATTCCATTTGTAATTTGAATTATTCCATTTATAAAAAGGAAAGGAAGAAACGGGAACAAATGGAATAATTCGGATTACAAAAAAAAAGTTCGAATTACAAGTAAAATAAGTCGAATTACATTTTGTTTTTCAAAATAGTCAGGCTTAATCCCATAGTCGTTGTTTTAATATTTTATTAAAACAACTTTAATTTATTAGTGGGAAAAAATGGTAAACATCGCCAATTTTTTCCCACTAATAAATTAAAGTTGTTTTAATAAAATATTAAAACAACGACTATGGGATTAAGCCTGACTATTTTGAAAAACAAAATAGAAGTCGTCATCCCAAACAAAAAACGCCAACCCTCCTAATTGTGAGACCGGGCACCGTCAAAATGTTGTTTATTGCTGTAGTATGCAATGCCAACAAATTAGTTATGTGCTTTTTCGTCGAGAATCGACGAACGCATAGCAGTGGGAAAAATTTGGATTTGTTTGCAAGTGAAGTTGCTAGAGTTTAGGTAGTGCCAAAGAAATTCTCGATCAGAGTGTTTCTTTGCGCACGTATCTATTTGAGCTAGCAATTGACACTTGGGTATAAAAAGTTTCTTGTTGAAAAACAAGAAATAAGGGAACTGATGAAGATCTGTGGCGAGATCTGAAACTATAGTATTCCCTGCCTTACCCCTTGGTAAACATCGCCAATTTTTTTCCCACTAATAAATTAGAGTTGTTTTAATAAAATATTAAAACAACGACTATGGGATTAAGCCTGACTATTTTGGAAAACAAAATAGAAGTCGTCATCCCAAACAAAAAACGCCAACCCTCCTAAGTCGAATTACAAAAGGAATAATTCGAATTACAAATATAATAATTCATATTACAAACAGATAAATTCGAATTACAAATGGAATAATTCGAATAATAATTGAAATGTTTCGAATTACAGAAGCAATTCCCGAATTACAAATAAAATGTTACGAATTAAAAATGAAATTCTCGAATTACAACTAAAATTATTCGAATTGAATCTGAAAAGGTGTAGATATATAAATATGTAGATGGGTCATAAATGTTTACACGGAAAACTGACAACGGGCCAGCAACGCGGACCGGGTCAGCTAGTATATATATATATATATGCAATTCATTTGTAGTCTAACTTGGTAATCCAATTTTTCAATGTTCACAAATACTATGGTAATTTTTATTCCTACGTCATTTGTGTTTGCTCTTTTATATCAAAAGATTTTTTGATCATCAATTATTGTCTACCAAAGTTTTGACAAATTGATGGTGGCTCGCAACGGTGAAACTCCAGCAACCTTGATACTCGGTTGTCGGCGACCAAGATTCGAATCCCAGCCCGGCTCTTGCTGCAGTTATTTTATTTGTGCCATATTAAAGCGAAGGTCATTTCTAGTGATTTTATTTAATTACTTCTCTTTTATTTCATCTTTATTTCCGTCAGGTTTTGGTCGCATAGTTGTAATCCATTCATAAAAGATAAAACAACTTGACAAAATGCACAAGGACATGGTTCTTCGGTGGAGGTTACATACAATTGCATTGCAATTCGGTGCCAAAAGTGTCGCGTGCGTTTTTATTGCAATATTAAAAAATAAAAAACATCTGAGTGTACTAAGTGGTCATTTCTCATATTTGTTGTTATTGTTACAGCGTCTTCGAAACAAACAAAAAATATATTTAAAAAATCCATATGGTACGTGCCAATTATAGAAATATGTGTATTTTACATTTTATCGCCTAATATCCGTGTGATTACTATGCGTCCATGTAAACAAAATTATTAATCGGATTTGAAAGTGACGGTTGTGCTACGGCGACGCATTATTTGGCATTGGCATAAAGAAGGAGGACGCATGAATTCATAATTTGTACATTTTATTTTGACGCACAATAAAAACAAAACAAAAAATCTCTTTGTGCATAAAATAAGCAACAATTTTGTTGTCTATGATTTGCTGTAAAGTTCTGTGCTGACGTCGATAACAGAAAAAACGAAGATTTCAAGAAGATGCATTCCACCACATGTGGTATTGGTGCCAGCAGCAGTAGCAGTTCACCTCCAACACCTTCAGTGCAAACGTAAGTATGAGGCTTTATGAGTTTTGTGTTGGTTTGGTAAAATAAAAAATAAAAAATTTTTTAAATTGTTTTTATAATTTTTAAAATGATAGGATGTTAATTGTTGCTTTACACAACATTGACTTGATTCGTTATTATATTAGATATAGATCACAGATTTTTTGAAAGCGTTGTCAGAGTCTGGAGTATAACAACCTCATCTCTATGTGGGATATCAAATTCGTAAAGTCCAAAAAATTATCACAGATTTCATTACGCACATACATACATCACTATGTAAATCGATCACTTAAAAAAATTTGACACATAATCTTAAAACATAGCTAATTTCCATTCAACACTCAACTGAAAAAAAACTATACTCCAGACTTAAAACAATCAAAAATCTTCCCACAAAACAATGAATCAAATTGAATTGAACTATTCTGTTTCTGTTCTGTATTTTTTCTTTGTTGTACCCGCCTGTCTAAGTACGTACTTTGACCACTTCACATCTTACCAAGTAGCCGAATAAGTACTCACCAGAAGAAGCACTTATTAGAAATTCTTAAGAATTGTGGACCAATTAAATTGACAGACACCGCAAGTTGTTTGTTTTGCTTTTATCTATCAATTTGATTGAATTGTTTAAATCCAAACCGAAACGAAATGAAATAGAGGCTGAAACACTACACGAAACCCCAAAGACCACAAAAAACAATTATCTTAAAAAAATTTCCAGAATTCAAATGAGATCAAATGCATAAATCCATTATTTGGAAATTGAGATATAACAGGCAAACTAAACCACCAACCATACGGCAGTACTATCTGTTCTCTAGTTAAAAACAGACACAGAAATATAATACACTGGATTAGAATGAACTGAAATTGAGTCTGTAACTTTAGATGAATTGAGCGAATTGTAGACGAGTGAGTGCCATAAATTAAGATGTGCCAAAATTATCCAACATACGTCAGCCTGTACGCTGTTTAGCTGCTCCTCAAAGCAAACAAACAACAGACAATGAATGATGTGTGAAAAGATTTAAATGCTGCTATAGTCTGAATATTGTATAGTTCTTTGTTGGCGGCATTGTTGCTGTTGTTCTTGTTAATGCACACTTGTTTGCCCACCCCGTTATTGTTTTGACTGGAAGAGAGCATTACTATGCCACCACAGCAACAGATTGTTGTGTGTTTTGTCTCGATGTATACGCTTCAATGCGCCTACATACTCTGTTGGATGGCGTCGGAACGAAAGATTAAACAAATGTTGACTTAACGTTTCAATTGTTGGAAACGTACAACATACATACATCCATTCATAGTGTCATCCATCTAGTCCATTATCGTGTCTCCATGACGCTTAGGCTGGACACACGCAACGTGTTTACCTATTAGTTTTGTTGCGGATGTCCAATAAAAAAAGTAATGTTTTTTATTACACTACTAAACTGCATTAGAATTTTAATTATTCACTTGAGACTCAAAGGTTTTTAAAGCTGAAATATGTATGTTGTAAATTTTTAAAGTCTGTTTAGATTTGTAGTAGGTTAAAGGGAAAACAGTAGTCTTAGTAATTCATATTCCCAGTCAGAACCACATAACCGTACTAGTCCGTACATTTAATCGTAGCAAATTTTTGGCAATTTCATATGCTGGTTTATATTGGTCATAATTTAAGTAAAAAAGTATCAGTCGACTTTGCCGACAGAGATATACCCTCAGCCTGCGAGGATTCGTCTATGAAATACATATAGATATTTTAGCGAATATTTTCGAACTTTTGTGGTGGAGGTACCGGAAGGAGTGGACCTATAAGCACCACCTTTGAATTTCATATAATATTCGAAGAAATATTACGATGTCCAAAGTGTGGACGAACGCAGTACTCGGTTCGAGCTCTCTAGCCGCTACATGTGGTGCCATAGGGGATTTTTTTTTACAACTTTCGGATTGTTTTCTCAAGAAGTATGGACTTGCCCCTGAAAAAACTTTTACTGTCGTAATTGAGGAAGCGAATGCAAGTTGCTTCAACAAAAATCAAAATGATTCGAGAGCAGGTATTAAAGTGAATTTATACAAAATTTTGTGTGGGAGGTACCCGAAGGAATGGACAAATATAGTCCATATTCGAACTTGATCTATATCTGGAAGATACATTAGGATGTGTAAAGTATGGGCCAAATTGGTCACTCCCATAAAGAGTTATCGTGCGCACAATTTTCCCGAACATTTGTGAACTTTTGTGGGGGAGATACCTGAAGGAATGGACCGATATGGCTTATCTTCGAACTTAAACTAAGTTGGCAGAAAATATTATGAAGGCCACATTTTGGACCGAATCGGCAGATCCGTTCAAGAGTTATCTTGCGCTCCAACCACTACACACGGGGTCATAGGCATTTTTTACAACTTTCAGGCTTTTTTCCCAAGAAGTATGGACTTGCCCCTGATGAAACTTGTACCGTCTGATGGGAGGCAGTGAATACAAGTTGGCGCACCAAAAATCAAAGCAATTCGAGAGCAGTCCCTAAACTGAACTTTTCCGAAATTTTGTGTGGGCGGTACCCGAAGGAGTGGACCGATTGAGTCCCTATTGGAACCTCATCTAAGTCTGGTAGGAATTTCACGATGTGTAAAATATGGTCCAAATCGGTTACTCCCATCAAGAGTTATCGTGCACGCAAACCGGAAGGAGTGGACCGATATAAACCACCTTCGAACTTAAATTAGGTTTGGACAAAATATTACGAAAGCCAACTTTTGAACCGAATCGGTTTATCCTTTCGAGGGTTATCGTGCGCTGCAGTCAGCCAGACAGACAGACGGACGGACATGGCTAAATCAACTACAAATTATCTGAAACGGATTTCGTCCAAACATACTTGGGGTCTAAAACCATTATTTCGATGAGGCACATTTTGCCCGTATGAAAGTGTATATGGTAATATTCAAAAATGTTTTACAATCGTTGAAGTTGAGGTTCACCATTTAATAAGTCGCGAACTGTCAATATATTTTATACAATATGAATATATTTATATTAATTGAGGTGTTTTAGCCGGGGTCGCATAAAATGAACCATAACAAATAATTTATGTGGAAGCTGTGTTGGTGGTAATATTAAAAAATGGGTAAAAATGTGTTGAAGTTTACAAGTTTTTTTGTGTTCTTTCTTGATTTCTAATCAAACCACGGAAAATTCAGACCTGAGCTCAAAGAAAGAATTAAAGAATACCCCTTGGGCAACATCGTTCTAATGTATGACTTTTCGATATATACCCGACATCCCCCTAAAATCGATGCTGACATTTTGAAGTTTTGAAATCTGGGTTTTTTGAATTTTTCTTATAATTGGAGGGCGCAACCAGATAATTACCCAAACTATTTATTGGATTGTAGAACTCGTTATTCCACGTCGTTTGATGCACATCTCATGAGTGTGCTTCATACAGCCCCCTAGTAATAGGAGTCCAAAGTCGAAATTTTGGTGCGTAAATTTTCTTAAAAAACCTATTTTTTGGCTTAAAAATTTACAACTGTGACTCAGGTACCCTTGAACCCCGCGTGATTTTAGTTTTTTTACGCGCCGGATCTAATGAACCCTTCCGCTTTCAAATCCATCTACTAAAACGGCGGATATAGATACCTTGAAAGTAGGAAATTCTGCAAAATTATAGTTTGATGATTCCGCGCATTGAACCGCGGTTTTCTTTGGTTATTTTTACATAAATGGAATCCTTTATACGCGATTATATTATTTTCCAAAACCGTGTGGCATAAATTACCGAGTTTCTGGAGTAATATTCGTATTTCTTATAAAATAGAATTTGGTAGCACATCCGCGGTTCTTGACGAATTTGTTTAAAATTTGTTATAATGACGTATTTTTTATAGGCGGTCACTGAAATCGGATGCGCCTTATAATCTTATGTACATCGCGCAATTTTTACCCACATAAAGGTTTTTTGAACAGTAAGATGCAGCTGAAGGCACACTTTGGCCGCTGGATGAAAAGTGGAAAAATTGTTACATATTGATAGAGATGCACTCGCTGTATCTGAAAAGCGCATGCGCCTTAACTGATTTTAACGAATTCGCGAATTATACGTTTTTTTAATTTTTATGTTTTTTCTTTGGTTGTAACTTCAATATTACTTTCTATTTCATAATCCTATTGTTTATCAAAGTAACCAAATACACTTTCGTGTTTGTCATCGCATTTTTCCTGAAGAAGTTTCAGCGAAGTCCGTCAGTCCTTGCACCGAAATTTAGCGAAATAGTAGAATAACTCCCAAAAATGTTTTTTCTATTTTTCGTATTAAACAAAAAAATATATTTTTAAAATAATATTCCAACAATAAGTTTCCGTCTTTTGTTGTTGCTGTAATATGGCAGTTCTAAATCCTATCGTTAAAATTTTGGTCTAATATTTTTCTACGCGTTGTCTAGAATCTGTACGTATTTTTAATTTATTTTTTTCGAGTTATATTTGGACTCTAAATTAGAATAAATTAAATTTACTCCAAGATTTTTTCAGTATTTCTTGATTTTCCGCGAAAATAGAAATACATTTAGTAAATATTTAGGTATCTACGGATAGATATTAAATGCTGTTAACGCTTTATATATACATTTTCTTATTACAGCAAAAATTTAATTTTTAAATATTTGTTCTTTATAAGGGAATAAAACCGCCCATAACTTTGGAGCGCAGCATCCAATTTTGTGAACGCGAACAGATTTAAAACCACGATTTTTTTCTTAATCTATGTTCCAAAAATTGCGGATGTGCTCGCAAAATTTTTTTTAACATTTCTTCCAATGGAATTGCAAAAGAAATTTGAAATTTACCATATACTAGAGTTGGGCAATCTCGTTCAATTGAACGATCCGGATCACTGTCCTCGTTCAAAGACGAATGAGTAACATCATAAAAACCAACGTGTGAAATTAAGTACACGCAGTTTTGTCAAAGAAATTACGGGTGTCCATTGAACGAGATAGGGATCCGGATCGTTCAATTGAACGAGATTGCCCAACTCTACCATATACCCTCGTTAGCATAAATGCTAAGGGTATAAACATAATTATAACCTACACCATAATTTTATTAAATTTGTCATTCCGTTTGTAACATATCGAAATATTCATCGGAGACCCTATAAAGTATATACCTATAAAGTTGAGGTATAAAACTTTCCCCCAGAATTTTGTCGGCATAGGTCCACGCATTCATATAGACCCCATAGAACGGTACTTCCCGATTTTCGGTATTTTGAAGGTTGTTGCCACAGCAACCCACTGAAATGGTTGAAATTTGGTATTTAGTATTGGTTGGAGGTAAAAGCCTTTCTGACTGAAATTCGTCGGTATTGTTCCACGTTTCGATACCGCCCCTATAGAACAGTACCTCCCGATTTTCGTAATTCTGAACGTTGTGACGGCAATATCCCACCCGAAGACCGAAATTTATTATTTAGTCCTTCATGGGGTTATAAAATATTCCAGAAGAGAATTATCACCATAGGTCCGGGGCTTCCTACATCCCCATAGAAGCGTACCTCTTGATTTTCGGTATTTTAAAGGTTTCATCGAAATACCGGAAGTTTGGTATGTAGTTGTTGTTGCTGTAACAGTTTTATTATGTATTTGAATGTTCGTTCTTCTGTTCAATCTGGCTCTGGGTCAATTCCCAGTTCCAGGAAAATGACTGCTTCGATAGAATGTGGTCACAGTTCCACTGGAGTTAGATGAGTAGGTTTGGCGGGGCAGTTGAAAAGGTGAGTCTAAAAACTTTTCGCAAGAAGTTTTTAGGTATAGATCGACGTTTTCATACAGCTCCCATGGAACGGTACCTCTTGAGTTTCGGAATTTCGAAGGTTACCGAACTTGTTGAATTTTGGTATTTAGTCTTCATCATAAACGAAAAAAAACACCATTTTGATCAAAAGCTTTATCACCATATTTTTGTCGAATGTCGATAAAATATTACGAATATAATGGGAACATGTTTATCAAACATGATAATGTTACTAGAAAGCGATCTATAAACGATTTCAAACATAATTATTTGAAATTTCTTTATGGTTATTATTGAAATTTCTTTATGGTTATTAATAAATTTCTGTAGTTAAAGTGGTTTTCAACGTTTGTCGCATGTTCTCGCTCTCAAGAGCGGTAGTGCAGAAATAAATCTGTGTTTGTGTGCTTTCTTAAAGTAAATGTGCTTTTCAAGTAAATTAAATGGCCAATACATTTTATAATTGAATTCACGAATATGAAAAAGGATAATAAGAATATTTTATTGGAAAAAGAAGCAACCGCATGTGATATTGGTAATAACATCAAAAGATTTTATATATTTGAAATATATATGGATGTACTATTTCTCGCATTACAGATACCCATTTTCCGCTGATGATTTTCAATGTGGCAGAAGAATGTGTTTTATTTCACAACGAGAAGCGTTCAACGATGTTCCCTGTATTTTATATTTAAAAGTGATTTATTTGTTTCCTTTTATTAAAATTAAAGTGTGGCACTAAATAATTAGGTACTTCTGTTATTAATTATTTTATTCCGTTTTTCTTTATTTCGTCTGTTATTTTTTATGTACCTACAGTCTGTTGTTGCTTTTGTACTTGGCATTTCAATTAAATAAATAACCACCACCATTTATAAATGTGTGTATGTATCTTTTTTTTGGTTTCTGGGTTTGTATTTAACAAAAAAACAACAAAATAATTGTAAATATGAATATTTTTTATCGATTGGAAAAAATGCATTCAACAATTTTTTTTAATCAAGAAAATATTTTGTTTTTATGAAGCAAAGTGTGGAATATTTTGATAAATATTTTTGTCAATATGTGAAATATATATTTGAATATTTTGCCTTTTTAGGCGAAAATCATTTTTTAGTATTAATTTTTATACCCTCAGCCTTTAGGCTAAAGAGGGTATTTACACTTTGATACGGCCAAAAATGTGCCTCATCGAAATAATGGTTTTAGACCCCAAGTATGTTTGTACGATATCCGTTTCAGACAATTTTGAGTCGATCTAGCAATGTCCGTCCGTCTGTCTCTCCGTCTGTCTGGCTGGCTGGTGCGCACGATAACTCTCGAACGGATCAATCGATTCGGTTCAAATTTTGGGTATCGAAATATTTTGTCCAGATTTGATTTAAGTTCGAAGATGGGCCATATCGGTCCACTCCTTCAGGTACCTTCCCCACAAAAGTTCAAAAATTTTCGGAAAAATTGTCCGCACGATAACTCTTGAAGGGAGTAACCGAATTAGTCCATACTTTGCACATCGTGACATTTCTACCAGACATAGATGAGGTTCCACAGAGGTTCAAAATTTTTCGCCAAGATTCTGGGCATGATAACTCTAGGAGGGAATAACCGAATTGAGCCAAACTCTGCTATTGGTAATATTACTTTCAGGCATAGATCAAGTTCTAATATGGACTATATCCGTCCACTCATTTGAGTACCTCCCACACAAAATTTGGAAAAAGTATAGTTTAACAACTCCTCTCTGATCTTATTATTTTGTGACGCAGCAGGTTGCACTTGCGGTCCCTGTTACGACGTTGTAATTTTTTTTCGTGGGAAAGTCCATACTTCCTGAGATAATGACCCAAAAAGGTCCAGAAGATCCTACCGGCACCACCTAAACTGGCTAATACCCTAGACAGACGGCAGAGTTAATTTGCATTAAAAATGTCCTAATTTGAATTAATTTTTTACCCGGACAGACGATAGTTTCTGCATTTATGAAACAGCTGTTTGTGTTGTTTGTTTGTACCCAGCAGACCATTTCATAAAGCTTTACAAAAGGTCGCTAAAATATGCGAAACAAATACACTTTCAATCATTGACATTTTCAACACGATGAAGCAAAAATAAATTTAATTTATTCGCGATATTTTTGAGTCTTTTTAATATTATAAAAATATTGCAAAACTTTAAAAAAACATTTGAAGAAGATAAAATTTTCGATAGAATTTGTATGGTGGGTAATTACAATTTTTGTGAAAATAAAAATTTTAAAAAGAGATTTGTTAGAAGGCTTTAAAAATGATTAGCTGCTATTCTACTCGCGAAAGACCACTACCAATTTTGAAGAAACGCGAAAATTGCTGGTTTGCTTTCCTTTTTTATTTTCTTAAACATGGAAATTTGACAAAAGACAATTGATTTTCAACAGCATTGCCATATTGAAATTGCTAAATTCAGTTTAAATTTCCTTTGATTTTGTGCATTAGGAATGTGGATAATGCACGAATTAATTTGAATTAAGGCAGATAATGCAAATTAACGCTGCCGTCTGTCTAGGGTATTAGTTTCAGTTCGAAGATGGGCAATACCGGTCCACAACATCCGGTACTTCACCTCAAAATTTAAAAAATGTAACTAAAATGGTATGAACGGTATCACTTGAAAGGGGCAACCAATTTGGTCCAAATGTTTTTGGATCTCCTAATATTTTTTCCAAATTTAGTTTAACTTCTAAAATGACCCATATCGGTCCTCTTCATAGGGTACCTCCCCCACAAAAATTTGACATTTGTGTCTAAATGCAGTTTAGGGTCTGTTCGAAGATCCTTTGGAAATGTTTACCGATGTTGTTCTTATTATATTTTCCCTGGGCAAATCCATGCTTCCTGGCATACTGGCCCACAAGTTATACGATGACAAACTGAAAGGACTAGTGGGCGCGATATCTATCAAAAATATATGTCTCCCACAATAAGATCCACTTCCGTAATGAACTTTTTTGGTCGATTCCTTCAAGTACCTCCTCCGCAACACTTTTAAACTTTAATCCTAATCTACATTTTTCTCGGCAAGTTCCAATGTCCAAACAGGGCCACAAATTTCTGAAAGAACCATAAATACATTCGATCTGTCCGTAAATGAAAGTTCCAATTCACGTAGGCTGAGGGTATATCTCTGTCGGCAAAGCCTGCTGATACTTTTTTTACTCGTTTTTTTTAACATGTGGGTTAGTCCGTTTTGGGCGCTGAGATATTTTATGAGAACTCATGTTGGCGACATTTCCTGAGTATTTCAGCCATGTAAAAAAAAACTTCTCTACAAAAATAGTGTCTTGGACGAGCCGTTCGGACTCGGCGATAAACTGTAGATCCCATATCAATGAGCTAATATGAATCGGGGTGCACTCATTGATATGAGAGAAGTCTCCCTTGTCCCTTATGGGATGTTTGTGAAACAATTATTATAATAAAGATAGTACATATTTTCGAAAAAGGAAAAATCGTGGTTTTTAAGGTCATGCCCCCGACGCCTACACCATCTAATGTTTTGGTCTATTTTTTGGTTTCTTAGTTTAATACTTTCACTATTGACAAAAGATGGGGGTTTGTTGAGGAAAGTCGAATTCTGAATCACTGGGCGTGGGTTCTCAGAGTAATAAAAAGAAAGTGTGATGAAAGTACTTTCATGTATATCACGAACATTTTCTGGGGGGGGGGGGGGATGTGTGGCTGATAATCTTTCTTCAATAATAATTACATTCAGAATAATAACGACATTCGAAGAACTGCTGCTCTTCCGCCCTGTCCCATTAATGGTGTGGCAATAATGTTTGGATATGATTGCAAAGTACTTTCCGGAAGGTATGTCCAAACATTGTTACGAAGGTAACTGGTAGATTTAAATGAATTTACATGAATTTCTTAAATTTCTAAGTTTGAAGTGTAACGAAAATTTTTAATAAGCAGTTGGTTTATTGTATAATTTTTTGCAACAAAAAAACTGTATGAAGTGCACTGAACCCAGCAAAATTTGAAAGAAGGGGCTCCATGCGATGACGTGATTTCATGGCATCGTTTGCATTGGTTCGAACGAACGTGAAAGAAGGGGTTCCATGCGATGGCGTGATTTCATGGCATCTTTTGCATAGGTTTAAACGAACGTGAAAGATCCGATCTTTTCATTAGCATTTGAACCCATTCCATCGATCCAATAGAGATGCATTTTGTGTTTTTATTTATACACATTTTTCTAAATATATCGACGCCTCCAAACAATAGTATGCTAAGTCGACTTAGCATATTTTCAAGTTCTTTACATTTTTATATTTAACGTCCTTTAACTTAAATCCTGTCAAATTTTGGTAATGATCGGACAATCCGAACAGAAGTTATAAACAAATATTTACTTAGCATAGTACCGAAGGTCAAAGAAATTTCCAAACTTTTAGAGCTTTTCCTGCAAAACTCGCTTTTCAGAATTAGCAAACTATTATTTGGAGGTGTCGAACGTCCTTTAACATAAATTCTGTCTAATTTTGGTAATGATCGGTCAATCCGAACAGAAGTTATAAACAAATATTGACTTAGCATAGTACTGAAGTGCAAAAAAATGTCCAAACTTTGAGAGCTTCTCCTGCAAAACTCACTTTTTAGACTTAGCATACTATTATTTGGAGGTGTCGATATAAGATTAATTATTTACAATAGGCTTGATGTTGTCGGAGACTCGAAATCAGAACCAACGTTGTTAAAACTCGCGTCGTAATGATAAAGTCATTGCAAAGGGTTGGTGAAAATGAAATGCCAAAGCATTGGCGAAAATTACATGTCAAAGCATTGGTGTAAATGACATGCTTTAGATCCAAAAATGAATAGCGTCTTTTGGGGTCCACGCTCATATAAAATTCATCGATGAAGATGCTAAAAAGATGACATGCCAGATCACTTGCACCCATGATTGAATGGCATCTTTGGCATCAAACATTTTGCTGGGAAATTATCGCTTAGTCTTAATTTACACTGTTTACTTAGCCATTGTTGTTGTACACATTCTCCTTCATATATTTTTACTATTCATTCATTGTAACCCATTGTCCTCTACCTTATTTATTACCTCACCGATCAGCATTTCGCCGGAACATTGGAGACCTTCCAAGTTAGGGAGGCAGGAGGCTAGAATAGTCTACGCGTCAGCGGGAGAGTTAAACACGGAAGAGGAGCGGCTGGGCGATTGAGATGTAATTTAAAACCGCGACTTAAAACCGCCTGCGTAATCGAAAGAGTAAAGAAGCAACCTGAATAGAGTAAAGCTGTGTGCATACTAGTTACTAGGGTGAAATGTGTGCTAATAGAAAAATAAAGCCTTGCGTGAATACGTGGATAACGTCAAGAAATTATTGTAGAATCTAAAACTAACACTCGTTTTATTTGGTACAAATCGTATCGGGGAATAAAACAACGTATACACGGAATTAAGTTAAACCCTATTTCGGTAACAATATTAAAATAAAAAGTACAGTGTTTGGCGGTGTCCATTTAAAATGAGTGCCACACATGAAGTGAGCCAAAATCATAGCAGCAAGTGTAAGAATTCCAACAGAGCGCAAGACCTTCACAAAAACGCAAAAATACTTAAAGATAATTGCATTGTTGAAAGCAAAAAAAAAAAAACAATTTTATGTAAGTACTTGTTTGTTGTAAATATTTTCTGAATAATTACAAAAACACTAACATGCACATGAATATGTGTATGCCTATTATTGCAACAAGTAGCCATAAAACAATTTAAGAACAACTACACTTTTTTGGGTTAATTTCGTTTATTTGGCGGGAGAGGGCCTATGAAAGTCAAGTGTGTGTTGTTTATCCATACATGTTGCTGCCTATCAGTGAAGAAAGAACAATTATATATGTATACAAATGACGTGATGTAACTAAAATTAAATGCCTTCTTTTCGGAGCGTGTGTACATTCTGATCTTGCTGTTGAATTCAACAACAGATGTTATAGTTTTTTGCGGTTTAAAATTTGGTTAGTTGATATGCTGTGTAAACAAATTATTGATTTTTAATACCTAAATGAATGAACTAACAACAACAAAAGCAACAAAACGAAAACCCCCTCCGAAAAAAATCTTCCCAGCAATTTGCTATAGTAAGCACTGAGTGTTCAAAACTGTTTTCATACGAGTTGAACTTAAGTGAGGCATGTTATCGATACGAAAAAATTAAGTGTTATTTATGAGAAGTAGTTTGGCTCCCTATTTGTCGGTGGCAGCTAGCTGCCTAGTGCGGTGCAGGGTATAATGAGATGGAAGATTTATGTTTGGCACCCTTTACAACATTTCATCGTAACCACTAAACGCATTGCCCGCACTGTCTATAATGTGTGTGGTGTTAAAAGCAGTTTTTTTCTCTTTGCGGTTTAATGAAAACAAAAACATTAAGAAAATGTGTAGTTAATTTTTTCTTGGTCTTCTATGTTATCGCTTTAAGTCAATTTATGCTGTCTGCCTGCCACTGAAGTTCGACGTAGAGGCCCAAGAAGAAGGAGAAGAATGCCATTGAATGAAGTACGCACTTCAATTGATGAGATTATATCATACTTAGAGAGAACTAGATCAAGTATCTCGACAAGTGCGAAAAGTGTGAGGAGGAGAAAAGTTAAGTTGTTGCTATGAAAGAGGCCGTATTACACTTTGTTCCACTGCGAGTGAGTGTTAAGTATTTACAAACAAATTAAAACATAAAACAAAATATATAATCAAAATGTATAAAAAAGAAGGAAGAAGTTGAAATGCGTGACCGAGATTCAAAGTTACTCAATATTAGGTCTATATTGAAGACATAATAGCGCAGTAAAGCCTCCAATGTACAATAAAGAAATAATGTTACAGGCGAACGAAGATAATATCGACATCATAGGTCGATCAAACCGAGCCGTAACATCTACCTTTGGAAAAAGGGTCCACTTTGGCAAGCCCTATTTCGATTTTTAACAGCGATAAGACCAAGTTTTATGTGTCCAGACGTCCAGTGGACTCGTACCAACTGCGACGTTGAAAATTTGATATAGTTACCGACTTTTTTACTCGGCACCACCATAAATAAAACTAACAACGTCAGTTTTGAAACAAAGACAAGAAGTAAACAGTTAAAAGCAATATCTCTCACCCATATCTCTACGAACAAAAATTATACTCTACCAGACACTGATACCAACCGTACTTATGTATGGATCCGAAGCATGGGTACTTGCGAAAGCAGATGAGGCAGAACTTGGTGCATTTGAGAGAGAAACATTTTCGAAAGAATTATAAACCACTATGCGTTGACGATGAATACCGTCGTCGGACACGCAGAGAAAAATATACCATCTTTCATCCAAGCATAAAAAATAAAAACAACAATCGAAACTGGGAACTATTCTAAAAATCGCTTACAGAAAGTATTGTCAGCACAGAAAATCTGTTACTTAATTTTTTAATTTGGTTGTATATAATTATCATATAAACATTCCACATAACTTTGATATAAATGTTTTGTAAAATATTATGAGTATTGACAAATACAACACATGACCCACCACACAAACAACATACGGAATACTTAAAAACCATAACAAAGCAAACACGTTAGAACTGCGTTAAGTTCGGGCGGGTTAAACTTTTTATACCGTCCACCACGAGTTGTGTTGAACTACAAATCTCTTCTGCCACGTTTAAGTTTATTCCTAAGAGAAGTGAAATATGCTAACTAAGGAATATAACTTTCTTTTGAACAAAATGTAATACCAATGAAACATCGATGTTTTCTATCCATTGAGAATCCGAAATACCAACTAACAGTCGGTATCCATTGAGCAGTATCTTTGTACCTTCCAAATTGAGAACGCACAATACCTCCTTCATGAGGGCTGTATCAAAACGTGGATCTATACTGACAAACTCCTGTAGGCTATAACCTTCAAAATGCCGAAAATTGGGAGGTACTGTTGTATGTGGCTATATTAAAATGTGTACCTATACTGACAAATTTCTGGGGGAATGTTTTGTATCCCCAAGGAGGACTAAATACCAAATTTCAGTTATTTCGGTAAGATAATGTGGTTAAAACCTTCAAAATACCGAAAATGGGGGTAAAAGTTCTATGGGGACTATATCCAAATGTGGACTTATAGTGATAAATTTCTGGAAGTAAGTTTAGAAGCCCCCAATGAATACTCAATGCCAAATTTCCGCCACTTCGGTAAGTTCATGCAGCTAAAACCTTCTAAATACCGAAAATCGGAAGATACCGTAATATGAGGCCTATATCAAAACGTGGATCTATACTGACACAATTCGGGGGAATGTTTGGAAGCCTCAATGAAGATTTAATGCCGAATTTCAGCCTTTTCGGTTGTATATTTAGGCCACAACTTTCAAAATACCGAAAGTCGCGAGGGAGCCTCCTATGGGGGCTATATGTATACTGATAATTCTCTTTTGGAATGTCTTGTACCCTCATCGAAGACTAAATATCAAATGTCATCTATTTCGGTTCGATATTGAAACCTTCAAAAAACCGAAAATTGGGAGGGACCGTTCTGTGGGGGCCATACAAAGACGTTGGCCAGTACCGATACTAACAAATTTCTGGTGGAACAAATAACAAATTTCATTCATTTCGATGCGATATTGAGACCGCAACCTTCAAAATACCGAAAATAGGGAGGTACATTTCTATGGGGTCTCTGGGGATATACTCTGAAAAAATTGTATCGTTGTATTGGGAACTGTCAAAACTACCTTCTGTAAAAATTTCAAATAGATCCGAGACGAATCCTCAAACAGCACTTTCCAAAGGACAGGATAGATGGGCAAAACTGCCAATTATTTAATATTTCATTTCCAAAAAATTGAATTTTTTCTTTTCGCGCTACATTAACGATTTTTGGTACATAGGTTAAGAAAAAATTCCCCAGTACAAATCCGCTCGCGAGCAAATTTTTGGTTGTTGCGGACAAATGTTATCGCGGTTTTACTTCTGCTTTTAAGAAAAAATTATTATAAAAACGCTAATTATTTTATTGAGCACAATTGTCACTAAAAAGTTATCACGAAGTGACGTCATTAAGTAGATTGCATAATATTTGTAAAATGTTTCTCAGCATTCGCGGAATTTACAAAAAATTGACAAAATTTTAAATGTAATCCGAATTTTTTGAAAATATAGGTCCATTTACCCGTCAAAAATTACAAAAAAAGTAACAGTTTTAAATAAAGACTTCACGGGGAATCAAATGAGACCAAACTTATAATCATCGGGATAGTAGTTAGGATATTATAGCCAAAATAAGCACATATTTGTGTTACAAAAAACTAATTTTGGTTTGGAATAATAGTTTTCACATGCATTCTAGAGTTGAAAATATTGGAAAAATTCTATTGGAGTACTTCTTTTATTTTTCTTGAAACTCCCAAGGAAATGGGCGGATTTTGCTTTATCTACATTCACATAGAAGGTTACCCATTGGGGAAAGTTATCGGGTTGTTGAAATAAATCATTAGAATTCTTAAACGGAAATAGAAATCAAATAAACCGCTTTAACTTATATGCATTATTAAAATATGTGTAAATCGCGTAATTATCAAAATCGTTTTGTCCGCATGTGATTTTCATGTATAGCAAGACCATATCTTTCAATTTGTATATATTTTTCGAAATAAATTTTGGACGCTAAGATGTAGCATCGGCTGCATCTTAGCATTAAAAAACCTATAAAACATCGCTAATTTGCGCAAAGTTCATACAATTTCGTTCCGCATCCGGTTTTAGTGTCACCATGAAAATCTGCATCGATATATACCTATTTCAAGGCAATCAGTCAAGAACCGTGGATGTAGCATCACACACTATTTTTGGGATAAAATGAATGTAGTTCCCTTATCAGTGAAGTTTTTAAATCTCTGTTTCCGCAAAAAGGAAGATGCTGCACTAGTTTTTTCATAGTAGTGCAAGCAGCCGACAGAATACGCGATAAAATGCGCGATATTTTCAGAAACAATATTAGGTGATTTTCCTACCTTGGAATTTCTCCTATCTCGCGTTTTAGTAGATGGATTTTAACGAATAATGATTTATTGGATCCGCAACGTAAAAATCCAAAATTTGCAATCATGCACGAGTAAATCGAATGTCAATTGTACAAATTAGACCCGAAATATATGATTTTTAGAAATTTGTTCGCACAAAATTTTCGTATTTGGATACAGATTTCTCTGAAGCTGTGTAGGCTACATTCACGACACATATATCAAATAAATCAGAATCGTGAGTTCTTTATTCCTACATATGATTTTTTGAAAAACCTGTTTGCGGAACGAAATTATAAGAAAATTTCAAAAAACACTTAAAATCTGGCTTCAAAATGTCAGCATCATTTAATGGTAGACGCAGATCAAATTTTGAGAAGTTATACACTAGTGAGATGATCCTTATTTAGTTGCCTTCTACTTTCACTTTAACGGGAAAATCGTGATAAGTGTGGTTTAATCACAAATCGAGAGAAAACAAAAAAAGACACGTTGGCTTCAACCCATTTTTAGCCATTTTTTAACATAAATATAGCCACAGCTTCCACGCAAATCAACTTTGAAGGCCAATATTTTTTGCCAAGTCTAAAAACATTTCATTTTATCCAAAAGCATGTAAATTGTACAATATACAACCACTATTCGCGAGTTATAAACGGGTAAACCTTGGCTTCAACGATGTTAAATTTTCAATAATATTGCCCAGATATACTGCATATTTCAAATTCATGTTGGAGGTACCCGAATGACGGGACCGATATACTCCATATTCCAACCTTATACATGACTACACCTTTTTCAGATGTAATTGAAATCATTTTAGTTGTAATTCGAGAATTCCATTTGTAATTCGAAACATTTCAATTGTAATTCGAATTATTCTACACCTTTTTCAGATGTAATTCGAAACATTTTAGTTGTAATTCGTAACATTTCATTTGTAATTCGATAATTATATTTGTAATTCGTAACATTCCATTTGTAATTCGAATTGTTCCATTTGTAATTCGAATTATTCTACTTGTAATTCGAATTATTCTATTTGTAATTAGAATTATTCTATTTGAAATTCGAATCATTCCATTTGTAATTCAAATCATTCCATTTGAAATTCGAATTATTCCATTTGTAATTCGAATTATTCCATTTGTAATTCGAATTATTTCATTTGTAATTCGAATTATTCCATTTGTAATTCGAATTATTTTATTTGAAATTACAAAGGAAATCATTCGAATTACAAATGGGATAATTCGAATTACAAATGGAATAATTCGAATTTCAAATGGAATAATTCGAATTACAAATGGGATAATTCGAATTACAAATGGAATAATTCGAATTACATATGGAATAATTCAAATTTCAAATGGAATAATTCGAATTACAAATGGAATATTTCGAATTACAAATGGAATAATTCGAATTACAAATGGAATTTTCGAATTACAACTGAAATGTTACGAATTACAAATAGAATTCTCGAATTACAATTAAAATAATTCGAATTACATCTGAAAAAGGTGTATTTGTTATTCGAATTATTCCATTTGTAATTTGAATTATTCCATTTGAAATTGGAATTATTCCATTTGTAATTCGAATTATTCCATTTGAAATTCGAATTATTCTATTTGTAATTCGAATGATTCTATTTGTAATTCGTATTATTTTATTTGTAATTCGAATTGTTTTAGTTGTAATTCGAATTATTCCATTTGAAATTCGAATTATTCCGTTTGTAATTCGAATTATTCTATTTGTAATTTCAATTGGAATAGTTCGAATTACAAGTGGAATAATTCGAATTACAAATAAAACAATTCGAATTACAAATAAAATAATTCAAATTACAAATGTAATAATTCGAATTACAAATGAAATAATTCGAAATACAAATGGAATTCGCGAATTACAAATAAAATGTTACGAATTACAAATAGAATAATCGAATTACAAATGAAATGTTACGAATTACAACTGGAATGTTTCGAATTACATGTGAAAAAGGTGTAGATGAAGTAATACGATGGGCAAAGTTCGGACCATTCAGAAACTCCCTACGAGAGTTATCTTGCAAATATGCCATTTTAGTTGGTACGGAAGTATGGACTTGCCCCCCGAAAAAATTGTACCGCCGTAAAGGAGGCCGCAAGGACAAGCTGCCGGAAGAAATTTCAAAACTATCCGAGAGGAGCTCTTAAACTTGTTATTTTTTTGTGGGAGGTACCCGAAGGAGTGGACCGATATAGTTCATATTCAAACCCGATCTATATGTGCAAGAAATAATACGATTTGTAAAGTTTGGACCAAATCGATTGCTCCTTTCGGAGTTATCGTTCAAACCATTTTATAAACAAAATTGGAACTTTTGTGGGGCAGGTACATGTACTATATCGGTCCACTCCTTCGGGTACCTACAACATAAAATTCGGAAAATGTGAGGTATAAGAGCTATCGAATCTCTTTGATTTTTGTTGTAACAATTTCGCTCACTCCATTACGACGGTACAAGTTTTTTTATGGGGCAAGTCCATACTTCCCGAGAAAATTGCTCGAAAGCATTAAAAAAACCCCTATGCCAACATGTGTAGTGGCTGGAGCGCATGATAACTCTCGAACTGAACAGCTGACTGACTCCAAAATTTTGCCTTCGTAATATTGTGTTTCAGACAATTTGGAGTTGATTTAGCAAAGCCCGTCCGTCTCTCTGTCTGGCTGGCTGGAGCGCACGATAACTCTCGAGTGGATCAACCGATTTGGTCCCAAATTTGGCTTTCGTAATATTTTTTCCAAACTTAGTTTAAGTTCGAAGATGGGTTATACCGGTCCACTACTTCCGGTACCTCCCCCACAAAAGTTTGAAAATGTTCGGAAAATTTGTGCGCACGATAACTCTTGAAGGAAGTGACCGATTTGGTCCATACTTTGCACGTCGTGAAATTTCTGCCAGACTTAGATGAGGTTCCTATATGGACTCAATCGGTCCACTCCTTCGGCTACCTCTCACACAAAATTTCGGAAAACTTCAGTTTAGGACCTGTTCACGAATCGCTTTGATTTTTGTTGTAGCAACTTGTATTCACTGCCCTCCATATAACGGTATAAGTTTCATCAGGGGCAAATCCATACTTCCTGAGAAAATAGCCTGAAGGTACAAAAAAGCCCTATGACACCGGGTAATTCCCACACAAAAATTCGGAAAGGATCAGTTTAGGACCTGTTCTCGAATCGCTTTGATTTTTGTTGTAGCAACTTGTATTCACCGCCCCCCATACAACGGTACAAGTTTCATCTGGGGCAAGTCCATACTTCCTGAGCAAATAGCTTGAAAGTTGCAAAAAAAAACCCCTAGGACACCGTGTGTAGTGTTTGGAGCGCAATATAAATCGTTAATGGATCTGCCGATTCGGTCTACAATTTGGTCTTCGTAATATTTTGTGCAAACTTAGTTTAAGTTCGAACATAATTCACATCGGTCCATTCCTTCAAGTACCTCACCCACAAAAGTTCAAAAATGTTCGAAAAAATAGTGCGCACGAAAACTCTTAATGGGAGTGACCGATTGCTCCATACTTTACACATCCTAAAATATCTACCAGATATAGATCAGGTTCGAATATGGACTATATTTGTCCACTCCTTTGGGTACCTCCCACACAAAATTTTGGATAAATTCTTTAAGACCTGCTCTCGAATCACTTTGATTTCTGTTGAAGCATCTTGCACTCGCTGCCTTAATTACGGCAGTAAACGTTTTTCAGGGGCAAGTCCATACTTCTTGAGAAAACAGCCCGAAAGTTGTAAAAAAACCCCTATGACACCATATGCAGTGGCTGGAGGGCTCGAACCGAATACTGCGTTCGTCCACACTTTGGGTATAGTAATATTTCTTCGAATATTAAATGAAATTCGAAGGTGGTGCTTACCCAGCAAAAAGTTTGCCTCCAAAGATGCAGTTAAACCATATGTACAAGTGATCTGGAAGTGCATCAAATTATGCATTTTTACTCATGATTTTTACAAGAGCGTGACCACTGAAAGAGACACTCCATTGCACTGCATTTTAACTGAACCTTTGGCACTGCATTTTAACTGACCCTTTGGCATTGCATTTTAACTAACCCTTTGGAGTAGAATAGGATGCAGTCCAAAGCACGTGTTTTGATACAGACATTCTGCGGTATGTGCGCTAGCCTTTACAAAATATCCCAGAACAAATAAAATGCATTTATTATTTGTGTAAAAGAAAAATATTAAGAACTTTATTACATTAACACAAATTATGAAAATTCTCCATTGAATTCAATCGCAACCATGCGTGTTTCCTCCGCTCTCCATTTAATCCAAATTAAAGTGTTTTTGCTTCATCTGCTAAATGGGATTGATATTGTCTTCCCATCACCAGTTAAAATTTCGACATGTACTCCAACAGCACTCCATTGGGAAATTTTCTTCTCGTGAGTTACCGGAAAAATGTTCGCAAATTAAATATTTTTTTATTTTATACTAGCATATGCCCCCTACTTCGTTAGCGGAAAATCCCCATGGTATAAAGCAGGATAATAAATAAATTGACCAAAATTCTGAATATAATGTCTCCATTTCCCATTTACAACTTTTTTTTATCAAAATAAAAACCAGTAATTCTAAAGTACATACAGTTTTTGTTCTTGTTATTTCTGGCCTATTTCTGATTTTATTGCCTTAATGATATTTTAAACAGTAAAAAACTTAACATTATTGAACAAAATTTTGTTTTAATTATAAATTAAAAATCAAAATTTTCCAAATTCGTTGGTAATAATTTTTTTGTTTAAAAAAGAAAATCTGTTGTGCGACATCTGTTAAGTGAAAACAAAATTACTCCAGACACGTAAATCAGGATCGGTTGGTTTTTACTGCTTACATTACGTTAATACTATACAATTGCGACATCTGTTGAAACGGAAGAAAAAATTCTAATGTGGTTTTATAATTTAGTGGTTTACGATAAAATGATACGATAAAACCTGCGCTTAGAAGTAAACTACAAAATTTGAAATTATTTTTGATATTTTACGGTATATCACATTGGTTAGATAGCAACAATTTGGTGATTAATGTTTCTAAATCTAAGTCGATGATATTTGGTCCCACTAGTCGTCTAGGTGGTAGTGTAAATATACTTATTGATGGTTCCCCTATACATTTCGTGGACAAGATGAAGTGTCTAGGTGTCATTATCGATTCTAAACTTGATTTTTCCGCACATTTTGATGCTTTGTTTCCTAAGATCATAAATGTTCTTCGTAAATTATATAGCACTGAGTTCTACCTGCCCCTCTTTGTTAAAAGGAATCTGGCTCACGCACTGCTAATGTCAGTTATTTCTTATGGCATTGAGGTTATATCAGGTACAACTGATGTCCAGTTGAAGAGAGTAGAAAAGCTTTTTAATATGGTTGTCAGATTTGTTTACAGTTTGCGCAGAAGGGACCACATTTCTGCTCATGCGCACAATTTCTTAGGAGTACCTTTTAAAGTTTTTATCCAACAACGTGTTGTGTCTTTTCTTTATAAATCGATATACTTGGATCTGCCAGTATTACTTCGGGAACGATTTTCGTTTTCAAGATATAGTCGTAACATACAAATAATTCTGCCCATTTTTTCCACATCTTGGTTAGAAAATTCTTTTGTGGTTCGTGCTGCTCGGCTGTGGAATCACCTACCCAATGAGCTACGTAACTTCTCTTTCCCATGTTTTGAATTTCGGCGTAAGTTTGAAGCCTTTACTATTAATAGTAATACTACTACTTAATACATATATGGTATTTTACTGAGTAGTACATTGTTCTGAATACATGCTTTTTCGATCATTTCGATCTCAGTTTAAGTTTTGACTCTTCTATAAGGCTGGGGAGCCTTTTTTGCAATTTTTGTTTTAATAATTTTAACTTACATTGTGTAATATATATCTATTTTGTCTTATCTCTTATCTGTAAGTCATTTTGTAATATGAAATAATGTTGTAGTTTCATGCTGTGTTGCGATGCCAATTGGCCAATAGGCTTCTATCGCAATGTATAAATAAATAAATAAATAATATTTTACGGTATATAATAGCAAAATATAAGGATTTTTGTTGTTGATATTTTTTGTGGTTCCAGGACGAATTTTCTAAAACCCGGCCTTATCTCGCACATTTGCACCAACAGTGACCTACTGGTAAAATGTCAAGCTCATAGCTTTAGCCGTTTTGGCTGGGCGTTGATGATGAGTCAGTCAGTCAGTCACTTATCACCAAGCTCAAATATATAATAGATAAACAAATTTATGGAAATGTTAACAGGCTTATCTCTTTTTAGAAAATATATGCCGCTGCCTGTGGAGATCTACAAACTGATTTATGTACTTGTAGGGATCTCTAA
Organism: Musca autumnalis; assembly: GCF_047663935.1. Classification (NCBI taxonomy): domain Eukaryota; kingdom Metazoa; phylum Arthropoda; class Insecta; order Diptera; family Muscidae; genus Musca; species Musca autumnalis. The sequence goes on along the minus strand of NW_027411866.1, from coordinate 191,389,269 downwards.
CAACTGCTAATAAAATGTAGCGAACGGAGTGCCGTTTGGACTGCATCCGGATGCTGTTAAATTGTGAGGAATTGGAGTGCCTTTTTCGCGACTCCGGTGAACTGCAACCGGATGTTGTTCAAATGTGACAAGTGCATGTGATTCTTTGGATTGCATCCAAATGCGGTTAAAATGTGAGGAATGGAGTGATTTTTCATGACTCCGTTTGAATTGCATCAAAACATGCCGTGAAAGAACTAGTCCACATTGCATTACTTCCAATTTATTTTGCTGGGTATAGTTGCACTCCTTCCGGTACCTCTCCCACAAAAGTTCGAAAATATTCGCTAAAGCGGTACGCGCGAAATCTCAAAGACGTAGCAACCGATTTGGTCCAAACTTTCGATCTCTAAATATTTTGCAACTAAGTTTATGTTCAAATTTGGGCCATATCTGTCCAATCCTTGTGGTACCATTAACACAAATGTTCAAAATTTTTGTGTGGTTCGAGAATCCTTTGGACATTTTTACCGAAGGTTTTCCTACTGGCCCCGTTTACAGCGATATTATGTTTTTCGTAGGCTACTGTGATAAAAAAGCCCTATCTATCGATATCCCCGCAAATTTCTGAGCTTTAATCCTATCCATACTTTTGTCGGTGCATACGCCCAAATTTTTTAAAAAAAGTATTTCAATACACACAGACTGAGGGTATATCTCTGTCAGCAAAGCCGACTGATACTTTTTTACTTGTTTTATTTAAGATTAAGTGCTGTTTAGAATCTGTTGGAAATTCATACCGAAACTACTCCTTGTGGTCCTGTTTACAGCGATCATTGCAGTTGGTCGACGTATAAGTTAGAGCTTTTGAAAGCATGGACTTGCCACCGAAAAACATAATATTGCTGTATACAGGGTCACAAGGAGTATCATCGGTATATTTACGAAGGAGCTTCGAACCGACCCTAAACTGCGCTTAAACAAAAATGTTGAACTTTTGTGGCAAAGGCAGCCTGAGGAAAAGACCGACATGGAAAATTTTCGAACTTAAACTAAGTTTGGAGAAAATGTTATGAGAGCCGAAGTTTGGAAAAAACAGTAGCTCCATTTAAAATATACCGTACCATTTTAGCAAAAAATGTGCGAACATTTTTGGGAGAAGGTACCCAAGGAAGTGGACCGATATGACCCATCTTTAAATTGAATTATGTTTGGACAAAATATTACGAGAACCAAATCGGTTGATCCGTTCCAGAGTTGTCGCGCGCACCAGCCAACCAGATAGACGGACGGACATGGCTAAATCGAGTCTGAAACGGATTTCGTCCAAACATACTTCGTGTCTAAAACCATTATTTCGACGAGGCACATTTTGCCCATGAGGAAGTGTATATACCTAAACGCTAAGGGTATACAATAGGCCGGGGACGATTTGTATGGAAGGAAAAATGTGATAGTGGCCGCCTGGAGTTTCAGATTCTTGGGATTGTACTGAGCAAAAAAGTCCACTAGACCATATGTCTACGGTGAAAATCGAGCCCCCGGATTTTGACTTGAAGTTTTTTTTAAAGGATATTTTGGACAAACCATATCGACCTATCCTGAAAATTTCCTTTTGCGTTCTTAGTACACTCACCAATGGTTTTCATCTCCAAAAGGAAATTTCCACCCACTGACTTTGAGTCAAATTTTGTAGCAAAGTGTAATTTATCGATATTTTCCGAAAAATGTACACATTCACGGGGCCATAACTGCCTGAAGAAGCCTTCCAATGATTTTGCTGTGTACTAAAGAGTTCTTAATTATTGTCTTGGCTACAATTTTTGTCTTTGTGTTGGATCAAAAATCTCAGTGGTTTGGCTGTTACATATATTCCAAAATATCCAAAAAACCTTAAAAAAAAACTTCAAGTCAAAATCCGGGGGGTCGATTTTCACCGTAGACATATGGTCTAGTCGACTTTGTTGCTCAGTACAATCCCAATAATCAGAAAATACAGGCGCCAGTGGTGGTGTTCAAATCGCCCCACCCTAGTATACAAATACATAATATTTCAGCCTACTGGTAATTCAGAAGGAAGTTTCTTTGCAGTATTTTGTAATGGGTTATATGACTCAAGTTGATCTCAAGATGTTGCTGGGATTAAGTTAAAAATAGAATTGGGCTGCCTTTAAAGGGGCAAACAATTCAATATCACAATATGAATTTTCTCAATACGATCCTAATTGTTTCAACACATAAACTCTCTCATTATGTTTATTTACACAAATAAACATATTTTTGTAAGCTTTTACCGCATCACATTGTAGACATGAAACATTTGTCTTTCTTCCCATTTTTTGCGAACATTGGATTCCGCATGCTTGTGTTAATTTATGCTGTCGAGATCCAAGGCCATAGCCAAACAAATGTTTTTCTTCTCAAATTCCAATAATGACTTCATATGCCTGATTTGATCCCCCCAAATAAATTGCCAATAACCCTTGTCGGAAGAAAGAAGACGCTTCATGCTAATAATGATGTCAATCAATCGTAAATTACATTAATCACTTCTTTCAAACTTGAAATTTTTATTCATTTATAAATGTTTACAAAGTGTGGTAAATAAATTTACTTCAAATTAAATTATTTCCACAAATATGTATAAAATTTAAATTTGAAACATTCACATCTGCTACCATGACGTAATTTATATTCATTCATGATTTATTTAAAAAGCGTCTAAAGAGAATGGTTTATTTTCATAGACCTCTTTTCATATTCAGATCAACCCACGCATTGGTTTTTGATTAAAGATCTCTTGGTTAGTAGTTTGCAACTAATTTCAAAACCAACTTGTTGTTGCTGTTGGTTGGCACCTTAGATTGTGGGCTAATTGTGCTCGTTGATGTCTGCCGTTTGTAATGACGGGGGCTGCCATATATCTTTATAATTGTTGAGATAAAATATTAAATAACTCGTGGAAAAAAAATTTTCATTATTCAATTTACACTGCACCCCGGTTAACTACCTCCCATAAAATTCCAAAAGAATGAGGCAGTTATGCGGGAAAGGTAGTTAAGAAAATTCCGCATAGCTACCTCATATGGGTAGTTATAAAAATCTCATCTCAACCTTACGAAAATGACAACAATTTGAACATAATAATCAAGAAACAAAACGGTGTATAGTAGAATAGTTCATTTCAAGTCTAAAAATATATAAGTTATATTATTTAACCAACGAGAAATTCAGTCATCAGTGAGCATAACATAGCACTGGACATCTTCATCCCAATTCACGTAGTCGTCGGAATTGATTTTCTCATAAATACACCAGTGCGGGTAATAAACCGAGAAAAACATTATTAACTGTTCTTTTTGGGGAAATATTTGACGGGCAAATATCCGAATTGGGTACTTATAGAAAAGTAGATAAGCGGAACAGTTTGAACTCATTTATATGAAAAAACTTTGGGGATTCAGATTGTGAGGCAATTAAACGGGAAAGGCAGTTAAGCAGAGAGGTAGATAACCGGGGTGAAGTGTAGATATGAAAATGTCGTAAAAATAAAAGTCATATTACTCATTCCAAAGACGCATTCAGAATAAGGAGATAAACGATTTGTCAGAGCAATTAAATACACTTCACCCCGGTTATCTACCTCTCTGCTTAACTGCCTTTCCCGTTTAATTGCCTCACAATCTGAATCCCCAAAGTTTTTTCATATAAATGAGTTCAAACTGTTCCGCTTATCTACTTTTCTATAAGTACCCAATTCGGATATTTGCCCGTCAAATATTTCCCCAAAAAGAACAGTTAATAATGTTTTTCTCGGTTTATTACCCGCACTGGTGTATTTATGAGAAAATCAATTCCGACGACTACGTGAATTGGGATGAAGATGTCCAGTGCTATGTTATGCTCACTGATGACTGAATTTCTCGTTGGTTAAATAATATAACTTATATATTTTTAGACTTGAAATGAACTATTCTACTATACACCGTTTTGTTTCTTGATTATTATGTTCAAATTGTTGTCATTTTCGTAAGGTTGAGATGAGATTTTTATAACTACCCATATGAGGTAGCTATGCGGAATTTTCTTAACTACCTTTCCCGCATAACTGCCTCATTCTTTTGGAATTTTATGGGAGGTAGTTAACCGGGGTGCAGTGTATGTTAATGAGGTAATATGGAAGCCTGCCAACCAATATCAATGAAATCACTCACGTGAAGGAGGAATATTGTCTCCAGTGCAAATTCAGATTTGTTTTTATTAAATAGCAGAAACCTATATACAAATATTGATTAGCAGCTTTGATGGAAGATGTATTCTTTGTAAAAATGAATTGACCATAGAATTAATATATAATAATTAGACATCGGATTTTTGCATGTTTTTTATTTCTCATCCGATTGGACTCAAATTTTGGATCTAGGCGTTTTAAGGGTCAATTTTTTGATATTTGGGGTCATATCAAAAACATGCAAAAAATATGCAAAAAATATGCAAAATATATGCAAAAAATATGCAAAGAATATGCCAAAAATATGCAAAATATGCAAAAAATATGCAAAATTTGCAAAATATGCAAAAAATATGCAAAATATGCAAAATATGCAAAAAATATGCAAAAAATATGCAGAATATGCAAAAAATATGCAAAATATGCAAACAGATTTTGGCCGAAAATGGTCATAAAAGTCGTGAAATTGACATTTAAAGTTGGAAAAACCATCAAAAAATACATAACAGTGTCAAAACTAAGACTGTAGACCGTATAACGTCGATTTTTTTATGTTATTGAGACCGAAAGTGTGGTGTAGGGTTTAAAAGAATTCTATTGTAATACAATTTTTTATTATTAAACCATGCAAAAATATAAAATTTGATAAAATATCAAACGTTCTATGAAAATTCAATATTTTCTTTGTTATGATTTGTAGTGTTTGGCTGGTTATTGTGCAAAGGGAACAAATCGATGTCGGATTTTTTAAGGCGGCAAAAGTTTTTAGTTCGGTCAGATTTTAAGACTGTCAAAGTTTGAGCACAATTGGAATATGTGAACATCTGCCACTGGGGCCTCGACATTATGCAAATCTCGATTTTTTGGCTATTTAGCGATTTCGGCAACCCATTTTTCTGGAATGGCTAAAGCTTTTTGTCCATATTAAGCATTAAATTAATGGCCATTCTATTCTTAACTTTTGTTGCTGAACAACAAAATATAAGTATATATAATAAATCTAATACTACATAGGTATTACAGAATTCGAGATAATAAAGCCAAACGTGACTAGGTACGCCTTTGTGAGAAAATGGAGACTATTAAAAAAACATTTTCTTCATTTTTATCAATTTTTGGAATGAAAACAAATGTCTTTTACATTTTGTTCTAAATTAAATTTATTCGTAGTCAGACATCATGTGGTTTTGGAGCTGAGTACAGCCGACTACTTGAAGAACGCTCTGCTATGTAGTTCGTAACTTTCAAGCTGTTTACCATCCTTTGCGCCTTCTGGCAATTCGGAGTTAATGTTTAATCTTTTAAACAACAAGAATTATGCCAGACCCTTTTCTAGGATTTTCGGCAGTTGCTCTTTTGGAAGTTTAGATCGAATATTTCTGAAGAAATTTTAATCTTTGCTTTTTAAGATTTTTGTCGCCTTTAGGCTCTTTACGGCGTTTTGCACCGTTGGATCAAACAATGCCAGGTCAGCAAGTTCAGGATTATGATACCACAGATTATTAATTATGTTGTTACTTTCTTTTTCGAAAATTTGTGTGTCAATGTTTTCATATTTCAATACATTTTCAATGAGGTCTAGGTCTTGTTTTGATGCTAAACGTATCGTAGAATCTGAAGAACCATCTGTCCCGAAAACAATTAAGCGTGGCTTCAAGAAAAACGTAACTATGCAATTGTCATTGGTGCTGGACCCCTGTAAGGTGTAAAGGAACGTTACTAGTATCATTATGACTACAGTAGAAGCAATCGGATAAGATCTCTAGATGCTTTATCCGTGAACAGCGGTGAATAAACCGTGAAAAATAAACGCAACTGCTTCAAGGAACGAAGCTATTTGTGTGCACTGGCATGGAAAACTATTACCAAATATTCTCAAAACAGGAAAGAAAAACGGGTTGCTGCTCTGGTATCACATAGGGGTAAAGAACAACTCCTAGGTGTTCCTGAAACTGACAGTAGCTCATGGGAGAAACAAGAACTAGTAGTGTACAAATGCCTAGAAAAATGGGGTCTCAACAGCTCGAGCAGATATTAGGTCGAGAGCTTCTGTACCACCGTACAAACTCGTTAGAAAATTGTTGAGAGGGATTTTTGACTGCAAGTTTGGAAGCACATCCGGACATCAACCAAACATATTCAAGCGATTTCTATAAGAATAGTCTGCGATTGACAAATCCAAGTACGAAGTATGCGAGAGTGTTTTAAAACTACTGCCCAACCCACTTCCTAAGAACAAGAGACCGTAGAAGCACATTGCGTTTAACTCGTTCGAGACTGGACGCCCTCAGAATGTTTTTTCTATTTTATTTATTTATTTGGTATCCCACACGACAACAACTGAGTGTTATAAGTGAGAGTTTGGGTTATTGATTTTACAAAACGTATAATGAACAAGATAATGTTTATATAGATATAATATAGGATATATTGGGTAAACATTATCAATAGGTTAAAAAGAAATAGAGACAATAGATTGAGTTTAATACAAAAAATAGTGAAAACGACATTCAGAAATATTTTTAGGTCCAAAATAAGACATAAACCGCATTGAAGATTTACTTAATACGAAAGGCATTCACAAACAAATATCAGATAAAGAAAATAACAAAATGATAAATCATATATGGTACCTTAGTCCTGAACTTATTGCTCTGGCATTGTTTGATCTCATAGTGCAAAACACCGTAAAGATCGAAAAGACGACAAAAAACTTAACAAAGCAAATTCTCCAGAAATAATCGATCTAAACTTACAAAAATCAACTGCCGAAATTCCTAGAAAAAGGTTTACCAGGTATAATTACAAGTGAGACCATATTGCTGTTCAAGAGATTAAACTTTAACTTCGAATTTCTTGAATAAGATAATGCAACTTGACCACAGAACATCAACAACCAGGAGGGGTAAAGGATGGTAAATAACTTGACAATTGTGAGCGACATAGCAAGGAGTCGAGTTCATCACCAAGTTTTCATCTGTACCCAGATGGCTCCAAAACCACATTATGTCAGTCCCATAATGCCCGTAATTTCAACAAGTAGCTATCTATAAGTTCACAGATATCTCCCGTGTAAGTAACATTTTATAATTTCAACGCATAGGTAACGCTACCGAGTCAAAAACGGCCGTGTTACTTACACCAAGGATTTTACCTGGTTAATCGTTGCCAATGTGTTAAAAGTTGTAAAACACTTCTATGTGGCAATGATTTTGCAAAATCATTAATGAAAATCACCAATATTACCACATGATTTAAAAACTTAGACACCTCGGTAAATGGCATGTAGAAATTACCAAACGCGTAGGTAAAAATAAGTAATAGGTAGCTACCTAGCCGTTTGACCAGGCGTTGAAAATACGGGCATAAGTAAATTAAAATATGTATGAACAAAATGTAAGCATTTGTCATTGAAGCCATACAATGAATGTACATTTGAAAAACGAAATGTTTGATGGATAGCGATGCCATTCCACGCCCGATATGTCTGATGAGTCTCTACAAAAGGCGAAACATTTCACATAATGGTGGTTGTGGGGGTTCGAATCTTCGGCTTTCCTTTTTCACTTGCAAACATCATCGGTCAATAAGCTCGACTCCAACGAGAAATGAATTAAAATAGATCTTCGCCCTAATAGGCAGCATTTTCAAATAAAGTAAAATATATGCGTTTTCATTCGCAAAAATTTGATAATATAGGAAGAAAAAAGTTGTTTTTTTAATAGACACCATTTTTGCCCTAAGGCCTTTTTCGGGACATTGGGTTTATTATCTCGAATTCAGTAACACTTACGTACTTTGTTGTTCAGCAAGAAATGTTAAGAACAGAATAGCTTTTAATTAAATGCATAATACGGGCAAGTAGCTTTAACCTTTCCACATATATGGTACGTCGAAGTCGCCAAATAGCAAAAAAAAAATAGATTTTCATAACTTCGAGGCCCCAGTAACACGTTTTAACATATTCGAAATGTGCTCAAACTTTGGCAATTTTAAAATCTAACAATACTAAAAGGTATAGGCGGCTCCCCAGCTAAAAAATCCGAGATCGATTTGGTCCTTTGAGTTAAAACCAGCCCTAGGCTACAAATTAAATTAAGATGCTACGAAAAAGAAAAGAACGTTTGATATTTTATCAAATTTTATATTTCTACAGAGTTTAATAATAAAAAATGGTATTACGATACCAAATTTTTATACCCTACACCACACTGTCGTAAACGGTCTCAATAACATAATAATCTGCTGAAAAAATCGACGTTATACGGTCAACAGTCTTAGTTTTGACACTGTTATGTATTTTTTGATGGTTTTTCCAACTTTAAATGACAATTTTACGACTTTTATGACGATTTTCGGCCAAAATCTGTTTGCATATTTTGCATATTTTTTGCATATTTTGCATATTACGCATATTTTTGCATATTTTGCATATTTTTTGCATATTTTGCATATTTTTTGCATATTTTGTGCATATGCAAATATGCAAAATAAATACGAAATATGACCCTGCCATTGAATTTAGATTTCTTTGAAACGAATTTTGGTCCAATCAGAATCTTCGTATCTTTAATATTAAAAAATATGCAAATATGCAAAATCCGATGTCTAATAATAATTATAAGTAAATAACTATTTTTGTTATCTGAATCATAAACTATATTTGTCAATTTAAATTTCTAAACACGATATCGACACAAGAGACATTTTTTGTTAAATTACCGACATTTTTAGTAAAATAACAGTCAATTGACAATTTTGCAAAACTGTTAATTATTCATTTAATACCATTCAGATCACCATAAAAATTTAGGGACAATGGAATTTGCTTAATTTTCTTCAACTGCTGTCATTCTCACTAATTTCTTAATTCCATTTTAGGAGAAAAAGTCATAAATTTTATTTGTCATTTAGAAGCAGCAGCACATATTCGCACATTTGCAAAATTCTTTATAAATCGCAGTTTTATTTGTTTTTTATTGTGTTTAAACATCAATTAAAAATTCATAACATTCAACAATCATCACAAGTAGTGTATGGAAAAAAGAAAGGCATGCGAAAAAAAAACTTAAAATGTTGGGATAAAAAAAATGTATTAAAATAAGCGAAAGTTTTAAAAAGGGGCAAAACAGAACAGTGGAACAGCCAATAACAAAAAGTGAATACTTATGATTGTTATGGCCGATGATAGTAGCTTATTTAAATGAAGTGTTTCCACCGCACAGAGGACGAAATCATTGACCTAGCGGCACGAAAGTCAAAAAATCAAAGTATAAAATTGCGAAATGTTTTCCATTATATCGATTACAGACACTCTGCTGACTAAGATTTTGTTTTTACTTTTTTGTTGTTGTAAATATTCACTCAGTTATTCAGTGTCAAGTGCAAGAAATTTTGACGGATCAGATTTTAATAAAATTGTTGCTAAAAACCTGATCTCATATTTGTTTAATTGTTAAATAAATTCGTAATAAAACTAAACAAAGTTTATTTTTTATTGATAGGGGAGGGTTTAAGTTAAATTAAAATAAAATGTTTGGGGCCTGAAGTTACATAGTTATAAAGCAATAAATTTTCAAAAATTATTATTTTTTGTATGTTTTTAGTGCAATATACTTTTGTTGGAATGGGCGTAACTACAAAGGTCCACCGAGGTTCGGTCCAGTTAATTTTTTAATAATTAAATTGGACTCCCTAGATTCCGAATAACCAAAATTTAGCTGCAAATCTTGCTGATAAATGGTCTTTAAAAATAGCTTAAATCCTCAAAATGCCCAAAATCTGTCGGTACGGTTATATGGGGGCTATATCAAAATGTAGACCTATGTTCGCAATTTTTGGTGGAGAATTTTTGTGTCCACAGGGAACCTCAAATACCAAATTACACCTAATTTGGTCGGAAAATGTAGCTTTAAGTCGCCAAACTACTGAAAATCGGGAGGTACCTTAAAAGGGGTCTATACCCAAATGTGGACCTATGTCCACAATTTTTGGTGGAAAGGTTTAGTGATCACTAGGAACCCTAAGTACCAAATTACAACTAATTTGGAAGGAAAAGATGGCTTAAATCCTCAAAATATCGAATATCAGGAGGTACCGTTATATGGGGGCTATACCAAAATATTTGCCTATGTTGTTCATATTTAGTCCATAATAACCCCCAGACACAGATTGAGTTTGTGCAAAATTTCAGAAAGATATCTTCATTCGTTTCCAAGTTATTAATTTTGCGCCTCTAGATCAGTGGTTTCGACCACTGTGCACCGGGCTGATTCGGTCAGTTGTTTTTTATGGAATAAATTAAACTAATATAACTATTTATTTATTTTTTATTAGAAAATCAATTAGTTTCCAATACCATTTTTAGAAATATTTGTCAAAATTATATTAAAAACTGGACATCACAACACAGAGATTTGTATAATTTTAAAAATAATAGCTAAAAAAATAGAAAAATTTTGCAGCAAAAAACCCCTAATCTATATCATAGAGCTGTCGTTGTTTAAATAATTGCAATAACTTCTACACCCTCAGCATATACCCTCAGCATTTATGCTAATACCCTCGTTAACACTTTCATACTGACAAAATGTGCCTCATCGAAATAATGGTTTTAGACCCCAGTTTGTTTGGACAAAATGTGTTTCAGACAATTTGGAGTTGATTTAGCCATGTCTGTCCCTCTGTCTGGCTGGCTGGAGCGCACGATAACTCTCGAACGGATTAACCGATTCGATCCAAAATTTGGCTGTCGTAATATTTTGTGCAAACGTACTTTAACTTCGAAGATGGGTTATATCGGTCCACTCCTTCGGAAATGTTCGGAAAATTTGTGCGCACGATAACTCTTGAAGGAATAACTTATTTGGTTCATACTTTGCACATCGCGAATTTTCTACCAGACTTAGATGAGGTTTCAATATGGACTCAATCGGTCCACTCCTTCGGGTACCTCCCACACAAAATTTCGGAAAAGTTCAGTTTAGGACCTGCTCTCGGATCGTTTTGATTTTTGTTGTAGCAACTTGTATTCGCTGACCCCAATACAAAGGTACAAGTTTTATATGGGGCAAGTCTATACTTCCTAAGAAAATAGCCAGATAGTTCTAAAAATCTCCTATGGCACAATGTGTAGCGGTTGGAGCGCAAGATAACTCTCGAATGGATCTGTCGATTCGATCAAAAATTTGGCCTTCCTAATATTTTGCCCAAACATAGTTTAAATTCGAAGATAAACCATATCGGTCCACTCCTTCAGGTACCTCCCCCACAAAAGTTCGAAAATGTTCGGAAAAATTGTGCGCACGATAACTCTTGAAGGGAGTGACCGATGTAATCCATACTTTGCACATCCTAATATATCTACCAGATTTAGATCAGGGTCGAATATGGACTATATTTGTCCACACCTTCGGGAACCTCCAACACAAAAGTTGGGATAAGTTCATTCAATACCTGCTCTCGAATCACTTTGATTTCTGTTGAAGCTACTTGCATTCACTGCCTCAATTACGACGGTAAAAGCTTTTTTCAGGGGCAAGTCCATACTTCCTGAGAAAATAGCCTGAAAGTTGCACAAAACACCTATGACACCGTATGTATTGGTTGGAGCGCAGGATAACTCTCGAACGGATCAGCCTATTCGGTCCAACATTTGGCCTTCGTAATATTTTGTATGAACTTAGTTTAAGTTCGAAGGTGAGCCATTCCTTTAGGTACCTCTCCCACAAAAGTTCGAAAATATTCGGAAAATTTGTATCCACGATAACTCCTGAAGGCAGTAACGGATTTGGTCCGTACTTTGCACTACGTAATATTTCTACGAGACATAGATCAGGCTTGAATATGGACTATATTTGTCAACACCTTCAGTTACCTCCCACACAAAATTTCGGAAAATGCAGTTTAAGGTCTGCTTTCGAATCGCTTTTATCTTTTGTGTAACAACTTGTCCCCATTACGACGGTGCAAGTTTTTTTAGGGGCAAGTCTATACTTCCTGAGAAAATAGCCCGAAAGCTGTAAAAATCCCTATGGCACTATGCATACGATAACTCTCGAACGGATCCGCCAATTCAGTCCAAAATTTAGCCTTCGTAATATTGAGTCCAAACTAAGGTTAGGTTTGAAAATTGACACTATCGGTGAGCACCCTCCGGTGCGCACCCTCCGGTACCTCCCCCCACCCCCAAAAGTTAAAAATGTCACTAAAATATTACGCGCTATATCTGGTGAACAACCATCCAAACCTTGGATCTCTTAATATTTTTTCCAAATGAAGTTTAACTTCTAAAAGGGCCCATATCGGTATTCTCCTTAGGTTACCCCCACAACATTTGAACATTTTTGTTAAAGCGCAGTTTGGGATCTGTTCGACGAACCTTTGAAAAATTATACCGATGCTTTTCATTGTGGTCCTGTTTAAGCGAGTTTATGTTTTTCGTGGGCAAGTCCATGCTTCCTGACATCGTGGCCCAAAACCTCTGAGTTATACGTTGACCAACTGAAAGGACTGTTGGGCACAAAATCTATCAAAAAGAATGAATCCCAAAATAAGATCCACTTCCAAAATGGACTATGTCATTCCATTTCTTAAAATACATCCTCCGCAACACTTTTGAGCATCAAACCAAATATATTTTTTGTCGGCAAATTTCAAAATGGGCTACAAAATCCGTAATACGTAGATTCAATATTGTCAATAGATGGACGTTTCAATTCACACAGGCTGAGGGTATATCTCTGTCGGCAAAACCGACTGATACTTTTTTACTTGTTTCTTATAGCCCCCATATGGTATTTTAAGGATTCTATCTTAATTTTTAGGCCTAATTGGCTGTAATTTGGCATTTGAGGTTCCCAATGGTACAGAATCTTCCTCACCAAAAATGTTGGACATAGCACAAGTTCTTGGTATATGGAGGCTATGCGGTACCATCCGATTTCACGTATTTTAAGGATTTATCTTAATTTTCAAACCAAATTCAACCCAATGGTACAGAAACTTCCCCACCAAAAATTATGGACATAAGTCCACGTTTTGGTATAGCCTTTATATAACGGTACCACACGACTTCCGAAGTAACACCAAACTTCCCAGCAGAGGCGACGGGATTAGCAAATGAGCGTGATGAGTTTCGCCGAACCAACCCCAATGACCCTAGAGTCAGGGAGCTGACCCTAGAGTCAGGGAGCTGACCCTGGAAGTTAACAGGCTGGTCGGCGAGCATAAGCGGAGCTAGTGGTTAATTCATCTGAAGAGTTGCAACATTGGAGCCGGTATAGGTGAATTGTGGGCAACGGTTAAGTCACTCTCGAACCCTGGAAGAATGGAATTTGGGACCTCAGTCACGTTTGGCGACGTTACGTTTACTGACCCGAAGTGGTGAGCAAGTTACTTCAATCGACAGTTTGCCGAGCACCACGAGAGTGACAGGGCGAAGAGAAGAGTATTACGTCGCATCAGATCTCTTCCTGCCGAGGAAGAACCGCCACAGTTTACAATGGATGATGTTGCCAGTTGCCAAAGTTCTCAACTTGTCACTATCCAACCTCATTGTTCCCAAAGTCTGAAAAATGGGCAGGATGGTCCCATTACGGAACCCCGCAAGGATGCCAGCAAAAGTGAATCGTACAGGCCGATTTCGCTTTTGTCGCCCATAGCAAAGACACTTGAGGCCTTAGTCCTCCCCAGTATCAGAAATAGCTATCATGTTGCCGATCATCAGCATGGATTCCGTAAGCAGCACAACACGACAACTGCGCTGCACGCCATTACCACACATATTTGTCATGAACTCAACCAGAGACGGCCGTGCGATAGAACAGTGATAGTGGCGCTTGATTTATGAAAGGCCTTTGATACAGTCAGGCACTCCACGCTGTATGAGGACATTGAGCAGACAACCCTCCGGCCAAGCTTGAAACGTTGGATAGTCAATTATATGTGTGGACGCCAGTCGTACGTGGAATTTAGAACAAGAAGTTCAAACCCCGTAGAGTGAAACAGGGAGTTCCCCAAGGTGGGGTGATATATCCGGAATTGTTTAACCTCTACCGCTCTTGTATTTCGCCCTATCCAGACGGCATCGAGATCGTAACGTATGCGGATGATTGCACGATCCTGGCGTCGGGTATCTATCCTGATGACATCTGTGAGAGACTGAACAACTATTTAACCGATCTTACCACCTTTTTCCATTCGATTAATATGCAGATTTCCGCCACAAAATCAACAGCCACTCTGTTCACCACATGGACAGCGCAGTTTGGAAGAGAATTGAATGTCGTGGTTGACGGTAGCAGAATTCCGACCACAAACTACCCCAAAAGGAGCGTCAGCTGCCACGACAAACTAGAGTAGTTTTGGCTCACCTACGCTCGGGATATTGCAGTCAAACAACAAACAAAAAACATTGTTCCACAACATCCCATACGGGACAAGGGAGACTTCTCTCATATCAATGAGTGCACCCCGATTCATATTTAGCTCAATGATATGGGACCTACTGTTTATCGCCGAGTCCGAACGGCGTGTCCTAAGACACCAATTGTAGAGAAGTTTTTCAAGGCTGAAATACTCAGGAAATGTCGCCAACATTACTAAGGGGTATTTTGAAAAATGTTTGGTGTTGCCTGGCCGGGGAATCGAACCACCGACCTTCTGCGTGCAAGGCGGGCGTGCATATTGCAGTCGCCTAAATTCTAATTGGGCGGAAATCGACCGCGCCGTGCATGTCATCTGCCCAGTATGTGGCATGGGCCCGCACGACACAAAACATCTTTTCAACTACCCAGCCACACCTACTCTTCTAACTCTAGTGGATCTGTGGTTACATCCCATCGAAGCAGCCACTTTCCTGGAACTGGAGATAGACCCAGAGCCAGATTGAACAGAGGAACGAACATACAAACATAATAACAAACCCTGTTACAACAACAACACGACTTCAGGCAATGTTAATAAATGAGTTGAATATGGCAAATTGAGTAGTTCTGTAAAAATTGTAACCAAAATCCTCAAAATACATGTAGGCTATCATGATCATGATTTTTTTTTTTTTTGATGGACAAGTTTTGTGGCCAGTTGGAATCTTAAATATCAAATAACAGGCAGATCGATCAAAAAATGTTGCTTAAATTATAAAATGACCGAAAATCGGGAGGTACCTTTACCTGTTGATAATTTTAGGTGAAGAAGTTTTGTAAAGAAGAAGTTTTGTGGAACTCATATAGCAAATTACAGGTACTACGGCCAACAAATGTAGCTATTCTCCCAAAACCACCTAAAATCGGGTTTGGTACATATGGACCAGAATCGGAGATGAAAGTATAAAAATCGAATATGTTCTAAAGTATTTTGCTATTTTGACCTTTAAGAACGTTGCACTGACACTTCGTATGTTCCGAAAAGTTGTTTACTGTAGTTGCTGTAGTTGATTGTTATCTTGAATATTGAACGGTGTAGTATCTGTGGACCCCACCGGAGCAAACTAGACAAAAGGCACATTTGTTTTGCTGTTTTGACATTTAAGAACAGTTTCTACAGAGTTCATATTCTCAAGAAAGTTGTTTATTGAGATCTAAGGTACATTTGTGTAGTTTGTTGTTTGCTTAAATTTTTATCGGTTTGATATATGTAGACCACAACCTGAGAAAAAAATTTAAAGGAAATTTGACCTTGCCGATATAGACTTCGCAGATGAAGTTTGATGGATTTGATGAGTTCACAATTTTTGTTATTTAAGACAAACGCTACAACTTTGCCTTTGAGAATAAATCATATTTCTTAACGGCATGGAAGATATGATCCTGACAATATGATCCTCTTTGACATCAAAGCCTCAAACCTTTGGATGCCTATAACCGCAAAAGTTGAAGAGATATGGAAAAACGACGCGACACGTGTCTTCTCATTTTTGATCTTCTACCACTCTGCGGTGTCAGAATATGGTTAATAAAATATGACTCAAAAAATTACACACAGTGTAATTAAATTTGGGAATAAAGTTAAAAGTGGAGTAAAATCAGCAAATATGTCTTCTGCGTGCGACTAAATGCTGTAAAGTATTGCTAAGTAAGATTTTACGCATAATAATTATATTATTCTTAAAAGATTCATAAAAACCCATGAGGAGCTAATATATGCATAGTGAAGTCATTTTACATACATATTAGTTTAATCCCGCTGATTTGCTCTCTGTTGGTATCCACTGTTCCAAAGTCACGCATTCATCTCTCTTTGAACACTTTTTATTAGACGGATGAAAAAAAAAACTAGAAACTGCAAAAAACATTGCATATTTACCCCTGTTGCCATTTAATGTCATCGAAGCGTGTATCTTTTAGCAACGTGCCACATGGTGTCGCCACCTTGTGTGTTTACAACATGAGTGAATGATATGCAAAACATGAGTTCAAAATTGCTGCTGCTGTTGAAAGAAGTTCAACAACAAACACAAACAACAACATCGTATAGGCATGCACGCGTATTTATGACGTTATCAAACTTATATTTTATTGCTAATTACTCTCATTGCTACGAGTACCAAGTACTTATGTACAATCCCGCCTGCCTCTGTTTTGCATGCCACTAGAGAAGAAAATAAGCGTGTTGTGATTTCTAACGGTAAAATATGGTACGTAAAATGCATTTATATTCTAGACGGTAAACAAAATCAGAAAAAAACTCATAATTATGGTCACTATTAACCTCGTTAACAATTAGCCAAATTTAGTTTAAAAAAAAAAATTTGTTAAATATACTCGTACATACGAGGCAGAAGGGTAGGCAAATGAATTGGCAAACAAAGGCAAAGCAGAATTTGTTGAATTTTTTTTGTGTGATATGGAAGTATGGAAAAAGTCCATTAATCATTATTGATGGGAATATTAATATTTTATGGAGGTAATTAGTAATTGTTCTAGTTTCGTGTTTTGTTCGTGAGTAACGTAAAGCAATTTGATTTAGTTGTAAAATGCTTCTAAAAATAAAATAGTTGTACGTACATTTATTATAGACTGAATTCTTACGTTACGTTTCTTACTTTTATCCTGTAAAGAGAAAAAAGCGATATATTAATATATATAGGAAATAGTGTACATGTAAATACAGTATGCAAAGTTCATATTCGTACACCCCCCAAAACTGAATAAAATTGTTATTTATTCAACATTTTTATGCAAATATGAAACAATTGATTGGAGTTACTATGAAGAAGAAAGATTGAAAAATATCAAAACGAATTTTTAATTTATTCCGTCATTTAGGTATAGATGACGCCTATGTGGGTGGCAAAGTTCGTAATTTTAGAATACAGTTTTGAAAATCATGTTATGTCAAGACATATCGGAAATAGCGAGGAATAACAGATTATTAAGGGCGAACATTTCCTCGAAAATAATGAATTTCTTCAATAAGTTACCCCACGTTCATTCCTGGGCAATTTACTCCATTCCTTCTCTGGAAGTAAAAACCGTTATTTTGCAATTTTTTGTAAGCCATAACTCTCGTTCATTGTAAGCGTAGAATTTCAGTCGTACGCAGACAGTATGAAGACTTGTATAGCTTAATTGTAACTCAGAATTTCTCACAGTTTTCCACATAAAATGATTTACGAAACCGCCCAGCAAAAATTTGGTAGGCACATGTCATTACTTTCTGCATTACCAGGTAATGCGTACTCATTACCCTCCGCATTATCAGACAGTACATATATAACAGGTAACATATAACTAGTTACATCCTTACTTACTACTTACCTACAAAGGAATAAGTACGGTGGCACAGGGCTAGTGTGTCTGACTACAAATCCTAGGTTTGTGTGTTCAAAGCTCACCGTCAGCATGGGAGTTTTTTGTTGACAAAATTACGTAGAAATTTTGATGTACATGGATGTTTTTAAACAACCCTTACTATTTGTACGAGTGGCCTAGTGTGTAGTGTGTTTGGCTAGAAATCAGAAGTTCATGTGTTCGACACCGGCAGGAAGCGAAATAAAAGAAAAAGAAGAAATAAAAACAAAAAATAATTGGAATGTTGAATTTGAATATAATTTCACCACATTTGTTCTAAAAATAGAACATATGCTTTTTAGCTTTTTTTGACTACTGGTAAGTGGTTAAATATGTACTTAAAAAACACATTTAAGGAAGTACTTCCTCCCTATGACATCCCCATGTTAAAATAATGACTTTTACGGTCATTTAGTAAGTAGTTACAACTGCAAAAATTTACTGAATAAAGTCATTATTTGGTAATGACTTTTTTTGCTGGGCGTATTCTAAAACATTTACATTTTATGCCAAATATAAAACGGAATCTATGATTTTTACGGCGTTGAAACCAAAAATGTCTTTATATTACCCTAGTCCGGACTACGTTTCGTTACATTTTCAAACGCTGAAATAATTTATTTGCATATGAGACCTCAAATATTGTTGCAGAAGGACTACTATTAGCTATTTTCGTCAAAAATTCGGGAATAAATTGCCATAGAATGTTTGTCCGACCTTTTATTCATGCAAAATTTTTAAAAAACGTATCGTTATTTTTACATTTTCTACAGCACAAGGATTCTAATAGACGAAATGAACAAAAATTAGTGGAACTTTGCTTAAAAATGCTAAAATACCACAAACAAACAGTTCTTCTAGGTATACGAATACGAACTTTGCCACCGACCTAGACGCCATCTATACCTAAATGACGGAATAAATTAAAAATTAGTTTTGATATTTTCAAATCTTTCCTCTTCATAGTAATCCCATCAATTGTTTCACATTTGCATATTAAATATATAATTAACAACTATTTCATTCAGTTTTACGGGTGTACGAATATGAACTTTGTATACTGTATAATGTGGATTAAAGTTTTAAGGTAAATATTTATTGAACATTTTAAAGGTGATAAATGAAACAACGAGCCCATGGAACTAAGAAGCAACACAATAAAATAAAACATGAGTTCTGGCTTTGAAATCGGGGAAAAAATCGAAAACGAATGTGGACTTTTTGACGATTATTGCTTTCAACGAAAAAGTAACTTTTCGAATTTAAATTGCGACAAATCAGTTAAAAATTGACTTTTGTTTATTTTCACCAACTGAAATTTTACTAAAATGTAGACTATATGAGTGTTTTGTTCATAAATATTGTTGCCAAAACAGGGTCTCATTTAAAAAACCAGTCCTAGGAGGAATTAATAGTAGGAATATCAATCATGAAAATGTTCTTTTTTATTTTTCCACAACCAAAAGTTGACTTTGTTTTTTGAAATTTTAAGGCAAATTGTAGACGTATCGATTAAACGAAAAACCAACTATCCTATCCCTAAATAATGGAGTTTGTGAAAACGACAAATATTCTTGTGATACTGTGGGAACATTTTTCTAGCCAGCAAAAATAAAAATCCCTTACCAAATAACTACCTACAGAAACCCCTAACAATCCATTATTTTAAAATCGCAATCAATTGGTAGTTATTCTATGACACTAGAATGATTAGTTATTCTGTGAAAAGTAATTTAAAAAATCTATTTTTAGAACAGTTGAGGTGGAATTTGTTTCAATTCAACCAATTGGGGTGGAATTTGTTTCAATTTCAAAACATTTCATATTTTTATGTTATTTTGATCTATGCTGGATTTGATCAACGAACTTCTGATTTTTAGCCGAACACACTACACACTATGCCACGCGTACGAACATTAAGGGTTGTTCAAATGCGTACATGTACACCACCATCTGTTTTTTATTTTGTTAACAAAAAAACTCGTGTGCCGACGGTGAGCGTTGAACACACAACACTAGGATTTGTAGGATTCGTTTTTAGCCACAACAATAAACTAGTAAAATTTATTCAACGGTCAAATTTATGCACATGGCTCACAAAAATTACTATGGAAACAAAGATCGCTCAGTTGGCATGGGTTAGCGTTAATCGATCCCCATAAAATTTCATATATACAGTCAGGGACGTAGCCAGGATTTCATTTCGGGGGGGGGCCCACCTGACCAAAATTTTGAAAGTTCATGTTAGCGAAAATGTCTAATTTAGCAAAGATTTAAACCTTATTTTAGACTTATTTTACTAACGAAATAATTTTTAATACTATTTTTTAATTCAAATGCTATAAGACTTCTTGGCCAATTGTATCTTGTTTTTAGAACTTTATTGACAATATGTCACAGTTAATATATGGTCAAAACAATGAATATATTAATAATCCCATATATTTTTGGGCATATCATTTATCAAATAATTCACAACTACAGTGAATGTTATAAAATTCAGTGATATCACTTCGGTAAGACCAAAAGAAGCGAATAGAATCGGAAACCCTTAGAAATATCATAACATTTAATTTTCAAATATCTTAACATTATAATTTTCAAATATATGCAAAAATCCTATGTCTACTTATCACAAAGAATTTCTGAAGGCCAAGAACTAATGCTTAGCAATAGTTAGTCTATCCATCAAGAAATTCTAGCACCTAATCGCGGTTATCTAAATGACAAATTCTGTCGCCAAATCGTGCATCTGTCAATAGACTAATTTTTGCGTCCAATCGTCGGACTTCACTTATAGAAATTCTGGTTTCCTATCCTGGATCTTCTCATAAATTGATCAGGAACAAGGGAAACTCTGAAATCCAGTATTAAATTCTTTTAAAATGAAGTTATGTCGCCCAATCCAAGGTCTATACCCAGGTACATATATACATATACATTCTTTTAGCAAAAATCCATAAACACAATTTTTCCCAATCTGAATTTTTAATACTCTCAACCTTTAGCCAAAATGTGCCTCATCGAAATAATGGCTTTAGAGCCAAAGTGTGTTTGGAAGAAATCTGTTTTAGAAAACTTGGAGTCGACTTAGCTATGTCCGTTCGTCTGGGTAGCTGTCTGGAGAGCACGATAATTCTCAAACAGATCAACCGATTCGGTCCAAAATTTGGCCTTCGTGATATTTTGATCAACTTCGAAGATGGCCCACATCGATCTACCCTTTCGGCAAACTTCCACAGAGTATTTCAAAAATTTTCAGCGAAGTGCAGTTTAAGACCTCCCTACTAAATTCGAAGACGGTGCTTTTCGGTATATTTCTTCTGCTATTTTAGTAAAATTTTTTCCAAACTTAGTTTTTTCTCGAAAATGGGCCATACTGGGGTACCTCCCTCACAAACCTTCAAAATAGTGGTTTAAGGGCAGTTTAAGGTCTATTTGAGGATCTTTAGAAATTTTTACTGAAGGCATTCCTTGTGTTCAGAGCGGTATTATGTTTTTCGTGGGTAAGTCCATATTTCCTGACATAAGGAACTAAAGGTGAAAATTATACTGTGGCGAACTGAAATGACTGGTGGGCGCAATATATTTTAAAAGGAATGACTCCCAAAATAAGATCTACTCCCAAAATGAACTATGTCGATCCGGTCAATTTCTCCATACATCTATGCCTGCACCGCAACACTTGTGATCAATGATACAAATCCATATTTTGTTTGCATGTTCATACTCCGAAAATGGCTACAAATTTCTGAAAATCTCCTAATACATAGTTTTTGCTATGGGTTTCTATGACGTTTTCTGTTGGTTTTATTCAAAGAGTAATCGACAGAAAATCCGTGAAGATGAAATTCATCGTAATTTTGAAATATTGGATATAATATGTAATAAATCATTAATATATATAAAGTAGAAAAATGTTTGTACGTTTGTTTGTTTATTTGAAGTTTATGGACTCAAAAACCGCTGAACTGATCTTCCTGAAATTTTCAGAGTATATCACTACATGGCCTGAAAATAACATAGGCTATAAAAATTGCTGAAATTCCGAGTTGATCCGGAGATATAGCATCAGAATCGGAGATATCTCCAAAAAATTTAGATTTTTTATGCAAAAATCTATAGAATGGTAACAGATAATGTCTCCAAATTTTGGATGTGAGCAGGAATTTGATTTTATTAACATTCGAAAGGACGAACAAAACATAAAAATTCCACAGAAAAATCCTTTTGTCCAATAGACATTTACGACACTGCGGTGGAAGAGAAATTATATCATAAAAAATAATATATAGTAGTTTTTTTTTTGTTGCAAATTTCAAACATAATAAAGAATTTTTAATTGTTATGAATTTCAAAATTGTTCATTGTAAAAACGTGTTAGAGAAAATATACAAACACTTAAAACCACAAAGATTAAGCAACGGTTTTATATTTTATTGTTGAATTGCTCTTATAAAAAAAATTTCAAAAACAAAATATCGCAAGATGTTGTTTCTGGACGTTGTTTATAAGCCAAAGTATTGGACGTAATATGTTACAAACGTTCAATAAATAAACTTTTTATTCTTAATTCAGTAACACTTACAGTCAGCCTAAAATTCCGATTGAACGTTTAAACAACAACTTAAAACTTAACCAGAACTTTGCATAAAATTGTTCAAAAAGCCTAACTTGTTCATAATTTTTATATTTTCAAATATGTTGGACAATTAGTATACTAATGTAGTTAAATAATTCTCTGCAATACTTCCAACTACTTTACATATTTCTTGAACAATTTAAAACAGTTTAAAATTTTACTCAAAAATTAAAAAATGTGTAATATAAGCTAATATCCTATGGGAACTAAAATCATTTCGGGGGGGGCCCGGGCCCCCCGGGCCCCCCCCCCCCTGGCTACGTCGGTGTATACAGTGAATCACAGTCAAAAG
Organism: Musca autumnalis; assembly: GCF_047663935.1. NCBI lineage: Eukaryota > Metazoa > Arthropoda > Insecta > Diptera > Muscidae > Musca > Musca autumnalis. The sequence goes on along the minus strand of NW_027411866.1, from coordinate 191,366,332 downwards.
AATCCACTTCAGTTTCTTTTATTAAAACTGCGATTGCTAAGAGTTAATTAATGATAGCGATTTTATTCTTTTTTATATTTTTACATTAGGGTCTTAACTTAAATATAATAAAATAAAATTAACGAAATTCGGGTAAATTTAGATAAAACAAGTAAAAAAGCATTAAGTTCGGCCGGGCCGAACTTTTCATACCCTCCACCATAAAATATTCATTCCTGTCCCCAACTTTAAGTGAGTACGTTAAAATGTCAGATAATGTACATAAAATGCTTCATTCGGGAGGCCCTTTTTTATGGTGCCTATATCTAACTGTTGACAATTTTTGGTGGGCTAGAAATTGGGAGGTACTGTTGTTGACAGTTTTTGATAGGAGCCTTTAATCTCAAATAACTCCTAATTCGGTTAAAAAATTTAGCTAGAATCCTCAAAATATCGAAAATCGGTACATAACGTGGGAACTTCAAATGTCATTAACAGCTAGTTCGGAGGTATCTGGGCTATACGAAAATATGAACTTAAATAAACAATTTTTGTTGCAGAATTTTTGTTGACTTTTAAATTTCAAATTACAGAAAGTTCGTCAAAAAAATAAAGCTAAGGTACGGAAAATCGGGAGGATTGTTTTGGGGCTATACAAAAACATGGACCTACGTTCGGTTAAACATTTTAAGTAAAATCCTCAAAGTACCGAAAATAGGGAAGTATCGTTATATTGGGGCTATGTTGAAAATTGTTGATGCAGATGTGTGGTGACCACTACAACCTTCAAATGTCAAATTACAGTTAGTTCTGTTAAAAATTGTAGCTAAAATTGCCAAATTACTGAAAATTGGGAGGCACCGTTACATGGGAGCTATATCCGAACATGGACCTATGTTGACAATTTTTGATGGAGAGGTGTTGTGACCACTAAGAACTTCAAATGTCAAATTACTGCTTGTTCGGTTTAATATTGTAGCTAAAATCATCAAACTACTGAAAATCGGGAGGTACCGTTATATGGGGGCTTTCTTGACAATTTTTGGTGGATAGGTGTGGTGACCACTAAGAATTTTAAATGTCAAATGTTCAAATTACAGATAATTCGGTTAAAACTTGTTGGTAAAATTCTCAAAATACCTGAAATCGGGCGGTAACGTTATATGGGGGCTATTCCAAAACATGGACCTATGTCCACAAGTTTTGTCACATAAGTTTATTGACATTTAAGAACTTCAAATGCCAAATGGGGGGGGGGGGGGGGATAACCGTTATATGGGGGCTATACCAATACGTGGACCTATGTCCACAACTTTTGTTATATAAGTTTATTGACTTTTAAGAACCCTAAATGTGAAATTATAGCTAAATCGGTCTGAAAATGTAGCTAAACCCGTCAAAATGCCGTAAATCGGAGGTACCGTTATATGGGGGCTATACCAAAACTTGGACCTAGGTCCACAACTTTTGTTATATAAGTTTAGTTACACTTAAGAACCCTAAATGTCAAATTATAGCTATATCGGTCTGAAAATGTAGCTAAAAACGTCAAAATACCGTAAATCGGGGGGTACCGTTATATGGGGGCTATACCAAAACGTGGACCTATGTCCACAAGTTTTGTCGCATAAGTTTATTGACATTTAGGAACTTCAAATGCCAAATTATACCTAACTCGGTCTGAAAATGTAGCTAAACCCGTCAAAATACCGTAAATCGGGGGGTACCGTTATATGGGGGCTATACCAATACGTGGACCTATGTCCACAACTTTTGTTATATAAGTTTATTGACTTTTAAGAACATTAAATGTGAAATTATAGCTAAATCGGTCTGAAAATGTAGCTAAACCCGTCAAAATACCGTAAATCGGGGGGTACCGTTATATGGGGGCTATACCAATACGTGGACCTATGTCCACAACTTTTGTTATATAAGTTTATTGACTTTTAAGAACCCCAAATGTCAAATTATAGCTACATCGGTCTGAAAATGTAGCTAAAAACGTCAAAATACCGCAAATCGGGGGGTACCGTTATATGGGGGCTATACCAAACCGTGGACCTATGTCCACAACTTCTAATTTATAAGTTTATTAACACTTAAGAACCCTAAATGTCAAATTATAGCTACATCGGTCTGATAATGTAGCTAAAAACGTCAAAATACCGTATATCGGGGGGTACCGTTATATGGGGGCTATACCAAAACGTGGACCTATGTCCACAACTTTTGTTATATAAGTTTATTGATACTTAAGAACCCTAAATTTCAAATTATAGCTAAATCGGTCTAAAAATGTAGCTAAAAACGTCAAAATACCGCAAATCGGGGGGTACCGTTATATGGGGCTATACCAAAACGTGGACCTATGTCCACAAGTTTTGTGCTCAGATCGACTTAGAATTTTACCCTGATCAAGAATATATATACTTTATAGGGTCGCAAATGAGTATTTCAATGCGTTACAAACGGAAAAACAAACTTAATATACCCTCCATACTATGGTGGAGGGTATAAAAACAAGTAAGAAAAGCGTTAAGTTCGGTCGGGCCGAACTTTTTATACCCTCCACCACAAATTTCAGCCATTTCGGTGGATTAATGTGGCCACAACCTTCAAAATACCGAAATTCGGAAGGTACCGTTCTATGGGGGGCTATATGATGGCGTGGACCTATACCTACAAATTTCTGGGGGAAAGTTTTATACGCCTAAAGAAGACTAAATACCAAATTTCAGCCATCTCGATGTGATAATGAGGCTAAAACGTTCAAAATATCGAAAATCGGGAGATATAAACACCTATATAAACACCTATATAAACATTTTATGGTATAAATGTTTCTTAGCCTCTGGAAACACAAAATACAAAGTTACAACCGATTTTTTTGTTCAAATGGGTCAAATACATTCAAAATATATTAAAATGACACGTACTTTATAAGGGGCCTTATATGGGGGCTGTACCAAAACGTGGACCTATATAACCCAACTTTGGTAGGAATGTTTTCTGACCTCTGAAGACACAAAATACCAAACTACAACCAATTCTGTGGTCAAATGGGTCTAATACATTCAAAATATATTAAAATGACGCGTACTTTATAAGGGGTCTTATGTGGGGACTATACCAAAACGTGGACCTATATAACCCAACTTTGGTAGGAATGTTTTCTGGCCTCTGAAGACACAAAATACCAAATTACAATCAATTCTATGGTCAAATGGGTCTAATACATTCAAAATATATTAAAAGGACGCGTACTTTATATGGGGCCTTATATGGGGGCTATACCAAAACGTGGATCTATATAACCCAACTTTGGTAGGAATGTTTTCTGACCTCTGAAGACACAAAATACCAAACTACAACCAATTCTGTGGTCAAATGGGTCTAATACATTCAAAATATATTAAAATGACGCGTACTTTATAAGGGGTCTTATGTGGGGACTATACCAAAACGTGGACCTATATAACCCAACTTTGGTAGGAATGTTGTCTGGCCTCTGAAGACACAAAATACCAAATTACAATCAATTCTATGGTCAAATGGGTCTAATACATTCAAAATATATTAAAATGACGCGTACTTTATATGGGGCCTTATATGGGGGCTATACCAAAACGTGGACCTATATAACCCAACTTTGGTAGGAATATTTTTTGGCCTCTGGAGACACAAAGTACCAAATTACAACCAATTCGGTGGTAAAATGGGCCAAATATCTTAAAAATTCCTTAAAACGACGACGCGTCACGCGTCATTTTGTATGGGGGCTATACGAAAGCGTGGACCTTTCCCGCTTTCAATACCAAAAGTCCTACGTAAATATAACATATTTTCCCAACATTTCATCAACCTACGTCAATCCGTTCGGACGCTAGAGTGATTTCCACAGACGGACAGACGGACGGACGGACATGGCTATATCGATGTAGAATTGCACGCTGATCAAGAATATATATACTTTGTGGGGTCTACAATGATTATTTCGAGTAGTTACAAACGTAGTGACAAACTTAATATACCCCCATCCTATGGTGGAGGGTATAATAAAAATTGTTAAACAAAATCCATTTCTACCTCACAGTGAAAATTATCCACTCTAAAAGTTTTACGAAGCAAAAATGATTTCTTAGGTTTTTAGCACTTAGTATGACATCCTTTGTTATCCTTTATAGCTTTTAGCCTTTTTGGCAAAGATTTAACTAAATTTTCGGTGCAAGATATCTGCATTTTCCCCAATCTCCTTGCAAGGCATTTTTCAGGGTTACTATACTTTAGATGTTATGACTTCTTATATTTGTCTGCAAAAATACTCCATAAATTGCCTATAGGATTTAAATCCGGGGATCTGGGAGGTGTTTGAATCACTTTTGGACAGTTATATAGCATCCATTCTCGAAAAATGTGTGATTTGTGCTTGGGGTCATAACTTGATAAAAATGGAATGTTGTCCCAAATCCCATTTTTTCAGCGCTACATTTCAAATTATCCTTCAGAATGTTTAAGTAACACATCTTATCCTTAATTCCTTCGATATAGACAAGATTTCATACACCGTAAGCACTCATACAACCCCATACCATAATAGAGTCTCATCTGTGATTTACTGTTAGAGTTGGGCAAACTAGTTCCTAGTTCAGCGCCATTTTTGTTTAAAGAGAAGTGAACATTTTACAACTTTTTTGTGTACGGGAACGCTTTTTCGGGTAAAATGTGTAAAAGTGGTAAAAATTTTAAAAACTTTCTGGTTCTTGAACAAAGCTATTAAATGGAAGGAGCTTACACCTGGGAAGTAGAGTTTCTGGTCGGGAATACCCGACCCGGTATTTCCCGGGAATTATCGATTTTTTTCGGACGGGATTTCCCGGTATTTGTATTATATAAGTCTTATATTATTTGTCTTATAGTCATTTAATATTGAAAATATAGTGGAATAGCGATTATTCATGTCCAGATAATTCGTAATTCCCGATCATTTGTAACAAACTTAGGGTCCATTGTAAAAATCGCGATAATTCGTATAAAGTACATACATTTTGGTCCTCTCAATAATGATTGTTTTTTCTGGAAATCGAAGTCTGTATAACCTCACATAATTCTGAACTTTTTGGAGCCATTTCCTTGTTGTTCTAGTCCATATTTTTATTAATGGCATTTTTGAAGTATATTATATATATTATAAATATATATTATAAACTCTGTGATCGATTCAAATTGTTGTTTTCTCCAAAATTATTGTATGTAATATTAAAAACTGTATAATGTGTAAGAGCAAAACCTATAACTTTGCGTGTGCGTTCGAAAAAAAAAAAACCAAAAACAAAATACCTGTATATCAAATTGAAATCCATGTATTTTGTTTTGTTTTTTAACGCATACGCAACACGCAAAATCATAGGTTTTGCCCTAGGTGGCAAATCGTGTATATTAGGAATGGAAGTCAGTAATAACTATAGTATGTATGTTCATATAAGTACCCCTCTATATCTTTAGTGCCACCGTGGTGCAATTGTGAAGCTTTGTACACAAAATGTCAACCTTGTAAAAATCCTTTATCAACGGATTTATTCTATGATCGACACGCCCTTCGAACCATAAAAAGAACTCCCCATGTGATTGTCCTAAAAATAGAGTCGCACAGCAATCTTTGATATGACTTTGCCATATATGATGTACTGGTACTTTCAAGATTTTGGCGCATCCTCGTTAATATTGTTCCATATTGTTCCAAAGAGATAACTAATGATACAACTATACATATAAGGAGTATTTATTTCCTTTATGTTTGCTCTCTGTCACGTCTATGCCCCACAAACTCGATTTCTCATAGTCCCGGGAATTTCCGGGTTCCCGGGAATGGGAAATTTGTATTCCCGATTTCCCGGGAATGAAAAAAGTCGGGAATTCCCAAACTCTACTGGGAAGTTTTTGCAGATTTGGAAACTACAATGTACATATGAAGATGAGAAAAATCCAAAAACAAGAAAAAATCACGGTCAACGTTTTGCTTGAAAACGGCAAGTCACAATAATCGCAGATAAAACCCAACTTTTCATTATTGCGATTTTAAAAATAATGACGGATATCACACCTTTGGTTGGGGACCATCTAAAAGCAAAACCTGACTAAGAAAGTAGAAAATTCCATCTTTAAAATTATGCAAAGTAGGTTGGCGTAGGTGGTCAAATAATAGAGATATCGCAATAGTCGGATCTTCACGAAATTTTCTCACAGAGATAGAAGCATTTTGATGTTGGTGATGTCGATATTAGTCAAATATAAAATTAAATGTTAATTATTTTTTGTCAGTTCGCCTTAAGTCATTTGGTATAAAAGCCAGATAGGTGAAAACTTTAACTTTATCTCCCTAAAATAAATGTTTTCGAGTAAAAAGTGTAGTATCACATAGTCGGCCCCGTACCGACTATAGCCTTTTCTCACTTATTTTGTTTTTGGATTTTTCTCATATATTAACATGTTTCAGAATCCGCAAAAACTTCCCAGGTGTGAGCGGTTCTCATTTAAAGTTAGTTAAGGCGCACAGTGCATGACATTGTTTTATAAGGAGGCTATTCAGTCAATGTATTGTCCCAATTTGAACTTCTATATTTAAAAAATGGTAAAACCTAGGAAAAAGTCATAGGGGTCAATCTTATAGAGAATTTTTACTGCTACAACATTTCTATGACGATAGGACTTGCGGCTTCCAAGCAAAATCTTGAAAACCTAAAAATCCCTAAAAATGTGAACTTTATTTGCCAATCCCTCCGTCGATTTTTTTTGTTTTTTGATTTTTTTCATCAAGAACATTGTAGTTTCGGAATCAGCAAAAATGTCCCAGGTGTAAGCATCTGTCATTTACCCCCTGTTTATGTATTTCGAAACGAAAATGTGTGCGCATGAAACACACCCAAACTTTAGTTTTCGAAATGTTATTGCCTTTGCTTTTGCTTCAAAACAAAAATCAAATTTGAAAAACACACTCAAATTTGGTAGTTTTTCTTGCGCATTCATTGTCTTATCGACATACATGAACAGGCCCTTAAAGTTAGTTAAGGTGCACCGTGGTACATAGAATCACTTTCTGAGTTGACTTATGCATGTCCGTCCGCCCGTTGGTTCGCAACGTACAGGTGGCAATTATTTTGTCCGCTTCCGCTGAAAATTGAGGAAGATCAGTTTTTACCCATAGGAAGAATGATATTGCTTTTGCTGAGAATCGGTTCAGATTTGGATATATGTAGCTTCTATACATATTTTTGGCCGATTTTATGTATTTGCAACACGCTATGTATGTCAAATTGCTTTGAAATGTGTGACTGAATTTGGTCTAGAAATAAGTTTGGCATGTTATATTGAAATCGGTTCATATTTGGATATAGCTCCAATACATTTTTTCGTCCGATTTTATGTGTTTGGTGCACCAAACACGCAAATTGTGTTCAATTTTGATCAAATTTGGAAAATGTCACCGAATTCGGATTGCCAAATTTTATTGAAATCCGGTTAGATTTGGCTATAGCTCCCAAACACGCAAATTCTTTCCAATGTTGATGAAATACCGGAAATGTAACGTAATTTGATCTAGAAATAACTTTGGCAAATTATATTGAAATCGTCGCGGTGTAGGGTATTATTTAGACGGCTCCTCCCGATTTTGATATTTTCCTTAATTGTTGTTATATATGGGGGTTTCTGAGTGAAATCAGACACTTTTTCAAAATGAGGTTTTTGATTTCCTTTATTTTTTGCTGTGGTGATACTGCTCATCAGCAAAACATCTTAGTATATTTTCAGATTTTTTTTTGACTAATGGTTCCAGAGATTTCACGCCTTGAAACACGCCTATATGCAAAGAAGTAATCATAACTTCTTTAATATTGGTCAGCCAATGTGAAGTGAAACATTCACCTACGGACAGATCGAATGTATTTAAGGTCTCTTCAGAATTTTGTGGCCCTTTTTGGACATTTGAACTTGCCGACAAAAATGTGGATTAGGAATTAACTGCACTAAGACACAAATGTTGAACCTATGTGGGGGAGGTACCCTTAGGGAGGACCGATATGGGACATTTTAGAAGTTAAACTAAATTTTGTTAAAATATTTGCACGGTGCCCTTGAAACAATTTTAAATGGAAGGTGCTTACACCTCGGCAGTTTTTGCGGATTCTGAAACAGCAATGTTCATAGATGAGAAAAATCCAAAAACAAGAAAAAATCGCTGTAGGGATTTTTAAATAAATCGCGGTCAAAATTCACATTTTTAGGTGTGTTTTAGGTTTTCACGATTTTGCTTGGAGACCGCAAGTCAAATCGAAATGGAGCTAAAGAAAATGTTGTAGCTGTGAAAATTCTCTAGAGGATTGACGTTTATCATTTGTTCCCAGCCTGTACCATTTTTGGGATAAAGAAGCTCAGTTTACATTTTTAGGTTTTTCTGTTAGGGTTTCGCGATTTTGCTTGAATACGGTAAGTCTTATCGATATGGGACCTGAGAAAATCTTAAAGCTGTGAAAATTCTCTACAAGACTGGCTTAAGTAACTTATCATAAGTTGTACCATTTTTGTTAGATATATAAGTTTAAGTTGGGAATTTGCAGTCATCTTGTTTTATAAGGGGGCGATACAGAATTGAATTGAATTTGAATTGTCCCAATATGAACTTCCATATCTCAAAAACGGTAAAACCGACGAGAATACCATAAAGGTCAATCTTGTAGAGAATTTTCATAGCTACAACATTTTGTTTAGTCCCATTTTGATAGAGCTTGCGGTTTCTAAGCAAAATCGTGAAAACCTAAACAACCCCTAAAAATGTCAGCATAAATCGCGATTTATTTAAAAAGCGCTCCCGCGATTTTTTTTTGTTTTTTGATTTTTCTCATCTATGAACATTGTAGTTTCAGAATCCGCAAAAACTTCCAAGGTGTAAGCACCTTCCATTTAAAATTGTTTGAAGAGCACCGTGTTTGGAGATCCAAAGTTTAGACCAAATTGGTTGCCCCATTCAAGTGATATCGTCCTAGTATTTTAGTGACATTTTTAAATATTGGGGAGACGTACCTGAAGTTGTGGACCGGTATTGCCCAATGAAACTAAGTTTGGATATAATTTGACGAAGACCAAATGTTGGACCAAATCGGTTGAACAGTTCGAGAGTTATCGTGCTCTCCGACAGCCACATATGGTGACATAGGGATTTTTTACACCTTTCGGGCTGTTTTCCTAAGAAATATGGACTTGCCCCTGAAAAAACTTTTACCGTCGTAATGGAGGTAGCGAATGCAAATCGCTTCAACAAAAATCCGAAATTGTGTGGGAGGTACCCGAAGGAATGGACAAATATAGTTCATATTCAAACCTGATCTATGTACATCTGGTAGATATATTAGGATGCGTAAAGTATGGAGCAAATCGGTCCTTCCCTTTTAAGAGTTATCGTGCACCCAATTTTTCAGAACATTTTTGAACTTTTGTGGGGGAGGTACCTGAAGGAGCGAACCGATATGGCTTATCTTCGAACTTAAACTAAGTTTGGACAAAAATATTATGAAGGCAAAATTTTGGATCGAATCGGCAGATCCGTTCGAGAGTTATCTTACGCTATGACACTACACACGGTGTCATAGGGGGTTTTTGCACCCTTCAGCCTATTTTCTTAGGAAGTATGGTTTTGCCCTGATGAAGCTTATACCGCCGTATGGGGGGCCGTGAATACAAGTTGTTACAAAAAAATCAAAACGATTCGAGAGCTGGTCCTGAACTGAACTTTTCGAAATTTTGTGTGGGAGGTACCCGAAGGCGTGGACCGATTGAGTCCATATTGGAACCTCATCTACTCCTTTCAAGAGTTATCGTGCCTACAAATTTTCCGAACATTTTCTAATTTTGGTGGGGGAGGTACCGGAAGGAGTGGACCGATATAACCCATCTTCGAACTTAAACTAAGTTTCAGAGTTATTATTATATTCGAGAGACATCGTGCGCGCCAGCCAGACAGACAGACGGACGGACATTGCTAAATCGACTCCAAATTGTCTGAAACACATTTCGTCCAAACATACTTGGGGTCCAAAACCATTATTTCGATGAGGCACATTTTGCCCGTATGAAAGTATATACCCTCGTTAGCATAAATGCTGAGGGTATAAAAATTAGAAAATATAGTAATTATTCGATTTCCACTAGGTTTAATACAAAAAATTCAAGAGAATCGAAGAGTACAAACATTGATAAAAACTGTGAATTCTTTATCAGATAGCTGTTTAAAAAAAAAAAACAAAATATGCAAAAAATATTTTTGGAACAATATTAGAGGAATTATGAGTATTTCCTTGAATATAGTTTTTACAGAATTCCACCTTTTCAAGGCGCTCTCCGGAACCGTTAGAGAAAACGATCTGTACATATACTGAAATGTTTTGCTGTGAAAAACAATCAACCAATCAAAAATAAAGGAAATCAAAAAAACAGTTTTTGAAAAAGTGTCAGATTTCACTCAGAAATTCCCATATATATTTATAACTGTCCAAATTTTCTTAGTTTGTCCAAGTTCCGTTTACAATATGTGTATTAACTAACATGTCCCAATATTTTTACCCCACCCAACATTTTATAACATATATAAAATGTCCTCAAATGTTACCTTAGTGCATTTACACAGGTACATAGGTTTTATTTTAAGAAATCATACCATTTATGACATTTGTTTATTAACAAAATTATTCTGCCCGAAATAGTGATGCTTTGAATAAAATATAATGTTAATGTGTTTCAGAATGAAATACACACATTTTTATTATTTTTATGTACAACTATAACACAGCATAAATGTCCGGTGGTAATTTTTATTATAAATATTTAACACGGCGTGTGTTCGTTCGTTCTGCACACAACACCGGAACCTCAAAGTTCACAACATTAAACTAAATTGTTGTTGCTTTGACAGTGACACAGTTATTCAATAACTTAAATGCCAACAAACGAACAACAAACTCGTCAATGTACAGCAGAAATTACCAAAAGTCAAGTAAAATAAAGCGACAAAACATATAAAGCAAATATTTACACGAACCATTACATGCCCATCTCGAATGCATATCCATTTACAATGTCCCTTTTTGCGATTGTATACAACGAGTGACAAAAGTCAGTAGGGGGTTCTATATGTTTTTAAGAGAAATGTTTAATAATTCTACTTCAAAATAGTAGAGAAATAAATGAAGAAGTTCCCAGCAAAATTTGAAGGAAGGGGTTCCATGCGATGACGTGATTTCATGGCATCTTTTGCATTGGTTCAAACGAAGTCGTAAAAGATCCGATCTTTTCATTAGCATTTGAACCAAAGCAAAAGAAGTCGTGAAAAATCCGATCTTTTCATCAGAATTTGAACCAATGCAAAAGAAGTCGTGAAAGATCCGATTTTTCATCAGCATTTGAACCCATTCCATCGATCCAATAGATATGAATTTTGTGTTTTTATTCCAAATAAATAAGTTTAGTGAAGATGCTAAAAAGATGACATGCCAGATCACTTGCACCCATGATTGAATGGCATCTTTGGCATCGAACATTTTGCTGGGTTATAGTGCCTTTATATTGTACTGGATTTAGTTAATACATTTGATTTAAATTTTGTATTCCATTCCGTATACGCCAAGTGAATCCTCATAAAGTATGTTAACCCGCCAAAAAGCTTTAATATAGACATGTTATTACAATTGTTTATTTCCATATTCCTATTTTGAAATAAAAATGGAACTTGTACCAACAATCCAGAAGAAGGACATACATCTTTCGTATCAAAAGTGCTCATTGATATTAGATCTTCTTCTTATGAAACGTTTACCAATTTTTGTCACCAATGGTATTTTGCCATTTATTTATGATTATGATATACATAATTTTAGGCCCTCAAATAATTTTCTGACATTAGAACATGACATTATTTCGGATCATCATCGCTGCCATTGTGTGTGTGTGTGTCGTATTGTGCTTGTTGTTTGTTGAAGCAAATTATTGTGTACAGAAGATAAGGGATGCTGAAATTGAAGCGACCGGGGCCTTCGTTATGCGAACAACGTATCATATGCTGAAATGATTGGAGGTTAGATTAAAGTTACATCGACTTGGTTTTCTCCCATGGTTATTGGTTATTGTTAGCTAAGGTCATCATTCATAATTTGAGTGAATCTCGTAGTTGGTTTTGAAGTATACTCAAACATGCACAGAAAAATATATCATTGTGAATTATTACGATATTGAAGATTTTATCGAAATCCTTTGGGTAGAATATTTCTCAAAAATATTTTATTTATTTTATACATATGACTAGAGATGGGAAATGGGTAAATACCCAAATGGTAAATACCCATTAAAATGGGTAAATTGGGTAAAAATGGGTAAATACCCGGAAATTTACCCAAAATTTGGGTAGAAACAATATAACATGCAATGCTCAATTTAGAGGAGAAAACACGGTGGATTAGCAAATTTTAGCTTCAATATAAATAAAATTGTTTATTTCACATATGAAAACAGCTTAAATAAGACCTATTTTGGTCCATATTTGACAAACCTCCTAAAAATTGTAACAGCATCCTTTCTGGCATTTTGGAGCATTTAGAACTCTTGGTTGAACTGCGCCTTGAAGGAAAATGGATCATCCATCAATGGTTTTTGTCAATGGATCAGGTCTCATGGTATCCCATATATCAAGTGACTATATCCTCGATTTTCTTCGATTATTTTGAGATTTGGTCCTCTCAGCAAAAATGGTACTTTTTGCAGCCACATCTGACGTTAACAGTAGATGTGAAACATATAAAATATTGAAGCCGCGAATTTAAACCGATTTTCTTGTCTTTTTTGTTATATTTTGGTTTTTCTATATGACATAAAAACAAAATGTTCATTTAAAAATAAATTTTTAAATACCCAAATAAACACCCAAAAAAGGTATTTACTGGGTATTTACCAGGTATTTACACAAGTTTTGGGTAAATACCGGGTAGAATCCCATCTATACATATGCAGTTGATGAGTTCGTGTTGAATTAGCTTTGTGTGTTCGGGTGTGAATGATGTATTCGGTGTTCGGCTGTAGATGATCGGGAAGACGATGTATTCGGTGTTCGGCTACAGATGATCGGGAGACGACGAATTCGGTGTTCGGCTGCAGATGATCGGGAAGATGATTAATTCGGTGTTCGGCTGCAGATGATCGGGAAGACGATGTATTCGGGTTTCGGCTGCTGATGATCGGAAGACGATGAATTCGGTGTTTGGCTGCAGACGATCAGGAAGACGATGTATTTGGTCTTAGGCTGTTGATGTTCGGGAACACTATGGATTCGGCGATCGGCTGTTGTTGTTCGGGAGTACTATGGATTCGACGTTCGGCTGTTGATGTTCGGGAACACTATGGATTCGGCGATCGGCTGTTGATGTTCGGCGTTCGGCTATTGTTGTTCGGGAACACAATGGATTCGGCGTTCGGCTGTTGATGTTCGGCAACACGATGGATTCGGCGTTCGGCTGTTGATGTTTGGGAACACGATGGATTCGGCGTTTGGCTGTTGATGTTCGGGAAGACGATGCCTTTGTCGAGTATTAGTCTAAGACTACGGTCTAGTTTCTACGTTGTACTACTACTACCCAAACAGTGGAACAGATGACCCGAAGGCCCTGTAGAACTGAAAACCCGAAGGTCCAGTGCCGAATGGAACAGATGACCCGAAGGCCCTGTAGAACTGGAAAACCCGAAGGTCCAGTGCCGAATGGAACAGATGACCCGAAAGCCCTGTAGAACTGAAAAACCCGAAGGTCCAGTGCCGAATGGAACAGATGACCGAGGGCCCTGTAGAACTGAAAAACCCGAAGGCCCAGTGCCGAATGGAACAGATGACTCAAGAGCCCTGTAGAACTGAAAAACCCGAAGGTCCAGTGCCGAATGGAACAGATGACTCAAGAGCCCTGTAGAACTGAAAAACCCGAAGGTCCAGTGCCGAATGGAACAGATGACTCAAGAGCCCTGTAGAACTGAAAAACCCGAAGGTCCAGTGCCGAATGGAACAGATGACCCGAAGGCCCTGTAGAACTGAAAAACCCGAAGGTCCAGTGCAATTTATTAGCCACCACAATTTAATGGGTAGCTTCCAAAATTATTCCCAACTCGGTAACACCAAGGTGTACGTTGGCGGATGTAGAACAACCTTTAGTTCCAACCCGTGTAGCTAACTCCCTGCAGTAGCCAGCTCGCCATCAGCAACCAACTCTGAAATATATGAGTGACTCGAGGCATGAAGTGAATGCGAATTATTCGCCCTAAACACTGACTACGATGGTTGCAAAAATACACTGGAATTAAATTTTCCAGTGTGTGGCCTGTTATACCACTAGTGTCACGTAGAGACAATGTATGGTGGAGTGTTGTCAAAGCGCTGTTTACCAATGACTGTAAAGGGGTTTCTTGGTAGTAGTTGTTGTATTATGTAGGTGATCATATTGGCACGTTACAATACCAAATTTCAGCCATTTCGGTGGAATATTGAAGCCACAACCTTCAAAATACCGAAAATCGGGAGGTACACTTCTATGGGGACAATATGAAGTCGTGAACCTATGTCTACACATTTCAGGTGGAAAGTTTTGCACCTCCAACGAAGACTAAATACCAAATTTCAGCCACTTTGGGTGGAGTATTGGAGCCATAAACTTCAAAATACCGAAAACGTTGATGTGCCTTTCTATGGGGGCTATATAAAAGCGTGGACCTATACCGACATATTTAAAGGGGAAAGTTAAATACGCCCAACGAAGACTAAATACCAAATTTCAGCCATTTCGATGGATTTTTTTTCCTTTATTATTCCACTTGGGAACATAGGGCTTCTACAAGATTGTTCCAACTTATTCTATCGTTACATAATATGTTGATATCATCTAAAGTTGTGTTTGCTTTCTTCAGCTCATTGAGTATGGTTCTGCGCCATGTAATTTTTGGGCGGCCAGGGCGTCTGCTTCCTTGTGGGTTCCATTCCAAAGCCATCCTGGAAATGCTATTGTGTGGTTTTCGCAACGTATGCCCTATTCATTTCCATTTTCTCCTTGCAATCTGCCGGGCGATTGGTTCTTCATTTGCCATCTGGTATAGTGCAGGGTTTGAGATTTTGTTGGGCCAAAATATTTTGCTTATTATCCGGAGGCATTTCTTGACCTGGAGTTTTTGTGTTATGGCGTTTGTTACGGGCCAAGTTTCGCCTCCGTAAAGCAATGTGGATTTCACACATGCATTAAACAAACGCAGTTTTGTTTTATACGATATTTGGTTTGATCGCCAAGTTTTGCTGAGTCTTCCGAATGCGGATCTAGTTTTCTTAAGTATATTGTCAACATCCTCTTCTACACCATTTTCTGATGACATAGTAACCCCGAGGTAGCAAAAATTGTCTACATATTTTAAGGTTTTGTTTTTGATATTAAATGCGTTGTCACTGGTGGTGTTTATTCGCATTGCCTCTGTTTTATCAATGTTTATTTCCAGTCCAGCTTTGTTTGCAAGCACAAGCAGGTCGTCCAGTTTACTTTGCATATCGCTGAATTTATGGGACAAGAGACATATATCGTCCGCGAAGTCCAGGTCTTCAAGGCGATTGTTGAAACCCCATACAATGCCACGTTTCTTTTCGCATATTTTAATCATAATTTCATCGAGAACTACTGCAAATAAGAGAGGTGAGAGAGGACATCCTTGTTTAACCCCTGCATTGGTATAAAAGGATTCGCTTTTTCTGCCTCTGTGTAGAACGCAAGTTTCTGCATTATTGTATAGGCCTTGGATTATTTTAATTAATTTCATAGGCACGCCTTTCGCTTTTAGTGCGTTCCATATTTCAGACCTTCTTATCGAGTCAAAGGCTTTTTCGAAGTCTACGAAAACTAAATAAAGAGGTGTTCTCCATTCTAGCGTCTATTCAATAATTATTCGTAGAGTGTTTGTTTGGTCCAGGCAGCTTCTATGGGGGCGAAATCCGGCTTGTTCGTCTCTGAGCGTTTTTCGATCACTTGCAGTCTATCGTTTAATATGATTGCCATTATTTTGTAGATGGTGTTGAGTAGTGTGATACCTCTCCAGTTGTCACATTCAGATAGGTCATTTTTCTTGGGCAGTTTAATTATAAGGCCTTTGTTCCGCGAGTTGGGTAGTTGCTCGTTTATCCATGCGTTTCGAATATGGGGATATAACATCTCTGCTGAAGTTGCTGGATTAGCATGTAGGAGTTCTGGTGGGATTCCATCTTCACCTAGTGCCTTGTTTCTTTTCAGTCTTAAAATGGCTTGTTTTATTTCGTTCGGATTTGGTGTTTCTGTAGATATTGAATTGTTTATGTGGTGCCCCATTAACGGTTCTGGGTTCGATAGATTATCTTCGTTTACGTTGCTTATAAACTCAAAGTGTTGTTTCCATCGGTGCGTTTGTTCCTCAACTTGGGTGATGGGTTGGCCGTTTTTATCTTTCACAATGTGATCACAATTTCTATTTTGATTACTTAGTCGCCCGATAAGTTTATGCAATTCCCTCATGCTGTTTCCTCCTGCAGTTTTGTATCTTTGTAACGCTTCATCACTGTCAAGTTTGCGCTTTTTCCATTCATTTCTTTCCTGTATAAGGGTCCACGTATCTTCTGATATCCATGCTGTTCGATTTTCCTTTGTTTGTCTTCCGATATCCTGTAGTGTTTTGCATGTGTCTTCCCATGATGTTCTTTCTACACTTGATTGCGAATATTCTAAGATCTTTTGATCAACTAATCTTCTCTTTGTTTCATCTCTGAGTGATTAGAGATCCAGGCGCCAGATGACTTCTGTTGAGCCAGCTTGGTGTATTTTCTTTAATTTGATCCTTATTGTTGCTACTAATAGCTCGTGATCGCTGTCCATATCGGCACCTCTTTTGGTGCGCACGTCTTCCAAGCTTCCTCTCCATTTTCGTCGAATACACATATGGTCTATTTGGTTATGCGTATTCCCGTTAGGTGATGTCCAGGTATATTTGTGGATTGTCTTATGTGGAAATATTGATCCACCAATGACTAAATCAAAAGTCTGACACGTTTCACTGAAACGATCTCCATTGCTATTTTTTGAACCCATTCCATGTTTACCCATTATGTGTGAGAGGTTGTGGTTATCAGTGCCAATTTTGCGTTGAAGTCCCCTGTTAGCATCATTATGTCGCGGTTTGGTGTTTTGCGTAAGGTTGCATATAGTTGCTCATAGAACTCATATTTTTCTATATCCTCTGTGTCCTCTGTGGGGGCATAGTTAGATATTTTGTATACCCTCCACCATAGTATGGAGGGTATATTAAGTTTTTTTTTCCGTTTGTAACGCATTGAAATACTCATTTCCGACCCTATAAAGTATATGTATTCTTGATCAGGGTAAAATTCTGAGTCGATCTGTGCACGTCCGTCCGTCCGTCTGTGGTAATCACTCTAGCATCCACAAAAATGGAGATAAGACGCTGAAATTTTGGGAAAATGCGTCTTTTGTTTGCAGGCAGGTCAAGTTCGATGATGAGCTATATCGGCTCACGTATTGGTATAGCCCCCATATAACGGTACCCCCCGATTTACGGTATTTTGACGTTTTTAGCTACATTTTCAGACCGATTTAGCTATAATTTGACATTTAGGGTTCTTAAGTGTCAATAAACTTATATAAAAAAAGTTGTGGACATAGGTCCACGTTTTGGTATAGCCCCCATATAACGGTACCCTCCGATTTACGGTATTTTGACGTTTTTAGCTACATTTTCAGACCGATTTAGCTATAATTTTACATTTAGGGTTCTTAAGTCTCAATAAACTTACATAACAAAAGTTGTAGACATAGTTCCACGTTTTGGTATAGCCCCCATATAACGGTACCCCCGATTTACGGTATTTTGACGTTTTTAGCTACATTTTCAGACCGATTTAGCTATAATTTGACATTTAGGGTTCTTAAGTGCCAATAAACTTATATAACGAAAGTTGTGGGCATAGTTCCACGTTTTGGTATAGCCCCCATATAACGGTACCCCCGATTTACGGTATTTTGACGTTTTTAGCTACATTTTCAGACCTATTTAGCTATAATTTGACATTTAGGGTTCTTAAGTGCCAATAAACTTATATAACAAAAGTTGTGGACATAGTTCCACGTTTTGGTATAGCCCCCATATAACGGTACCCCCCGATTTACGGTATTTTGACGTTTTTAGCTACATTTTCAGACCGATTTAGCTATAAGTTAACATTTAGGGTTCTTAAGTGTCAATAAACTTATATAACAAAACTGGTGGACATAGGTCCATGTTTTGGAATAGCCCCCATATAACGTTACCGCCCGATTTCAGGTATTTTGACGTTTTAAGTCACATTTCTAGACCGAATTAGCTATAATTTGATATTTAGGGTTCTTAGTGACCAAAAAACTTATATTCGAAAAAATTATAAACAAAGGTACATGTTTTGGTATAGCCCCATATAACGGTACTTCCCGATTTTCGGTATTTTGAAATTTTTACCTACAAGTTTTAACCGAAGCATTTTATGTAATTATCTGACATTTTAACGTACCCCTTTAAAGTTGGGGACAGGAATGAAAACTAATTATTCCATTTTAGTTCAGAATATTTTATGGTGGAGGGTATGAAAAGTTCGGCCCGGCCGAACTTAACGCTTTTTTACTTGTTGATACTGGTATAGAACCGCGCTGTTATGATTCTGTCCGATACAGGATTCCATTCAGCAAGTGTCTTCCGTAGGTGTTTTGAAATTATGAATCCCACTCCCCTTTCCGCTCTGTTGTCTTTTCCACTATACAGCACAATATTTCCATTTCCTGATATGAGGTCACTTTTTCCACGCCATCTCATTTCGCTTATACCCAGAATGTCGATGTTAAATTTTTTGATTTGGGCCTCTAGCTGAGCGAACCTTGACGTTTCTCGTAGCGTCCTGACGTTCCGTTGTCCAATTCGTAGCCGTGTTCGTATTCCAATATTCGTCATCAGGTTGGG
This sequence comes from Musca autumnalis, assembly GCF_047663935.1. Taxonomy (NCBI): domain Eukaryota; kingdom Metazoa; phylum Arthropoda; class Insecta; order Diptera; family Muscidae; genus Musca; species Musca autumnalis. The sequence continues at coordinate 191,347,270 of NW_027411866.1, read as the reverse complement.
ATTATCATTTTCTCTTGTAGTTGTTTCGTTAATCGTTGAGTTTCAGATAAGTGGGTGATCGGCCCTCTGTATCCTATGATGGTGTTGGAGCTGCCAACTAAAGACACCATCCCGCCTTTAAGGTAAACACATTTGTATAGCGAATCGCTCCAAATCCAATCGATCCAAAACAGACATCCGCTTTTCGCTGTACAATCGCCGATTAGCTAGATTTTGGTCACCCCCAGGTATTTTATTGCCCTGGTACTCCACCTTTCGGCCAGAGCGTCCCCAATTCGCCAATGGGAGGGTCCCGATGGAGGATCTAGCTAACCCCACACGGGATTTCGATGGATTATTGTGTCCATAACCTTGAAAATACCGACAATTGGGAGGTAGCGTCCTAAGGGGCTACATTAGGGCGTGGACCTGTACCGCCACATTTCTGGGGGAAGAGTTATAGCACCAACGAAGACTAAACAAAAATGTTTAGGCATTTTGTAGGAATATTGATACCAGAAAATTCAATAGAACGAAAATCGGAAGGTACCGTTCTAGGGGGGGGGGGGTGCTTATATCAAGGCCTAGTCCTATACCAACAAATTTCATTTGAAACTTTTATACCCCAAATGAAGACTAAATACCAAATTTCAGCCATTTCGGTGGAATATTGTTGCCACAACCTTCAAAATACCGCAAATCGGGAGGAACCTTTTTATGGCGGCTATATGTAGGCGTGGGCCTACACTGACAAATTTCATATGGAAGTTTTATACCACACATGAAGTCCAAGTACCAAATTTCGGCCATTTCGGAGTAATATTGAGGCCACAACTTTCAAAATACCGCAAATGGGGAGGAATCGTTTTATGGGGGCTACGAAACTCATATGGAAAGTTTTATACCACAAATGCAGACCAAATGCCATATTTCACCCATTTCGGAAGAATGTTGAGGCTACAATCTTTAAAATACCGAAAATCGGGAGGTACCGTTCTATGGGGGCCATATGAAGGCGTGGGCATATACCGACTAAGTAATAAATTTCAGCCATTTCGGTGTGATTATAAAGCTAAAAACCTTAAAAAACCGAAAATCGGCTATATCAAAACGTGGACCGATATAGCCCATTTGCAATACCAAATATTCTAGGAGTAATAGAAACGTCTATACCAAATTACAAAACACTATCTTAAAAATTGAGAGCTGTATCTTGATTTCAACAGACGGACGGACAGACCGACATGGTTATATCGACTTAGAATTTTACCCTGATAAATGATATATATATATCTTATAGGGTCTCCGATGAATATTTCTGTGTGTCGCAAACGGAATGACAAATTTAAGTTAACCCTTCATGTTATGGTGGAAGTTATAATAACTACAGACTTTTTAAAACGGATTTAAAGCATATGCGGATATTTTGATGAGGCACATTTGTATCGCATTAATATTTATATAATAACTTCGTTAGAATAAAAGGGCTTATACTACAATTATACAGTTTAACATTATTTCCTTGTATGGTTTTTTCACCTTATGTCCAAAGATGTAACTAAAATATTAAAATTCGATTGTCGACTGAAACTGATGAATAAAGCTTTAATATTTGCTTTAGCAAATTTTCGAGCTTCTAAGTTTAAAATTAACGATCCTATTCAAGAAATGGCATTTCAGAAAATGAGGTGACATTGCAGATGTTATTGTAATTAAGGACCATTCGTACATGATTAATAATACCCAAAATGCTCGCCATTATAAGATTGATTTTATATAAAACAATTTTCAGTTTGAGGGATTTTTTAATTTACTTATTGGGCATTTCAGGTGACGATAAGTATATTACACCTAGAACTTTTTCGATGATAGACAAAAAAAAAATCGAATATGACATAGCAGTTATGGAGTATATCTATTACGGAATTCCTTGTTCCTTGATCTTTTGATAATGGAATGGTTTATCATAAAGAAGTAATTCCGATTTTACTTTCAATTTCTCTCAAAAATTTATGGATTTACGGTATTCCTTGTTGCTTGATTTTTTGATAATGGAATGGTTTAACATAAAGAAGTAATTCAGATTTTACTTTTAATTTCTCTCAAAAAGAGTAATCCAATAAAAAAATTGAAAATATTTCTTACAAGACTTGTTCCGTGCAGAAAGTTCAGAACAATTCAAGTTTTCATTTGAAATCTCCAAAAATAAAAAAATATATTACTATTTATGAGAAACCAAAGGTAGTTCGAACGAACGAAGTGAAATAAGACATAATAATTACTTAGTACCAAATTCTATTTTAAGTTTATAACATGCAAACAGATAATAGAACATAAAGTCAAATAGAAGGCATGACAAAGCCAAATAAAATTCCACACAACCAGAAATAGGTCCCATCGGACCTTGACTCATATACATATGTATGTTGCTGCTATCGGTCATTGTTGTCATCCAAGTTGTCGTCAGCATAAGTGACGTTTTGCTTTGAGTAAATTGTGTCATTTTGTAATTTTTAACTTTCCTTAAGCCTGGATGTTGAAATGAAATACGTTAACGCAATCTATTTAAATTATCCAGTTTGAAATCTTTGAGACGATTTTAGAGAAAAACAAGTAAGAGAGGGCTATAGGCGACCGGGGCCAACCATGTGATGCCCCTGGGCATCATCAGTTTTCCACGGAATCTACTACGTTATATTTTTGCCATCCGATCATACAGACATACATACACCGTCATTACTGGAAAAGTTAGGTGTAACTTTCCTTATTTTATATTAGGCTGTCGGACATTTTTGTGTTAAAGAGCAAAAAAAAAAAATCAAAAAAATTTTTTTTAATTAATTAATTGGATTAATCGAGCTAACATGGCCTAATGAGTTTTGCATTGAAAAATGAATTCTAGCGAAATACCACACACTCAACCATTACGCTACGATCGTTCCGCCTGGTGGTTTAAGCCAGGCTCATCAGGCGTATTTGAATGCTAATGGCTAGAAGGCAAAGGATGATTTTGATAACTTCTATTTATACAAACATTTTTACAAATTTGTAATTATGAAGTATTTATTGAAGTCTTTTTCTTTATCAAGTCACCCTAGTGTCTTGTCTAGGAATCATTTCCTCAATACATACACATATACAATCGAAAGGGGGTTTCCTTCATTAATTGTAATGCCTTCAGTTTTTGAAGTTTTTGGGTATCATGTCGACTAGTTTGTTGATATGATACATTGGCGGTGGCTCAGAACGCTGAGATCTCGACAATATTGTCTGTTTGTTGGAGACAAAAACAAACTGAAGGCATTACAATTCATGAAGGAAACCCCCCTTCGATTGTATATGTGTATGTATTGAGAAAATGATTCCTAGACAAGACACTAGGGTGACTTGATAAAGAAAAAGACTTCAATAAATACTTCATAATTACAAATTTGTAAAAATGTTTGTATAAATAAAAGTTATCAAAATCAGCCTTTGTCTTCTAGCCATTAGCATTCAAATACGCCTGATGAGCCTGGCTTAAACCACCAGGCGAAACGATCGTAGCGTAATGGTTGAGTGTGTGGTATTTCGCTAGAATTCATTTTTCAATGCAAAACTCATTAGGCCATGTTAGGTCGATTAATCCAATTAATTAATTAAAAAACTTCATAAATAATGGCCTTCGTCCTAAAAAGACAATAATAAATAAAAACTTCACATCAGAGCCCGGCTGCCCCGGCTGAGGTTTGAACCTGGGTCCTCTCCAACAAACAGACAATGTTGTCGAGATCTCAGCGTTCTGAGCCACTGCCAATGTATCATATCAACAAACTAGTCGACATGATGCCAATGTATCATATCAACAAACTAGTCGACATGATACCCAAAAACTTCAAAAACTGAAGGCATTACAATTCATGAAGGAAACCCCCCTTCGATTGTATATGTGTATGTATTGAGAAAATGATTCCTAGACAAGACACTAGGGTGACTTGATAAAGAAAAAGACTTCAATAAATACTTCATAATTACAAATTTGTAAAAATGTTTGTATAAATAGAAGTTATCAAAATCAGCCTTTGTCTTCTAGCCATTAGCATTCAAATACGCCTGATGAGCCTGGCTTAAACCACCAGGCGGAACGATCGTAGCGTAATGGTTGAGTGTGTGGTATTTCGCTAGAATTCATTTTTCAATACAAAACTCCTTAGGCCATGTTAGCTCGATTAATCCAATTAATTAATTAAAAAACTTCATAAATAATGGCCTTCGTCCTAAAAAGACAATAATAAATAAAAAATTTTTTTGTCCATATCACCCTCTAAATATTTCACGATCATCACCAAAAGCTAATCGTTTCCTGAGCCTGAGTCCCATACAGAATTTCGTGTTGATTGGTCCACAATTGCGGCATGGAGTTTGATTAAAATTTTTAATGGACGGACACACATCTCAAAATCGCTTTACCTCGTCGAGATATGAATTTTGGTATTCCGCATGGAGCGTCTACGACGGTATAAAATATAGATAGGCTGAAAGATGACACTCTCAAAGTTCTAGTCCCTTACAGTTGGAACTTCACTAAAATTAATTACCCGAGGAAAAATGAAGTAGCTCGCCTTGTGTAAACGATAACGGATTAAAGACAAGAATCCTACCTACTTAAAAAATTAACACAATATCTGTTAGAGTTTCCGCAAAATAGATATTTTCTTTCTCCAGAAATTTGAAAAAATAACTTATCTTCCCAAATCGGGGGAAATTGTCGTCCGCCCACGCGTTGTAATATTTTTTGGTCTCTTAGTTTTATAGAAATTAACAATAGGTGATGACAACAAGTATAAAAGTATCAGTCGGCTTTGCCGACAGAGATATACCCTCAGCGTGAGTGGATTGAAATACTTTTTTTCCAAAAAAAAAAAAAACTTATGTAGTTAGGGGTGTTTTTAAAATTTTGGGCGTATGAACCGACAAAAGTATGGATAGGATTAAAGCTCAAATATTTGCGGGGATATCGATAGATAGAGCTATTTTATCGTACTATCCTACGAAAAACATAATATCGCTGTAATCAGGGCCACTAGGAAAATCTTCGGCATGAATGTCCAAAGAATCCTCGAACAGACCTTTAACCACACAAAAATTTTGAACATTTGTGTGGGTGGTACCACAAGGATTGGACATATAGGGCCCAAATTTGAACATAAACTAAGTTTCGACAATATTTAGAGATCCAAAGTTTGGACTAAATCGGTTGCTACGTCTATGAGAAATCGCGCGTACCCTTTTAGCGAAAATGTTCGCACTTATGTTGGGGAGGTACCGGAAGGAGTTGGCCTAAAAGCATCACCTTCGAATTTCATCTAATATTCAAAGAAATATTACAATATCCAAAGTGTGGACGAACGCTGTATTCGGTTCGAACTCTCCAGCCTCTACATATGGTGCCATAGGGGTTTTTTACAACTTTCTGGCTGTTTTCTCAAGAAGTATGGACTTGCCCCTGAAAAAACTTTTACTGTCGTAATTGAGGCAGCGAAAGCAATTTACTTCAACAAAAACTAAAGTGATTCGAGAGCAGGTCTTAAAATGAATTTATCCAAAATTGTTGTGGGAGGTAGGTAGGAGGTAAATATAGTCCACATTCGAACCTGATCTATATCTGGTATATATATTAGGATGTGTAAAGTATGGACCAATTCGGTCACTCCCTTCAAAAGTTACCGTACGAACAATGAAACTTATACCGTCGTATGGGGGGCAGTGAATACTACAAAAATTAAAGCGATTCAAGAGCAGGTTCTAAACTGAAATTTACGAAATTTTGTGTGGGAGGTACCCGAAGGAGGGGACCGATTTATTGGAACATCATCTAAGTCTGGTAGAAATTTCACGATGTGCAAAGTATGGACCAAATCGGTTAATTCCTTCAAGAGTTATCGTGCGCACAAATTTTCCGTATTTTTGTGGGGGAGGTACCGGAAGGAGTGAATCAATATAATCCATCTTCGAACTTAAACTAAATTTGGACAAAATATTACGAAAGCCAAATTTTGGACCGAATCGGTTAATCCGTTCGAAAGTTATCGTGCGCTCTAGCCAGCCAGACAGACGGACGGACAGGACTAAATCAACTCCAAATTGTCTGAAACACATTTTTACCAAACATACTTGGGGTCTAAAACTATTATTTCGATGAGGACATTTTGCCCGTATGAAAGTGTATATACCCTCGTTAGCATAAATGCTGAGAGTATACAAATGGGGGTTTTCCAAGAAAACCGATTTCTGGGCCACTATGCGTCTTAATATTACGATGTCAAAAATTTGTACCAACAAGTGAGTGTTTACTTGAAACAAAAGAGAAACAGAGATAAGTTCTGGAATTTGACTTCTCAGATTAATTGTTGATCCTTAGGATGTTACTCCACGAAAATGTAAAATTGTAAACTTTTAAAAAACAGGCTTCAGACGGAACTTTTCGTTAGAGTCTATTTTGGTGGAGGGTCCAAAAGCAGTGAATTGAAATAGACTATTTTCAAATCTATTCTAAATTTGGAAGATATAGTCATTCTAATTACATTCGTAGAGAGTAAATACGAATGTAATTGCTCGTAATTAGAGTCAATATCTCAAAAAAATTTACAACATCCACAAAAAAAGCATTGTAACGGTGCACTTGAACCAACTTTAAATGAAAGGAGCTTACACCTGGGAAGTTTGTGCGGATTGTGAAATACAATGTTCATAGATGAGAAAAATCAAAAAAAAAAAAAACGAGTGAGCCAAGGCTATAGTCCGGTCGGGGCCGAATATGTGATACCCTACACCACAACCCCTGCGCATAAGCTTTTGACTGGTAAAATTCAAAATATTAAAATTGGGATATCTTAGCGCCTTAGCTCTGAATGTCTTCATTAATACAGGTCAATTTTGTTGAAACGCATTTAAGTGCATCGTCAGTACAACTCAAATAAAACAAGTAAAAAAGTATCAGTCGGCTTGGCCGACAGAGATATACCCTCAGCCTATGTATATTGAAACATTTTTTTTCCCAAAAAACGCATGTATTTAGGGAATTTTGGGCGTTTGAACTGACAAAAATGTTGATTAGGATTAGAGATCAAAAGTTTTGCGGAGGAGATACTAAAAAGAATGGATCTCCAGCCACTACATATGGTACCATAGGGGTTTTTTACAACTTCAGGGATGTTTGCTCAAGAAGTATGGACTTGCCCCTGAAACAACTTTTACCATAGCAATTGAGGCAGCGAATGCAAGTTGCTTCAACAAAAATCAAAGTGATTCGAAAGCAGGTCTTAAAGTGAACATGTATCCGAAATTTTGTGTGGGAGGTACCGGATGGAGTGGACAAATATAGTCCATATTTGAACCTGATCTATATCTGGTAGATATATTAAGATGTGTAAAGTATGGTCCAATTCGGCCACTCTCTTCAAGAGTTATCGTACGCACAATTTTACCGAACATTTTTGAACTTTTGTGGGGGAGGTACCTGAAGGAGTGGACCGATATGGCTTATCTTCGAACTTAAACTATGTTTGGACAAAATATTACTAAGACCAAACTTTGGACCGAATCGGCAGACCTGTTCGAGAGTTATTTTGCCCTCCTACCTCCTCACACGGTGTCATAGGGGTTTTTTGCAACTTTCAGGCTATTTTCTCAGGAAGTATGGACTTGCCCCTGATGAAACTTATACCGTCGTATGGAGGGCAGTGAATACAAGTTGCTAAAGCAAAAATCAAAGCGATTCGAGAGATGTTCCTAAACTGAACTTTTCCAAAATTTTGTGTGGGAGGTACCCGACGGAGTGGACCGATTGAGTCCATATTAAAACCTGATCTAAGTCTGGTACACGCTCCACAATGGGCAAAGTATGGACCAAATCGGTTACACCCTTCAAGAGTTATCGTACGTACAAATTTTCCGAACATTTTCGAACTTTTGTGGGGGAGGTACCGGAAGGAGTGGACCGATATAGCTCATCTTCGAACTTAAACTAAGTTTGGGCAAAATATTACGAAAGCCAAAATTTGAACCGAATCGGTTCATCCGTTCGAGAGTTATCGTGCGCTCCAGCCAGCCAGACAGACAGACAGACGGACGGACATTGCTCAATCGACTCCAAATTGTCTGAAACACATTTCGTCCAAACATACTTGGGGTCTAAAACCATTATTTCGATGAGGCACATTTTGCCCGTATGAAAGTGTATATACCCTTCATAGCCTAAAGGCTGAGGGTATAAAAATGGAAAAGTGGGATGTACGCCAGCCATCAATAGGCTTCTTTCTCTGTGAGACGCCCATCAACCCCCAAAATTTCGTGAGGATCCGATCAAAATTCCGACCTGTAGTGTGATTACACAAAAAATAGAAAAAAAGGACGCATTACCGACTATTGCGATTTTTCGTTTGTTTGACCACCTATGACAACCTACTTTACATCGTTGTAAAGGTGATATTTTCTACTTTCATTAGGTTCAGGTCACATTTTTAGTATCTTTTTTTTGTTAGATTTTCACAATTTGCTTGAAAACTGTAAGTCTGTAAAAAACTGTGAAAATTCTCTACAAGATTAAGTTTTGTAATTGTTTCCTTGGTTATACCATTTTTTTTAGATATTTAAGTTTAGTTTGGGGAATTGCAGTCATGACATTGTTTTAAAAGGAGACGATACAGTCAGTAAATTGTCCCAATTTGAACTTCTTTATCTCAATAATGATAAAACCTATGAAAATATCATAAAGGTCAATCTTGTAGATAATTTTCAAAGCCACAATATTTTCTCCAATACAATTTCGATAGGGCCTGCAAGCAAAATTATGAAAACCTAAAAACCCTTAAAAATGTGAACTTTGATCGCGATTTATTGAAAAATTGCTCCGGCGATTTTTGTTGTTTTTTTATTCGCATTTGTAATTTTTTCCTAGGTTGTAAAATTTTTTAGTGCTGCGGCAATTTTTTTGTTTTTTGATTTTTCTCATCTGTGAACACTGTAGTTTCAGAATCCGTAAAAACACCCCAGTTGTAAGCTTCCTTTATTTAAAGTTGGTTCAAGAGCACCGTGTTGTTTTAATCAAAACCACAACACGCGGAATCGGTTGTTCCCTTGATAAGTATGGTGCTAATCAGTTGGCCAGATATTGGTAGCACATGTACGGACAAAGCTCTATCGACTCCAAATTTTTTAAAATAGATTTGGTTCAATCATGTTTGAGGCCATTTTAGTGCATGTTTCTAGAGTTTTTATAACTGCCACCATTATATGGAGGGTATTATTAAATTTGTCATTCCATTTGTAAAACATCGAAATATTCATCGGAGACCCTATAAAGTAACATATATACTTTATCAGGGTAAAATTCTAAGTCAATATAAGCATGTCCGCCCGTCTGTTGAAATCAAGATACAGCTCGCAGTTTTAAAGATAGAGCTTTGTAATTTGGTATATAAGTTTCTATTACTCATAGAATGTTTGGTATTGCAAATGGGCTATGTCGGCCCACGCTTTGATATAGCCCCCAAAGAACGGCACCTCGCGATTTTCGGTATTTTGAAGGTTATGGCCACAATATTCCACCGAAATGGCTAAAATTTGGTATTTAGTCTACATTTGGGGTATAAAATTTTCCCTAAGAAATTTGTCGGTATAGGTCCACGTCTTCATATGGCCCCCATATAACGTTACCTCCCGCTTTTCGGTATTTTAATGGTTATGGCCACAATATTCCACCGAAATGGCTGAAATTTGGTATTTGGGCTTGATATGGGGTATAAGATATTTCAGATGAAATTTGTTGGTGTAGGTTCACGCCTTCAAATAGTCCCCATAGAACAGTACCTCCCGATTTTCGGTATTTTGAAGGTTTTAGCCTCATTATTACACCGAAATGGTTAAAGTTTGTGCTTAGTCTTAGCTGGGGTTTCCCCAAGAAATTTTTCGGTATAGGTTCACGCCTTCATATGTATTTTGAAGAATATGGCCTCAATATACCACCGAAATCGCTGAAATGTGGTTGTTAGTACTCGTCGTATAAAACTTTCCACCTTTCCATCGTATAGGTCCATGGCTTTATCTAGCCTCCCATAGAACGTACGACCAGATTTTCTTTATTTTGATGGTGTTAGCCCCATTATCCTATCTAAATAGTAAATATTTTTCATATAGTATTCGGCATGCGTATAAAAAATGCCTACAGAAAATTCTGGGTAAAGAGGCACGTTTTAATATATCTGCTTTGAAGAGATATTGCGGGTTCAAAGAAATTTGTAGAAAACCTCAACGCAGAAAAGTATCAAAAATTTTAAAAAAGGTGCATAATATCTTTCGAACAAATTATTGTTTTTAAATCGGTTTTTGGATTTTTTTATAGTGGTTTAAGTCTGAAAAGCCCCACAAAAACTATAACTGAATTTCCAATAATTTTCAAAAATATAATGTTTATACCCTACACCACAGTGTGGAAAGGGTATTATAAGTTTGTTTTTTGTTTTGTTCAATATTTATTTTAAAAATTGTGAGAAATTCAGTTATAGTTTTTTTGTGGGGGTTTTCAGACTCAATGCCATTTAAAAGGAAGAAGGATCAATAGAAATCCGTTGCGAAAAAAGAAGATATGGCCGTTTAAATTTGAAAATGTAAGAAACCCAGGTTTTCACTATTTTTACTGTTATAAAAAAAATAAAACTAACTGACCCAAACGAACTAAAGACATTGTCGTTATCAATGGATCCCAACACGATTGAATTTTGCATCAGAACGCTTGAATATTTTTCTGGTCAACTTTTGTAGCACAGTGCCACTTATCGACATTTTCCGAAAAGTTTGCACTTTCTCAAGGCCAAAACTGCCTGAACGTGCGTTCCAATGCTTTTGCGATGTATTAGAGAGTTCTTAACTACTGTCTTGGCTACAATTTTTTTCTTTGTGTTGAATCAAAAATCTCAATTGTTTGGCCGTTATATGCCAAAATGTCCAAAAAACGTGAATAAAAAACTTAAAGTCAAAATCGAGAGGCTCGATTTTCACCGTAGACCTATGGTTTAGTGGACTTTTTTGCTCTGTTCCACCCCAGGAATCAGAAATGCGAAGGGAACATTAAGGTTTTCAAATCGCCCCGGCCTATTTTACATTTTTTCAGTTTGTGCACGCATCGTCGAAATGGAATGACTGTAACATGGTTTTTCCGATTTTGAATTGTTTTTTTAATTAAAGTGATATTCTCCATATATATTTCACTTCAAGGAATAAGCCTTGACGTGGCGCAGAATTTAGTACTTTCATAAACGAAAGGAAATTAATTGTTCCATGTTACTTCAATACAACTCATGGTGGAGGGTATAAAAATTCGACCCGGCCGAATTTAACGTCGTTCTCTAACGGGTTTTTTTTTAAATTGTTTGAGTTGTTGTGTCTTTTTTTAAGTTGTATATAATTTCTTATTTGACCCGCGATTTATACCTTCAATTTTCAAAAATATATACATAATTTTGGTCAATTCAACATCAACCCATTTATCGCAATCTTCTTTTTTTCTGCTCTTAAATAAAATATTATACACATATATTTTTTATATAAATTCTTAAATCAATATGTAAATTATTGTTATAATGTTCCTAAAGTGATTTTTTCCTTTTTCAATAGTAAACAATCACAAAAGATGCTTACACTCACGCAAATTTAATATTACCGGCGACACCAACTATGTCGTCGTCATGACTTTGTCTCCGGATTTCAAATAATTGTAATGATAAAGAAAATTAAGCTTTTGTTCCTTTGGAAACGAAAACGGTATGGTCAAGTATTTCGAGATAAGAATATGAGTTATTTCTCAGGAAATTCTATTAACATCTATTTATCAGTTTTTCCGTCTCAACTTTTAACATTTGTCGAATTCTAAGCGAATTTGAGAAAAATCACTGTAGTGAAAGGTTTGTGCTCCCTACAATGCAGTGCTTCCTCTTCGTCTGGTAAAAATTTTCAACTTTAGGCAAATTTCTTATCATTTATTCAATATTCAATAGAATTTCTCATATTCCCACAATACATATAGAAATATGTGTTGGTGGAATATAGAAAATATCTGCTTAGAACAATTCTCATATGTCTACTGCATATTACTTATGCTATTACTTTTAGAACACAACAGTCCAACAGTAGACAATAGACAAACAAACATACAAACTAACCAACAGCCACAATAACAACAAGTACACCGAAAGCAACAGTGCGCGCACTCACTCAATCGGTGTAAAAGTGACATTGGTGAGAACTCAGAGAACAACACAACATACGTTGTACACCAAACTACAGACATACATACATAGCCAATGTAGCCACTGTAGACAACACTACAGAGTGGCATGTAAGCTCCACAATGGCTCCAACATTAGTCAGTTTGACACCAACCATCAAACACTGAGCAACAAAATACTCTGAATAACGTAAAGAAAATTGCCAGTGTCAAGCTCCGGGTATCCGTTTTGTTTGTGTCTATACGTACGTACATAAATGTTGTTAGCAAATAAATTTTCACAAGTATACAAGTGTCGCCGCGTCAATGTTTAACAGATTTTTCTTGTGGCAGCAGAACAAAAAAGAAAATATTGAAAATAATATCAAACAAAGGCGGACAAGTTTTAATAGCAATAAAAGAGCAAAAAATATAATTCACAGTATTTAATTTTTTTTGGCAAAAATACAAATTTTTATTAGTTTTTCATAGATGCTACGTGTGTGCTACCGGCGTATCCAACGCCCACGTGAAAAAACAACAACAAAGTGCCAGAATAAATCGAATACGTTTAATTAGAAAAAAAACTCGTCTTGTTCTTGAATTCATTCATATCTACCAACCAGACAGTCAAGTCAAAGACAATGACATATTCATTCATATCGTTAAAAGAAAACAATAACCGCAACAACTACAACAAAAATTATAGCATTAGAACACATAAACCCAAGTCAAACGCATCTTCTTTAAAGACTGGTGAAAGAAAAAACTCTTTCTTAACTCACTTGGTGGACTCGTGTGCGTATGTGTATTCTTAATAACTTCCTACGGTTGAAGTGAGAGTATTGTCTTGTTTGGTCCAGTAAACAGTGTTGCCATATGTGATTACATTATTCTTTTAATGTTTATGGAAACAGGACCAGATATCCTTGAAAGGAAAGACAAATAAGTGTAAAAATGAAAATAATGTGTTATTTTTGTGATTATTTGGGTGGAAAACTTTACATTCGAAGTACATCATTTAAAAGCAGACAGCCCAGACAGTCCCACCAACATAAACGGCTGATAATGTTATTCAAAAACCTCAAAGGAGTTTAAACAAACAGGAATGCTATAGTCGATTTTTATAAATCATTCTTTATAAAAAAGGAGGACGATAATCGAAAACTCAACGACGATTTCCCTGATAGGACGCCCTCATTTATACTAGTTTCATTTTCATTTCATGTATTTACCAATTATAATCCAAAAGCCGGTTAAGGCCAAAATGATTACATAGAATTGTTACCCAAATTGACGCTATATAAAGCAAAATTATACATAATGTTAAATTAATTATATGTTAATACAAATACAATATATTCTAACACGAATATGGATAGTGATGCAATTACTATAGAAACCATTGGCAAGGATTTTATTTTACAAATTGAAAAAAAATTAAAAATTAGACATGCACGTATTCTTCAAGGTCTTGCAAGACATCGAAAAATTTCTGGAACTGTAGGGAATAGTAGAGTTCCATAGCCTTATCGCTCTTATCTGGGATGAGCGTTGCATTATAACACCTTGGAATTTAGGTACTTTTAAAGAAGATGTTCTAATTGACCCAATTACAAACTTTGATGACAAATAGGAAGGAAGCCCAAATTTCATAATCTTAAAAAGCATTTGCAACACTCTGAGGTCTATGAAACGCTCAAATGTACATCCCAAAAATTGCAGAACATATGATGAAACGTGATCATAATATCTTAAATTGTAAACATATCTTATAATGCGGTTAAAGCATAAATGTAGTCGATCTAACCCGCCTAAAGTTGCACCCGAAATCACCTCAAGTCCATATGTCAAATGAGGCATCAATAAAGTGAAACCAATTTTCCTCCTAACATCTCGTGGTAAGGAACCAGCGGAGTATACCCTTCTAAGTAAACCAGAAATCTTTGATGTTAAATTATGTATATGATAATCAAACTTCAAATTAGAGTCCAAATAGAACCCCAAAATTTTTAAATACTCAACGTTATCAATATCACTCCCTCCTAGCATGAAGTGCAAAGAACTACTGCTGCTCGAATTAAATATCAGCGCTTTAGATTTAGCAGCGTTGATGTGAATAAAGTTGTTTAGGCACCAGTGATTTAATCGACACAGCTCATCATTTACATCTTCACGAAATATATTTATATTTTCGGGAGTACAATGTGAAAAGATCTGCAAGTCATCCGCATAAAGGTGACCCTTCATAAAGGTTAAATTTTGGAAGATATCATTCATATATAGAGAAAATAACAGTGGTCCCAACATAGATCCTTGTGGTACTCCTCTATATATTCTACGAACTAAAGACTTATTTTCCCTGCTTTGAACGAATTGAGACCTTCCACATAGGAACGATTCAAAAAGGCGACATGAGTATAATGAAAAATTGAAGCGGTCCAACAGTTTATTAAGCAAAACTTCGTGGCATATGGAATCAAATGCACGACTGAAATCCAGGCTTATCAAGGCAACAACATTCTTTTCATCCACTAGCTTTCTAATTGAATCAGTTAAATCAATCATTAACGTTGTGGTGCTATGCCCTTTCCGAAAACCAGATTGATTTTGGGAAAGCAAGTTCCTTTCCAACAGGTAGCGCCAAATCTGATCATGAACAATTGCTTCAAAAACTTTGGATAGACCAGGAAGGATACTAATCGGGCGGCAATCGGAACATGAATTTGCACACTTCACTTTTGGCAATGCGATGACCTTGGCACATTTCCATGCTATAGGAAAGGTTGAGGTCATTAAAATTTTATTAAAAATATGTACTAAATACTGAGACACGTAAGGAAATATTATTTTTATAAACTTTAACGGAATTTCATCGCTTCCAAGAGCATTCGATTTTATTTTACATAATGAATTCCATATCTCTTCCGCGTGAGTATTTCTTAAAAAAAATCCATCCTGCAAATGTACATGCTGCTCTTGATACGCCACGGGAGGTGCATTTGATATTTGAGGTAAAACAAAGAAATCATTACATACATTGACATCTATTTTACACGCCTCTTGTCTACTGTCCGATAGGCCGACCTTTTTAAGCTCTGACCATAACTGCTTGGATGAAGAGACACACAATATTTTATGGAAGTATTTTTCCTTTCTCTGCGCATTACTCTCTTTAGCCGATTCCTGAATTTGCAAAATATTCTCCAATTATCAGAGGTTCTACTGTTAACATAAGTTGCATATGCAAAATCACGCATTTCTTTCGCAAACACAACGTGTGAAATGTTAGTCCAATCAGTATTATTCTTTTGGTGTATTGTCTTTAGAGGAACGTTGTTATTAAATACTTCGAGGACATTCTCATTAAATAACTCAACTTGTATGTTAGGGTCATTAGAGTTGTAAATTCCCTGGAAATTGCAATATTCCAAGTCACGGATACAAGCATTGATGTCAAGTTTGGAATAATCACGAATTACAAAGGAGCGTTCAGTTTCGAACTTTTCTAGTTTATAAGAAATGTAAATAGCAGCATGATAGGAATTCAAAGCAGGAAAAAGGAATTGGCCTTTCTGGACTACTGAGTTGGAATCACTTACTAAGAAGTAATCAATAAGAGAACACCTTTCTCCTGTAACGCTGAAGTGAGTCGGCAATGAGTTATGAACAATTTCAAGGTTATACTGTGAGCAAAAACTCCTAATCATGTCACTGTGTTCAAAAATGTTTATATTGAAGTCGCCTGTCAGAATAATGTTTTTAAACCGCGAAGAAAGCTCAGCAATAACGGATTCACAACTACTTATATTGCCATATGGAAGGTAAATTACCCCAATCACGACTTTGTGCTTTCCCGCTATATCTACTTCTATAAAAATCCCTTCTGATACCGTATCTTTTTTCAATTCACACACCACCCTTGAATTTATAGAACGTTTAACATACATGCAGACACCTCCACCTCGTCGAAACTGGACTCAGGATTGTATTCCATAGCAGTTTCCAGTTCATTGAGTATGAAGTTAGTGGTTAAAATCGCCTGAAATGGTAAACTACTTAACAGAATGTTGTTATGATATCATAACAATAGAGCTTACCTCCATCTATTGACAAATGTTAACAATTGAGTTTTCCAATCTTAATGTATTTACATCTTTGTTTAATATGTACCAGCAAACAAAACAATCTCTACGACCACACTGGCATATTTAAGAAGCTTCGAAAGGCTCGGACTGTACCATGTGTATATATGCTCTGTTCCAGAACCTGCAAGAAGCTACTATTTTTTACTATGATAACATTTTTTCCTTTATGTTATCGGAAAAAATAGTAAAAATTAGCAGATTCTTGCAGTTCTGGAACAAACCAAATTTGTTATGGAGTTTTCTAGTATTTATTTTAAAAGGTTTAGGATGTATATACATATATCTTTATAGTCAGTTTGAGTTTTTCGAACGTGTGGGTTAGGCCGTTTTGGCGCTAAGCGTTTCAATTCTAAACGAAACACCAACGAAATATTAGGTTAGTCCTCGTACTTACTAAATGTTGCTGAAACACTTTTTTCAGCAACGTTTCCTTCATACAACTGTCAACATTCGAAACATTTGTAATAATTATTACAAACAAAGACATATATACAACTAAGACTAGGCAAAATGCATGCAACAAAAAATGTTTACGAAACTTTGTATAGAAACATTACCCTTAACAGGTTGCAGTTAATTCAAAATCGCAACCAAGGAGGAACTTTTCATGTAATGGTATCAGAAACGAAATTTATGAATTCAAGGATCTATTCAAGAATAATTCTATGTCAATTGGATCGGTAAATTCGGTTAAATACGTAAAAATGTATAAAAGAAAAAATGTTATATCACCATATCGTAATATAACATTATGTTAAATTCAAAAGCCATTCACTGAAGAATGATACCAAAAAATGTCTTATCTTGTTGTATTTATGTCTTTGTTACAAATTATCGAGTACACGGACTGGCATATTTGGTGTGTCATTTTACTTAATAAACTTTTCCTTTATACAAATGTCAACATTTGAAACATTGTAATTCCTAACATTTCATTTGTAATTCGTATCATTTCATTTGTAATTCAAATTATTCCATTTGAAATTCGAATTATTCCATTTTTATTTCGAATTATTCCATTTGAAATTTAAATTATTTCATTTGTAATTCGAATTATTATATTTGTTATTATTTTACTTGAATATACGCATAAAATCATTGAAATTACAAATGGAATAATTCAAATTACAAATGGAATAATTCGATTTACAAATAGAATAATTCGAATTACAAATGGAATAATTCAAATTTCAAATGGAATAATTCGAATTACAAATGGAAAATTTCGAATACAACTCAACAACAACCACACAGACATTTGTTTTTGTTTGTAACGTTTGTGTCACCGGTATATGTAAACAAAATAAGGAAATGTATATAAATAATTGGAATTTAAAAAACTAAAGGCAAAACCTAAATTAGTGCGTGTTGCGTGTGGGTTCTTCAAAACAAAAACAAAATACACTTATTTCGACTTTGACATACTTTGTTTTTGTTTTGAGTAATATAAAACGAACATAAATCCCCAATATAAATCGAACATAGAAATAAATATATAAAATGTCATATGGAATTTGACACTAACATTACAGCCTAGTTCAGTCAGCTGGGTATTGCTGTTACCCTATATTGTTCTACCATGGAAATAAATAGAAATTTCGCTGCTTTTCGGTTTCTATATGTGAGAAAGTAAGTCCGTAGTCACAAGTAGACATTTTTCGGAAAAGAAAATGTTTTTAGAACATTGGTGGCGTTTTTTATTGGGATAGCTGTTGCAATTTTGTTTTTTTTTTTTTTCAAAATAGTCTGGCTTAATCCCGTTGTCGTTGTTTTAATATTTAAAACAACTAATTTATTAGTGGAGAAAGTTTGGCATTGTTTGCCAAGAGGTAAGGCAGGGAAGACTAGTTTCAATTCTCGCCACAGGATCTCATCAGTTCCCTTGTTTCTTGTTTGTGCATATTCTCCACCGAGGTTATTTTTCCATTAACTTCTTCAACAAGAAAAATTGTATACCCAAACATCAACCGTCAGTTTCTCATTGAAGTTTTTTCTTTGTTCACCTCTATACTTCGAGCTGACCATTGATGTTTGGGTATAACAAGTGTTTTGTTGAAGAAGTAGTTGAAAAATAACTTCGGTGGAGAATATCCACAAAAAAGTAACAAGGGGACTGATGAGATCCTGTGGGATTAAGCCAGACTATTTTGAAAAAAGTAAAATGTTTTTTTATATTTTTATAAAATAAAAACAATTGTTTGTTCTTCTTTGCATTTGTGTGAACTAATTGTGCAAAAAATGTCAAGAAAAGCATCAAAATTAATGGTGATGACAACTTAACGATAACAACGATAGCAATAGATTTTTTGAAATGAAATATCGAAAAATCTAATGTTGAGCTCAAATATGTACACATGCACACATATACATACATAAGTAATGGTGACAAGTTCATTTGTTGGTTGGCTGTCTGTTTAACATTGATTTCGTTATCTCCGTTTTTCCAATTGACTCTTCGGTCTTTTGGGTTATTATTTTGTCAAAGTTGTTGCTGCTGCTGTTGTTGTGGTTATTGTTCGTCTATCAAGTGTTCAAGTGTGTTAATTTTTTTATTGTTTCTATCTTGATTTTTATTCATTCATACCCATACTTGTGCAACGGGATTTTATTACAATTTCTTGTGTGCATCATACGCCTTATGGTACGCCCGCGTAGAAATTTAAATCCAACAAAATATACGTACATATGCATATAGTATAAAAAAGTATAAATACATAATTCAACAAAGACGAAAAAGCAAAGCAAAACTTATACACAAATCTAACTCTTTCCTTAAGTGCTAGTTGGTGTGTCTGTCTATCTGTCAGCGCACGAGAACGAGAACAAAATTGCAACACACATTAATCAAATTGTTCCAGATTTTCGACACATCCGATTGTACGGATTTAGTTATAGTGGCTGTTTGTTTATTTGGTTTTGTCTGTGACCGTCCGACGGTATTAGTTGAAGTTGACTGATATTTGTTTGCTGTGGCGCTGCACAACTACAACAAATCACAAAACCAGCAAAAATTATCACTACAGAATTTGTTTTTATAAGGTAAGGAAATAAATATATATATTTTTTGTTTTCTGTTGTGAACTTTAACCTTTACCGCGTTTGAACTGATTATTAGTGTCCATTAGTAAACAAAGAGATAAACAGTAAGTGGTTAGTAATATTTTTTTTTTACTTAGCAAGCTGTAATTTGGGAATAATAAATGCAAAGTTCAAAAGTCACATTATTGTTTTATGGATATTCTCAGAGGATAAAAATAATAGCATATTGTCTACAATTCAAACAATTATTTTGTTTTTATTATCCAAAAATAAACCAATTTTAAATTACATTTGTATATTTTCACATATCAAATATTCAATTATTAAGTGACGCATTCCTGCTTACTTTTTCTGTATGAAAAAAAAACTATTTTTAATACTCAATTAATTGTTTGATTGTGATACATTTTTGTAGGAAACATTCAATAGATGTTGTTGGTAGCCGAAGGTATATGGAATTGCATTATTGAAGCAGGCTTCTCTGTATATATTGGATATTTATGAGAATCACTAATAGTTGGGGAGGGTATTATAACATTTTCAAAACTCAACGATTAGCAACACAAAGCCTGATAATGAAACTAACTGGCCTAAGATGTAAATTAGTGCCACGTAAAATGGCGTAAGTGGTCACATATGAGATATTTTAGAAAAAAAGCGTCATCTATTCCAAATTTAATATTTTGCATTTTTCAGTAAAAATATGGATAGCCTAAAGCTGGGTACACATTGTCAGTTTTGAATGACAGCTTTGTTGTTGCTTGTTAGTGTGGCCGTTCATTTTTGCCATTCATCATGCAACCACAAAATGTTTTGTGGTTGCTGGACGGTTTGACAGTTATCGATAATTGCGAAATATCGTCATTCAAAACTGACAATGTGTACTGTACTTAAGTGAGCCGCAAATAATGAGTTCTTACTTAAAATTGCATAATAATACAAATTTGTATTATTTTGGGTTTGAATATTTGTCTTATTTCTAAAAATCATGTAGGGATTTTTATATAAGATTTATATTAATAATCACTTACTTGGGCTAGTGACAAATTGCAAAACTACAGACATAACTGCTTTAAAAATCGCAATTGCGATTTTTTAGGCCACAGTATTTATTGCTAAATTCAAAGTTCTAATCAAAAGTCGTACATCATAAAAATGCTGTCCTATGTTATTATACCCTCAGCATTTATGCTAACGAGGGTATATCACGAATATTGTCAATTATTTCATATTCCATTTCAGAAAAAAAGGATACATTTTTTTCGCGCTACATCAACGAATTTTGATATGTAGGTTAAGAAAAAAATTACCAGTACGAATCTGGTCGCGAGCCAATTTTTGGTTGTTGCGGACAAAAGTTATGGCGGTTTTATTTCGCTTTTTAAGATAGAAAATATTATAAAAACGCTAATTATTTTAATGAGCACAATTGTTACAAAAAAGTTCTCTCGAAGTGATTTCAGCGAGTAGATTGCATAATACCTGCAAAATGTTACACAGAATTCGCGGAATGTACATAAAATTGATAAATTATTGAATATAAGTCTACTTTTTTCAAAATTAAGGCCTATTTAGTGGTCATAAAATTACATAAAAAATTGTTGTGGATCCAAACTTCACGGCAAATCAAATGAGACTACAATCATACAGATTGGCGTTATAGTTTGGATGTTACAGCCAAAATAAGCACATATTTTGGTCAAAAAAATAATTTTTTGTTTAAAAAAATATTTTTTCACATGCATTATGTAGTAGAAAATATTGTAAAAATTTATAGGAATACTTCCTTCATTTTGCTTAAATCTCCCAACAAAATAGACGGATTTTGCTTTATTGACATTCATATTAAAGCTTTCCCATTAGGGAAGCTAATTGGGTTGATGGGGATATATGTCAAAGCTTCTGAAATGGAAATAGAGGTCAAATAACC
This sequence comes from Musca autumnalis, assembly GCF_047663935.1. Taxonomy (NCBI): domain Eukaryota; kingdom Metazoa; phylum Arthropoda; class Insecta; order Diptera; family Muscidae; genus Musca; species Musca autumnalis. Next base: position 191,325,933 of record NW_027411866.1, on the reverse strand, counting down.
CATTTTTATTTATATGCATTTTAAAATATGTCTAAATCGCGTAATTATCAAAATCATTTTGTCCGCATATGATTTTCATGTACAGCAATACAGTATCTTTTAATTTAAATATAGTTTCCGAAATTTAATTTGGTGGCTAAGATGTAGCATCAGCTGCATCTTAGCATTAAAATACCTATAAAATATCGCTAATTTGTGCAAAGTGCATACAATTTTTGTCCGCATCCGATTTCAATGTCCACCATGCAAATCTACATCGATATATATCTATTTCAAGGCGATCAATTAAGAATCGTGGATGTAGCATCACACACTATTTTTTTGGATAAAATGAATATAGCTCCCTTAACAGTGAAGTTTTCAAATCTCTGTTTCCGCTTAAACGAAGATGCTGTATTAGTTGTTTTATTGCAGTGGAAACGAACCACAGAAAACGCGATAAAATACGCGATATTTCCAAAAACAATTTTAGGTGATTTTTCTACTTTGGACTTTCTTGTAACTCGCGTTTTAGTAGATGGATTTTTACGGGGAATGATTTATTAGATCCGGAACGTAAAAAACTAAAATGTGCAATCAAGTACGAGGAAATCAAATGACAATTGTAAAAATTAGGCCCGAAAAATATGTTTTTTATAAAAATGTTCGCACAAAATTTCCGCATTTGGATGTAGATTTCTATGAAGCTGTGTAGACTACATTCACATTATTCGTATCAAATAACTCAGAATCGCAAGTACTACAATCCTATATATAATTTTTTGAAAAACCTGTTTGCGGAATGAAATTAGAAGAGAATTTCAAAAAACACTGTAAATCTGGCTTCAAAATGTCAGCATCATTTAATGGTAGAAGCAGTTCAAATTTTGAAAAGTAATACATTAGTGAGATGATCCTTATTTAGTTTGCTTCTACTTTTACTTTGACAGGAAAATCGAGAGAAGTGTGGTTTACTTACAAATCGAGAAAAAACAAAAAAAGACATGGTGGCTTCAACCCATTTTTACCAATTTTTTAACATAAATATAGCCACAGCTTCCACGCAAATTATCTTTTAAGGCCAATATTTTTTGCCACGTCCAAAAACATTTCATTTTATCCAAAAATATTTAATTTGTATAATATAGAATCACAAGTCGCGTATTCTAAAAGGGTAAACCTTGGCTTCAGCTATGTTAAATTTTCAAAAATATTGGTGATATACACTTTCATACGGGCAAAATATGCCTCATCGCAATAATGGTTTTAGACCCAAGTATGTTTGGACGAAATGTGTTTCAGACAATTTGGAGTCGATTGAGCAATGTCCGTCCGTCTGTCTGTCTGGCTGGCTGGAGCGCACGATAACTCTCGAACGGACGAACCGATTCGGTTCAAATTTTGGATTTCGTAATATTTTGCCCAAACTTAGTTTAAGTTCGAAGATGGGCTATATCGGTCCACTCCTTCCGGTACCTCCCAGACAAAAGTTCGAAAATGTTCGGAAAATTTGAGCGCACGATAACTCTTGAAGGAAGTAATCGATTTGGTCCATACTTTGCACATCCTGAAAAGTGTACCAGACTTAGATAAGGTTTCAATATGGACTCAATCGGTCCACTCCTTGGGGTACCTCCCACACAAAATTTCGGAAAAGTTCATTTTAGGGCCATCTCTCGGATCGCTTTGATTTTTGTTTAACACCTTGTATTCACTGGCCCCAATACGACGGTACAAGTTTCATTAGTTTCATTTTTCTGAGAAAATAGCATGAAAGTTGCAAAAAAAACGCCTATGACACCGTGTGAGGTGGTTGGAGCGCAAGATAACTCTATAACGGATCTGCCGATTCGGTCCCACATTTTGCCTTAGTAATATTTTGTCCAAACATAGTTTAAGTTCGAAGATAAGCCATATCGGTCCACTCCTTCGGATACCTCCCCCACAAAAGTTCAAAAAAGTTCGGAAAAATTCTTCGTACGATAACTCTTGAAGGGAGTGGCCGAATTGGTCCATACTTTACACATCCTAATATATCTTCCTGATATAGATCAGGTTCAAATATGGACTATATTTGTCTACTCCATCCGGTACCTCCCACACAAAATTTCGGATAAGTTCACTTTAAGTCCTGCTCTCGAATCACTTTTATTTGTGTTGAAGCAACTTGCATTCGCTGCCTCAATTACGATGGTAAAAGTGTTTTTCAGGGGCAAGTCCATACTTCTTGAGAAAACAGCCCAACGGGAGATCCATTCCTTTTAGTATCTCCTCCGCAAAACTTTTGATCTTTAATCCTAATCAACATTTTTGTCGGTTCAAACGCCCAAAATTTTTAAAACCCCCCTAAATACATACGTTTTTTGGGGAAAAAAATTGTTTCAATATACACAGGCTGAGGGTATATCTCTGTCGCAAAGCCGACTGATACTTTTTTACTTGTTGTAAATATTAATAACAAAAAAGTTACTCTGTATGAGCAAAGTGGATTGAAGGTCTGATGCACCTATATTTTATTTAATCTTTCACAAATTTAAACTACCTCAATTAGAACCATGGAAAGATGCACGATTTGAGGTTACAGCAGGAAGCTAATGCAACACTTGCTCCTCTGCGGGACAAATTCAATGGTTATCTCACGTGGTGGCGGTGTTAACTAATCCCTGTTAACTATCATTTGGAAGACTGTTTTTTTTTTAAATCACATTGCGGAGTCTTTTTAGAGTCCTTTTAGTGATCAAAACTGATTTAGTCGCTTGTATGATCAGAAAGGGGCTCGAAAGTGACTCCCTGTAATAATTAAAAAGAGTTCAATTTGAAATACAGCAACAAATGTGTGGCAATCACAAATAAATCATTGAGGCCTTTAAAATGTGACTATTTTTTCGTTATTTATTGTCACATTTTGATCTTCATGAAGATTGAAAAATGCTTTATCAAAAAAAGGTCATGCATGTGTTTGAAAAGTGATTAAAATTATGTATGTATCTTCTAATCATATTTTGAACAGATAGGTGATAAAAAACTGATTGTTTTGTTTTATTTTTGTTTGGTTGTAAATAATTCTCATATACACTTTCTACAAAACTTTGATATATATGTAACGTATAACATTAAGAGTATAGACAAACATAAAACATGTTCAGGTTTTGCCAAGTGAAATGAAGAAGCAGTATACTAACCACCGCGCAACATAAAGGATAATTAAAAGACATAACAAAGCAGAAAAGACAACAAAACAAAAGAAAGAAACAAAAAGGAATAAAAAGAAAATTCTTTTAATTTATTTCGTCTAATAAAAAGACTCATAAATGATTCCCTAAAGACTCATAAATGATTATAAACATGACTTGAAAATGAGTCCCAAATTAATCAACAAATCACCAATAAATGATTGAAATACGACTCTAAAAAGACTTTATATACCATCAGAAAATGGGCAAAAATGACTCGAAACTAATGCAGAGGAAGACTCATTTGTGATTTGTTTAGAAGAGTCGCCTGAGGTTACGTTTTCCTCCCGACAAAGGAGTCATTTATGATCAGAATATGAGCTCATATTGCAGCTTTTTAATCGTGCAGTCGGATCAAAAAAGACTCGAATTTGATTAAAATTTTCAAAAAATGCTGGCTGGGTCGTGGTGCACACTATCAGTTTTGACTAATTTCGATTTTTGCTCAAATAACTATTGTCTGCCAGTGTAGTCGCTGCCACTCACCAGGCAATCACGAAATGTTTCATGGATGTTGTTGACTGAAGAAATAGATATTCTATAAAAAATGACAGTCAATACTGATGGACGCTAAGATCATGTGACTTGACACAGCTGAACTTCTTACCTTGGAGTCTAAATATGCCTGAGTCCTATTTTTCTGTGTTCTTTTTCTTTCCACATACGAGAGTCACTAAAAACTTCCTGGCCTAGTAAACACGCAGTGTCGCCAGGCGTCATTTGACATGTTTTTTGAAAGTTTGACAGTTTTGTGCCTAAGAGTACTCTGGACAGTTTGACATACGACCACGTGTTGGGTTGTTTACAGTGGCTTGATTGAGACGCCTCCAAAACATGGTTTTTGAACTTTTTTCAGCATTCTCTGGCTCTTGCTGCTATTTTTCGGGTTCATACGCATAGTTTCATGATTCGTCACCTGGATCCATCTTTTAAACGTCTTTTGAAGCGCCGGGATCGTATTTTTTCGAAAATTCATGCACCGATCGGCAAGGGATCCAATGAGGAAACCCCATTTTTTCGCCATGTGTTCATTCATCAAATCAAATGTTACTTGGTGGAATAAATGCCCAAGGATGCCTCTAGCTCACTGTATATGGCACTGCGTTCACACACGACAACGCAAGAACCCATTTTTTTGGCGAGTGTCGGCGACGATTGAATTAATTAAACCAGTTTTTCATATTGCTATAGGTTGGTCCTTTATCGACATACAAAGATTTAATTTGATCGACGCACTCTTGCCGTGATTATCCAAGTCGAAAGTTGTGAAAGCTATCGGACGAAAATCTTCACAAGTAAATTCCATTTTTTGCAAAGTGATTTTTTCAAGTCACTGTAAACAACCCAACACATGGTAGTATGTGAAACATTCAAAAAATGTCAAATGACGCCTGACGACACTGCGTGTTGCCTAGGCCAGAAGGTTTTTTATTGAACTTCGTATACTTTTTTACCCCTTCTGTCTATTTAAAACATTTTGTAAAGTTTCCTATTTTATAGTTTTTTTCTTTTGCACAAATGTAAATTTTTAAATATCTGAGTTTTTATATAAAAGTGATTTATACATGAAAAATTAACTTACACTGTGCAACATTTTCAAGGTAATTTTGTGCAAACAATTTCAAATGCGGTTTTTATGAAAGTACAGACGCAATGGACAAAAACTCTCTTTGGGTTTAGTTTTGTTAGATCGGGTTCGGATTTTATGGACCTATCTAAACATGGCTAAATATTGACTTTTTAAAGAAAATCGGGACCATAACTTTGAAACCAATACGAATCTTTCCATGACATCCGAAGCAAACTTGTTGATAAGAACAAGAATAATGTATTTGGAAACAGAATGAACACGAATTACCTCATTTATTGCCTCAAATTTTATAATATATCTAAAATTTCCGTGATTTGTATATATTTCGCAGCGTATCTCCAAAACCGTAAAATTTTTCTTAATGTTATCTTTGGGGAAAATATTCGCTGGAATGTAATACACAACTCTTCAGATCATATCATTGTTGTAAAATTCCTCTATCGCGTTGTTTCTATCATATTTTTCAATGACAATCTGATAAATATATCAAAAATACATTGAAATTTCAAATATGAGAATAAACAGCCTGTGTGAACGTTGTTTGAAATATGTTTTTTAGAAAGTAAGATATGAAATGAAATAAGTGTTTTACAGTTTCAGAATTTTCTGAAGAATTGCTGAAGACATTATTTGGAAAATTTTTGCGAAAGGCTACTTGGATCAACACATAATAGTTTGACAGTTACTGACCATAACTCCAGAAATTATGTAATCTTTCCTATATTTTATCAATTTCGATGCGCTATATGTGGTTTTTCGTAGTTCGTCTGTTCGACATATAAGTTCTACTACTTTGGGACTACAATATTGCTTAAGACTGCAAAGCAAAATTCTTATTAGTTTCTGAGATAAAGCAAGGATCAATTGAAAAAGGGTCGTTTTAGCCCGGTATCGATGTGGCCATAAAATCCAAACCCGATCTAAAAACACGAAACCCAACTAGAGGTTTTGTAGCCTTAATATGTACTTTCGGAAAATGTCCACTAGAAGCTGTTTGCATTTCCAGTGTTGCACAGTGTTATTAAAAAAATCAGTTTTGAAAAAAAATTAAAAATTTTTATTGTTGTTTATTCATTGGCTTTTGACTTTTAATACCCTCAGCCTTTAGGCTAGGCGTGCTCACACACATACAAATACATTTTGTTATTGTGTTGGTTTTGAAATACACAAATTTCAATGTTTTCATTTTGCTTCTGTAGACTGTGAGAAATATTGTACAATTTTTTTTTATTTTTCAAAATCTTAAGTAGACGAATTATTTTATTTAGACTGCTGATGTTATAATTTGTTGCGCCAAAGTGCGCTGACAAACCAAACACTCTAATTAGCCGTAATAATTTTTGGCAAATAAAAATTCGTATTCAGTATCTTCATTAATTTTTTCAGTGTACGCATATAAATTCATAGACAAAATCGAAAACAGAACCTTCCTCATTGAATGTTCAATAGAGACTGATTGATAATTTTGAAAATATTCAAAACAAAAACAAAAGCTCTCTTTTTTAAATTGTGTGTGTGAGCAAATTGACACACACCGACAGCCCAAGTGCGCACTTTGAACAGCCTTGCTTTAGGCTAACGAGTGTATAAACACTTACATAAGTTCAGAAATGGGTCTAAACAAAAAAGAGGTTTTAGACACCAAGTACGTTTGGGCGAAATTCGTTTTAGAAAATTTAGAGTCGACGGAGTCATTCGTCTGGTTCACACTAAACTTTCTAACGGATCAACCGATTTGGCACAAACTTTGCACCTCGTAAGATATCGTATACGATCGGTGTACTCAATCAGGTACCTTCCGCACAAAATTTAAAAATGTTTCGCGAATGTGCAGTTTAAGAACATATCTCGGATTGGTTTGAAATGTTCTCAGTTGCCCTTGTAAACCATTTGTTAATCAGAATTGATTTGCATGACCTTATTGTTCATTATCTTGGAACGAGTCGCCCATTTTTGTTTTTTTTTTTTTTAAAGCAAAACATTCAAACCGATATTCCTTCCAAACTTCGTTTAAGTTCGAAGATGGACCATATCGCGTCTCACTAAACGGTATCTTCGGATTGAAGACTTTTGCCACATTTTCCATCCGAATTACCATATGTGCCAATAGTTGTTGACATAGACAATATTTTGGGGTAGCTTCCGGCTTTTCGCGTTCTCTGTAGACAGGTAATCTTCATCAAAATGCTGTTGTTACTGGTCCATATTTTAGTACAAATCAACGTAACTAGTTGGTGGCCGGCGTGGTACAATGGTATGCACACCCGCCTTCCACGCTGAATGTCTAATGATCTAATTCAATGAAAGTCTAACAACGTTTCCTGTGTATTTCAGCAATGTAAAATTTCTCTACAAGTGTAGGTTCCACATCATACGTGAAAAATTTTCCTTGTCCCTTCTGGGATGTTTGTGGAACAATTATTATTAGTTCTCTGTGGACGGGAAATAATCCAATATATTCGAATTTATTCGAAACATCAACTATTGTTAATTTAAATATCCAAAAAAAGCTGCAAGTTCATACTTCCAGAAGAAGGACCCAAAATTCTGAAAACTTCCAAAAATACAACATTTTTTGGCAAAAGGATTTCGCTTGTATATCCGGTTTTAGTTCAGTTTTCAGATGAAAGTCTCAATTTACGCAAAGTTAACTGATATTTTTTCAATTGTTATACCCTCCAACGTTCGTTTAAAAATGGGCTATATCGGTCCACGTTTTGATGCAGCCCCTATAGAAGGGTATCATCCGATTTTCCCTATTTGGAAGGTCGTGGCCTTAATATATAACGGAAATGGCTAAACTTTGGCAATAGGTCCACGTCTCCGTTTAGCCTCCAAAGAATGATTCCACCTAATTTTAGGTACACTAGCGATCATCTGAATAGTTTGGAATTTTTTCTTTTTCTATGTTAAGGTATCTTCTGATGTGTTCGTATTGCAGATCCATACTATTTAGTTTTTGAGACTCCTATACTATGCCAACATTCCCAAGAAAAAACTTGACGGTGTTGCCATATTTTCGGAAAATATCCCAATTATAATAAAAAATGTACAAAAAAGTGTCAAATTTTTGCGATCATCAGAATAGGTTTCTAATTTATCGATCCTAATAAAATGTCTACCCTTGGTATTTGCTTTCAGACAATTTTCGAAGCTCAGAAGAGATCTAACGAAATCAAAAAGTCATTTAAAGCAAGTTTATAAAACGTTTTTGTTTGAATATTTCTTGATTTGATTGATTGGAATTGAACCCACGTTCCTAATAAAGCGGGTAAAATTTGTTGTAGGATTTATCAGAATGTTCCATTTTACTAAACTAAACCAAAAAATTGCGCAATATTTGCATGGGTAGTACATTTTTTCAATTTTATTTGATTCAAACCTATTCTGATGACCGCAAAAATTGGACACTTTTTTGTACATTTTTTATTATAATTGGGATATTTTCCGAAAATATAGCAACACCGTCAAGTTTTTTCTTGGGAACGTTGGCATAGTATAGGACTCTCAAAAAGTAAATAGTATGGATCTGCACTACGAACACATCAGAAGATACCTTAAAATAAAAAGAAAAAAATTCTAACCTATTCAGATGATCGCTAGTGTATTTTTAAGTTTTTATCGACATTATCAAACCGACATGTCTGAAATTTTGTATTAAGTCTTCGTTCGTATTACAAAACTTTCTTCCAATAAAATTTCGATACAGGTAAACATTTTTATACAGCCACCATAGAACGGTAATTCGGATTTTCGGACTTTTGAAAGTTTTAGCCGCATTATTCAACCGAAATTACTGAAATTTGGTATTTGTTCTGCGTACCAAACATTATACAAAACATGCCTTGCAAAAAGTCAGACAGTATAGGAATAGCCTCCATATAAGGATGTTTCAATGTGGACGTTTAATTTCCCTACAGTTTAAGCAAAGATATCCGATCCTCCAACTTTGACATGAAAGTCGCCTATATATTTTAATGCCCTTGTCAGGATGCTCATAAAAATATCTATGGTATTTTCGTTCCTGTTTTCAGTGGAGATATGTGCGCCTTTATCCGTCATTCACCAGGGTGAATCTGGCTATGACAAGTTTTAAGACCATCCCACATTAAGAGTTTGATTTACAGTTCCGCTCAAATTTAGATTGTTTGATATTGTGGCCAGGGAGTTGAAGTCCAACTCCGCAAAATTTGCTATAATCCGACTCCTACTTCACAGCTCTGATTGTCACTATACGTGTTTGTCATTCATCAGATAGGCAGCAAAGTCAGAAACAGATAAAAACAAGTAAGAGAGGGCTATAGTCGGACGGGGCCTACACCACTTGCTCTGGATATTAGTTTTCTACGGAATTTAAACCAAAAGCATTTAAAATAGCTTTAGGTTATATTTACCAAATTGACGAAAAAACAACTAAGAAAGCACCAGTCAGCTGTGCTGACGGAGATATACCCTCCTCTGACTGAAAAAGAAGCAACGCCATAATTATACCGTAGGTATATAAAATATATTAATTTTTTATCAAAAGTTCGCTTCAAAATTCGTGGAATCTGTGGGTTCCGTAATGTGGAGCTTTACCAAATCTCAGACATATACAAACAATTTTTATACCCTCAGCATTTATGCTAACGAGGCAAACGGTGCCTGATCGCAATAATGGTCTTATACCCCAAGTATGTTTGGATGAAATCCGTTTCAGACAATTTGGAGTCGATTTAGGGATGTCCGTCCGTGTGTTTAGCTGGGTGGAGCGCACAATAACTCTCGAACGGATTAACCAATTCGGTCCAAAATTTGGCTTTCGTAATATTTTGTCCAAACTTTGTTTAAGTTCGAAGGTGGGTCATATCGGTACACTCCTTCAGTTACATCCTCCACAAATGGTCGAAAATATTCGAACAAATGTGCGCACGATAACTCTTGAAGGAATCAATCGATTTCGTCCATACTTCGCACATCGTGCAATATATACCAGATTTATATGAGGTTCCGGTATGGACTCAGTCGGTCCACTCCTTGGGGTACCTCCCACAAAAAATTTCGGAGAAGTTCAGTTTAGGACCTGCTCCCGAATCGCGTTGATCTTTGGTGTAACAAATTGTATTCGCTGCCCCTTTACGACGGTACAAGTTTTATCAGGGGCAAGTCCACACTTCCTGAGCAAATACCCGAAAGGTGTAAAAACCCCTTACGGCACCACGTGTAGAGGCCGGAGCGCACGATAACTCTTGAGCGGATCAGCCGATTCAGTCCAACATTTGGTCATCGAAATATTTTGTTCGAACTCAGTTCAAGTTTGAAGATGACCCACATCGGTCCACTCCTTTAGGTACCTCCCCCACATATGTTGTAAACATTTACTAAAACTGTGCGAACAATAACTTTCGAAGTTAGTAACCGATTTGGTCCATACTTTGCACATCGTAATATTTCCATTAGACATAAATCAAGTTCGAATATGGGAACCTTCGGGTACCTCCCACAAAAAATTTCGGAGAAGTTCAGTTTAGGACCTGCTCCCGAATCGCTTTGATCTTTGGTGTAACAACTTGTATTCGCTGCCCCTAAAACGACGGTACAAGTTTTTTTGGGGCAAGTCTATATTTCCTTAGAAAATAGCCACAAAGCTGTAAAAACCCCTAAAAACCTATGGCACCACGTGTAGAGGCTAGAGCGCACGATAACTCTCAAATTGGATCAGTCGATTCTGTCCAAAATTTGGCCTTCGTAATATTTTGTCCAAACTTAGTTTAAGTTCGAAGAGGGCCACTATCGGTGCGCACACTTTGGTACGGTGCGGTTATACGGTGACCAACTGAAATGACTCAAAACGAATGACTCCCAAAATATGATCCACTTCCAAAATGGACTATGCGGTCGATTCCTTCAAGTTCATTCCTCCGCAACACTTTTGAGTTTTAAACAAAATAAATGTTTTTGTCGGGAAGTTCGCAGTTCCAAAAAGGGCCACAACATCTGGCTAGCCGGTATTAGATTCGACACTGTCAATAGATTAAAGTTTCAATTCCCACAGGCTGAGGGTATATCTCTGTCGACAAAGTCGTCTGATACTTTTTTTACTTGTTAATAAGCAAACTTCTGCTGAAAAAAATTCAAATCCATCCGAGAAGAGCTCTTTCTTCATATTTTGCGTAGAAGGTCCTCGTATGAGAGGATAGGTATATTCCATATTCGATCCCGATCTATATATAGAAGGAATAATATGATGACCTAATTTGGGGCCAAATCGGTTGCTCCCTTCGAGAGTTATCCTTCACACCATTTTATAGAAATGTTTTAAACTTTTGACGGGGAGGTAACTGAAGGAGTGGACGGATATGGCCCATCTTCGTACTTCAACTAGGCAAAATATTACGAAGCACAAAATTTGGTTCGAATCTGTTGAACAGTTCGAGAGCTATCATGAGCACCAGCCAACCAGACAGACGGACAGGACTAAATCGACTCCATATTGTCTGAAACGACTTTCCTCCAAACACACTTTTGGTCTAAAACCGTTATATCGATTAAGCACATTTTTGTCATATCAAAGTGTATAAACCCTTGTTACCCTAAAGGATGAGGTATAAAAACAACAATATTTTGGGGTATTGTATTGTTTTTTACCAAATGTGGTACACAAACTTTATACCCCTACATCATTATAATCTGCATCAATTTAAAAAACTGTGAATTTCTCTATCACGCATTAAAAGCTTTTCTATAGTGATTGCGACATTTTCTTGTATGAGGTAAATTTAGTAAACCATAACGATAAAGGAACCCACTTATATGATGGCCAATTTCACCCGCCAAATGCTGACCCGACCAAACACCTTACCCCGTGCAAAAATTGGTCAGTATTGCACTATAACTGCGACATCTAGCTTGATTATGTTTACACTACACAAGTGACACTATAGAATCCCTGTATAAAATAGGCTGCAACTCTGTTATCTGACCACGCACATCAACAACATACTCGTATGTATCAATGGAAAGGTTGAGAGTTCCTCTTTCAATAACTTACGTGGGAGGATAAGGTCTTCCAGCAATAAAGATATTGTCATTGCACTAATCCATTTAACCCTTCTTCTTTGTCGTAAACCCAAACTCTACTTAAACAAGTAAGAACGGCGTTAAGTTCGGCCGGACCGAACTTGTTACACCCTCCACCACAAGTTGTATTGAAGTAAAATGGAATAATTACTTTCCTCTCGTGTATTAAGAAATTTCAGCAATTTCGGTAAAACAATGTGAGGCACCATTCTATGGGGGCTATTTCAAAACGTCGATCTATACCGACAAATTTCTGACGGAAAGTTTTTAGGCTCAAAGAAGACTAAATACCAAATTTCCTATATTTCGGTAAGAGAATGTGGCTAAAACTAAAAAAATACCGAAAATCAAGAAGTAAGCTCCTATGGGGATGTAGGAAGACATGGACCTATACTGATAATACTCTTCTGGAATATTTTATAACTCTTGGAAGACGAAATAACGAATTTCAGCCATTTCGGTTTGATATTGATGTCACAATCTTCAGTATTACGAAAATCCGGAGGTACCGTTCTATGGGGGCTATATTAATTTAAAGGGGAAGTTTGAGTACCCCCAACGAAGTCTAAATACCAAATTTCAGCCATTTCGGTGGAATATTGAGGCCACAACGTTCAAAATACCGAAAATCGGGAGGTACCGTTCTATGGGGGCTATATGAAGGCATGGACCGATACCGACAAAGTTCTGGGGAAAGTTTTATACCACCAAAGTAGACTAAGTACCAAATTTCAGCCATTTCGGTGTGATAATGAAGCTAAAACCTTCAAAATACCGAAAATCGGGAGGTACCGTTCTATGGGGGCTATATGAAGGTGTGGACCGATACCGACAAAATTCTGGGGGAAAGTTTTATACCCGTAAAGAAGACTACGTACCAGATTTCTGCCATTTTGGTAGGATAATGAAGCTAAAACCTTCAAAATACCGAAAATCGGGAGGTACCGTTATATGGGGGCTATATGCAGGTGTGGACCGATACCGACAAAATTCTGGGGGAAAGTTTTATACCGCTAAAGAAGACTACGTACCAAATTTCAGCCATTTTCGTAGGATAATGAAGCTAAAACCTTCAAAATACCGAAAATCGGGAGGTACCGTTCTATGGGGGCTATATTAAGGTGTGGACCGATACCGACAAAATTCTGGGGGAAAGTTTTATACCCCTAAAGAAGACTACGTACCAAATGTCAGCCATTTTGGTAGGATAATGAAGCTAAAACCTTAAAAATACTGAAAATAGGGAGGTACCGTTCTATGGGGCTATATAAAGGTGTGGACCGATACCGAGGGAGGACTACGTACCAAATTTCAGCCATTGTGGTAGGATAATGAAGCTAAAACCCTAAAAATACCGAAAATCGGGAGGAACCGTTCTATGGGGGCTATATCAAAACGTGGACCGATATATCCAATTTTCAATACCAACCATCCCGCAAGTAATAAAAACTTCTGCACCAAATTTTCTTTAAAATTGCGACCTGTATTTTGATTTCAACAGGCAGACAGACGGACGGACGGACATTGTCAAATCGACATAGAATTTTATATATATATATCCTTTATAGGGTCTCCGACGAATATTTCGATGTGTTACAAACGGAATGACAAATTTAATTATACCCTCCATATGGTGGAGGGTATAAAAAATTCTCGCTGATCAGACAATAATTGCGACCTATAGAGCCGCTACAAAATCGGTCAAAAAGTTTGTTTTTGGTTCATTTCACCCGCTAAATATTTTGCGATCATCACTAATAACAATAGGGGTCTATTCTGGTCTGAACCCGACCTCCATAAAAAATTTTCAAATAAAATTTTGTGACGATGAAGCCTGTAGAAATTTTTAATGGACGGACAGACAGACGTTTACACACAGACAGTATTGGCAAGACAATAACAAAGTTACAAACCATTTTCACCAATACATTTATACTTTTCTCTATACATATTTAAAAATGTATAAATGTATTTGTGAAAAAGGGTTGTATTTTTGCTATTGTCTCGCCAAAACTGGCATTTGTAAACGCAGGGTAAAGATAGGTTTATAAAAACTGATTCTATAGTCAAATTCATGTCCTATTTCATGGCAGCAGGTGTATATCCGTTGATTTGTCTGGACTGCTTATTTAATGCACATCTAATCAAAATATATATAGTGGTATTCCGCAACCTGTAGATGCGTTCGGTGATACTCAGCTTAGCTTGAAATTGTAATAATTTCACATAGCTCACGTTAAATACTAATAAGTTTTTTTCATCACTACTAAACATTAATTAAATAATAGTTGATTATCGCATAGATATATTTTTTCTGTTTTGTTGTACATTCATATAAATCTCATGTTTCGTTGACAGCTTAATCAGTTCATACCTTGTACTTAACATGCTCAATTTCATGTAATCTGTTTTGAGTATCAATGAAAATTTCATTCAAAACACAACAAATTGAATTTGCTTACATTACTTTTCGAACAATACGCTTTATTGACTGTGTAAATACAATAATTAGCTATGATTGTGGGGAGCAATTAAATGTTAGCTGGGAAAACAATACCCAACAACAAACGACATGTTCTGGCTGAGTAAACCATGTTAACAATGAGACATCGGTTTTGGTGTCAATAAACAATGATGTACTGTGGGTGCATTATTTACATAATTATTCAATAGATATAATACAATGATAATGATTGTTTAAGTGAGGAAATTTAAATGATTTTAGATTTATGAACGATATCTGCAAAATAAAATCAAGTTTAAAAAATAAATAACTATTTCCATGAAAATTCCATGATGGATGAAAGGATCCCGATTATAATTTTAAATCCCTGATAAAAGTCCTCTTTCTTATCTCCGAGTCCAAACGGGGTGCCGACCTAAGTTGCCCGGACTTAAATGACGGACTTAATACACTTTTTCAACACTTCCAAAATTTCATATCTGATCTAATGGACTCCTCCCGAAATGAATTTCTGCCTACGTTTGTGTGTTTAAGAATACTACATTTGAAGCATTTACTTTCACTTATCTTACCCTTTTACACAAATTATAATCTCTATTATATCTTAAATTTATAAACTTATTTGACAGACGGATGACATACTACAATTTGCGATGTCTATGGATAATTGTGTTCTTATTAAAATCCAATTAAATGCAATGATAATCTTTTCCTCCATACATATGCATATTTAAACAAAACTTGCAACAAACACTGTCATTCTTATGCAGCTATTAGTTGCATGTGTCCGTTTATGCCTGTGTTCGTGTGTGTAATTTTATTTGCCATATCACTGTAGCTGTTGCTATTTTTTGTGTAGTTCATTTTGTCGTTTTCAAACTAGCTTTCGCAAATTCCGAGCAGATTTTTATCACAATGTCATTGATGTCAAGTTAAATGGATCAAAGTGTTATTCATCCGTTTAATAAATTGCTATGTTGTTTTTTTTGTTTGTTTGTTTTGTTTTTTGCTTTCAAAGTTTTCATCATCACTAAACAGAGATTATCTGAAATTAGAACAATTTAATATTGTCTTCAGTTGTCTGAGCACTTAAATGTCAATGAAGAGATTTTTTAGGGGGAATGGAATTTTTCTATATCTTTCTAAATTTTTTGAAGATATTTAAGGTAGTATCATAAACCTTTAAAAGAGCGGACGTAAGACAAAAGATTGTTTGACATTATTCAGACAATTTTTATGACACGATCAATAATGATACGATCAATAATGTGTCCTATCAAAATTATGGTTTTAGACATCATATCGCACCTGTTCAACAAAAAGGTCGTAACTTCATATTTTGAAATAAACACTTTTTTTGAAGACGATAAATAATGTTCAACTCCACCGACTACAAAAATCTCAAATTATTTTGTCTAGTCTTTCGTTAAAAAAATTCTGTTATGTCCCTCTTCATGTCTTCACTAGGGTTCTGACTTTTTAAAAACTCGTATCCCTGTATCATATTTTGATGAGTTTTTACCTCAAATTAGATAAAATCTTAATTATAAAGTGATTCGATAAAAAAAGCTCACGCACATAGTTATTTGAAACATTTTTATACGACCTTTTTTGACAAACTTTTAAAGTCACTATAAGCAGATGTATAACTGAAAATAAGCACGACATATCCAAAAAAGCATAAGCATTTTTTTCTCACTAAATTTATCATCATATCATTATAATATTATTGTTCCACAAACATCCCAGGTGGGACAAGGGAGACTTCTCTCATATCAATGAGTGCACCCCGCTTCATATTAGCTCAATGATATGGGGGCCTACAGTTTATCGCCAAGCCCGAACGGCGTGCCCTAAGACACCACTTGTAGAGAAGTTTTAGATGGCTGAAATACTCAGGAAATGTTGCCAACATTACTGCGCGGTATTTTGCCACCATTGCAAATTTGATGTTTTCTGGCCGGGGAATCGAACCCACGACCTTGTGCGTGCAAGGCGGGTGTGCATACCATTGCACCACTCATTTTATTATACCCTCCATCATAATATGGAGGATATAATAAAATTTGTCCGTTTGTAACCCATCGAAATATTCATCGGAGACCCTATGAAGTATATATTCTCGATCAAGGAAAAATTCTAAGTCGATATAAACATGTCCGTCAGTCTGTCCGTCCATCTGTTTAAATGAAGATAAAGCTCGCAATTTTTAAGACACAGCTTTGTAATTTGGTATAGAAGTTTCTATTACTCCTAGGATATTTGGTGTTGCAAATGGGCTATATCGGTCCACGTTTTTATATAGCCCCCAAAGAAAGGTACCTCCCGATTTTCGGTATTTTTAAGGTTTTATCTTCATTATCACACCGAAATGGCTGAAATTTGGTACTCAGTCTTCGTTGCGTGTAAAAAACTTTTCTCCAGATTTTTGTCGGTATAGGCCGATGCCTTGACATAGCCCCCATAGAACGGTACCTCCTATTCCACCAAAATTGATGAAATTTTATATTTAGTTTTCGTTGGATGTATTCAACTTACCATATGAAATTTGTCGGTATAGATCCACGCCTTCATTTAGCCGCCATAGAACGGTTCCTCCCGATTTTCGGTATTTTAAAGGTTGTGACCTCAATATTCCTCCGAAACGGCAGAAATTTGGTATTTAGTCTTCGTTGGTGTCTGAAATTTGGTAATTAGTCTTCTTTAGGGTCATTAAACTTTCCCCTCTTAATATGAAGGTATAGGTCCACGACTTCCGTGGAAAAAACGAAAGAAAAGAAAAACAAACCCCTCTAAAGTTGAGGAAACCCGCAAACGTTTTAAGGACCATGATCTGCGAATCTGCACCTGGAATGTCCGCACTCTTTATAGGGAAGGTGCAGTTTACGCATTGGCAGATGTACTTGAAAAGTACAAGGCCGAGATTACTGCCATACAGGAAATACGATGGAACGGGAAAGGCCTCACAACAACACATAAAGGTGACGCACTGTATTATAGCTGCCATGACACAAAGAATGAGTTTGGTTGCGGATTTGTAGTTTGTCGGAGGTTAAAACATCTGGTCTCCAGCTTTACCCCAGTGAATGAAAGACTCGCTGCAATTCGATTAAAAGCTAAATTCTTCAACATCAGCTTTATTTGCGCTCATGCTCCCAGTGAAGAAAATGACGAACAGACCAAAGATATATTTTACGAGCGCTTAGAAGAAACTTATGACCGTTGCCCTGCCCATGACATTAAATTTATACTAGGAGAATATCTTTGGCCCAACAGTCGGGAAATTCAGTCTCCAAAGTGAAACATCTGATAATGGTATGAGGCTGATAGACTTTGCAGCTGCAAGAAACATGGTAGTTAGCAGTACCAGATTTAAGCATCTCGATATCCATAAGGGCACCTGGCTGTCGCCAGATCAAAGAACAAGAAATCAAATTGATCACGTTGTGATAGATGGAAGGCATGCATCAAGCGTGTTGGACCACTACCTTGTTGCAGCAAAGGTACGTACCAGATTAAACGTAGCAAACAAAGTGCGAACAGACACAACACGGAAGTTGGAGATGGGTAAGCTGCAATCACAACAGATAGCCACAGAATATTCCACTCAACTGGCCCAACTGCTTAATCAAATCACTCCTCGACCCGATAACATATCAGAACAATGGCAAAACATTGTCCACTCCATGCAAACAGCCGCAAAATCAGTACTTGGATACCAGAGACCTCCACCAAGGAATCCATGGTATGACCAGGAGTGTCGCGCTGCTACCGAAGAGAAAAATGCGGCATATAGGACTACTTTACAATCAGTAGCAACGCGTAGCGCACGAGAGAGGTATCGGGAGAAAAGGAGAGAGGAGAAACGTCTTTTCCGCAGGAAAAAGAGAGAGATGGAAAAGCGGGAGTGTGAACAAATCGAGATGTACAGGAGACAGAATGAAGTCCGAAAATTCTACCAAAGAGTGAAACATCAAACTGATGGCTTTGGAACTGGCACATCCTCCTGTAGAGACCAGCAAGGTAATCTGGTAACTGATACAGATAATGTGCTAAGGATATGGAAAGAGCATTTCTCCAAACTGTTGGTATCCAATAGTAGCGAAGTCGACGAAGATACCACAGATCCAATCCCAGAAGATGGTATTGAATGTATACCACCCGGCCAAGATGAGGTAAAAACAACAATAAACCGGATGAAGAATAATAAGGCAGCAGAAGCTGATGGCCTACCAGCCGAGCTGTTTAAAACCGGAGGCGACACGCTGATAAGGTGTCTGCATAAGCTAGATAGCTCCATTTGGCAGGAAAAACGCGTACCCGACGATAAGAGATAAGACTTTATGCTCCAACTATAGGGGCATAAGTCTTCTCCCTGTCGCCTACAAGATATTGTCATGGATATGTGTGAACGGCTAAAGCCCATGGTCAACGAAATAATTGGACCATATCAATGCGGCTTTTGACCTGGCAAGTCCACCATTGACCAGATATTTACCCTGCGGCAAATCTTGGAGAAGACCCAAGAGATGCAGATCGACACCTACTACCTTTTTGTCGATTATAAAGCAGCCTTCGACAGCCCGCTACGTTCAAAGGTATTCCGAGACACGTCTGAATTTGGTATCCCCGCAAAGCTCATTCGGCTTTGTAAAATGACCCTAGCTGGCACAAGATCTTCAGTTAAAATAAGAAAGAACCTCTCCGAAGAGTTTTGTACAAAAAGAGGTTTCAGGCAATGACACAGCCCTTCGTGTGATCTTTTTAACATCCTGCTAGAAAAGGTTATACGGGAGGCAAACGTCAAAAGAAGTGGCACAATCTACACCAATAGCCATATATTACTTGCTTATGCTGTTGATATAGACATCATGGCACGATCAGTAAAAGAACCGATACCTTTATGAAGGTAGAAGGAGACTCTGCTAAAGTGGGTCTGGCGGTTCGAATAATTACTATTTTTCTAATTTTTTTTAAAGTTTGTCAATAAGGTTTTTCCTATATACCACTGTGCAAAGTATGTTTTTAAAAAAAAAAAACAAATAATCTTAAAAATTCCTTCATTTTTCGATTTTCAACATGGCTTAGCAATTATTATCGATAAATGAAGCAGTTTTTAAAATGTTTAAGATAAATTCCTAAATAAAACAGCAAAAAATGGTTAAAAAATGCAATACTCCAGACTTAAGCAATCAAAATGCAACATTTTTTTTATTTTTTGGTAAGAAACTGTTAAAAAAATTAAGAAAAATAGTAGTTATCCGAATCCCATTACCAAATAAGACTAACATTTTTGTAATTCATCATAATTTAATATCAAAAAAATTCAAGAAAATCGAAGAGTATAATCATTGATAAAAATTGATGTTAAATCGCCAAAATTTCACCCAATCCCACTGTCAAAAATGTCCGTTATACAGGATCACACGATTAATCCATTGGATCCAAAAATTATACAGCTAATATCTCTTTCAAACTTATTTTAGACGAATCATATTGGTCCACCTTATGCCGTAGATCCCACATAACGTTGGAACGTCTTTTTCAGGAATTTTAGCAATCTATGGCCATCGAACTCAATTTTGTGCTACAAAGGGAACTCAACCAGATTTTCTGGGCAGAGTTTAGCCTCAAGCCGATGTCATTCCAAACATTGTTAAGCTTATGTGTGATTTGCTTCAGGAATTCCTTTAAGCACTCTCCTACTCTTTTTAGCACACTTCACTAGATTCAAAATGGAGCAGAGGAAAATCCTCGTCAGGTCAGGTAGCTTTGATTCTACTTTGCTCCATTACGTCATGGTGATAGGAACAGCATCTCCCTCTTATCGTTGGCGACGGCAACCATCAGACGACTTCATTGAAGCCTCATTTTGTAGTTGATGTCATCAGCACGAGAACATTCAAAAAACGACTTGTGAGTTTTTCTCTTACTCCTCAACAATTTTGTTCGCCTGATCATGTTCATACACTTCGCCAATTGCGGCATTCATGGCGATCTTGCCGAGAATGGATTTTGCCTTTTGGTATAGAACCATCTTTCAAAACTGATAGAAACCTTAAAGTTTTGGGGTTGGGAATCAGCGCTGTTTTCAGTGCTAACTATATTAAGTTTGCTTCCAGTCCCTGACTGAATGCTATAAGTTCTTCTTCGGAAGTGTTGCCAGACAGCAGCAGATGAGTTTATTTTTTTCTATTTCATTATTTTGTTCGTACAAGTATGTCGTAAGGGGATTGGCCATCGCCGGAACTGGCGTCTCTATATGTTGCTTGTCAGAAATTGTGATATGTAGTCTTCTTCATGAAAAGAATTCCTTCTCCTTACTTAGTCAGTCGCATTTACATAATCCTAGCAAAATCATTTGAAAACCCATCTAATACTGTATATAGACAATCATATACAGCTGCGAAAAAAATAATAGCACCTCCTCCCACAAAAATGTTTTGCAGGCATTCTTCTACTACTCTAAATATTTTAAAAATTATAGTTACATTCGAAACTTTTGTAAAATATAAACCGATTTTTACAAAAACTCCAAAAATTTGGAGAAAAAAGATAATAACACCATTATTAGAAATTCTTTTATAATAATAGAAATTGGTACAGATATCTACACTTTATCACTGAAGAATAAAAGTACATCAATAGAAGCAAGTGTCTACTGATTTATTCTCAGGTTGGTGTCGTTAGTACAGTCTGGGGATAGGCTTGGTATCAAACCAAGCGGATTTTGATATTTTTTGTATGATTCTTCTTGAAAGACCACCCAATATCATTTACTAGTTGTTGGTTTTGATACTGCAGTTGCCTTATTGACCCTAGTTCACAATGTTTTTGATTTGTCATAGTCCAAGAACAACGCACAACCCTAGAGGATAGCCACAGAACTTCTATACAACAATTTCTTTTCCTCCAGATTCCCTTTGGAAGGACCAAACTCGTGCCAACTTATTTTTTAAATGAAACAGAATCACATTTTCTTTGATTTCAACGAAAACAAGTAAATCCTTCACAGTTTTTGTAACTGAGAAAATAAAATATTCTCCTCCAAACATAAATATTTAGCCCCATATTTACATAAAACAGTGTTCTAGTTGTTCATGGTGGTGCTATTATTGTTTTCGCAATTGTACATGTTTCACTAAAACGATTCGAATTCAAATTAGTTTCAACTACTACCAACTTTTTGTTATTAGAACAATATTTGATTAATCTTTGTTTTCAATCTAAACAAAATTGTGATTTTTCTTACTTGTCTTCCATTTTTGTATAGTTTATTTTACTAAAGCGATGACTCAAGTTTGAAACGTTCTTTCTGGTGAACATTTTATGCAGTAGTTGTTTGCTCACTACACATAAACCATCTTAAAGGTAGTTTCCCAATCAAAAACATTTACATTGCTAAACTTAATGTTTTATTACATAAAAAGTGAAACCATACTTACAATTATACAGAACCCTGTTTAATGATTACATTAAACATATTAAATTTTTATCTATCGATATCTATTAAAATTCTACCACAATATTTTGTGCGAATATTTTTGTATTATCGGATGTAATAAAATGTTTTATTTAATGTTATTATCTATCTAAAGTAATACCTCAAGTCTTTAATTGTAATTTTTTGAATAGACATTTTCATAAATCTATCCGTCTTTCTAACACCATTAATATATCCATACATAATTATATATTCTCAATTATGGAAGTAACACTTGTGTCTTAACAAACACAACAAAAAAATCAAATTCTTTTGTTAACAAAACCAACAAAAGCTTTATTTGGATATCGTAATAACTCTTTTATCGCTACTCCCATATATGGCAATTTCCTATTTGGTAAAACACTGAAGTGCTTCATAAAATCTTAATTAGTTTTATTACATCGTTATAGCAAATACGGAGTTTGGCTCGAGGCAAAATTAAAATGTTAAACTGAAAATAGTTTACAGAAGCGCTTGTTTAAAAAAGTGGAAATTTATTAATGAAAAATGTTTATTAAATAGAACAATAAAAAGACCGCACGTACATATTCATCGAAAACAACAATATACAAAGTTATTAGGATTTTCTTAGTTATATCATCTTATAAACTGTCTTACGTTGTTTTGTATATCGTTTATTAATTTAAAGCCCTTTAATTTAATCCCTTCGTAATATTTTATATGGACAACATTATTTTGTCATCAAAAACTCGGTTTTATTTCTATTATTTCATTATTTGTCTAATTTATTCATTTTATATTATTAAAATAAATTAATAAAAATAAATCCACTTTAATAATATAGACCTGATATAATGGAAGCAATCTATTTAAGTTAATTTTATGAATTATTTTCTACAAAGACAAACCCCTTTAATTTTGAAAAAGATTACATTTACCAAAATGAAACATTTTTATTATTCTACTCTTAATTGGACGATTTGCATTTAATGCAAGTTAATGTTATTAATTGTTAAATTTCTGCTGACACAAGTATCATTCTTGAGTAATGTCATCATTTGTATGCAATCAGATTTCCAAGTTTGTTTCAATGCTTTCATCAAAGCTATTGTGTTCAGTTGTAAGAAAAAAGCGATTAGGCAATAACAAACATACGGCTAAAGTTGGCGGACGCGAAAGTGACTGGTATAAATGCCATACAGTGTCAACAAAGATTCTTGAAACGCACAAAACTTCAAAACTTTAATATGTATATCAAATTTATTTTCTTTTCTTTCTAAGGAGAAGACAAACAAATTTTCGTTAATTGAGTAACTACATGGTACGCCAGATCATAACATATATAATCTATAGTTCATAACCGTATATAAATATCTCACACTATGTTCAGACATTACTCCGACCGAGCTGCAAGGATTTTCTTCAAATAAATACACTCAGCTTGTGTGAATTGGAACTTTCATCTACGGACAGATCGAATGTATTTAGGGTATTTTCAGAATTTTGTGGCACTTTTGGGACATTTGGACTTGCCGACAAAAATGCGGATTAGGATTAAAGTTCAAAAGTTTTGCGGAGGAGGAAGTGGATCTTATTTTGATAGATATCGCGCCCACTAGTCATTTCAGTGGGTTATCGTACACCTGTTGGACCAGTATGCCAGGAAGCATGGACTTGTCCACGGAAAACATAATATGGCTGTACTTACTTACTTACTTAGCTGGCCCTTTACAGAACATTTGTTCCATAGACCGAATTAAGAAAAGATCTCCAATTTTCTCTGTTTCGTGCTTCGCTTTTTGGAATACCGCGCCTTGTCATCTCATCATCTACTTGTTTGCGCCGTCTATTCTTTGGCCTGCCAATTCTGCGTTCACCTCCATGTGGCTCGAATTTATATGCCTTTTTAGCGGGTTCATCATCGCTCATTCTTATTATATGGCCTAGCCAACGCAATCGCTGCATCTCGATACGTTTAACAATATTTATGTCGTTGTATAGCAGATACAGCTCGTGGTTCATACGACGTCGATATTCACCGTCAACGCAGATCGGTCCGTAGATCTTTCAAAGAATTTGTCTCTCAAACACGCCAAGCACTGCCTTATCTGCTTTCGCAAGTACCCAGGCTTCGAAACCATACATCAGCACGGGTAGTATCAGTGTTTTGTAAAGCTTAATTTTTGTTTGACGAGTTGTGGCTTTGTTTTTAAAGTGCTTACTTAAGCCAAAGTAGCATCTGTTGGCCAATACAATTCTTCTTTTTATTTCACTACTGATGTCGTTTGTTGTGTTTACGGCGGTGCCGAGGTATACGAAGTCTTTTACTACCTCAAAATTATAGGAACCAAATTCAACAGTTGGTCCGATCTCAATGGACGCATTGCGCGTCGACACCATCAGCTTCTCGCCGTTTACCGCCAGACCCACTTTAGCAGATTCTCCTGTGTCCTTCATAAAGGTATGGGTTACTTCTTTTACTGATAGTCCCATGATGTCTATATCATCAGCATAAGCAAGTAACATGTGGCTATTGGTGTAGATTGTGCCACTTCTTTTGACGTTTGCCTCTTCTATAACCTTTTCACACGAAAGGCTGTCTCCTTACCTGAAACCTCCTTTGGTACAAAACTCTTCGGAGAGGTTCTTTCCTATTTTAACTGCAGATCTTGTGTCAGTTAGAGTCATTTTACAAAGCCGAATGAGCTTTGCGGGGATACAAAATTCAGACATTGCTTGGAATACCTTTGAACGTAACGGGCTGTCGAAGGCTGCTTTATAATCGACAAAAAGGTGGTAGGTGTCGATCTGCATCTCTTGGGTCTTCTCCAGGATTTGGCGCAGGGTAATTATCTGGTCAATGGTGGACTTGCCAGGTCTAAAGCCGCATTGGTATGGTCCAATTATTTCGTTGACCATGGGCTTTAGTCGTTCGCACAATATCCCTGACACTATCTTGTATGCGATAGGGAGAAGACTTATGCCCCCATAGTTGGAGCATAAAGTATTATCTCCTTTCTTATGGACAGGGCACAGGATGCTCAGGTTCCAATCGTCGGGTACGCGTTCTTCCTGCCAGATGGAGCTAACATGCTGATGCTGGTCTCTACAGGAGGATGTGTCAGTTCCAAAGCCATCAGTTTGATGTTTCACTCTTTGGTAGAATTTTCGGACTTCACTCTGTCTCCTGTACATCTCGATTTGTTCACACTCCCTCATGTCTTCCATCTATCACAACGTGATCAATTTGATTTCTTGTTCTTTGATCTGGCGACCTTGCCCTTATGAATATCGAGATGCTTAAATCTGGTACTGCTAACTACCATGTTTCTTGCAGCTGCAAAGTCTATCAGTCTCATACCATTGTCAGATGTTTCACTGTGGCGACTGAATTTCCCGACTGTTGGGCCAAAGATATCCTCTTTTCCAATTTTGGCATTAAAATCACCTAGTATAATTTTAATGTCATGGGCAGGACAACGGTCATAAGATTCTTCTAAGCGCTCGTAAAATATATCTTTGGTCTGTTCGTCCTTGTCTTCAGTGGGAGCATGAGCGCAAATAAAGCTATGTTGAAGAATTTTGCTTTTAATCGAATTGTAGCGAGTCTTCCATTCACTGGAGTGAAGCTGGAGACCAGATGTTTTAACCTCCGACAAACTACAAATCCGCAACCAAACTCATGCTTTGTGTCATAGCAGCTATAAAACAGTGTGTCACCTTTAGGTGTTGTTGTGACGCCGTTCCCGTTCCATCGTATTTCCTGTATGGCAGTAATGTCGGCCTTGTACTTTTCAAGTACATCTGCCAATGCTTAAACTGCACCTTCTCTATAAAGAGTGCGAACATTCCAGGTGTAGATTCGCAGATCATGGTCCTTAAAACGTGTGCGGGGTTCGTCAACTATAGAGGGGTTTGTTTTTCTTTTCTTTCGTTTTTTCATAGTAGGCTGTTTTTCTAGGTGAGGGTTACTAACCCGACGCCCAAACCCAAGTTTTTAACGTTCTTATGGGTGAACGCGCGGCACATGTTAGCTCACTACCTTTAACGGGTGTTAAAGGCAGTTCCCCAGGTGACACCACGGGGAGGTCAGTGTCCACTTGAGATGAAAGAGGGACCAAGATAAATCCTAGGCTTTGCCATGTTAAAGCCGGTCAGGACCGTTGCTTGGTATCTTCCATCCCCTACGTCACCCTGTACATCATCGGTATAAATTTCCAAAGGATCTCCGAACAGACCCTAAACTGCACTTGCACACAAATATTGAACTTTTGTGGGGGAGGACCGATAAGGGCCATTTTAAAAGTTAAACTAAGTTTGGACAAAATATGACGAAGACCAAATCGTGGACCAAATCGGTTTATCAGTTCGAGAGTTATTGTGCTCTCCTACTACTACATATGGTGCCGTAGCGATTTTTTTACAACTTTCGGGCTGTTTTTCCAAGAAGTATGGACTTGCCACTGAAAAAACTTTTCCCATTGTAATTGAGACAGCGATTGCAAGTTGCTTCAACAGAAATCAAAGTTAGTCAAGAGCAGGTCTTAAGGTGAACTTATCCGAAATTTTGTGTGGGAGGTACCCGAAGGAATGGGCAAATATAGTCCATATTCAAAGCTGATCTATATCTGGTAGATATATTAGGGTGGGTAAAGTATGGACCAAATCGGTCCGTACCTTCAAGAGTTATCGTGCGCATAATTTTTCCGAACATTTTTGAACTTTTGTGTGGGAGGAACCTGAAGGAGTGAATCGAAATGGCTTATCTTGGAACTTAAACTAAGTTTGGACAAAATTGGACATTGCTAAATCGACTCCAAATTATCTGAAACACATTTCGTCTAAACATACTTGGGCTCTAAAACCATTATTTCGATGAGGCACATTTTGTCCGTATGAAAGTGTATATACCCTCGTTAGCATAAATGCTGAGGGTATACAAATGGGCACAGTCAAACTATACACAGTCTTTATTGCAATATTATACATATTTGTTACGCTATTTTAATTCCTATCCCTTTTTATTCTTCTATGTATAACATAAAATTTAATTGCGTTTTAATTTTGAGAACATTTTCCAGTCATTAACCCCAAAAAAGAAAAACTAATAATTTCTAGGTAAAACGAGAGCTCGTCCGTGGGCAATGCATTTCTAGTGAAAGCTATGATTGCATGTTCAAAATTACAAAGTGTAACCAATGCTTTAGGTTCTACGTGATGACCCTTTTATCGTAGGCTGTAATTATTACAAATGTATTACTGAATATTGTGCAATATTACCCACCCATTAAACTAAATGGATAGAAGATGTTCCAGTTATGATAACATGTGCTGTAAAGGATTACAAGTTGCAAAACAAATACATTTGTATAAAATCAGAACGTATTGAAATGATCGAAAAGGACAACACTGGAAACTCTGTATTCATAATATTAATTTAATGCAATGACTCGGGATTAATATTTTACAGAGAAACCTTGTTATAAAGATATTTTGATGAGTTTTTACCTAAGATTACATAAAATATTAATTATAAAGTGATTCGCTAAAAAAGCTTCCACACAAACAGCTTTTAAGTTTTTATTTTTCATAACTTTTGAACATTTTTTGTTCATTCGTGCAACAGGAAATAATAATTTCATAGAATTTTTTCGAAAAAAAAAATGCAAAGTATTTATAGGTATAAGTTCATTCATTCTCACTACAGGAAATCATGTTTCATAAAAAATGTCATAAAGTCATAACCCTAGTGGTGATATGCTAAATATGAGAATAAACTGCCCGTGTGAACAGTGTTTGAAATACGTGTTGTAGAAGGTATTTTATAAAATACCGCTGAAACAATACGAAGTATCCATTTTAGAGTTTCAGAAAGTTCTGAAGAATTGATGAGAACATTATTTGTAAAATTTTTGCAAAAGGTTGTGTTTAACAAAGTACAACTTCCAATTGTGTAGCTGATACTGGCCAGAATTTCAGAAATTATGCAATATTTTTCAATATTTTATCCATTTTAATGCCCTAAATGAAGCTGTTCTTGTGGTCTGTGGTCGCTTAAGAGATAAGTTCTACTACTACTACAGCTACAAAATTACTTAAGACAGCAAGGTCAAATATATATTCGTTTCTGAGATAAAAACCCATAAGATGCAAAAAATGAAGTTTTAGCCCAGGACAAAATGCAACTAGGGTACACACAAAATTCACAATTTAAGTTGTTTGCATTTTTGGTGTTACATTGTGTAATGGACTGTATGATAATGCTAATGACAGATCGTCTTTACCTATACAGTGGTGGCCAATACATTTGCAACAAAATTGCACGTTGTAGAAAAATATTTCTCAAATATTTTTTGGAAGTGAAATTAGGTATTTTTTGCAATTATTTATAGTTTAATGCTTCAAAAATAAGAAAATAAACAATTTTGACTCGATATACAACAGTAATTAACCAAATCGCATGCAAAATACCATGTAAAATGTAATTTTTATATGATTCAAATCATTTCCTGGGAAGTCCAATAGTGAGTAAAACTTTTAAACTGATATCAGTCATGCGTACTTCAACAGTGGGGTTGCGGGTCATAGGGGAGAAGCATGAACATGGGTGCAAGATTCAGAAACTTCAGAAATAATGGAAATTTCTTCACATTTCAATTTTGCGATTTAATACAATTCAGAGTCTAAAATGAAGTTATATCGATTATTAGCAAAATTCAGAAAAACATATGTGAATCTTATAAAAAATGATATTTTATAAAATATTGAAGATTATTGCATGCGATTTGGTTCAGTTGCATATGAAAAAAATATTAATTTTGAATAAGGACAAAGGTCAAACAACTACCAACAAATTGAAAATGTATGTATGTATGTATGTATGTATGTATGTATGTATGTATGTATGTATGTATGTATGTATGTATGTATGTATGTATGTATGTTTTTTTCGTACAGTAAACACATCCGTTACAAGGAATCTGAAAGAATTTTGTCGATATGTGTATCCATAATGAAGTTATAGCTCTTTAAATATGAAAAATATTTCCCACGTAATCTAAGGCGATAATTATTTGAAAATTAGTCGACATTTAAAATAACATTTTCTGAAAAATTTGTTGATAATAACACTGTGCTACAGTGAAAATTTGCAGGGGTTCTAATGCATAAATTCGGTTTTGTGGGAGTCCACAGAAGACGAAAATATCTTTGGTTTCTTTGGGTCACTTCGGGTTTTCATTTTATAACGGTAAATGTAGTGAAAAATGAGCTTTCTTGGATTTTCAACTTTAAACGGACATTACTTCTTTTTTTCCACAACCGATTTGCACACACTGTTTTTTATTATAAAGGGGAGAGTAATGCCTTTCGAACAAGCCATAGATTTTTAAAATCGGTTAACAAATGGCTAAATAATAGTAGTTTAAGTGTGACAAAAACGCATTAAAAAACAGTAAAATGTTTTTCCTTATGCTCTAGGCTGCGTAAATGACACCTAACAGTACAATTATTTACAGTTAGCAAGTAGGAAATTTAGTTGGCTTTGCAAAATGGGAAAAACCAACAAAATCCGTTGAAAAATTAATGCGTTATGGCATTTTTTGTGTTTCAACTTTTTGGTTTTTTTCATATTTTCCTTTATAAAACATTGATACCTTGTGCGTAATTGTTAAGCAGGATAATCACAATTAGAATCATACTTGCTAAGGTACCAATCTTTTATAAAGGAAAATATGAAAAAAAACCAAAAAGTTGGAACACAAAAAATGACATACAGCATTCATTTTTCAACCGATTTCGTTGGTTTTTCCCATTTTGGAAAGCCAACTAAATTTCCTACTTGCTAACTGTAAATATTTGTACGGTTAGGTGTCGTTTACGCAGCCTAGAGCACAAGGAAAAACATTTTACTGTTTTTTAATGCGTTTTTGTCACACTTAAACCACTATTACTTAGCCATTTGTTAACCGATTTTAAAAATCTATAGCTTGATCGAAAAGCATTACTCTCCCCTTTATAATGAAACATAGTGTGTGCAAATCGGTTGTGGAAAAAAGAAGTAATGTCCGTTTAAAGTTGAAAATCCAAGAAAGCCAATTTTTTACTACATTTACCGTTATAAAATCAAAACCCGAAGTGACCCAAAGAAACCAAAGGTATTTTCGTCTTCTATGGACTCCCACAAAACCGAATTTGTGCATCAGAAATCCTGCAAAAAAATTTTGTCCACTTTTGTATCACAGTGTAATAAACGTTTTTGATGGGGATGTGATGAGTGGCCTAAGAAAACATCACGTATTAAATTTGATGGTTATTTTTCTAAAATTGACCGATTTATGCAAAATCGGTGAAATATATATATGGGGGCTATAACAAAATCTGTACCGATTTTTGCGAAATCAAATCAAAATCGTTAACTGAACAGTGGCCTGGGGAAACGTCCCATATTAAATTTGAAGACTATTCATCAAAAATTGAGCGAGTTATAGCAAAATCGGGGAAAGATATATATAGGAGCTATATCCAAATCTGAACCGATTTTTACGAAAATCAGTGAAACTACTCAGGAGACTAAGAAAATATTTGAAGGCTATTTGAATTAAATTGACCGAGTTATAGCAAAATCGGGAAAATATATATGGGGGCTATATCCAAATCTGAACCGATGTGGACCAAAGTTGATATTTTTCATTCCTGTGCCCTCATAAGTACTTGTGCAAAAATTCCTCAACCTAGGTCAACGCCTTCTATTTTTGTCCACATTTGTATGGAAGCGGCAACACTGTGCGACGCGTCACGCGTCATTTTGTATGGGGGCCAAACGAAAGCGTGGACTTACATAGCACGCTTTCAATACCAAAAGTCCTACGTACATATAATATATTTTCCCAAAATTTTATCAACCTACGTCAATCCGTTCGGACGCTAGTACGATTTCCACAGACGGACGGACATGAATTGCACGCTGATCAAAAATATATATACTTTGTGGGGTCTACAATGATTATTTCGAGTAGTTACAAACGTAGTAACAAACTTAATATACCCCCTATCCTATGGTGGAGGGTATAAAAACAAGGACTGTTAAGAATGGTATATGTTATGGTTATACATAGATTTCTTTTATTCAGAGACACATAGGGAAATTTGATTTGGAATATTTCGTTTATTTTACCATATCCCCAAAAGGTGAAGTATTTTGTTAGATTTTGATCCAGTATGGAATTATGTAAAATTAAAAGTCTAATATGCTGTTTATATTAGAGCTTTTTGCAGGGTTAACCTTCTTTATGAGGATTTGTTTGAAATATAAGCAATGGAAATGACATTTAAAACCCAGTCGGTTTGTTAAATCCGGTTATATATAAACGGGGTATAAAATAAGTAAGGAAAGCGTTAAGTTCGGTCGGGCAGAATTTTTTATACCCTCCACCACAAATTTCAGCCATTTCGGTGAATTAATGTCACCACAACCTTCAAAATACCGAAAATAAGAAGATACCGTTCTATGGGGGCTATATGATGGCGTGGACCTATTGAAATTTAACGAACAATATTTTTGTCTTTCACGTCATCTCTCTAAAATTATGTTTTGTGGGACAAATTTTAGATGAAGTCCGACTTTAACCCTAAAACGTGCTTTTCATTTTTCGAGATTCCTGGCGATTAGATAAGATTTAGAGATTTGGTGTATTATGAGACCTATAGTAAAATTTTATGGCAAACAATTTTGTAGAATATTTGGATGTGATATGACCACATTTTAAAGAAGGTTTTGAAAGATTTTCGAAAAAGGGCCAAAGAGATCCCTTTGATGAACCGCATGAGGGTTAAAATTTTTAATTTAATTTAATTTCTTTAACATTTTTATTTTTTTTTTCTATAGTCAAATTTTATGGCGAACAATTATGTAGAATATTTGGATTTGATATGATCACATTTTAAAGAAGTTTTTGAAAGATTTTCGAAAAAGGGCCAAAAAGACCACTTCGATGAACCGCATGAGGGTTAAAATTTTTAACAAAAATATTACCCACATCCTCCTCTGTAAAGTTTCCAAAGACACAAAGACACACACAAAATGCAAGGCTTCCAAGAAATCTTAACTCGAATATTTCGAAAAAAAGACAAGAAATAGGCGGAGCTTGCCCCGCCTACTTTGGTTACTTTCCGATGTAAACATAAAAAACTCCGATACACGTGTCTCATATTTTTAGCTCTACTTTCATATTCAACTCAGTTTTTCCCATTATTAAAAAAATGTTATTTTGTTGCACAGTGTAATTAATATAAAATTCGAAGAGTTTTCACTTATTCTCTTAACGAGGGTTATTCAAACTATTATAAATGCTTGTTCCTGTAATGAAGTAATATAATAATTGTTCCACAAACGTCCCAGGCGGGACAAGGGAGACTTCTCTCATATCAATGAGTGCACCCCGATTCATATTAGCTCAATGATATGGGACCTACAATTTATCGCCGAGTCCGAAAGGCGTATCCTAAGACACCACTTGTAGAGAAGTTTTACATGGCTGAAATGCTCAGGAAATGTCGCAACTTTATTGAGGCGTTTTTTGCCACCGTTGAAAATTTGATGTTGCCTAGCCGGGGAATCGAACCCACGACCATCTGCGTGCGAGGCGGGTGTGTATACCGTTGCACCACGGTGGTACCGTCATGTAAATCTTTAATAAACCGCTTATTCCCTAACAATTAAAATTTTCTCACAACATTAACGATACTCTTCTTTTCGTTGTAACATTTAAACAAATCATAATTTTACAAGCGATATTAAAACAAAAAAAAATCCACTTCAAAACAACTTTCAGCAAACTAATTACTACGGATTATTTCGAAATGCAAGCACACATTCTTTACAACTTTGCCCTACTAAACTAGATTGTTTTTTCATTACATTTACGGTAATAATTCTCAGAAACACCCTTTACGTGCGTTGAAGAATTAACGAGGTCCTTTAGCGTGTACTTTATTATAGTACTGGCTGCAACTAGAAAAAATCGCGTACAAAATGTAAATGCAATTATTCCGACAATTTTTATGTTTCGTTTTCATTGTAAAAGGAAATCGAAAGTGGTGTTGGCTCCAGCAGAAGTCCATGCTTGCTCGCTAAAATATAAACCAAAAAAGCGAAAGTGCATGTTTATGGGTGAAAATGTGTTTTAATGAACCTTCTTTGCTGTAATTTGCATGTTACTATGTGACCCATTTGAACGAAATCCATGGCCCAAACATTCTATGGCAAATTGTGTTACCATTGCCGGTGGCTGGCGTGGTTTTTTGTTGTTGCTGTTGTGGGCTATGTATTTAAAATAAATTGTTTGTATGCATTTTAATGTTTATGTTGTCATTGCTTGTGGCGAGCGAAGCGCTTGGTATGTAAGTTCACCAAGTCACTTTATACGTCACCATTGTGGGGGTAAGCAACAACATTGGCGTCGATTTTATTCTTTCCTTTATGACAGGAAAACATTTTCTTGCTTTTAGTTGCAATTGCCATAGCCTCGCTGTTGCAATCGTCAACAATGTTGTATTTCACAGGTTTGTTGACAACATCATCAACATTGCCAGTGGCAGCGCCAAATGGAAGCCACACCATCATCGTCAAGCGACGCCATCAAAGAACACTTCCACTCACACAAACACTCTCCTGCCTTTGGAACAATTATTGCAGAATATAATTGTCCACGTGTACCTGTTAAAGGAAACAGACAAACAGTTAAAAAACAAGAAAAAAATTTTAGTCGGCTTTGCCGACAGAGATATACCCTCATCCCATGTGAAATGAAACTTTCATCTACGGGCAGATCGAATACCGGCTACAAAACCAAACTCATTTTCTCCAAAAATTAAGTATTAAGGAAGGTTTCAGAATTTTGTGGCCGATTTTGTGGCAGAATCTTGCCCACAAAAAATGTGGATTAGGATTAATAGGGTTGCCTCCAAACTTATATTTAATTCATTTGGTATACATTATTTATAATAGGACGAGCTTTAATATGACTTCTAGTGTCAATTTCCATGAACTCTTAAATCAATTCAAAATATAAAATATGCTCTCAAATCTGGCAATCCTTTTAATACATACACAGGGAAACATAACAGGACACACACACCAGAACTCACAACAAAAATAACGAACAAGAACAGACATAGAAACACCCACATCGGGGTGTAAATGGCATAAAGGACTACAACGGTAGGAGTATTCAGAGCATCGTAGTTTCGTCGTCGGAAGAAAAGTCAAACGACGACGACGTCGAATGCCACAACAAAACACCGATGTTCTAGTCAAAGCATACTAAACAAACGACTAACGTTGCAATTTATGGTCAGTATGCATTTGACAGAAGGCCGATGTGGAACGGTGATACGCATACAGAGACAACCAACACGCCAATCCTGTGAATAAAACATACACACAGAGGAATTTATTCGCATCCTTTTACACACACATACACACAAAACACAAACTCAACCCAAAACTCACTCTTGAGTACACCCGAGCCAACCGTAACTCTGTATACAGTAAATTCATTTTTAAATAAATTAATGTTGCATACCTTTGGGAGTAATAAAAAAATATTAATATTTTTCCCTCTATTTTCGTTATTTCAGGGCTGCTGCTGATGGCTTAAAAATGGGTCTAAGCAATAATGATGATGCTATGAACAAAATTCCTCTCAAGTCAGGAGTAGATGATGAAGAGAAAAATGGCGGTGAATTTATACATGATACAGCGACAGCGGAGGAGGCGAGACGAGAACAGAGGTAAGTACGGGTGCTGATTTCCACTACTCAACACTAATGGTCATAAGTATTGGCAGCAAGAAGTGTAGTTTAGTATAAGTGTAGTGGATACACTGGAATTGATTGTGTGTATGAAAAGAAAAAGTGAAATTAAAGAGGACTTGAAGTGCTTAAATCTGTTATCTGTTGTTTGAGAATACTATAATGAGTCTGTTATAATTTAAATGAGTACTTGTATGTTAAATTGTACTTTTCAGAGTGATATCAAAGGATATAATCCAATAATGGTTATTTAGTTTTAATGCATTTAAACTCCATTAATTTCTGTTTAATTAAACTGTATTCTGTGTGTATAAAACTCTGAGCTAAGCTGAGCAGATTGCGGATAGTGAAATAAATACTCATCAAATATGTAGGATGACTGTGAACAAACAGCCGCTAAAAAATCAGAGCATATTGAGGGAATGTCTTGGAATAAATATTCGAGGGCGTTATCATGTTAATCTATGGACAAGGCAGGCACGTGGTCAGTAATCCATACCAAACACACTGTTTGGAAAACGATTACAGCATTCTAACGATGAGAAACTCTATAAATCTATTAATTTGTATACATGAAGTGTGTTTGAACGGCAATGGAATCACAGCAATAATTAAAGGTGTCGATCAGTGTAATAGATTCGCACGGTGCTCTTGAACCAGCTTTAAATCTAAGGAGCTTATACCTGGGAAGTTTTTGCGGATTCTGAAACTACAAAGTTTATAGATGAGAAAAATAAAAAAAAAAAAAAAAAAAAAAAAAAACGCCGAAACGCTTTCTAAATAAATCGCGGTCAAATTTCACATTTTCATAAAGGATAATCTTCTAGAGATTTTTCACTGCTTCACAATTTCTTTACTTCCATTTTGATAGGTCTTGCGGTTTCCAAGAAAAATCGCAAACACCTAAAATAAACCTAAAAATGTGAACTTTGAATGCGATTTATTTAAAAATCCCTCCAGTGATTTTTTCTTGTTTTTGGATTTTTCTTATATATAAACCTTGCTGTTTCAGATTCCGCAAAAAAATTTCCAGGTGTAAGCGGTTTTCATTTAAAGTTAGTTAAGGACACTGTACTGGACATTGTTTTATAAGGAGGCGATACAGTCAGTGCATTGTCCCAATTTGAACTTCTATATCTCAAAAATGGTAAAACATACGAAAATACCATTAAGGTCACTCTTGTAGAGAATTTTCACAGCTGTAATGTTTTCCCAAATCTCATTTCGATAGGACATGCGGTTTCCAAGCAAAATCGTGAAAACCTAAAAAAAACCATAAGTATTTGAACTTTGACCACAATTTGTTTAAAAAACGCTCCGGCGATTTTTTGTTTTTTTAATTTTTCTCATCTATGAACATTGTAGTTTCAGAATCCGTAAAAAGATCCCAGGTGTAAGTTCTTTCATTTAAAGTTGGTTCAAGAGCACCTTGTGCCATACATGAATCTAGGCTGTGAGATTTTAATTATCAGCATCTAGTCTACAGATTCACTATAAAAATGTTGCAAATAAGCATAGATAAGAGGAGTATGACGAATCCTTGCATTTTTGTCAACAATAAGGCTAATTTTGATAGCGAATATTTTTTATAGTGAACATATACACATGGCCTTTCATATATCAGATTTCGGTCTATCAAAACATATATGATCGATCCGAGGAATGAATATGGAGTAGGAACACTTCTATGTAGCAACCAAATTTCTCTCCCATTCTATTGAAGATGCAGATGATAAATCTTGTAAGTAAGAAGGAAACCTGTAAACACAACAGATAGTTGAAACTCCAAGCTAAATATTCCGATTTGCATTTGAAGAATTCAATCCCTGACCCCAAGCCATTTGCGAGGATTAGCCTCATGCCTTCAAAAACCCGAAAAATCTACATATGCAACACCGCATATCAACAAAAATATTTTCAGAAGTGTCGAAAAAAGAGAGGAGATGAGAAAAATATGTAATTAAAGCAAGTAAGAATGGCGTTTAGTTCGGGCGGATTGAACTTTTTATACCCTTCACCACGAGTTGCGTTGCACGTAAATTGGAACAATTAGTTCCTTTTTGTTCATGGAAGCATTAAGCTCTTCCGCTACGCTGATAGAAGAATATCGATTTCTTTTAAACAAGGTTTAATGCGAATGAGTCATCGATTTTTTACCTACTAAGAATCCGAAATACTCTGCTACAGTAATTTCATTTGGATGCTGTGTGTACAAAATTCAGAATACGCAAAATCTCGTGGTACCTTCAGATTGGGAATACACCAAAATATGAAAATATATTGATCAGAATTTTCAGAACAAGAAACTTACATGGTACAAACCAATCCTTTAAAAGACTTCACAACTAGCGATATCGTAGCACCTTCCAATCTGGAAGCCCTCAATATTGTTTACAGGGGTATGTTAAAACGAGCAGCTATACCCACAATTATCTGTAGACATGATATGGTTATAACGAATACTAAATACTGAATTTCAGTCATTTCGGAAGGATAATTTGCTAAAACTTTTAAAATACCGAAAATTGGGATGAACATTTCTATAGCGGCTATATTATTATTTGCAAGAATTCTATATATGTCTGTTCAATGGGGGCTATATCAAAAAGTAGCTTCAGTCTCCTTTGAGAAACGAAATTTCAGATAATGTGGCGAAAAACTTGAGAATACTGAAATTCGGGAGATACCGTTGTATAGTTGATATCAGGGTTGCCACTGAGTAAACGAATGTTCTACCAAATGTTACCAAAAAAACGTTTAATAAAAACAAAATCGTTATTTCTATTCCCTCCCTCCACTATAATATGAGTGGTACAATTAAATTTGTCATTACGTTTGTAATTCATCGAAATATTCATCGGTAACCCTGTAAAGTATATGGTAAAAACCAAAAATGTGTTACAATCAATAAACCCGAGTTTCACCTATTCAGAATTCGCGAACTGTTAACATATCGTCGGTGTCATGCTTAAGTGTCCCATACGTCATATTTGACATTTTGAGATAAAGGTACCTTATAAGGTTTTGAACCATCCTCTTTCAGATTTTTTTAGTCGGTTTTTCTCTATCTCTTATAGTTTCTGAGATATCCGTATCCGCCTTACGACACCGAAAAAATTTTCGTTTTGTTCCATATCCATAAAGCCTGGCGTATGGAACAAAACAACTTTGAACTTGTTAGTTCCATATCCATCTCGTTTGGCGTATGGAACAAAAAGGAGACAAAAACGAATTGTTCCGCACCAAAAATTAAGGAGTTTGGAACAAAAAATGACCCAATTTTTTCAAGATACGAACAATTTGGCGTATGGAATATGTTATGTTTTAAAGAACTTGGTTTAAAAACTGAAGAATAATAGTTTTTAAATCTTAATATTTTTAAGTATTACACTGTTATATGAAACTAAATTTATGTTCGCTTAATTTTAACGCCTTCTTTTAACACAAAACATATAAGATAAATTAAACAAAAAATCGCGATTATTCAAATTGACAAGTGGCAACCACTTAAATAAATGTAAAGGAAAAATTTAAAAATTGGTATCTAACGTATTTCTTTCTCATGTGATTGTTTCATTTAACCTCCCGAAATTCGGGTTCACAGTAGCACTTCACGTAAGGGAGGTGGAACGTAATTGACAAAAAGTTGGCTTGGTAAAATGTGACATAACGTGTTCCACGTGAAGCAAACTGCCAAAAACATGAAAAAAAGAGCCAATGGAACAAATCTGCAACTTTTTGCAATTATAAAAATTGGCCATAACTTCTAGACTATAACAGATATCTGACTAAAAACAACTTCTTATATATTCTTTGAGTTTATTTAAATAGAATTAGCAGTGAATTTTTGCACCACTTTTGGACTGTATAGACTCAAACATTAACTTGAGTTTTTTTCTCGAATCAGGCAAATGGCGTAAGCATGACACCGACGATATTCCATATAGTACGTCTACGTGGAAGCTGTGTTGGCATCAGTGTAGAGAAATGGATAAAAATATGTTGAAGCCAACAAGTTTTGTTATGTTCCCTTGCGATTTCTGGCTTAACTTGACATTTTATAGACCTTAGTGCACAGAAAGAATCGCAGAACACTCCATGGGCAACATGATACTAGTTAATGATTTTTCGATATATCGACTGCATCCACCTACAATTAATGCTGACATTTTATAGCCGGATTTTCGAGATTTTTTGATTTTTTTTAATAATCCGGACGTGCAGCTAGGTAATATTCCAAGCTCATAGTAGGATTATAGAACTCGTGATTTAACATCGTTTAATTTATATCTCATAAGTATGCTCCTTACAGTATCCTAGTAATTGGAGCCTAAATGCCAAAATTTGATGCGTGAATTTTCTTAAAAAATCTATGTTTGCGTGTAAAATTTACAAGTGTCATTCAATTTCCTTTGAAGCCGCGTGAATTTAGTTTTTTTACGCGAAGGAAAAAATTAGCCCTTCCGCGATTGAATCCATCCACTAAAACCGCGGATATAGATACCTTGGAAATAGGAAAATCAGCAACGTGTGTCATAAATTACAGAGATACGCGAGTAGTATGAGTTTTTTACGCAAAATAGAATGTTGAGGCACATCCACGGTTCATGAAGAACCTATTTGAAATAGGTGTCTATTGACGTATTTTTGATCGGCGCTAATGAAACCGGATTCACATCAAAATCGTATGCACATTGCGCGACTTTTACTCACTTTAAGGTTTTTGGCATTGTGAGATGCAACTGACGGCACACAATGGCCGCTGAGTGAAGCATCGAAATATGCATGAATATTGAGAGGGATTGATTCATTGTATCCAAAATCTGATGCGCTTCAACCGACTTTACTAATTCGCGAATAAGAAGCATTTTAATTTTAATATTTTTTGAATGATTGTAATATCAGTTATAATATTTTAT
Source organism: Musca autumnalis (assembly GCF_047663935.1). Lineage (NCBI taxonomy): Eukaryota > Metazoa > Arthropoda > Insecta > Diptera > Muscidae > Musca > Musca autumnalis. The sequence continues at coordinate 191,286,428 of NW_027411866.1, read as the reverse complement.
CAATAAGTTTTTTTCTCTTTTGATGTTGCTATAATTTGAAATTTATAAAGCCAATGTTTATAATTTTGGTTTCATATTTTCTTACGCGTTGTGTAGATTCCGTACTTATTTTTCATTTATTTTTTAGAGGTTTATACGGAATCTGAAGTAGTATAATTTAGATTTGCTCGCAGATTTTTTTATTTTGTTTCTCGTTTTTCCGCGAAAATAAATAAAAAATTAAAAATTATCGTGCATCTACGAATGGATATCAAATGCTGTTACTGATATATGCATACATTTTCTCAATACAACACATAAGAAATTTTAAAATGTTTTGTTCTTTATAAGAGGATAAAAACTGCTATAACCATTACGCTTATCGGCCAATTTTGTGGACGCGAACAGATTTGAAACCAGAATTTTTTCGTTAACCTCTATACCAAAAATCGTAGATGTGCTCGCAAAAAAAAATTGTTTTTTTTTTTTCAAATGGAATTGTAAAAGAAATTTGTTTTTTATCTTATATATTCTTGATCAGCATAAAATTCTAAGTCGATATAACGATGTCTGTCTGCCTGTTGAAACCAAGTTACAGCTCGCAATATCTAAGATAAAGCTTTCTAATTTGGAATATAAGTTTATATTAATTACTCCTTCAATGTTTGGTATTGAAAATAGACTTCATCGGTTTACATTTTGATATACACGTACATATACTTTACCACGGATCCATGTTACGTACATTTTTAAATAGCCACAGAAGCAAAAAAATGCTAAATTGGAGAGAGAAAATGTTTGTCAGCAGGCCACATAGAACGTGTCTCCCGCTATTCGATATTTTTAAGGTTTTAGCCACACAGAATCTATTCGAAATGACTGAAATTTAATATTTAGTGTCCGTTGGGTATATAAAACCTCTTTTTTATATTTTTGACATAGTCCTTCCGATTTTCGCTATTTTTAATTATCTATTCAGTATCATTATCTAATCGACGTCGTTTAAACTTGGTAACTAGTTTTCTCTGCAAACCCCCCAAGGAACGATAGCGCCCGATTTCTTAAATCTTGAAGGCCACTTTGAAACATTGAAGCCACATTGTCCGACAGAAGTAGCACAAATTTCGTATTTACTCTTCTATATGGGTATATCATTCTGATATTGCAATATTTGAAGAGTATTGGCCGATTTTCGGTATATTGAAGGATTCTACCACATTATCGAGCCGACATGGCTTAAAATTGGTACTTACTCTTACACACTTTTCCTACAGGGAATTGTAGGTAAAGGTCCATCCGGTTAAAATTTTAAGAACGCCTATCACGCCATTGAACATTTTGGCGAACGTTCACTAGGATTAAGACTTTTTGACATTTGTTTTCTCAAAAATGATTTCCTGTAGAGAGAATGTATGAACTTTTGTATATAATGCCTAAAATAACATTCATTCCAGTTTATTATAAAAAAGGTTCCGCACAAATCACTGTGATTTTTTTTTATGGAAAAAATTCTATGAAATGAAAGAAATTTTTCCTCAAAAAATTATTTCCCGTTACACGAATGAATTGTCTTTTTTGCTATTTATGACTAAAATAATTTTTATTCCATTTAAATTTTAAAAAAGGTCCCGCACAAACCACTTTTAATTTTTATGATGTATGAAATAATACCCCTGTTACACTTAACCGGATTAACCCAATGGGTTTGGATTTCAAATGTCAATTCCATAGCGCAAACTTCAAATAAATCTTCTCGAAGTGGGTGAACCCGGCAAAAAAGTCTAGTGTAACCGTACTATAAAGTTATATAAATATAAATGATATATAAGTTATAATACGATGATAAAATTAGTGAGAAACAGAGGGTTATGTCATATTGGTTATGTCGTGCGGCCCTATACGTTGCTTTCAGTTAAATATCTGCTTACAGTGACTTCAAAAAAGTGTCAAAAGTTTTGAAAAATAAAAACGTTAAAACTTTTTGTGCGGAAGCTTTTTTCATCGAATCAAAATATCATACAGGTATACGAGGTTGTAAAAAAGTCATAACCCTGACGTTCACACAGTTCTTTTATTGTTTTGTTTGTTTTTCTGAGGGTTGAGTAATGCGGAAATAATAAAAGAAAAGCAAAAAATTTGATTGGTTGTTCGAACCTTAAAAAGTTACCAAAGCAAAAACGAAGTTACCAACTCCAAAAAAGCTACCAATTTTGTAACATTCTACCAACTGTGGAGGGTATAGCATTTTTTCCTCGGGATCTAAGCTACATAGAAGAACTTAGAACTCAAGTGCGTATGATCCTTGTTATAACTTTTCTAATTGATAACAATCATACGCACTTGGGATTCAATGTTATCGATTATTCCCATTTTCAAAACCTTATAATAATAATAATTGTTCCACAAACATCCCAGAAGGGACAAGGGAGACTTCTCTGAATCAATGAGTGCACCCCGATTCATATTAGCTCAATGATATGGGACCTACTGTTTATCGCCCAGTCCAAACGGCGTGTCTAAGACACCACTTGTAGAGAAGTTTTACAAGGCTGTAATACTCATAAAATGTCGCCAACATGACTGAAGGGTATTTTTCAAAACCTTACTCACTTTATTTTTTCTTAGTAATTAATAGTTACACTCATACTGTTTGGTATATTCTGAGATTAGAGACCGAGAGATACATTTTTAATCCGATGTTTAACATTTCAATCATACGCATGTATGGCCATTTGATAACCGATTTTTAAATATCTGGCCTGCTTGAGGAACAATATTCGAACCTTCTAAATGAAATAAGTAATAGAAAACCGTTGTGAACAAATAAGTCATTCCCGTTTAAAGTTGAAAATCTAAGAAACCGTGTTTTTACATTTACCGAACTAATCAATATATATTTTTTAAGGATTATTAAATATTAAAAAAATTGTTATATGCGTTTTTTTCCAAAATGAATTTTTTGAGATGTGACATTCTTTGAGTAGCATATATATTTGTTGTCTACTCGTCGAAAATCTAATTTTTTTAAAGCAAGAACCAATACTTATTAACATTACTGTGTTTCTCAACAATAAATCAACTAACATGTGTTGTCTACTTTCAGGCGGGTGAAGTTGCTGAATTTAATGAAAAAGTTAACCATCGGCATCATATGTTTCATTGGTATTGCCTTAATTAGTTATGTTATCATCAGCTTATGTTTTAGTGGTAAGTAACGAAGTTTGGAAACTTTCTAATTGAAAAGACAACTATAATTTTGAATTTATTTAAATGTTGATGAAAATAACTATAGAAATGGAAACTTGTTGTAATGTCCCATTCACCATGACTTAAAATGAAAAAAAAGCTTTATAAAACTTGAAATAATTTAATAATTAATTAATAATTTCTCATTTTATTGGCGACTTGGTGATGAATTTTATGAAAGAAAACCACACATGTTTTTATTTCCTAAGCAAGAAGAATAGAAAATTATGCACTATTTCAAACGAAAACTGACACTTTTCTTGTTTTTCTCTCTGTTCTTTTTTCTTCACGTTTGTTTTCTGTGTTGTTGCCTTTACGCTGAAAATGCTTTTCAAAAATATGCACACGAAAAAAAAAATAATGCAAACCTAAAAAATAAACATCAAAAACAAACAAAAAATTTTCCCAAAAATAAAAACCAACAACTAACTTTAATATCCTTGAAAAAATTCCTCCTCTTTTGTGTTTTGTTTTCATACGATTTTTTGCTCCCTTTTTTCTCTCTTTGGTTTTGTGTTGACAACATGTTTTACTTGCGCTTGTTATATTTGCTGGCGGCGGTGTTCTCTGCCTGCTTTTGTGTTTGTGTTTTTCTTTTGCATTTCCTGCTCTCCCTATTTTGCTCTTTGCTCTTCATTCGTTTATGCAGAATGGCCCAAGTCGGGAATAATGAAAACAGCATCATCAACATCAAAAACAAATACCACAACAACTAGTACTACAACAGAAACACCACCACGACCACCTCCAAGCACAAATTCCACAGCGACGAGTTTGAGCAAAAGCAATCCCACCAATTATCCAAACCTGCCCCAAACTTTATCTTCTTCTACTATTGAAAGCACCACCACCAACACAATCAAAACCACAGAAAACTTAAGCGCCACAATTACAGCCAGCACCACTACCCCAATAATAACAACAACAGTCTCCTCCACTCCTCTCATAACTACAACAAGTAACTCAACAACAACCACAACAAGAGAAACAGATATCTTCCCAATTCCACCCTCAGCTAGTCCTTTACTAAGTTTACCCACAACCTTTAACTCTTCTCTTTTGTCAGATGATAATAGCAATAATAATGGCCCCGCAGTAGCATCAACATCAACAAGTCCTTTAGATAGCAGCAACAGCAGCAACAATCAAACATTGTCAGCCTCCATATTGGGTGGGGGCGTAAATGGCGTTGCCACAACAACAGCGTTGCCACCATCCTCACAACAGCCAACAACAGGTGCCACAACGACAAGTGCTACTACAACAACAGCAGCTACACCAACAGTCGAAAAGGCCGCATCTACTGATGATGATGGCGATGATGATAATGATGGCAAGGTGACAACTGAGGAGGTAACAGACAATTCCCTGCTCAAGGATGAACCAATTGATGCAAAGAATTTTACTTCTAAATTGGGCGTTTATGAGAAGGCAGCTGTTTGTTCCGATAAACCTGTATGCAGTCAAATTGGCAGGTGAGTTTGAGTGATAACCGGTAGACAAATTTCCTAATTTAATCATTTAATAAAGACAATAACTAAGGCAACTTAACTTCAGGTTGATAATTAGATTATGGTATTTTCAATGCCTCCATTGAAATGTTTTAATTGAATCAATTACTAACTGGCAGCAGGAAGAGAAAACTTAATTTTGATGGGTTGACTATACAAACAAATCTTAAATTGCAGGATCAGTTAAACGAAATATATTATGTTCCTTTAAGCCATAATACAATAAATAAGGTGAGCCAGTAACTACAACAATAAGGCCAAGCAGTCAAAATGCTTGTTTATGTTTTCATACGAATAAATTACAATTACAATGAATTTGAAGGAAATCAAATGGTCGTACTGTTTCACCTTACATATTATATATTTTTCCTCATTCCCCTCATAAAAAGGCAACAATTTGTATTTTAACAGTTACGAATATGATTGTTGCCTACTTTGAATCGTGTTTAAGTAACTTCTTAGTGACCTCGGACCAAGGCGCAATAAAAAGGCCAAAACAGCTTATCATCACACTACGAGTAATTACACTCAACCATGATGCAAGAAAGAAGGTGATACAAAATGTTAATTAAAAATAAATAAAAAATTTGTTGCTTCTATAAAGAATATATGTGTACAACACCTTTGTTTAAGCATCGCGAAGAATATTATACCGTCTGAATTCGTCTTTTGGATCACATTGTTTAATTCCCATTGCACTGTACAGTGGTACAGGTACAGTGTACCCTGAACAGATTATGAAAAATAGAAGGCACGTGTATCGGCGTTTTTAAAGTTTACATCGGGAAGTACCCTAAATGCGTGGGGGAAGTTTCCTCTATGTGTACATTTTTGGAAATATTCTAGTTAAGATTAATTAGAATCCTTGCGTTTTAGGCATATATGTGTTGTCTTTGGCAATATTACTGCCAACAAAGCGTGAAATATTTTAATTACAAAATTCAAACCTCAAGCGTGCCATTAAAAGCGTCTTTTGGGTCTCTTTCTCCAAAAAACGTTTTAAATCCCATTTAAAATGAGATCGAATCAAATCCGAATATTCCAAAAAAATGTTCGCCACAAAATTTCACTATATGCTCTAGAATACATCAGAACACTAAGTCTTACCTGAAAGCCCTGAATCTATAAAAATCAAAAACACGTTTTAGGGTTAATGCTGTACTTTATCTATGTTTATGCACGGAGAAAAAAAAAACACTTTTTATTAATTGTGTTCCACCTCCTTTATATGAAGTGCTACGGTGGAGGTTAAAAATCATGACTTTAAATTAAAAATTTATTTTTCTCATATAAATACAATAAGGACCATTATTATAAGTTTATTTAAGGGATTTATTTAAGGTATTTCATCCACTTATCACTATTTTTTGTGATAAAAATTTCGATCGGACAAAACGGATTGATATTTTGCATTTCTAAGGTAACATAAAACATTTAAACGCGACTTTCTTATAATACCATTTTGTAGTCGGTTAGCTTTAAGCCGAATGGACGTTTTTACGTATATTTTTGTGGATTTACATCAAAGTTTTGTCTTTAAGCTAGGCATTTTTTGTTTAAACGATTAATAAATTTTCGTTTTCATATAACAATACAATATTCAAAAATATTTGGATTTAGAAACTATTTATCTTCAGTTTTTAAACCAAGTCCTTTAAAACAATTTGTTCCATACGCCACACTTTTCCGTAACTTGGCAAAAATGGGCAATTTTTTGTTCCAAACGCCATCAGTTTTGGTGCGGAACAATTCGTTTTTGTCTCTTTTTGTTCCATATGCCAAACGACATGGATATGGAACTAAAAAATTCAAAGTTGTTTTGTTCCATACGCCAGGCTTTATGGATATGGAACAACAAGACAAGATTTTTTGGGTCACAAAGCGGATATGGAACATACTGGCATCTGAATATCTCAGAAACTATAAGAGATAGAGAAAAACCGACCAAAAAATCTGAAAGAGCATGTTTGAAAACCTTGCAAGGTACCTTTATCTCAAAATGTCAAAAATGGCGTATGGAACACTTAAGCATGACACCGACGATATGTTTGGGTCCTGCAAACTAATATATGTTTGGGTGCAAACAAATACAAACGCCACAAAAAAAAAAAAACACATGCACCAGTGAGCGCTTTCAGAGAGCAAATGAGTGTAAATTTCAATGTGAAACACATTGAAATGTATGCTCACTTGCTCTTAGTAAGAGGTCACTGGCTATCTTAAACATATACACACAATTATAAATGGTGGTGGTTTATTGACACAAAACCAACAACAAACACATACATAGGTACATAAAAAATTCCAAAGAAATACATAACAGACTTTAATAAAAGAAAAACTGAATGAAATACTTTATAAAACGTAGCACTTTTAAAAAGAAAATTTATATAGAAACATCGTCGAACGCTTCTCCTTAGTTGCGAAATAAAACACATTTTCTTCAAAGCTGAAATCATCAGTGGGCAAAATCGGCATCTGCAATCAAATGATTATATAATGTAATAAATAGGTACATCCATATTTCAAATATACATGTATATAAAATACAATGTATTGATGTAATTACCAATATTAAATTCGATTTCTTCCTTGTCCAATAAAATATTTCCATTCACTTTTTGATTCAATTATGAAATGTATTGGACATTTAATTTACTAAAAAGCACCACTTCTTTAAGAAAACACAAAGCACTGATTTATTCACTCACTTTACCGTCTTTACTCAACGATTGTATTTAGATATCTGAAGAAAAAGGAACAACATGATTAATACTATTTTTTTCTTTCCTCTTCGCTATCTACGTTCGTTAACAACAACAAAGCACAAAACACACGTGTTTTACCGCATACCGCCCTGTTGTTACTCTCTTTGACAAAAATCCTCTCTACGCCCATAAAAAAATTTGTGCTAACATAAAAAATATGTTGGTACCCAAACAAATAAAATTGGCATATGTTAAAAATTTTGCAAACATACATATATTTGTTGGGACACAAACAAATTATGTGATATATTTTTTTGCAATCAGTCCCAAACAAATATTTGTTTGGATCCAAACATATAGTATTTCCAAATTGAATGAAACCTTTTTCAAATTAAATGAAACTTTTTCCAAATTAAATGAAACCTTTTCCAAATCAAATGAAACCTTTTCCAAATTGAATGAAACTTTTATTTTTATTGAAAGAAAAAACAAGTAAGAACAGACTATAGTCGGACGGGGCCGACCATGTGATACCCTATACCACTAAACGCGTCTTCTTGGGATAAAGTTATAAGATGTGCATTAGAAATTTTACCAATTTTCACACAAAAGTTTTGATCAATTTAACCCGCTAAATATTATCCGATCATACCGTTGACTTGCACGCTACTTCTTCATCTCAAACCAAAACTACGTTAAAAATTTTGCGCCGATCGGACTATTATTGCGACCTACAGAGCGGCTACAAAATCGAGCAAAAATTTTGTTTTTGGTCCATTTCATCCCTTTAACATTTCACGATCATCGCCAAAAACTAATCAGTTCTATTCTGGTCCAAACCCGACCTCCATACTAAATTTCGTGACAATCGGTCCATAATTGCGGCCTCTAGCTTGATTACAATTTTTAATGGACGGACAGACGGACGGACGGACGGACGGACACACATCGCTAAATCGCTTTATCTCGTCGAGATATGAAGTTTGGTATACCACATGAGGGGTCTACGACGAATATTTCGCGGCGTTACATGAATTTTTGGGAAAACAAACTTATTATACCCTTTTCCACATTGTGGTATAGGGTATAAAAACAGAATATTTTGAAAAGAGAAAGAAATACAAAATAATGTGGGGTTTCAACAATTTTTTACTTAAATTCTAATCATAAGTAATGACATAAAATGCAACTCGCTGCATGTTTTGCTTCCTTGAACTTAAACATTTTATAATTTTTGGGCATCAATTAAGGTTATAGCGAAATAATGCTAAAGATAGAATTAAGGTTTAACAAATTGCTAATAATAACAGGGGCTAATTGTATTACCTATTGAAGTGGTTTACGATTTGCTGCTGGTGGAATTTTCAATGGACATACTTATTACATAATTGAAGATGTCCTGTTTATTGACCTGTTGGGTGCTAAGCTCAATCACGTCAACGATATTACGATATATTGTCTGATCGCGTAATACCACTCTGGTACACAATTTAATTTTGAAAATACCTTTACTATTGGGTTCAACATTGCTGAATATGGCATTAAAAATTTCAAATTACACCGGTTTAATTCTATCATTATGTGTTGGTTGGTTGGTTTACGTGGTGGCCATACTTTATAGCCTCAATTAGTATGTTAGAGATACCGTTTTGAAAAACCACACCACTCGTTCAGAGATTGCTATTTCGTTGTTGCATGTTGACAGTTAAATCCAGCCTGATGAGTTGAGGAATCGCAGAAGGTCTCCCAGACCTACTTCTGTTATCTCTGTGATATCACGAAGGAACGGTTGTCTTAGAGCTTTGAATCGTCGTTGCATTTGTGCAGGGCAGGAACAGAGGAGGTGCTCAACAGTTTCCTCCTCTTCTTCATTCCCGCAGCTACGGCAGTGGTCATTGTGCGGTAGATTTAAACGTTTTGCATGGTTACCAATTGCCCAGTGACCGGTTAACACTGCAATAAGTCTTGCAAGGTTCCGTCGCGTTTGATTGATTAGGAACTTAGTTCGTTTGGCGTTGTATTGAGGCCACGTTAATTTTGATATCTTGCATGTTGCCGTTTTGTCCCATCTACTTTCAGCCAGTGATAGATAGTGTTTGAAGATATCCCCTTTAACTACTCCCATTGGAATTGCGACTGATGCCTTTGGGAGTTCGTTAGAGGCGGATCCTGCTCTAGCTAACTCGTCTGCTTTTTCATTCCCAACAAGTCCCTTGTGGCCCGGGATCCAGGTGAGAACTACTCTTGACAGACGCCCTAGTTTGGCAAGTTCTTCTTTACAATCTTTCACTAGCTTTGATGTGACAGCGTTGGATTTTAGTGCAAGGAGCGCCGCTTGACTGTCGACGAAGATTCCTATTGAGTTTGCTGTGTGATGCTGTAAAAGTTCAGTACAGGCCTCCTTTATTGCCAGTATCTCCGCTTGAAAGACACTACAGTACTCAGGTAGCTTTGTAGATGTGTGTATGTTTGCTTCGTCCGAGAACACACCGGATCCGACTCCACATTTCATCTTGGAGCCGTCCGTGTATACCTTAGTGTCATATGCTATCAATGGTGATCCATTACTCCATTCTCTTCTGCTTGGAAATTTGATTGCAAAAGGCTGATCAAAATCCAATGTAGGTACGCAGTAATCAGCAGTGGTTGTTATTTCTTTCGGAAGTTGTTGAAGCATGCACGCATGTCCGTAAGTTCTGTCTCTCCACATACCTAGAGCTCGGAGTCTTACTGCATTACATGTTGCTGTTGCTTTGATGTGTAAATCAATTGGCAAAATGTGCATCATTATATTGAGGGCTTCGGCCGGACACGTTCGCATCGCCCCTGTTGCCCCGATGCATGCAGATCTTTGTATGCTGTATAGTTTTTTCTGTGTTATTTTCTTGTCCACTGCTGGCCACCACACTAGTGCTCCATAAGTGAGAATTGGTCTGATTATGCTGGTGTACATCCATAACACCATTTTAGGTTTGAGGCCCCATCGGCTTCCAAACAATTTGCGACATGCGTAATATGCAACAGTTGCTTTGTGAGCACGGTGTTCCACGTTACGTTTCCATGACAGCTTAGAATCTAGGATGATTCCTAGGTACTTGGCATGATCTGATAGGGGTATTTCTTGACCTCGCAGTCTTGGGAGATTAGGTATTGCATATTTGGTCTTTGTAGTGAATAGCACCATCTCAGTTTTCCCTGGATTCACTCCCAGACCACATCTTGTGGCCCAAGTATCTAGCGATCTCAGGGCTCCGCTCATAATGTCACTTATTACGGTCGGAAACAAACCAGAGACGAGTATTACCACATCGTCCGCATAGGCAACCACCTTAATCCCCATGTGGTCAAGTTTATTGAGAATTTCGTTGATGACAAGGAGCCAAAGTAATGGCGAGATAACTCCTCCCTGTGGAGTTCCTCTGTTCACGTGCTTTGACAGTGTACTGTTTCCCAGTGTGGCATTAATAACTCTGCTTTGCAGCATGGTGGTAATCCAACTACTGATGAGTGATTCCACGCCGAAGTTATCTAGTGCTTGTTTTATAGCTGATGTACTGACGTTGTTAAAGGCACCTTCTATGTCCAGGAAAGCAGCTAGAGTAAATTGTTTGTGCTCTAAGGACTTCTCTATAGTCCTAACGACTTCGTGTAGGGCTGTATCCGTCGAGCGCCCTTTAATATAGGCATGTTGGCTAGAAGATATGATGTTTGAGTTTTCCATCTTTTCTCGAATATACACGTCGATGAGTCTTTCGAGCGTCTTAAGTAGAAATGATGAAAGGCTTATTGGTCTGAAGTCTTTAAGATTTTCGTGACTACGTTTTCCTGCTTTGGGTATGAAGACAACCTTTACCTGTCTCCAACTCGTTGCAACGTAGTTAAGGGAGATACATCTACTATAGATGTATACTAGCCAAGGATTTATTATTTCCTCTGCACATTGTAGCATTTTTGGTATGATTCCATCTGGTCCTGGAGATTTGTAGGGGGAGAAGCTGTTTATAGCCCACGTGACTTTACTCGGACTTATTATCTTATCAACTTCACTGTTGTTTTTATCTACAGCTGTAATGGGTCGCATTTCTTCGGTACTGTCCGAGCAGCCGGGGAAGTGCGTGGTAAGAAGGATTTCAAGAGATTCGGCTGAGTTTTCGCACCAGGTGCCGTTGTTTCTCTTTATATAGGTAGGATTCGAATGACCTTTTGCCATAACTTTGCTTAGTCTGGCTGTATCTTTGGTATTTTCTAACGATCCGCAAAAATCAACCCATGATTGCTTTTTTGCTTTGGCTATGGCTTTTTTGTATTCCTTTAGCTTATCCTTGTATGACTGCCAGGATCCGCTTTGGTAGCTGGCATTGAAAGCTTTCCGTGACTCTTTACGCAGTTTAGAGAGTTCGGATGTCCATCATGGTGGATAGTGTTTTTTCGATCGTGTCATTGGACAGGATACTTTAAAGGCTGTGTCTAGTGATTTCTCCAGAATAGATACAGCTTTGTCAATACATGTTGTAGTGTCGCCTTTTTGAGGAGAGCTGGGGAGTTTATCTTTTAAAACCCTATTAAATTTCTCCCAGTTTGTTCTTTTGGGGTTGCGAAAGCAATTTGTTGGCGTTTCTTTTTCAGATATATTAAATAGTATCCAATTGTGATCTGAGAAAGAATTCTTATCGGATACCATCCAATTAGCAATTTCAATATGTCGTTTATCGGATACTAAGGTTAGATCAATGACATCTTGCCATCCCCTAAAGTTATCCGAGCTTGGAAATACAAAGGTTGGGTTAGTACCTCTCTTGCATATAGTGAGATTGTTAGTATTAATGAAATCTAAAACTGACTCACCTCTGTCGTTGATTTCAGAGCTACCCCACAGGGTATGTCTTGCATTTGCGTCGCAGCCAATGATAACGGTGTTGTGTGGGTGTATGGCCCCCAAGGTGTCCCAGACCTCGCTTGGTGGTGCTTCCCTTGAGTGGGCCATATAAGAGGATGCGATAAAGAACTGTTTACCATTTTTCAGTTCCACTCTTGCCACGGTGAAGTCCGCTGTACTATACTGAGGACACAGAAATGCATTTATGTTTTTTTTTTAACAATTAGACATGATCTTGGCTTACCTTTATCCTTCATGTATAATGTATTGTATTCTCTGCTATCAAGTCCCTTTACTTCATTCTCGAAGACGTATGGTTCTTGTATAATGCCTATGTCTAGATCCTTCTCCACCAGAAGGATCCTCAGGTTATTTGAAGCTACCCTAGAGTGCTTCAGATTGATCTGCACGACCTTAAGCATAGTTTAATGAGGGGATGATGTGGATGGCCCCTCTAGCTGCATATTATCGAGCAGCTTTTCGGCATCGTCGACGTCAACACCATCGTCTTCTCCGTTCGGGCCAAGTGGGCGTAATATCTTAACTTTGGCCTCCCTTACGCCAAAGAACAGTTTGTTGCCTAGTCTCTCCAGTGCCTCTACTCCGGCCTCTGTTATCGAGAGAACCAAGCTCATGCTATTATTATTGGGTGGTTCTATGGCGATTACAGACCATTCATCCATTGGAACGTCTTTGTTCATTTTCGCCAGACCTTGCAGTAATTTGGGGCCGTCGCAGTCTATCTTGGGCAACCAAACTCTGGCTCGAGGTCTCATAGGGATATCTTGGGCTGGTATCAGCCGCAGGCTGATGTCTTCCCAGGCATCGCTGATCTTTGCGATACATTTCTCCAAGAATCCTTTTGAGAACTCGTCCATGCATTTGATTACCCTATAACCACGGTGTACCTCGCTAGAGTCGAAATGGGGCACAGGAGAATCGTCGTTTGCGAAAACATGTTCCATAACTTGTTCTGACAACTTTGTTTCTACCATGCCCCATTCCGCTGTGGTGATAGGGGACAGCTTGTCATTCTTGTCGTTGGCCACGGCAACCATCAGGTTATCCTTAACGACTTCGTTGAATGGGCGTTTTATTGTTGAAGAGGCAGTGGTGTTATGCTTTAACTTTTTCCTCTTTGCGGGCTTGTTGTCCTCTGTGCGAGACCGTTCACGCTTGGAGGATGTTGGTTGATCATTTTTAGAGGCTTTAGCTTTTTCGTATTCCTCTACGATTTTGGTGTAGGTAATTTTGTCTTCTTCATCCCGTTCATGGACTGTACCTTCTGCAGCATTCTTAGCAATTTTGCTGAGAATATACTTTGCCTTCTGGTACAGGGCCTTACGAACGTCGGACGGGCTTTTTTTCTTTTTGTTAGACTGACCATCTTCAGTGACGGTCAGAGTTTGTGTGTTTGTTTTATGTTGCTGAAGTGAGTCAGAGCTGTTTGCAGTGCTGACTACACTTGGTTGGCTAGCTGCCAGCTCCTGGCTGGAGGCTAAAAGTTCATCCTCGGAAGAGTTGCCACACTGCATCCGAGGGGTAGTTTTGGTTTGGTTTTTGTTTGTTTTTTTAGTATTTTTTTCCATAGATTGTTCCCACGAGTGTGCCGTAAGGGGATGGACCGTCGTACGCAGTGACGGCTTGCGCAGACTAGGCTAATTATAAGTACCCCCGACCCGTGCCCTGGCGTCGAGGGGGAGTTGCTAGCGACCAGACTTCTTTAGACACTTGTCGGCCATTCAGATCCTCGGCACAACTCCATCACCTTGATCTTAAAAGTGTATATATATGTCACTCACCTAAAGGTGAGCTGTGGATTATCAGTTCGCCTGCATGGGTTGTGACAAAAGTGGATAACCTTTGGTCAGTCACACTTTTCTGTGTTCAAGATGTCATGTAGAATGAATACTAGGTCTTCATTCAGAATGTACAGGATGCCATATAGAATGAATATTAGGTCGTCATTCAGAATGACATGTCGAGCACAGAAAATTGTGACCTAAGCCCCCGCATCGCGTCAAGATTGTTACCCCTGACGGGGGTTTACTTATTAAGTTATTGCATAAAAATTATCCTGAAAATAATTTAAAAAATAAAATTGTGTGCCAGAGTGGTACTACGCGATCGGACAATAGATCGTCCATGTCCATTGAGAATTCCCTAAGCAGCAAATCGTGAACCATTTCATTAGGTACTAGGTACCACCTTGACCAAAAATTATGAAATTAAAAAATGTTGTGTAGCGTTACATAAAGCTATTTTAAAGGGATTTTAATTGATTTTATATAAAATATTGACACAAAGTATATAATTTCAATAGAGAGAGTTTACAATAATTTAGATATAACTTTGAAATTTGGAACAGAGTATAATAAATTAGTCCTTTGTTAGAATTGAAATGAACCATATCAGAACACGTTCAGTATAGTCCCCATACACAAATTCCGCCTTGTTTTTTGAAGATTTTAACCAAGTTCTCCAACGCATTTGCGTTGTAATGTATCCCAGAATTTTTAACCACAGTAGCACTTATTTGGCATTTTCGATTTTATTTCAAAGATTTTCAGTAATTCTTCTTCTTTAAAGTACATATCCATATATCACACATTAACTTCAGTCCCATTAAAAAAGTTTTGTCTTATTTTTGCCTTATTAAGTTATCAATTGAACACATTTTTACCACGAGGACTGATTCTGATAAGAAGATCTATCTAAAAACCTATCAATGTTATTTGTACACCATTAATTAATTGAATCCGCGAGTGAAGATGGGACTTATAAAATTCTTTTATGTCATAAAAACACCAAAACTTTACTATTTTACCAGAAGTGATAGAGTCTATGCGAGCCAACTAAAAAATTCAGAAAATTACATTTATGGTCTGTTCCAATACTGCAAGAATCTACTCATTTTTAGTAGTAAAAAATGTGCAGGTTCTGGAACAGGCATTTGGAATAAAGAGAAAACATTTTTATCAGGAGTCGGGCGATACCAACTACGACTCATAGACTCCGAATTCTACTCGCAGTACGGTTTGAGACTACGAAATCCACATGCGGTCGCGGCAAAATTTTAGCTAAGTCCTGACAAAATAGGTTAAGTCGAAAAACTCCATCAGTAGTGCGATTGTCTAACACATTTTTGGAGTTACCGACAAAAATCGGAAAAATTAAACGCAAAACTATGAATGAATAATTCAGTAAAAGTTGACAACAGTCTTAATATCGGTAGAACTTTACGACTGCTTTTTATTCGTCGCTAACTTACCAAAAAAAATCGGCTATTACCGAAATTATGAGCATTTTAATTTTACCGACAATTGTCGGTAACTCAAAAATTGAGTTAGAGAATCGTTCTACTGCTATCCCAATGGTTGTGGTTCCGCCTTATGTCTATCTTAATTGTACGATTAGATGTTTATGAACTCGATGACATTTAAAACTTTCCTAGGACTATGACTTCTGCCGGCATAGCGGAGGCAAACTTATGAAAATGCATAACTTTTGTTTTCTCGAAAACAAGTAAAAAAGTGTCAGTCGGGTTTGCCGACAGCATGTGTGAGGTGAGACTTTTATTTATAGACAGTCCGAATACAGGCTTCAATCAAAATCTGTGTCCTAAAAATTGTGTAGTCAGGGAGTTTCAGAATTTCGTGGCTTTTTTGGACTTATAAACTTTCCGACAAAAATATCGACACATTTGAGTATAAAACATCACGATTGTGGGCGTTGCGAATAAATGCATACATTGGACTGCGATAAGAGCACGATATGACTTAAAGTTCGGTTGGTCCGTTCGAGAGTTCTCATGCGCTCGAGCCAGTCAGAAGAACGAACTGGGCTAAATCGACGCCAAATTATTTGAAGCGGCTTTTGTCGAAACATATGTTGGCCCGGCCCCTGAGATATGTAGTATATAAATTATTTTTTTGATACTGGGACGATATGGCATAAAGAAAAATTTGAAAATTTCAAACAAAAATTTTGAAAACTTCAAACAAAACATTTGAAAATATCGTGACCACAGAATCGGTTGTAAGTTTTTATTTTGTGTTTCCACAGGCTAAGAAATATTTCTACATAAAATGTTTATATAGGTCAATGTTTTGATATAGGCCCCATAGGACGATATCTCCCGATTTTCGGTATTTTGAAGGTTTTAGCCTCATTATCGCAGCGAAGTGGCTGAAATTTGGTTTTTAGTCTTCGTTGGGTGTATAAAACTTTACCCCGGAAATTTGTCGGTATAGGTCCACGCCTTCATATAGCCCTCATAGAACGGCACCTCCCGATTTTCGATATTTAAAAGTTTATGGTCTTAATATTCCACCGAAATGGCTGAAGTTTGGGGTATAAAACATTCCATATGAAATTTGTCGGTATAGGTCACACGCCGTCATATAGTCCCCATAGACGATATCTCCCAATTTTCGGTATTTTTTAAAGGTGTTATCTATACTATACTACCAAAATGCCTGAAATGTTATATTTCGTCCTCTTTTGGGATACAAAACTTTCTCAGAGCAATTTATGTGTATCGGTCCACGCATTAATGTACACACCATGGAACGGTACATCCCAATTTTCGGTGATTTGAAGGGTTTAGCCTCATTATAACACCGAAAAGGCTAAAATTTGGTACATAGTCTTCGTTGTGGGTATAAAACTTTCCACCTGAAATTAGTCGATATAGGTATTTTGAAGGTTTAAGCCTCATTATTCAACCGAAGTGGCTGAAATTTGGTATTTAGTCTTTTTCCGAGCTACAAAAATTTCCCTCAGAAATTTGTCGGTATACGTGCACGTTTTGGGGTGTACCCCCATAGAACGGTATATCCAACACGGAAATGGCTGCAAGATGGTCCTTAGTCTTCGTTGAGGGTATAAAACTTTCCACCTGAAATTTGTCGGTATAGGTCCATGTCTATACCCCATAGAACGGTACCTCCCGATTTTCCACATATAGCTCGTTCTCCACCAAAATAGCTGATATTTGGTATTAAGTTTTTGATAGAGGTATGAAACATTCCAGCCGAAATATGCCGGTATAGGTCGACGTCCTCAAATACCCCCGTAGGACCGTACCTTCCGATTTACGTTATTTTGAAAGTTGTGGTCTCAATATACCACTGATATGACTGAAATTTAGTATTTAAATTGTCATGGGTGTATAAAATATTGCAGAAGAGAATTATTAGTAAAAGCCCTTTTCTTCAAATAACGCCACAGAAGCGTACTTTCCGATTTTCGGTATTTTAAGTTTGTGTCATTAATATACCATCGAAACGGATGAAACTTAATATTCAACCTCCGTTGGTGGTATAAACTTCCCACCTGAAAATGTCCGGTATTGTTCCGGCCCGGCCGAACTTAACGCTTTTTTTACTTGTTTACATTAATACGACCACAGCTTCCGCTTAAATTGTTGTTTTTAAAAATCCATCGGTGAATCGAGCTAAAACACTTCAGTTTACCTAAGTACGTTCAATGTTCATGGTATATTACAAATGTTCGCGAGTTACAATACCCCATACCTCTGTTTCAACATAAGTTAATTTCCTACAAAAATCATGATATCTCTGTCGGCAAAGCCGACTGATACTTTTTACTTGTTACTTTATTATTTTATGTTCTGTATTTTTTTTCTAGTCGTCAAATTCTGACGAACTAACTATGTATAGAAGAGCGAGTCTTGACCTTTCCACAATTACTTTAGTGCAAGTGGTCTCATAGCAGAGCTGTAGCATATCAACTGTAAATCAACTTGAATATTTGTTAGTACCATCTTTTTCAGAATAGATAGATGCAGTAGTTGTAAGGCGCAATTATGAACCGATCAGCCCATAATCCATACAAGGTCTCACGATATTCAGAGGCTTAATGAGATTGATACCATAACCTATGAAAAACTAGCTTTATTTCCCAAAAGACATTTTATTCCGCACTAAATTTTATGCCCAGTGGTGTTTAGAGTTTTATTTTATGTATTATGCCGATTTATTAATATTCGAAATTTTCACTTCTATTCTAGCAACATATTGAAGGAAGGAGGTAGTGCTGTTGATTCCGCCATTGCTGCTTTACTCTGCAATGGCATAGTGACAATGCACAGTATGGGTATTGGCGGTGGTATGCTGATGAATGTTTATATCAAGGAGGACAAACAAGCCTACTCCGTTGATGGTCGTGAAGTAGCGCCCTTTGCTGTAACCGATGACACGTTCAGTAATGTTAATGGTAATGACCTTTTACATGGTCCCCTATCAATTGCAGTACCCGGTGAATTGATGGGCTATCACAGGGCTCATGAAAAATTTGGCAAATTGCCATGGAAGAAATTGGTAGAACCCTCACTACAAATCTGCAAAGATGGTTTCTTTGTTACCAAACATCAGTATAATGCCTTGGCCTACAAGGACAAGCACATGAGGAATAATACCATATTGAAGTAAGTAGATGCCTCTTTGTTGTTTAAAGGTATAAGTTCGGTAACACATATGTTTTTCGTTTTAGGAAAATGTTTTACAATGAAACAACCAACCATATTCACCCAATTGGCACCCATATTCAACCCTCTGAGGAGATTTGTAATACTTACAAACTATTGGCCGAAAATGGTCCATATGATTTCTACAATGGCACCTTGGCTAAAATGGTTGCCGAGGATTTGCGCGATTTGGGTAGTGTGGTTGATTTTGCTGATTTGGAAACCTATAGAGCAGATTTAGTTGGTTCGGTTACCATGCAGCTGGGCAATGATATATTGTATGCCAATCCTCCCATTAGCAGCGGTACCGTTGTGGCCAATGTTTTAAGTATACTCGAAGGATTCAATTTCTCCAGTATTGATGTCCAGGATACAAAACATGAGGCATTGACAATCCATCGTATTGTGGAAGCCATGAAATTTGGTTATGCCAAACGATGGGAATTGGGAGATGCCAGATTCAATGATGTCAGAGATGTAAGTAGTTTATTGGTCAAGTTGTGGAAGTTTTTAATTCACTTTCGAAATTTTAGTTGGTCAGCCGGTTGACAAATCCCGAAACTGGCAATGAATTGAGACAGAAAATCAATGATAGTCATGTTTTGGAAAGCATTAGTGAATATGGCGCCCAATTCACGGGTGAAGATGATGAGGGTACTAGTGCTTTGGTGGTCATTGCCCCCAATGGTGATGCTGTTTCAGTTACCAGTTCAGTCAATGATTAGTAAGTATTTTGAATCTTCACTTGAGGTATTTCTAGTTTTAACATTATTTTGTTCCCTTTTTCTAGCTTTGGTTCCGGTTTGGCTGGCAAACGTACCGGCATCATTTTTAACAGTGCCATGAATGATTTCTCTTTGCCCAGCAAAAGTAATCAATTTGCCCTGCCACCATCTCCTACCAATTTTCTTGATGCCCAAAAACGTCCAATGTCATCCATGTCACCAATGATATTGGCCGATCGCGAAGGCAATGTAAAAATGGTTGTGAGTGCTGCTGGTGGTTCTAAAATTATCTCAGCTCTTGTCGAGGTTATGGCTGGTGTTCTGTGGATGAATCAGGATATTAAGGAGGCCATTGATAGACCACGTTATCACCATCAATTGTCACCAAATGTGCTGGAATACGAAAAGAGTGGGCATTTTACGGAGGTAAGTAAAATTAGAGAGAATTTTTTTAATTGTAATGTAATAAAAAGGGGTAGAAAAGTATCAGTCGGCTTTGTCGGCGGAGATATACCCTCAGCATGTGACATAATGCAAAGAAGCAAACCCAGTATAGGTTGTTTTTCCAAAACATTACTGTTGTAATGAATACTGCAATATCTACATATCCGAAATAAAGTTTAAAATTTTTGCGTGAACACGTTTGAATGTGTTCTTAAGCATAAATGTTTAAAGTTTTGTGGGGGAGGACCGGTAGAAGTGGACGTTTCGAGGACGTTTCGCAACCTCTCTTTGCAGAGCCCTTAAATCACACTTTTCCGAAAAATTTTGAACGTTTGTTACGGTGGTGGCCGAAGATGTTTTCCACTTAGAACTTGATGAACTTTTGGAAAAAATTTTACGATGTGAAAAGTTTCCGCATACATCGAATACTCAATTCATAAGTTGTTGTGTCGTTTGAATTGATGCCGCAGGGTTATTTAGAACTGTTGGGACATTATCTCAGGCAGTATGGACTTGCCCCCGAAAATTAATTGTACCCCCGTAAAAGGGAACTCGCTCATTTTCATGACATGACCTTGCCAATGTCGGGTGACGTAGAGGATGGAAGATACCAAGGAACGGTCGTGACCGGCTTTAACGTGGCAAAGCCCAGGATTTATCTTGGTCCCTCTTTCATCTCAAGTGGACACTGACCTCCCCGTGGTGTCACCTGGGAAACTGCCTTTAACACCCGTTAAAGGTAGTGAGCTAACATGTGCCGCGCGTTCACCCATAAGAACGTTAAAAACTTGGGTTTGGGCGTCGGGTTAGTAACCCCACCCCCTAAAAAACAGCCTACTATGAAAAAACGAAAGAAAAGAAAAACAAACCCCTCTAAAGTTGACGAACCCCGCAAACGTTTTAAGGACCATGATCTGCGAATCTGCACCCGGAATGTTCGCGCTCTTTATAGAGAAGGTGCAGTTTACGCATTGACAGAAGTACTTGAAAAGTACAAGGCCGACATTACTGCCATACAGGAAATACGATGGAACGGGAAAGGCGTCACAACAACACCTAAAGGTGTCGTACTGTATTATAGCTGCCATGACACAAAGCATGAGTTTGGTTGCGGATTTGTAGTTGGTCGGAGGTTAAAACATCTGGTCTCCAGCTTCACCCCAGTGAATAAAAGACTCCCTGAAATTCGATTAAAAGCAAAATTCTTCAACATCAGCTTTATTTGCACTCATGCTCCCACTAAAGACAAGGACGAACAGACCGAAGATATATTTTACGAGCGCTTAGAAGAAACTTATGACCGTTGCCCTGTCCACGACATTAAAATTAAACTAGGCGATTTTAAATCCAAAATTGGAAAGGAGAATATCTTTGGCCCAAGAGTCGGGAAATTCAGTCTACCCAGTGAAACATCTGACAATGGTATGAGGCTGATAGACTTTGCAGCTGCAAGAAACATGGTAGTTAGCAATACCAGATTTAAGCATATCGATATTCATAAGGGCACCGCCAGGTTGCGATAGATGGAAGACATGCATCAAGCGTGTTGGATGTCCGATAGACTCGGGCCACTATCTTGTTACAGCAAAGGTACGTACCAGATTAGCAAACGTAGCAAACAAAGTGCGAACAGACACAACACGGAAGTTGGACATCGGTAAGCTGCAATCACAACAGATAGCCACAGCATATTCCACACAACTGGCCCAACTGCTTAATCAAAGCACTCCTCGTCCCGATAACATACCAGGACAATGGCAAAACATTGCCCACTCCATGCAAACAGCCGCAAAATCAGTACTTGGATACCAGAGACCTCCACCAAGGAATCCATGGTATGACCAGGAGTGTCGTGCTGCTACCAAAGAGAAAAATGCGGCATATAGGGCTACTTTACATTCATTAGCTACGCGTAGCGCACGAGAGAAGTATCGGGAGAAAAGGTGAGAGGAAAAACGCAGGAAAAAGAGAGAGAGAGATGGAAAAGCGGGAGTGTGAACAAATCGAGATGTACAGGAGTCCGAAAATTCTACCAAAGCGTGAAACATCAAACTGATGGCACATCCTCCTGTAGAGACCAGCAAGGTAATCTGGTAACTGATACAGATAGTGCGCAAGGATATGGAAAGAGCATTTTTCCAAACTGTTGGTATCCAATAGTAGCGAAGTCGACGAAGATACCA
The DNA here is from genome assembly GCF_047663935.1 of Musca autumnalis. Classification (NCBI taxonomy): domain Eukaryota; kingdom Metazoa; phylum Arthropoda; class Insecta; order Diptera; family Muscidae; genus Musca; species Musca autumnalis. The sequence continues at coordinate 191,264,266 of NW_027411866.1, read as the reverse complement.
CAGATCCAATCCCAGAAGATGGTATTAAATGTATACCACCCGGCCAAGATGAGGTAAAGACAGCAATAAACTGGCTGAAGAATAATAAGGCAGCAGGAGCTGATGGCCTACCAGCCGAGCTGTTTAAAACCGGAGGCGACACGCTGATAAGGTGCATGCATCAGCTAGTTAGCACCATCTGGCAGGAAGAACGAGTACCCGACGATAGGGACCTGAGCATCATGTGTCCCGTCCATAAGAAAGGAGATAAGACTTTATGCTCCAACTATAGGGGCATAAGTCTGCTCCCTATTGCCTACAAGATAGTGTCAGGGATATTGTGTGAACGACTAAAACCCATGGTCAACGAAATAATTGGACCATACCAATGCGGCTTTAGACCTGGCAAGTCCACCATTGACCAGATATTTACCCTGCGGCAAATCCTGGAGAAGACCCAAGAGATGTAGATCGACACCTACCACTTTTTTGTCGATTATAAAGCAGCCTTCGACAGCCCGCTACGTTCAAAGGTATTCCAAGCCATGTCCGAATTTGGTATCCCCGCAAAGCTCATTCGGCTTTGTAAAATGACTCTAATTGCCACAAGATCTTCAGTTAAAATAGGAAAGAATCTCTCCGAAGAGTTTTGTACCAAAAGGGGTTTCAGGCAAGGAGACAGAATTTGGTGTGATCTTTTCAACATCCTGCTAGAAAAGGTTATACGAGAGGCAAACGTAAAAAGAAATGGCACAACCTACACCCATAGACATCATGGGACGATCAATAATAGAAGTAACCGATACCTTTATGAAGGTCGAGGGAGAATCTGCTAAAGTGGGTCTGGCGGTAAACGGCGAGAGGATTAAATTGATGCTGTCGACGCGCAATGCGTCCATTGAGCTCGGAACAACTGTTGAAGTTGGTTCCTATAATTCTGAGGTAGTAAAAGACTTCGTATTCCTCGGAACCGCCGTAAACACAACAAACGACATCAGTTGTGAAATAAAAAGAAGAATTGTATTGGCCAACAGATGCTACTTTGGCTTAAGAAAGCACTTTAAAAGCAAAGCCACAATTCGTCAAACAAAAATAACGCTTTACAAAACACTGATATGTCGTATATACTTGGTCTTATCGCTGATTCTGACAGTATTCGCATTAGCAGATTCTGTTTCGACTTTTTAAAGGTATCACTTACTTCTTTTACTAATAAACCCATAGCATCAATGTCGTCGGTATAAGCATGTTAACATTTGCCTATTTGCGCATGCTGTACAATTTCTTTATACGTTGCGTCTTCTATAACCTTTTCCAACAGGAATTTGGGTATACGAGTCTATCTCACGAAAAGCTGTCCCCTTGTCGGACACTTTTTTTGGTAATAAATACTTCAGAGAGGTTATTTACTACTTTCTGAGGTATCTGTTAATGTCATCTTACAAAGCCGAATCAGGTTTCCGAAAACACCAAATTCAGAAATGGATTGGAATACCTTCGATCCTATGATTCCTAATAGTCTAAAAGTGTCTATGAGCATCTCTTGCGTATCCCCATGATTTGCCGCATATCTGGCCTAAGGGGGATTTGCCAGGTCTAAAGCCGCACTAATATGGCCCAATTATTTCATTGGCCAATGGTTAAGTTGTTTACGCAATATCCCGATTTATTTAGAATACCAGACACTACCTTGTAGACAATAGGAATCAAACGAATGTCCTTATAATTTGAGCACACAGTCTTATCTTATCTTGTGGACGGAATATATAATGCTCACGTTCCAAACATTAGGTACACGTTGCTCCGATCAATTGGTGCTTACCAGCTGATACATACACCTCCTCAGCGTATTGCATCCGGCCTTTAACTTTTCGGCTAGTCTGTTTATTGCTGTATTTAAACCATCTGGGATGGGTTGAATACAGTTAATACCATTTTCTGGAATTGGATATCAAAACTTTGTCGTCTTCGATAAACTTTTGATAATCTTAGCACACTATTTGTGTGTGTTATTAGATTACCTTGCTCGTCTCTATAGAAGGATGTGTCTGTTATTGTGTCGAGCGGGACGGTACCGCATGCCAGGCTAGGTGGTGTCATCAATCCTTGCTCTATAGGAATTTAGAAGGCTGCAGCATCCCTAAAGTAGTTGAGCTGAAAATACTCCGTTTATGTGGCAGTTGACGTTCTTCAGCTGCGATAGGTGGGATATACTTTGAGGACAGCATTCACACGATAGTTGTTTATGTCATCTGCGACTGCATCTGTGTTACTGCTAGCCAAATCTTCTTGATAGGCTTCGTAGGGATCTCTCTTATATCGTTTGACCATTTTGTCTAGATCATGAAGCTCCCTCCTGACATGCCTGGATGGGGTGACTCTCACGGCAGTATCCGAACAAGTACTGCAACGAGAGCATAAGATTGTATTGTCGTACAGGAAGAATCTTTGACACATCATACAGATTGTCCAGTTATGACATGAGGAGGGAAAATGTTGCAGTTCTCAGGGAAACTTTTTGACAGGTTTGAATACTGTCCATCGCATTGACTTTTGTTCGCGGACTACACTGGTGCCGCATAAGTTACCACAGACCCACCTATTGCGTTGTATGTGGTTAATAAGGTTTCCATGACTGCAACCCAAGTCCTGCCGTCTAAGCACTTGATGACCTTGTTCCTACATCTCAGATTGTCGCAGAAGGATGTAGCTTGAACAATTGTTACACAAATGTCCCAGAAGGGACCTACTGTTTGTTGCTGAATACGAACGGCGTGTCTTAAGAGACCACTTGTAGAGAAGTTTTACATGCCTTAAATACTCAGGAAATGTCGCCAACATTACACTGAGAGATATTTTGCCACTATTAAAAATTGTGTATTACCTGGCCTGGGAAACGAACACGATCATTCAGCGTACAAGGCGGGTGTACATACTATAGCACCACGATATCAAATGTTAGCCCTCTAAAGGAATGTTAGGGTAGTTAGTAGTTGGAATGAAGTTTCCATGTGCTCGTCTCCGCAGTGCATGTAGTAAACAGAGTGGCTGTAGACTTAGTGTCCCATATATTCATATCTCTCTCGTAGAATAAGGGGTAAGTTCGATCAAATAGCAGTTTGTCCTTTCACAAATGACATTGGGGAAGATACCTTATTCCATCCGCAAACGTAAAGATCAGGAAAGGTAGACGCTAAGTAGTTCCAGAGTTATCACCCCGCCTTGGAAAACTCCCTGTTTTATTCTACGGGACTTCGACTTTTTATTCCTGAATTACTCTTCCGACTGGCGTTCAAACAAATAATAGATTATCCAACATTTCAAACATTGTCGGACGGTAGTCTGCTCGATGTCCTTAAACAGCGTAAACTGCCTGACAAAAGCAAAGGTTTTGATAATTCGAGCGCCATCAACACTGTCCTATTGCGCGGCTTATTCTAGTTGAGTCCTCGAGTAATATGTGTGGGGATGGCGTGCAGCGCTGTTGTCGTTCTGTTCTGCTTACGGAATCCATGTTGATGACCGACTTTATAGCTATTTCTGACGCTGCACACTGGTCGAAACCACTGATCTAGCGGCGCGAAAGTCAAAAAATCGAACTATAAAATTGCGAAATATTTCCCATTGTATCGATTACAGACACTTTGCAGACAAAAATTTGGTTTTTTATTTTTGTTGTTGTAAATATTCACTCAGTTATTCACTATCAAATACAAGAGTTTTTGTTGCATCAGATTTTAAAAAATTGTTGCAAAAAAAATTACATCATATTTGTTTAAATGTTAAAGAAAATTCGTAATAAAACTGGACAAGATTTATTTTTAATTAATAGCAGAGGATGTGATTTAAATTATAAAAATTAGTTTGGGGTCTGGAGGTACTTAGTTATATAGCAATAAATTTTCAAAAAATTCATTTTTTACTGTTTTTATGGGTTGTACGCGCTTGTTCTATAGAGTGCATCTTGTAAACTTGGCCGAACTTGGGTTCGATTATTTTTTGGGGAATGAAATTGGACTCTCTGGATACGGAATAACCAAATTAGGGCTGCAAATATTTGCAAATCTTTTGATGACTGCACTTTTAAAATAAGGGATTTTGGATGAAATTCAAACAAATTTTGGTGTGCATTCGTATAGGAGCTAAATCAAAATATGGACCTGTCCTGAGAAATGTTTGCAAGGAGGAGTTCTACCCCCGGAGACACTATAGTACCATATTATAGCTAAATATGTTATTAAATATGGGATAACAAGTAAAAATTCAACGAATCGGGGGTACCATAAAAGGGGCTACATCGAAACATAAATCCGTGTTGAAAATATTTTGTAAGAAGATGTTATACGCAGTGAGAACACGGAATGCAAAATTACAGCCAATTGGTTTAAAAATGTGGCCATGATATTTAAAATACCTTAAATTGGGAAGTACGGCTACATGGGGGCTACATCAAAACGTGCACCTACGCCCAAAATTTTTGGTGGAAAAATTTTGTGACCACTAGGAACCCTAAGTACCAAATTGCAGCTAATTTGCTACGAAATTGTGGCTTAAATCCTCAAAATACCGAAAATCGGAAGGTACCGTTATATGGGGGCTTTACCAAAACATTAGCCGATATTTTTCATATTTGGTCCATTATTACCCACAGGTACAAGCTGAGTTTGTGCAAAATTTCAGTGACGTATCTTAATTCGTTTGCAAGTTATTAATTTCGCGCCGCTAGATCATTGCTTTCGACCACAGTGCGCTGGGGAGGACTATGGCCTCAAGGGTCTCTGCGACGAAAGGGAAATCGGTCTGCACGGTTCACCTTTGCTGGCATCCTTGTTTGGCTTCAGTAGCGGCACCACTCTGCCCATTTTCCATACATCGGGAACCATGAGGGTGGTTAGCAACAGGTTGAGAACTTCAGCATTACCATGGAGATTCCATCAGGGTCCAAGGCTTTGGATGATTTAGCGTTCCTGATGACATTCGCAACATCATCCATTGTAAATTGTAGTGGTTCATTCTCGTCAGGAAGAGATCTGATGCGACGTAGCACCCTCGGGATGCTCGACAAACTGACGACTGAAATAAATGCGCACCTCTTCGGATCAGTCAATGTAACGTCGCCAAACGTGACGGAGATCCTATCTTCCTTCTTTCCAGGACTCGAGAGTGACTTAACCGTTGCCTACAATTCACTTATTCCGGCTCCAATATTGAAACTCTTCAGATTATCTAGCACTTGTGCTCAACGACTATCTTATTAACTTCCAGTGTCAGCACCCTAATTCCAGGGTCACTAGGGTTGGCTCACCGACTATCTTATTAACTTCCAGTGTCAGCTCCCTAATTCCAGGGTCACTAGGCTCGGCTCAACGAAGCTCATCAAGTTCATTTGCCAGTTCCGCCGCATCTGCTGGGAAATTTGGTCCCACTTGGGGTATCGATCAGCAGGTATATAGCGAACTACTGCAGCTGTGATGATGTCATGTACTGCAGTTCTCGGAAGCGATGAATGGCGAACTCTCTGAAACTATGCCAATTAGCTTCCCCATGGTTGATGAAAGACCGGCGTTCAGAGGTGAGGAAGTCGGGCTGTCTGGTGATACAGACGATTATGTGTTGCCAGTTGACGTCATTTGTTAGACCAGGTGATATGATGGGTATGACTGGCGAACTATTGCACACCTCGCTAATTCAAGTAGAGGGGTCCTTCCGTCTTGTGTCTGTTAGCACTTTGTTTGATACGTGTAATCGGGTACGTACATTTGGTGCAACATGATAGTAATCCAAGTCGGTGTTTGCTGCTCGGATCGATCGTACATCTAGCACATTTAATGACTGGCTTAAGTGCAGTTTAAGGGCTGGAATATCCATCGAAAATAGTCCAAATACCAACTAAAATATCTGATTAGCACGACATGGATCGAAAGGAATGATTACCAAATTGAGATCCATATCCAAGAGGTACCTTTTCCTTTAGGTACCTTTTCCATAAAAGTTCAAAGAGTTTTGCGCTTTAATCCAGTTTGAGGCCACTTCTCGGATGGCGTGGAAATTATAGTAGCGGGTATTCATTCAAATCATGACTATAACAATAACTCCTGAGATATGGGCCCCGAACTGACCCAATATTTAGGCCACTACTTCATACACCTCCCGCACTAAAGTCTTTAGTAGCGTTTTTGCCAATGTTATTATTTTCTTCTTTGTAGACTGTGTTGATTGATTAGGTCTGTCAGTGGAATAATTAGGCCCTATGTTTATGAAACCTACCCCACAAACTCGTGAAATGGACGCTAGGGAAATATAATTTTTTTCGTCCCCTTCATCACAATATGGAAGGTATAATTATATTTGTCATTCCGTTTGTAATACATCGAAATATTCATCGGAGACCCGTCTGTTGAAATCAAAACACAGCTCTAAATTTCTAAGGTAGTGCTTTAAAATTTGGCATAAAAGCTTCTATTACTCCCAAGATGGTATTCGTATGGAAAACGGGCTATATCCGTTTACGTTTTGATATAGCCTCCATAGAACGTTACCTCCTGATTTTCGTTATTTTGAAGGTCATATCTAAATATCCCACCAAAAAGGCTGGAATTTGGTATTTAGACTTCGTTGGAGGTATACAACTTTCCACCTGAAATTTTTTCGCATATGTCCACGCCTTCATATAGCCCCTATAGCACGGTACCTCCCGATTTTCGGTATTATGAAGGTTGCGGGCTCAATATCCCACCGAAATGGCTGAAATTCGGTATTTAGCTTCGTTGGGGGTATAAAACTTTCGGCTTGAAATTTGAACGGTACCTCCCGATTTTCGGGTTTTTGTGGCCTCAATATCCCACAATAATGGCTAAAATTTGGTATTTTGTCTTCGTCAGGGGTATGCAAGATTTTGTCACATTTTTCTTCCAAACTAATTGTTCCTATTTACTCCAATTTGTGGATGGTATAAAAATTCGGCCTATCCGAACTTAAGGTCGTTTTTACTTGTTTTTTAATATTCTCATATATTTTTGGTGATTTTAATTTAACCCCGATATTTTGTTTCTTTTTCAGGAACTTCTAAAACTGCTTACCGAAAGAGGACAGCTGGTGAAACCGTACAACTATACCGGTTCAGTGGTGTGTGGCATTGTTAAAAATGCTACAGCGATTTATGCAAATGCCGATTATCGTAAACAAGGCGGTGTAGTAGGCTTTTAAATAATACCAAAAATATACATATAAAACACAAAAGAGAAATACAATATTTGAATTCGAAACGAAAGGAAAATGAAATAACCCACAAAAAGAAAAAAACAAAACACCCATACACAGATATACAACAAAATCTCAATTAAATGTGCTTTATATTTAATAGAGGAAATAATAATGAGAAACCACTTTTTTAGTATTTAAATCTTGGAACAAAACTTTACAACCACACATTTTGTAATAATATTTGAGATGAAAAAAATCAAAAAATCAAACAATTTCGATATTTATCTATACAGAAAAAATATATACACATACCACTTATATATTTTGTATAGCATAAGAATATTTCAATAAAAAAAACAAAAACAGAATAACAATTGAATTGAATAAAGCTGAAAAACAAACAATAATAATTACCATATACATACATATATGATAATGAATCTTTTTTTAGGTTAAATTAATACACAAATTGTATTACATACAAATAAAAAGAAAAGTATTAAAAGTAACACAAAACAACAACAGCAACACTCCTCCCACATTTATAAAACATATAAAGTAAAATTAGAAAATAAAAAAAAAACAAAAGCTTTTTATACATTTTTGATTGTGTCGAATTTCGATTTAATCTAAACTACTTGAGGTATTCTCTATTCTACACTACTCTACACTATTTTGATCTTATCTACTATACTACCACTCAATATTTATTATATTGTTATAATTAATTATTTTTTTTTATATAACGAATAGTTTTTTTTTCGTCGATCGAATACTATATATTTTTGTATGTAAATGATAATTGTTTTTTTTTTTTATACATGTCCTTTTTTTATTAATTACTGTAAATTGTTATTTAGTACAATATTTATGTACACCGAAGCGTGTTTGTAAAAGTGTGTCTATCCACCCCCCCTAAAACTCAAACTCCCTAATGAATTTATAAAATTTATAAAACTATAATATGCATTTGTGTAGCAATTTTAATCAGTCAGTCTACTATTTATCTATGATCGAAAGATGACACACTGAACATACACAACAACAAGAGAAAATCAATAAAACATTTTTCCATAGTTTTATTTATATAATGATGATAATGATAATTGTCTATATTTATGATAAATAAATTTGAAAATTAAACACTATTTCTCGATATTATTTGTTTTATTGTTATGACAATTGTCCAAAGGTATCACTATTCATAAAAATTAAAACGTATCCTTGGAAAACGTCGAAATACTATTAAATCAAGAGAAAGTTGATGTTTTTCCTACTACCAAAAATCTAGGAGTAGTTTCCAAGTCCTCACCTAGCTGTACCAATCATATTAATGTCGTGGTTGGACAAACATATGCCAAATTACGTGCCTTACAGCAGAGCTGGCAAAAAATCGATGGCACTATCGATAAAATCGATTATTTTTTAAAAATTAAATATCGATAGATAGTTTTGCCTATCGATATTATCGTACCAAAAATCCACAACCTAAAATTCATTGAAATAAATAGAAATTTCCCTGCTTTTCGGTTTTGTGTGTGTGAGAAAGTAAGTGCGTAGTTACACGTACACATTTTTCGGAAAAGTAAAATGATTTTTTTAATCTTTATATATAAAACTCAATTGTCGTTTGTTGGTAATTGAATCAGTTGAAAACGGCTAGAGCGATTTGGATAATTTTTTGTGGAAATGTTAGTCATATTCCAGTTTAGGTTTTTATGCAAAGAAAAATTGGCCACGCCCACTTTTCCGCCCACTTTTATAAATATGTTATTTCTACGGAACTACTCAATAGATTTTCCTGAAATTTGCAGGGAACGTAGAATGATGGCCGCGGTTGAAATAGGCTACATATTTGGTTGAATTTCGGATCGGGCGGGGTACCTCCCCTATGCCCTATTTTTGTAAAAATGCAATATTTGCAACAATTACAAATGTATCGCCTTGAAAATTAATTTCCGAGTCAATGGCGATTGTGTCTCCGACCTTACGTGCTTATTTGGGGCATTAAGACTGGACAACGCCCACTTTTTTAAATATGTTATATCTACGAAACTACTAAATCGATTTTCCTGAAACTTTCAGCGAATGTACAGGGTTGGTCCCCGATAAAAATAGGCTACATATTGTTTGACTTTCGGATCGAGCGGGTACCTCCCCTATGCCCTATTTTTGTAAAAATGCAATATTTGCAACAAATACGAATGTATCGATTTGGGAATTTATTTGCGAGTCAATGGCGATTGTGTCTCCAACCTTACGTACTTATTTTGTGACTTAAGATCCGACCACGCTCACTTTCTAATTAGGTTATATCTACAGGGGATTTTCAAGAAAATCGCGATTTGTCTAAACTTTTAAATCTTTATAAATAAAAATCAAATATCGTTCGTTGGTAATGGCATCATTTGAGAACGGCTGGACCGATTTTCGACTTGGGTTTTTATGCAAAGAAAATTTGACCATGCCCACTTTTACGCCCACTTTTTTAAATTTTTATCATTTCTACAAAAACTACTGAACCGATTTTCCTGAAATTTGCCAGGGAATGTACAGAGATGGTCCCCACTTAAAATTGGCTACAAATTCAGTTTAATTTCGTAAAGGGCGGGGAACTTCCCCTATACCCTACTTTTTTAAAAATGTTATATTTACAATAATTACGAATGTATCTATTTGGATGTTAATTTGCGAGACAATTGTGGTTGTGTCTCCGACCTTACCTACTTTTTTAGGAACCACAGACTTGACCATAGCCACTTTTTAAAATATGTTACATCTACAAAACTACTAAACCGATATTCGTGAAAATGTCAGGGAATGTACAGGCATATTTTCTTGAATTTTGAAGAGGGCATATTTAAAAACACGCCTTACCTTTATGAAGAAAAATCAAATGCTGTCATAACCCAACTTAGGTTTTTTGGAAAGAAAAGTTTACCACGCCCCCGAAAACAGGTTACATATTTTGTTGAATTCCAGAGGGGGCGGGGTACCTCCCCTATGCGATATTTAAAAAAAAAACGTTATATTTGCAAAAATTATGTATGTATCGGAATAAAAATTTACGGATTAATCTACAATCTAGGTACCTCTTTGGGGCCTATAGGCCCGACCAAGCCTGTTTTTTTTTAGTATGTCATAACTCCAATACTACTGAAGGGATTTCCATAAAATTTGCAGCAAAACCTCAATGTTTGCCGATGTTATGTGGGGTACCTTCCCCATGCCTTTCTGTTAAACGCTATATGTATAAGCCAAACTTATGATTATATCGGTTTCAGCATACATTTTGGTAGGCAATGAAGTTGTGTGCACTCTAGGACCGGACCAGGCCCACTTTTTTTAATATGTTATATCTTGAAAACTGATGACCACGCCCACTCTTTTCAAAACATTATTTTTCCAAAACTACTGAACCTAATTTTCAGAAAATATTCAGGAATGTCCCGTGGTCCAAAATGCTATATATTTGTAGACAAATTTCGGGGCCTATTATTTTATAATCGGTGTATTTGTTAAACTTAAGAGTGCATCAGGTTGAAAATTAGATTTCGAGACAACGGTGGTTGTCCCCCGATCAAGAAAAACTACATATTTACAGATGTACTTAAATGGTGAGGTTCAACGGTCCATCAGCCATGAACAGCTAAAACATATAGGTCTAAATAAGCGGGATAATTCGATTTAATCATTTTTTTAACTTTTATTATTAGATCGCTTTAGGATAAAGACAGTCACATAGACGATAATAAATCCTAAAAGGCACAAATTGGCGAAAAATCCGACAAAGTCCGTAAGAGAAAAGAAAGGTTACAGACAAAATCTGTTGATAAATTTAAAATCCTTCTCGGTTTGACAATGGACCGAAGAAGTGAGGTAGAAAATACCTACGTTTGAATTAAAACTCATTATGACGGGCCAGCAACGCGGACCGGGGTCTGCTAGTATTTTTATAAAATAAAAGCAATTGTTTATTCTACTTTACATTTCTGTGAACTACTTGTGCAAAATGTCAAGAAAAGCATTGACATTTCCGCCATTTTCATCTCCAAATTAATGGTGTTGACAACTTAACGATAATATCGATAGCAATCGATGTTTTAAAATATTATATCGAAAATATCTAATGTTGGAAATATCGATGGTTTGCCAGCTCTACCTTACAGGCTATTAGAAAAGAAGACACATGTTTCAATCTACCGATGCCGTAAACATAACATGTGATACTGTTATATGCCACATTTAGTTTTCGTTTATGAAGAAGACTAAATACCAAATTTCAGCAAGATCCGTAAAACAATGTGGCTAACCTTCAAAATACCGATAATCAAGAGCTACGCTTCTATGGGGGATATAGGAATCAGTGGACCTATACTGATAATTACCCTCTTGAATATTTGAGAATCCCATGGAAGACTAAATAACAAATTTCAGTCTTTCGGTGAGATATTGACGTCACAACCTTCAGAATTACGAAAATCAGGAGGTACCGTTCCTTGGGGGCTCTATCGAAACGTGGACATATACCGACGTATTTCAGTCAAAAAGGTTTTTACTTCCAACAAAGACTAAATACCAAATCTCAGCCATTTTTATGGGTTGCTGTGGCCACAACTTCCAAACTATCGAAAATCAGAAGGTATCGACACATTCTTGGGAGAAAGTTATGTACCCTAACGAAGACTTACTACCAAATTTCAGCCATTTCGGTGTGATAATGAGGCTTAAACCTTCAAAAAACCGAAAATCGGGTGGTACAGTTGTATGGGAGCTATATGAAGGGATGGACCTATACCGAAAAATTTCATATGCAACGTTTAATACCCCAAATGAAGACCAAATACAAAATTTCAGCCATTTCAATATTCAAGCTACAACCTTCAAAATACCGGAAATAAGGATGTACCGTTCTATGGGGGCTATACTAAGGCTTGCACCTGTACCGCAAAGTTTCTGGGGGAACGTTTTATACCCCCAACGAAGACTGAAAACCAAATTTCAAACATTTCTGAGGAATTTTGAGGCCACAACCTTCAAAACACCGAAAATCGGGAGGTACCGTTCTATGGGTGATATATATGAAGGCGTGGACCTATACCGACAAATTTCTGGGGGAAAGTTTTGTACCCCAACGAATGAAGCAAAAACCTTCAAAATACCGAAAATCGGGGGGCTATATCAAAACGTGGACTGATATAGCCCATTTGCAATGCCAAACATCCTACGAGTAACAGAAACTTCTATACGAAATTACAAGGCTCTATCTTTAAAATTGCGAGCTGTATCTTGATTTCAACCGACGGATAGACGGACATGGTTATATCGACTAAGAATTTTACCCTGATCAAGAATATATGTACTTTATACGGTCTCCGATGAATATTTCGATGTGTTACAAGCGGAATGACAAATTTAATTATACCTCCATATTATGGCGTGGGGTATAAAATGATGATAGGGGTAAGGTAAGGCAATGGTAAGGCCACCAATCACGCAGAAAGCGATTGAAAGTGATTCACCGTTACGCGGGGTTAGAAATGGGGAACATATACAGTTAAAATCGGTGATAACGTCATCGTTTATAACGATATATCGGTTATACCGACGAAATCAAAAAGTCCCGAATTTCTGCCCTTAATAGTCCACAGAAATAAATATCGCTTATAACGACATCGATTACATTGACACATCGTTTGAGAAATATTTGAGTTTTGCTATCGATTATAGCGACGAAACATACTTTTGTACATTAGGGTGGTTTTAAGAAATCGATGTCGGATTTTTTAGGCTGCACGTCCCTGAAATTTTTTAGTTAGATGTTAAGATTACCAAAGTTTGAGCAAAATTGGAAGATGTTAACATGTGCCATTGTGGCCTAAAAGTTTCCATAGTAATTTGTATGGGGCCAATGGTGAATTTTCACGAAATTGCTTTAAAAGCCGTAAATATTATCCTATCGATGAGAAAATTTTACCAGATCATTCCTGTGCCTAAGAAGAAACAAATTTCGCCATGAACAACTTTCCTTGGATTTGGCTCGGATTTGTTTCGGGCTCATAGATCCAAGATTCGTCGACTGTAACGATTTTATAAACGTCATTTTAAGCAACGCACCATTGCACCATTCGACAAGATCCCTTCTTAACGATTGTCAAAAGAAAACAAATCCTTTTTTACGAACATTAGGGTTATGACTTTTTCACAACCTCATAACTCTGTTTCTACATTAGGTTACATAAAATCATAATTATAAGGTGACTCGGTGAAAAAACCTCACGCACAAAATGATTTTAAGTTTGAAAATAATCTTTGGAGCCACATGGGATAAGTGACATAACATTTGTTTCTCACTAATTTTCTTTAATTCTGAAAATCATAAAAATGTCGTAAGCGCTCTTTTCAAAGATATAATTTTTTACAAAAAAAACATCAAAAAATTTTCAAAATGGTTGGTGCTTGACCTTTTTCAATATTTGAGTGGAATAAACGTTACCTTTTTTTTTGGAAAATTGATTTTTTTAAGTTACTGCAAACAACGCAGCACATGGTCGTACGTGCATTTATGCTAAAAATGTCAAACTTTCCAATGGAAATGTATAACGTGTGGTTTTATCTGGGGCTGAGGTAGGCTCAGTCGCTGCCAGGGTCATCCTAAGGACCCACAAACCTTAAGTAAAACAAGTTTAATCTTTATTGTGAACTCTTGGTGTTTGATGAACGAATAATATATGTGTGTGGAGAGTGGATGCTATATTAGTTGAGTTCGTTTCTGTGTTATTCGGCGGCTGTCGGATCGGCACTGGCTCGGTAATCGTCTGGTGTGGCTCGGCTCCACACTAATCGGTTTGCTGTAGGTTCGAGGCACTCTGCTCTACAAGACTCGGGTTGCTGTCGGCTCGGGGCAATCGGTTAGCTTTCGGCTCGGCAGTTGTCGGATGTGGCTCGGCTCTACAAGACTCGGGTTGCTGTCGGCTCGGGACAATCGGTTGCTTTTGGCTCGGCAGTTGTCAGGTGGACTCGGCTCTACACGACTCGGCTCTGGGCAATCGTGCGGCTGTCAGCTCGGCAGTTGTCTGGTGCAATTCGGTAATGCTTTCGGGTGGCTGTCGGCTCGGCGGTCGTCGTGTGTGTGACTCGACTCGAAAGCATTCGGGTTGCAGTGGCGGAAAGAGGTCGGTCAATATTTAGGAGCTGGCTATGAGCATTGAACTGGCTACGAGCGTTGAGCTTGATAAGAGCTTGGAGCTTGCTAATAGCGTTGAGCTTGCAAAGAGCTTGTGGCTTACTAAGAGGCTTGGAGCTTCCTAAGTGTCTTGCTAAGATACTTTGACCTTGATAAGAGCCTGGAGCTTGCTAAGAGATTTGGAGCTTACTAAAGCATGAAGCTTGCTAAGAGCTTGGAGCTTGCTAAGAGACTGGAGCTTACTAGGAGCGTGTTCGAATCGTAGCTAACGAATGACGAGACTGCGCACGATCCACACGTCTTGTCGTACTTTGTCGGCTGGTGATCGACGTCTTGGGTGAATAAAACTAGAATGCATATTCGATGGTCAATCAAGTTTTCGGGTGACCACGACCTCGTGGAATTTCTGGAAAGGTTCGAAGAGTTAGCCGAATGCCACACCATTCCCTTCGACCGTCTTCTCCCTTCCCTGCTGACCATCCTGGAGGGCAATGCATTAAAGTGGTACCGCGTCAAGAGGGCCGCAATAAAATCCTGGTCACAGTTTCGGGAGGAAGCCGAGAGATTCTTCCTATCGAAGAGATACTTAACCCAAATCGAACATTCTTTCTACAATCGTCGGCAGCAAGCTAGGGAAAGAGCAAAGGACTACATTTTGGCGATGCTGACAACTTCCAGACGACATCCTCAGTTACGGAAAACATGCCATCTAGATCGGATCTACGAAGGTCTACGACCCGAGTACAGACATTATGTCCGGCGTCACGATTTTGCCACCCTGGATGAACTAATAGAATTAACTAACGATTTTGAATTATTAAAACGAGATGAGGCTCGTATGGAAAAACAGCACACTTCCCATATGCTTCACGCTGTCGATGCTCCTTATTATCGGAACACACACTGTTGGCGCTTTAAGCGTCCCGGTCATTTCCGATGGCAGTGTCAGAGGAGGCCGCTGTTATTCTGTTCGCACTGTGGGAAAGAGGAGGTCCTCTCAAGAGAATGTGGCTGTAACAAACCAGACTCACCTACCACTGAGGAGACATTAACCGATGGACATGTTAGTCGGTACTTCATCTCCGTGTTAGTGGTGGGTATACGAGTCAACGCTCTCATCGATACAGGAGCGTCTATAAGCTACGTCGATGCTGCTTTGGGGAAGTCGTTACAGTCGAGAGGTATACAGCCCAGCACTACGAAAAATGTATCCAGATGACCGATCAGAGAATTACGAACTGCGAAACTTATCTACTCTTAGGGGTAGAGTATCGGGGTAAAACGAACCACTTATCTTAGGTATGGACTTCTTAACAGCGCGAAACTGCTGTTTAACTCTGGATGGAGAACCGGTGCCACTAGTCATAACCGATCCTATCGTTGATATTGCGCACACAATTACATCCAGAGCGGACATTACCGAAGATCAGAAAACTGAATCAATCGCCTCGCTCATACAACGTTCAGAAAAGATTGCTAAAACCTCCGCCAATCGGTCGGTAGCATACAGGCCACCAATAGAAGCTCAGCCTCTGGACGATCATAAATCCTTAACAGCATCAATGGACGAAAAAATTCGACAAAGTTCGTAAGAGAAAAGAAAGGTTGCAGATAAATTAAAAATCCTTCGTGGTTTGACAATGGAGGTAGAAAATATCTTTTTTTGAATTGTCAAGTATAAAGTTCATAAAAAGTTATCATTAAAACTCATTACGACGGGCCAGCAACGCGGACCGGGGTCTGCTAGTTAAGATAAAATCAACTAGCACCCTTTAAAGTATCTTTATGTAACGCTACAGAGCATAGACGGACGTCCATGTTTATATCGATGTAGAATTAAATAATTATTTCGAGGAGTAACAAACCGAATGACAAGCTAAATATATCCTCCATTATATGGTGGAGGGTAAAAAACATTTTATAATTAATCTTCACTTAAAATTACATACTAATTAAAGGTTACTGGAGACCATTTCTCCCGCAACATGTAGCAAGTAAATGAACACCGAAATATCAAATAATCCGGATAATAACCGGTTGTGTTCCTCAGTTTATAGTTTATACAAAAAGCTTTTTGGTTGTAAGCATTACGTCGACAATGTCAACCTTTTGGCATATGAAAGCTCAGCACTAACTGCAACTATTGCGCATGTCTTCAGAAAAGTATTTTTATTTGACACAATATTTCCGACTGTGATAGATAAACAAACATAAACAAAATACTAAATACTAAATTTTATAAAAAATAAACAGCATTTAAATGTGGCTTAAATTTGTTTTAGGATTACTTCTAGCCTATCTTTACTTCTTTGTGTTCAATGACAAACAAGGTAGGCAAAATAATAGAAATAAATAAAAACATTAAACTTACCATTGAAAATCCGCTGTTTCAGATGGACCTGCAAGAAAAGAAAAAACCTGTAGTACTTGTCAAGGTAGTGGGGGTGGGGGTAATCGTATTGATAGCAAATGGTTGATACCTCCAAATGTAGAGGTGCCACAACCGCCTTCTATGTCAACATTACATGTCTATTCGGATGCGGCAGTGTGTTCGGATAAAAGTGTTTGCAGTAATATTGGCAAAATGTTACTGCAGCAAGGTGGCAATGCCATTGATGCTGTTATTGGCTCGCTACTCTGTAATGGCCTGGTGACCATGCAAAGTATGGGTATAGGTGGTGGAGTTATAATGACATATTACGAAAGAAAAACACAAAAGTCCTATAGCATTATGGGCAGAGAGCGAGCTCCATATAAACTGAAAGAAGAATTATTAAAAGAATTTGAAAGTTCTGAAACGTTAGCACAATCTCCATTAGCTATTGCGGTGCCGGGTGAAGTTGCAGGTTATTATGAAGCTCACAAGAGATTTGGTTCATTGCCTTGGCACTACATTATACAGCCCACAGCGGAATTGTGTGAAGAAGGTTATACTCTGACACGACATCAACGTGATGCCTTGTTCCTTAATGAGCAAAGGGTTCGTAAAGATTCTCTATTGCGTTCAATGTTTGTAAATCCAGCTAATCAACAATTCTATCGTGAAGGGAGTCATATTCAAATACCTCAAGTTTTGTGTTCCACATATAAGGTGTTAATGGATGAGGGTCCTTCAACATTTTATAATGGCACCTTAGCCTCAATGATTGTAGAAGATTTGAATGATATGGGTTCTCCCATTACCGTGGAGGATCTCAGCGATTACAAAGTGGATATTCGTGAATCAATAAAAATTGAAATGGATGCATTTTATCTACATGTGCCTTCACCACCTGCCAGTGGTCATATTGTGGCCTTCGTAATGCAAATCCTTCAACATTTTAAAGATTCGTTTGTACACTTGCCGGATTTTCGTGCCTTGGATGTTCACCGCATTGTGGAAGCATTAAAATATGGTTTCGTCAAACGTTGGGAATATGATAGTGAAATGAGCGAAGAGGTAAGGAAGTAATATAAGAAGTATTGAATACACACGTCATAATTTATATTCGTTTTATTCCAGGATATAAGTAAACTGTTGTCATTGGAATATGCCAAAAATATCTCACAAAGCATTTACGATCAAAAGACTTTTGATGATCCTTTCCATTATGGAGCAAGTAAGGATTTGGTAAACACACCTGATTATGGCACTGCTCAAATAGCCGTATTAGGACCAAATGGTGATGCTGTCTCAGCTACAAGTTCAATTAATTATTAGTAAGTATCGGTTTTATACATTTGAGACTAAATTGCAACTTTAAAAATGTTGAATTAAAATGTGCAAAAATGCAAACAACTTATAATGGTCATTTTCTGAAAGTACATATCAAGACTATAAAAAACCATAGTTGGCTTCTGCGTTGTTTGGTCGAGTTTGGATTTTATAGCCCCGCCTCAGCCGGACTAAAACGTCCCTTTTTTATACCCTCAGCATTTATGCTAACGAGGGTATATACACTTTCATACGGGCAAACTGTGTCTCATCGAAATAATGGTTTTAGACCCCAAGTATGTTTGGAAAAAATGTGTTTCAGTGTTTGGTTTTCGTAATATTTTGCCCAAACTTAGTATAAGTTCGAAGATGGGTTATATCGGTCCACTCCTTCCGGTACCTCCCCCACAAAAGTTCGAAAATGTTCGGAAAATTTGTGCGCACGATAACTCATGAAGGGAGTAACCGATTTGGCCCACACTATGTACATCGTGAAAGTTCTACCAGACTTAGATGAAGTTTAAATATGGACTCAATCGGTCCACTCCTTCGGATACCTCCCAAACACAAAATTTCGGAAAAGTTCAGTTTAGGACCTGATCTCCAATCGCTTTGATTTTTGTTGCAGCAACTTGTATCGCTGTCCCCCATACGACGGTACAAGTTTCATAAGGGGCAAGTCCATACTTCCTGATACAATAGCCTGAAAGGTGCAAAAATTCCTATGACACCGTGTGTAATGGTTGGAGCCCAAGATAAATCTCGAACGGATTTCCAATTCGGTCCAAAATTTGACCTTCGTAATATTTTGTCCAAACATAGTATAAGTTCGAAGATAAACCATTTCGGTCCACTCCTTCAAGTACCTCCCTCACAAAAATTCAAAAATTTTCCCTTACGATAATTCTTGAAGGGAGTGACTTATGTAATCCATACTCTGCACATCCTAATATATTTACCAGATATAGATCAGGTTCGAATATGGACTATATTTGTGCACTCCTTTTGGGTAAGAACTGCTCTCGAATCACTTTGATTTTTGTTGAAGCGATTTCCACTCGCTACCTCCATTACGAAGGTAAAAGTTTTTTCAGGAGCAGATCCATATTTCTTGGGAAAACATCCCGAAAGGTGTTAAAAGCCCTAAGTCAACATATGTGGCTCTCGAACTGTTCTACCGATTTGGTGCAGCATTTGATCTTCGTCATATTTTATCCAAACTAAGTTTCATGGGGCAATGCCGGTCCCCAACTTCCGGTACTTCTCCCCAACATTTGAAAAATGTCACTAAAATGTTAGGGCGATATCACTTAAATGATGCAACCAATTTGGTCCAAACTTTGGATCTCCTAATATTTTGTCAAAATTTAGTTTAACTTTTATAATGGCCCATATCGGTCCTCCCTAAGGGTACCTCCGTCACAAAAGTTCAACATTTGTGTTAATTCCTCCACATTTTTGTCGGCAAGTTCAAATGTTGAAAAAGGGCCACAAAATTCTGAAGAGACGCTTAATACATTCTATCTGTCCGTAGATGAAAGTTTCAATTCACATTGGCTGAGGGTATACCTCTGTCGGCAAAGCCGACTGACACTTTTTTACTTGTTTCATTGTTCAAAGCCTCGAAACTAAAAGAGTAGTAAGAATTTTGCTTTGTGGTCTTCAGCAATATTATAGCCCTAAAGTAGTAGACCTTAAGTGTCGAACAGATGAACTAGGAACCCCATAAAATATATGATTGTCTACACAATGTTAACATTGCCTCTTAATTTTCATATTTGGGATTTCAATACATTGTTGATATGCATATTTATCAAATTTTCTTTGAAAAATATGCTAGAAACAGTTTGATAGAGGCATTTTACTTACTTAGCTGGTCATTACAGAACATTTGTTCCATAAGCCGAACTAAGAAAAGATCTCTAACTCTCTCTTTTTAGTGCCTCGCATTCTGAAATACCGCGCCTTCTCATCCCTTCATTCACTTGTTTGCGCCATCTATTCTTTGACTGCCAATTCTGCGTGCACCACCATGCGGCCCGAAGTATCCAAGGACCCAGGCTTCTGAACCATACATAAGCACGGGTAGTAACAGTGTTTTGTAAAGCGTTGTTTTTGTTCGACGAGATGTGGTTTTATTCCTACACTGCTTACTCAGCCCGAAGTAGCGTCTGTTGGCTAACACTATTCTTCTTCGTATTTCACAACTTATGTTGTTGGTTGTGTTTACGATGGTGCCGAGGTAGACGAAGTCCCTTACTACCACAAAATTATAGGAACCAACGTCAACAGTTGGCCCGATCTCTATGGACGCATTGCGCGACGACACCATTAACTTTGTCTTCTCGCTGTTTACCACCAGACCCACTTTAGCAGATTCCCTTTTGACTTTTTCAAAGGTATCAGTTACTTCCTTTACCGATCGACCTATGATGTCAATGTCATCGGCCCGAATTTATACGGCTTTTTAGCGGGTTCATGATGATATGGCCTAGCCAACGCAATCGTTGCATCTCGATACGTTTATCTATACTAATGTCGTTGAATAGCAGATACAGCTCGTGGTTCACACGACGTCAATATTCACCGTCAACGCAGATTGGTCTATAGATCTTTCGAAGAATTTTTCTCTCAAACACACCAAGCACTGCCTTGTCTGCTTGCGCAAGTACCCAGGCTTCTGAACCATACATCAGCACGGGTAGTAACAGTGTTTTGTAAAGCGTTGTTTTTGTTAGACGAGATGTGGCTTTATTCCTAAACTGCTTACTCAGCCCGAAGTAGCATCTGTTGGCTAACACTATTCTTCTTCGTATTTCACAACTTATGTTGTTGGTTGTGTTTACGATGGTGCCGAGGTAGACGAAGTCCCTTACTACCTCAAAATTATAGGAACCAACGTTAACAGTTGGACGCATTGCGCGACGACACCATTAACTTTGTCTTCTCGCCGTTTTTCGCCAGACCCACTTTAGCAGATTCCCTTTCTACTTTTCCAAAGGTATCAGTTACTTCCATTACCGATCGGCCTATGATGTCAATGTCATCGGCAAGCAAGTAACATATGGCCGTTTGTATATATTGTGCCACTTCTTTTCACCTTCACATCTCGTATAACCTTTTCCAGCAGAATGTTGAAAAGATCACACAAGAGGCCATCACCTTGTCTGAAACCTCTTTTGGTACCAAACTCTTCGAAGAGATCCTTTCCTATTTTAACTAACGATCGAGTATCAGTTTATGTCATTCTACAAAGCCGGATGAGCTTTGCAGGGATACAAAATTCAGACATCGCTTGGAATACCTTTGAACGTAGGGGGCTGTCGAAAGCTGATTTGTAATCAACAAAAAGGTGGTAAGTGTCGATCTGCATCTCTTGGGTCTTCTCCAGGATTTGCCGCAGGGTAAATATCTGGTCAATGGTAGATTTGCCAGGTCTAAAGCCGCATTGGTATGGCCCAATTATTTTATTGACCATAGGCTTTAGTCGTTCGCACATTATCCCTGACTCTATCTTGTAGACAACAGGAAGAAGACATATGCCCCTATAGTTAGAGCATACAGTCTTATCTCCTTTCTTGTTGACCGGGCACAGGATGCTCAAGTTCCAATCGTAGGGTACTCGTTCTTCCTGCCAGGTACTCGTTCTTCCTGCCTAGCTGATGAATACACCTTATCAGCGTGTCACCTCAGGTTTTGAACAGCTCGGCTGTTAAGCCATCGGCTGCTGCTGCCTTATTATTCTTCAGCCGACTTATTGCTGTCTTTACCTCATCTTGGCTGGGCGGTATACATTCAATACCATCTTCTGTGATTGGATCTGTGGTATCTTCGCTACTATCGGATACCAACAGTTTGGAGATATGTTCTTTCCATATCCTGAGCACACTATCTGTATCAGTTACCAAATTAACCTACTGGTCTCTACAGGAGGATGTGTCTGTATCAAAGCAATCAGTTTGATGTCTCACTCTTAGGAAAAACTTTCGGACTTCATTCTGGCTCCTATACATCTCGATTTTTCCACACTCCCGTCTTTCATTTCACTCTTTTTTCTGCGGAAAAGACGTTTCTCATCTCTCCTTTTCTCCCGATACCTCTCCGTAGCCGTATATGCCGCATTTTTCTCTTCGGTAGCAGCACGACACTCCTGGTCATACCATGGATTCCTTGGTGGAGGTCTCTGGTATCCAAGTATGGATTTTGAGGCTGTTTGCATGGAGTGGGCTTTTGCCATTGTGCTGATATGTTATTGGGACGAGGAGTGCTTTCATTAAGCAATTGGGCTAATTGAGTGTAATAAGCTGTGGCTATCTGTTGTGTTTGCAGCTTACCGATGTCCAACTTCCGCGTTGTATTTGTTCGTGCTTTATTGGCAACGGGTACGTACCTTTGCTGCAACAAGGTAGTGGTCCAAATCTATGTTTGCTCCTCGGAACGATCGTACATCCAACACGCTTGATGCAGGTCTTCCATCTATCACAACGTGATCAATTTGATTACTTGTTCTTTGATCTGGAGACAGCCAGGTGCCGTTATGAATATCGAGATGCTTAAATCTGGTACTGCTAACTACCATGTTTTTATACCCTACACCACTATGTGGGGAGTGTATTATAAGTTGGTTCTGGCCAAAAAGTTTGTAACGCATCGAAATAATGGTCGTAAACGCATACTTATATATACCGAAATGAATGTCTCGACGAGCTGAGTCGATCTGGCCATCTAAACATTGTAATCACGCTACAGGTCGCAATTTTGATCGGATCGTCACTAAATTTTGGGTGTTGGTGAGGGTCGAAGAAGCCTATTGATTTTGGTGATGGTCGGATAATATTCAGGGGTCGGAATGGGCAAAAAACTTATTTGGAGAAAAAGTCAACGTTTTATTTCAAAGCGAATATCTCCGCATCTATCAGAAGTATATCAAAAGCAAAACCTGCAAATGAAAGTAGGAAATATCACCTTTACAACGATGTATAGTAGGTTGTCAAACAAGGGAGATGCCACAATAGTCGGTAATGCATCCAATTCTTCCATTTTTTGCAATCATGCTACAGGTCTTAATTTTTATCGGATGGTCACGAAATTTTGGTTGCTTATGGGGGTCCTAGAGACAAAGAGGCATATTATGTTTGGTGATAGTCGGATTATATTCCCTAAAAGAAATGTTTACCAGTGAAAAGCTTATGAACAGGGGTAGTGGTGTAGGGTATCACATGGTCGGCCCCGTCCCGACTATAGCCTTTGCTCACTTGGTTGAAGCTGCAAAGTCTATCAGCCTCATACCATTGTCAGATGTTTCACTGCGGAGACTGAATTTCCAGACTATTGGGCCAAAGATATTCTCCTTTCCAATTTTTTCATTAAAATCGCCTAGAATAATTTTAATGTCATGGGCAGGGAAACGGTCATAAGTTTATTCTAAGCGCTCGTAAAATATATCTTTGGTCTGTTCGTCCTTGTCTTCAGTGGGAGCATGAGCGCAAATAAAGCTGATGTTAAAGAATTTTGCTTTTAATCGAATTGCAGCGAGTCTTTCATTCACTGGGGTGAAGCTTGAGACCAGATGCGTAAACTGCGAACATTCCAGGTGCAGATTCGCAAATCATGGTTCTTAAAACGTTTGCGGGGTTCGCCAACTTTAGAGGGGTTTGTTTTTCTTTTCTTTCGTTTTTTCATAGTAGGCTGCTTTTTCTAGGAAAGGGTTACTAACCCGACGCCCAAAACCCAAGTTTTTAACGTTCTTATGGGTGAACGCGCGGCACATGTTAGCTCACTACCTTTAATGAGTGTTAAAGGCAGCTCCCAAGGAGACATCACGGGGAGGTCAGTGTCAACTTTAGATGAAAGAGGGACCAAGATAAATCCTGGGCTTTGCCATGTTAAAGCCGGTCAAGACCGTTCCTTGGTATCTTCCATCCATTACTTCACCCGATAGAGGCATTTTACTAGAATGGAATGTTGTGAAGACTTGTGAATAAGATAAGTTAACGAACAACTGTTTTGGAGATATGGTGCGAAATATACAAAATAATGGAGTTTTCAGATATATCATGCATTTTGAGGCAATAAATGCAGTTTTTCTCTATTGATTTTCTCTCTCTAAATATTTTCATGATCTTATCTAAAAGTTTTCTTTAGAGGTTTACACAAGATTCGAATTGCTTTCGGAGATATTGCCTCGATTTGTTGTAAAAACTCAATATTTAGCCATGTTTAGATGAAGCAATAAAATCCGATCCAACAATACAAAACCCAAATATGGTTTTTGTTGACTGGGTCTGTACTTTCCGCAGTAGAAGTTGTTTGCACACAATTACCTTAAAAATGTTGCACAGTGTTTATTTAGTTTTTTTTTCACAAAAATTCTCAATCAATTAATTCATATTTCTTTCTTTCAGTTTCGGTTGCGGTCGTATGGGCTCTCGAACGGGCATACTTTTTAATAATGCCATGTCAGATTTCACCGTTGAAGGTTTACGGAATTATTTCAACTTACCAAATGTGCCAAATCGTAATAGAATTAAAGCACACATTCAACCCATGTCTTCGATGGCACCCCTGATTGTAACACATAAAGAGAGCGGTGAAGTGCGACTGGTAACAGGGGCGGCTGGTGGATCTCGTATTATATCGTCTTTAGTACAAATACTTATACGTACACTTTGGATGGATAAAAATATAAAGCAGGCTATTGATTTTGCACGATTTCATCATCAACTGGTGCCGAACACATTGGAATATGAATTTGGTATTTTACAAGAAATTGTTGAAGAGTTGGAAAGACGTGGTCATGCAACGGAGAGGGTGCGTCACAAAAACACCGCCGTATGCGGTGTCGAGAAAGTAAGGGGTGCCGTTTTGGCTAATGTCGACTATCGTAAAGAAGGTGGTGTGGATGGTTTTTAAAAGAGGTAATTAAATGGAAATTTCAATTCCATTTAGAAAATGAGCTTAAGAAAATAAATAAATTACCCAACTAAAGAAGAAGTTATTATTTTCTACAATGTTAATTACACCATCAACTTTAATGATTTTATATTGAAAATGTTTCAATTACTTAACGTACTTTAGAAATTCAAACTTCAGTTTAATTCGAGTGGGCAACGGCATAAAACACAATTTTCTTAATGTTGCAACAAAACAATTCTTCTCAACCTCCCAAACCGGGAATCTTTACCCGTTTGATTATTTATTACCTCAAACAGCTGAGAGATTTTTTAAGAAGTACCACATTAAATGGTTTAAAATATTTGGTATTTAAATATTTAACATTTTTTGAAAAGTGCGTAAATTATTTAG
The DNA here is from genome assembly GCF_047663935.1 of Musca autumnalis. NCBI lineage: Eukaryota > Metazoa > Arthropoda > Insecta > Diptera > Muscidae > Musca > Musca autumnalis. Next base: position 191,238,899 of record NW_027411866.1, on the reverse strand, counting down.
TTTATTAATTCATCGAGCATTAATAGTTTATCATAGGTTTTCTTTAACTATTGAATGGTTTTGAAATCGCAAAATATTCCATTATGGAGGACTTTAAAATATTAAATTCACATTAAAAGTTCATGCTAAGGAGGTCCTTCCTGAAGTTGAACTTTAAGTTAATACGAACGCTATAAATATGTTCGAAAAATCCAATCAATAACAAAAGAAGGCTTATAATAATTCGTTTATACGTTTGAAATTTATTGTATATTGCGAACAAAAAATGGATTGTCGGTCTTATTTTTCCAACAGATTCTTTTTCTTCGTTTGTTTTGTGGCGGCCGCTTATACTTCTTTAAATTTTGCCCTTAACATTATTGATAAGTGGAGAACTTCCCCGGTAATTATAATCATGAATCCCGAATCAACTTTGATCACCAATGAACCATTTCCATCGGTATCAATTTGTAATATGAACCAGGCCAGCAAGCGAAGAGTGAAAAATATGAATGTGTAAGTATATTGGAATTATTATAACACTTAAGTTTGATTTCTTATAAAAATTATATTAAAAACAGGTTCATAATGTTTTTAAAATACATAGAATTGAATATTTGAGTTCATTCGTTGTAATATTTTATTTTTAGAAATTCTTCGGACTATGCTATGCTCACAAGGATTTGCTTTCAAGAACTTAATTATACATCCTACGCCAAGGCTCCTTTCCACAAAGCCAACGATTCTCTAGTGAATTTTATTGTGAGGGTAAGTATGTAATATGTACATTAGGGATATAACCAAAAAAAAAAAAAAAAAATACCACACCAGTACCATATGCGGAATATTGTCCTGATAACGAAAACGCGTGTTTTAGTTCGCTTCGGTGAAAAAAGTTTCCGCACCGACTACGTTTACTAAAGTCCTTTTCATATTTTTTCTATTAAAAAAATTGAATTCGCTTTGTTTGAATAAATATTTATAGAAAACAAATACTATTCTCAAAGGCAAAGTCATTAAAAACAGTCTGTAACTTTCGCGAAATCGTTGCGAATAACCACATATTCTCTTGGCCAATAGGTACAATAAATACAAATATAAAATTTGCGAGTTTATAAAGAATAAGTAAAGAAGTATCAGCCTGTGGGGATTTAAACACTTTTTCTAAAAAAAAAAAACTTATGTATTTAGGGGGGTTTTCAAAATTTTGGGGCGTAGGAACCGACAAAAATTTGGATTGGATCAAAGCTAAAAAATTTGCGATCGATAGTCTTTTGTACCATACTTGCGTACGAAAAACATAATATCGTTGTAAACAGGGCCACTAGGAAAACTTTCGGTAAAAATTTCCAAAGGATCCTCGAACAGACCCTTAATCACACAAAAATGTTGAACAGTTGTGTGTGTGGTACCCCACGGATTGGAGCAATAGGGCCCACATTTGAACATAAGCTACGTTTGGACAAAATATTTAGAGATTCAAAGTTTGGACCAAATCGGTTGCTACCTTTACGAAATACCGCGCGTAGCATTTTAGCAAATATTTTCGAACTTTTGTGGGAGAGGTACCGGAAGTAGTGGACCTATAAGCACCACCTTCGAATTTCATCTAATATTCGAAGAAATATTACGATATCCAAATTGTGGACGAACGTAGTATTCTGTTCGAGCTCTCTAGCCACTACATATCGCTCATTAACTCAAAGAATCAAGTTTCGAGAAAAACGCGTTTTAAGTTGGCGATTGAAATTTGACTTCCCAACTTAAAAATATTATTACCCAGAAATAAAATATCTGCTTGGACCACATTTTGTAAACAGCTAGCCAGATATCAGTGCTAAATTTCTGTTCAAAATCAAGCATGATTTGAAGTGTTTTAGTACTTGATATACTCCAAACACATGTTTCTTAAAATATGCCAAACTCGTAGTAAATGAGATTTAACTCGTTGAGTTTTAGAGATATCAACATGAAAATTTTACACGAGATAAAATATAATTCGTAGAAAAAATAGAAATTGCTAACTCAGAAAAGTAAATGAGCGATATGGTGTCATAGGTATTTTTTACACCTTTCGGGCTGTTTTCTCAAGAAGTATGGACTTGCCCCTGAAAAAACTTTTACCGGCAACGAATTCAAGTTGCTTCAACAGAAATCAAAGTGATTCGAGAAGAGGTCTTAAAGTGAACTTATCCGACATTTTGTGTAGGAGGTACCCGAAGGAATGGACAAATATAGTCCATATTTGAACCTGATCTATATCTGGTAGATATATTAGGATGTGTAAAGTATGGACCAAATCGGTCACTCCCTTCAAGAGTTATCCTGCGCACAAAGTGTCCGAACATTTTTGAACTTTTGTGGGGGAGGTACCTGAAGGAGTGGTCCGATATGGCTTATCTTCGAACTTAAACTTAGTTTGGACAAAATATTACGAATAACTTATTTTGTACTTAATTTTCTAAAAAAAATTAAATCAATTATAAATAATATTATGAAATGAAAAATAAAATAAATAAAAATGATTTAAATTCTAAAAACGGACATAACTCTCCCATTGACACTTATGTCCGCTAGGGGGGTCGGACATAGTTTCCAAAAAATTTGGGAGTTACGTCCGCAATTCAAATCCAAAATCGTTTTGGGAGATATGTCCGTTGGGAGTTATGTTACGGCAACCTCGAAAACCACTGAACAGATCTTCCTGAAGATTTGAGGGTATATTACAACATCACCAGAAAGTAAAATAGGCTATATTCAATTTTGAAATTCCCCGCCGATCCAGAGATATAGCCTCAGGATCGGAGGTACCTCCAAAAAATTTAGATTTTGTATGCAGATATCTGATGAACGCTTACAGATACAGTCACCAAATTTGGAATGTTTGACGGAACTGGGTCTAGAAATAAATTTGTCAAATTATATAGAAATTGGTTCCGATTTGGATATAGCTCCCATATATATTTTCGGCCGATTTTATATATTTGATGCACCAAACACGCTATGTATGCCCAATTTCAATGAAATTGAAATATGTGACGGAATTTTGTCTAGGAATAAGTTTGCCAAATTATATAGAAATAGGTTCAGATTTGGAAATATGTAGCTCCCATATATATTTTCAGCCGATTTTATATATTTGATGCACCAAATACGCTATTTATGTCAAATTCCAATGAAATTTTAAATATGTGACGGAAATTTGTCTAGAAATAAGTTTGCCAAATTATATTGAAAGGGTGACTTAGGGGATGGAAGATACCAAGCAACGGTCCTGACCGGTTTTAACATGGCAAAGCCCAGGATTTATCTTGGTCCCTCTTTCATCTCAAGTAGACACTGACCTCCCCGTGGTGTCACCTGGGGAACTGCCTTTAACACCCGTTAAGGTAGTGAGCTAACATGTGCCGCGCGTTCTCTCATAAGAACGTTAAAAACTTGGGTTTGGTCGTCGGTTTAGTAACCCTCCCCTAGAAAAAACAGCCTACTATGAAAAAACGAAAGAAAAGAAAAACAAACCCCTCTAAAGTTGACGAACCCCGCAAACGTTTTAAGGACCATGATCTGCGAATCTGCACCTGGAATGTTCGCACTCTTTATAGAGAAGGTGCAGGCTTCGCATTGGCAGACGTACTTGAAAAGTACAAGGCCGATATTACTGCCATACAGGAAATACGATGGATTGGGAAAGGCGTCACAACAACACCTAAAGGTGACGCACTGTATTATAGCTGCCATGACGTAAAGCATGAGTTTGGTTGCGGATTTGTAGTTAGTCGGAGACTAAAACATCTGGTATCCAGCTTCATTCCTGTGAATGAATGACTTGCTGCAATTCGAATAAATGCTAAATTCTTCAACATCAGCTTTATTTGCGCTCATGCTCCCACTGAAGAAAAGGACGAACAGACCAAAGATATATTTTACGAGCGCTTAGAAGAAACATATGACAGTTGCCCTGCCCATGACATTAAAATCATTCTAGGCGATTTTAATGCCAAAATTGGAAAGGAGAATATCTTTGGCCCAACAGTCGGGAAATTCAGCCTCCACAGTGAAACATCTGACAATGGTATGAGGCTGATAGACTTTGCAGCTGCAAAAAGCATGGTAGTTAGCAGTACCAGATTTAATCATCTCGATATTCATAAGGGCACCTAGCTGTCTCCAGATCAGAAAACAAGAAATCAAATTGATCATGTTGTGATAGATGGAAGACATTCATCGAGCGTGTTGGATGTACGATCGTTCCGAGACGCAAACATTGATTCGGACCACTACCTTGTTGCAGCAAAGGTACGCACCCGCTTAAACGTAGCAAACAAAGTACGAACAGACACAACTCGCAAGTTAGACATCGATAAGCTGCAATCACAACAGATAGCCACAGCATATTCCACTCAACTAGCCCAATTGCTTAATCAAAGCACTTCTCATCCCGATAATATATCAGCGCAATGGCAAAGCATTGTCCACTCCATGCAAACAGCCGCAAAATCCTTTACAATCCGTAGCAACGCGTAGCGCACGAGAAATATACAGGGAGAAAAGGAGAGAGGAGAAACGTCTTTTCCGCAGGAAAAAGAGGGAGATGGAAAAGCGGGAGTGTGAAAAAATCGAGATGTACAGGAGCCAGAATGAAGTCCGAAAATTCTACCAAAGAGTCAAGCATCAAACTGATGGCTTTGGTACAGGCACATCCTCCTGTAGAGACCAGCAAGGTAATTTGGTAACTGATACAGATAGTGTACTCAGGATATGGAAAGAACATTTTTCAAAACTGTTGGTATCCAATAGCAGCGAAGACGACGAAGATACCACAGTCCCAATCCCAGAAGATGGTATTGAATGTATACCGCCCAGCCAAGATGAGGTAAAGACAGCAATAAATCGGCTGACGAATAATAAGTCAGCAGGAGCCGATGGCTTACCAGCCGAGCTGTTCAAAACCGGAGGCGACACGCTTATAAGGAGTATTCATCAGCTAGTTAGCACCATCTGTCAGGAAGAACGAGTACCCGACGATTCGAACCTGCCCAGCAAAAAAAGTCCTCCCAAAATCATGGGTTTCGTAAGGGATTTTTGGCAGCCGTAACTACTCGCAAACCCCCTTTCTTCCCCATTATTTTTACAAGGGCATGTCGCACTCAGTTTGTAGTTATTTTATGACCACTAGAATAACTAGTTATTCTGTGGCCACTAGAAGTTGAAAAGTAAGTTGAAAAAATTATATTTTTAGAACATTTGGTGTAGAGATTTTTTCAATTTCATCACACTTCTTACTTTTATTTTATTTTATTTCGCTTGCTGTGCGAGTTGAACACACGAACCCTCTGATTTCTAGCCAAAGACACTACATACTATGCCACGCACACGAACATTAAAGGTTGCTTAAGAACTTAAATGTGCAGTGCACATGTGTACCACGAATTGTTATTTTTTAAATAAAAAAAACTCGCATGCCGACAGGGAGCGTTGAACACACAACCCTAGGATTTATAGTCGGACACACACTAACTGTGCCACCGTCCTCATTACTTAGTGAGGAGCAAAGTAAGTAGGTTTGCCTTGTAATTTTTTTAAGAAGTATCCCATTACTTTTCAGATTACTTGTAATGGGAAAAGAAGCTTGTTTACATTACTTTGTAATGGGTTACGTAATGACTACCGGATTCAAATTTTTGCTGGGTGAGTATACTGTGCCCAGTCCACAAGAAAGGAGATAAGACTGTATGCTCTAACTTTAGGGGCATAAGTCTACTCCCGATTGCCTACAAGACCGTGTCAGGGATATTGTGCGAACGACTAAATCCTATGGTCAACAAGATAATTGGACCATACCAATGCGGTTTTAGACCTGGCAAGTCCACCATTGACCAGATATTTACCCTGCGGCAAATCCTGGAGAAGACCCAAGAGATGCAGATCGACACCTACCACCTTTTTGTCGATTATAAAGCAGCCTTCGACAGCCCGCTGCGTTCAAAGGTATTCCAAGCCATGTCTGAATTTGGTATCCCCGCAAAGCTCATCCGGCTTTGTAAAGTGACTTTAACTGACACGAGGTCCTCAGTTAAAATAGGAAAGAACCTCTCCAAAGAGTTTGGTACCAAAAGAGGTTTCAGACAAGGAGACAGCCTTTCGTGTGATCTCTTTAACATCCTGCTGGAAGCTGTGACACACAAGATTGACCTTTATGATATTTTCGTAGGTTTTACCGTTTTTGAGATATAGAAGTTCAAATTGAGACAATGCACTGACTGTATCGCCTCCTTATAAAACAATATCGTACTCAGTGCGCCTTAACTAACTATTGATGAAAACCGCTTACACATGGGAAGATTTCGCGGATTCTGAAACAGCAATGTTCATAGATAAGAAAAATAAAAAAATAGAAAAAATCGCCGAAGGGATTTTTAAATAAATCGCGATCAAAATTCACAATTTTAGGGTTTTGCTTGGAACCCGCAAGTCGTATAGAAACGAGTCTAAAGAAAATGTTGTAGCTGTGAAAATTCTCTACAAGACTGGATGATTCATTTTTTCCTAGGTTGTACCATTTTCAAGATATATAAGTTTAATTTGGGAAATTGCAATAAGGCGATACAGTCAGTGCATTGTCTCAATTTGAACTTCTATATCTCAAAAACGGTAAAACCTACGAAAATATCATAAGAGTCAATCTGGTGAAGAATTTTCACAGCTACAACATTTTCTTTAGGCCCATTTGCATAGGACCCGGCGATTTTTTTTTTTTTTTTTTTTTTGTTTCTTGATATTTCTCATCTATGAGCATTGTAGTTTCAGAATCTGCAAAAACTTCCCAGGTGTAAGCACCTTCCATTTAAATTTGGTTAAGGCACACCGTGTGCACCAAAGAAATGAAATTTGGAATGTTTTACGGAATTTTGTTAAGAAATAAATTTGCCAAATTATATTAAAACTAGATGAACCAGGTGCGCTACGCAATTTAGATAGGTCCTATGGCTGGGGAAGTAACCCATAGGCCCAAACTACAAAATCTAATATTGTCGGATTGAAAATTGTCAAACTAGGCAAGAGTGGTTTACAACGTGCCTACGGGATAAGATCTTATCACATGGGGAAGGTCCCCTTATGGATGCTAATATTACATAGAGTATATTTGACTGGATCTAAATGTGTGAAATATCAACCTTGGTGACAGTAAAACTTATGTCAATCAACCAACTTTTTTAGGACCCAAAGACTTGACCACGCCCACTTTTTAAAATATGTTACATCTACAAAACTACTGAACCGATTTTCCTGAAATTTTCCGGGAATATACAGGGATGGCCTCCGGTGGAAATAGGATGCATATTTTTTGAATTTTCATTTCAATTTAAATTTTCAATTTAAAGTTTTTTTGCAAAAACTACTGAACCGACTTTCCTAAAATTGTCAGGGAATGTACAGGGATGGCCCCCGAAAACAGGCTACATATTTTATTGAATTACAGAGGAGGCGAGGTACCTATAGTACTTTTTTGGGGCCTAAAGACCCTATAAATGTTATATATCCAATACTACTGAACCGACTTCCATCAAATTTGCAGCAAAAGTTCAATGTTTGCCGTTGTTATGTATATTTTATGAATTTCGGAGGAGGTGGGGTAACTCCTTTACGCCTTTATTTTATTTGTAGAAAATAACTCTTTTTGAATTGTTAAACATAAAGTCCATAAAAAGTTGTCATATAAACTCATTACGACGGGTCAGCAACGTGGACCGGGGTCTGTTGGTATAGAATATAAAAAATATAAAATAAAAAAAATATAAATTATAATATATATACATATATATATCGAATAGTTCGCTTTATTTACTTTTCATCCGCTGAAAATATTTGGAAGCGATAGGTCAATGTTTATGCTTTTAACTTCTCGCCACTATTTATTTATAATAAGATAATATAAATGTGTATTTTGAAATTTCTTCTAAAATTTATTTTTTTATATCGTCAAGAATGCTCAACCTTGTTCTGAAATGATAGTTAGCTGTGAATGGGATCAAAAGCCGACCACTTGTACGGATTTATTTCGAGAAGTCTTTCTGGATGAGGGTATCTGTTGTACCTTTAATATTGCCCATCCATTCTTGATTTATAAGGGAGAGTAAGTTCACACAATCCGTAGTAAAACTAATCTACAAGTTAATTGCTAAATATACTTCTAGTTTCATTTTGACACGTGATTTTACGTCTATCGATAGCCAGTGGATACCGATTGATTGGCATCCAGAAAATGGTTATCCAGCAGATTTGCCAGCACGCTATTATCCTCGTAAGTCTGTGGGTCAAGGAGTATCCAGAGGTCTTTCAATTGTATTAAATGGAGATATACAGGATTATTATTGTTCATCGACAAATGGTCCAGGATTTAAGGTAAAGAAAACTATAAGTAAAAAATTTAAAGTGTATATTTTCAAAATTATATTCACTTTACATTTCAGCTACAACTACACAATCCCATTGATGTACCACAAATCAAAGAGACCGGTTTATCGGTAAATTTGGGCTATCAGACAAATTTTCGCATTACCGCCATCAAGGACGAAGCCCAGGCCGCATTGCGTTCAGTAGCGCCCAAAGATCGTCAGTGTTACTTTACAAATGAACAACCCCTATTGTATTATCAATACTATACTCGGCGCAATTGTGAAAGCGAATGCGATGCAAAATTTTTCCTGCACGAATGCAATTGTATACCATATTTTCTGCCAAAAATCTATGCAAATGCCACAACATGTTATATCGAACATTTCGATTGTCAGAAGGAAGCTGAAAAAGTTTACACCGATCCGGAGACAATGAAATGTAAACAGGAATGTTTGTCGGGTTGTCATGATCTTAGTTATACACCGGATGTCTTTGAAACTCCTTTGGCCACAGATGATTTTGAATTAGATAATCGATTTATGCGCAACTATTCAAAAGATTTCATATCGGAAAATTTGGCATTGGTGAATATTTATTTTCCTCAAAGCTACTATCGCAGTAGTATTAAGACACCATATACGGGTATTACGGAGTATTTGTGTAAGTTGAATGAGACTTTAAATTGTAGGGGTATAGGTGTCCCTATACATAAATGTATATAATTTGTTGGTTTTGTTTCTGTTACAGCTCAAACTGGTGGCATTATGAGTTTGATGATTGGATTCAGTGTATTTTCTGGAGTAGAGTTTGCATATTTCTTCATTACTAAACCTTTGATGCATCTTTGGGCACAAATTTTCCGCAAAAATATTATAAAAATTAAGCAACTGGAGGCCAGAAATAGTGTTGTTTAATACTAAAAATTATATTTTTGATGTAATTTATCTATGGTTTGCACATAAGCAACGACTTTTATTATTTCGCACCAATTGTATCACTGCTTTGATTTGTGTATGCTCTCCATAAACGAACAATAATAAATTTTAATTATTTAGAAATCAGAGAAATATAAAAATTTTAAGCTTGGGGTAAACCATGACGCGGCTGGAATTCTTTAAAACCAGCAGCTGATACATTCTTTTTCCGTCAAAATCATATGTAGGGTGAATTATAATAGTGTTCCGAAATTAGGGTTTAACTAATCCCATGTAGACGTTGTTTTATTCCCCGATACGATTTGCACCAAATAAAACGAGGGTTCGTTTTAGATTACGATTCTGCAAGGCTTTATTGACGCTATGCACGCAAGTCTTTGTTTGTCTAGTAAGCACACAGCTTTACTCTATTCAGATTACTCTTTATTAAGCTTACACTGGCGGTTTTAAGTCGTGGTCTGAATTACAACTCACTCACCTAACAGTTACTCTCCGTATTTATACTCACCCGCATATGCATAGACTGTTCTAGCCTCCCCAATGGCAAAGTAAAATGTGTAAATTAGGACTACGCGATAACTTTATGATTGCAGTAAACTCCATGCAGTAGTTGTTGTTGGAAAACTGATACAAATAAACTGAATGTTTAATAAAAATGTACTGTTAAATTAGTTAGTTAAAATGTTCTTTTAATTTTGGAATTTGATTTGTAAAAGACCTAAATTACACTGTGTGTGAGTTGTAGCGCTTGTCTTAAAGAACAAAAATTGTGAACACGTAAAATGCATCAAACATAATCAGCAAGGTTAAATTTCTTTTGTTTTGTTTTATTTTTTTTTTTTTTTTTTTTTTTTGGTTTGTAGTCTACTGATAACAAACCGATCAAAATTGAAGCAAAGATCTCAATAAACAACTTTCTAGAGAATACGAACTCTGTAGAATCTGTTTTTAAAGGTCAAAATAGCAAAACAAATGTGACTTTTATTTAGTTTGCTCTGGTTCTGGTCCACAGAGACTTTACTTACTTACTTAGCTGACCCATTACAGAACATTTGTTCCATAGACCGAACTAAGAAAAGTTCTCCAATTCTCTCTGTTTAATGCTTTGCTTTCTGGAATACCGCGCCTTGTCATCTCTTCATCTACTTGTTTGCGCCATCTATTCTTTGGTCTGCCAATTCTGCGTGCACCGCCATGTGGACCGAATTTATACGCCTTTTAGCGGGTTCATCATCGCTCATTCTTATTATATGGCCTAGCCAATGCAATCGCTGCATCTCGATACGTTTAACTATTTTTCTCTCCAACCCAGGCTTCTGAACCATACATCAACACGGGTAGTATCTGTGTTTTGTAAAGTGTTATTTTTGTTTATTCCTAAACTGCTTACTCAGCCTGAAGTAACATCTGTTGGCTAATACTATTCTTCTTCGTATTTCACAATTGATGTTGTTGGTTGTGTTTACGGCGGTGCCGAGGTAGACGAAGTCCCTTACTACCTCAAAATTATAGGAACCAACGTCAACAGTTGGCCCGATCTCTATGGACGCATTGCGCGACGACACCATTGACTTTGTCTTCTCGCCTTTTACCGCCAGACCCACTTTAGCAAATTCCCTTTCGACTTTTTCAAAGGTACCAGTTACTTCCTTTACCGATCGACCGGCATAAGCAAGTAACATATGGATGTTTGTATATGTTCGCACAGAAAGTTTAATTTGCGCCCGAAATCAATTAATTAAAACACGATAGTTTTTATACCCTCCACCATAGGATGGGGGTATATTAAGTTTGTCACTACGTTTGTAACTACTCGAAATAATCATTGTAGACCCCACAAAGTATATATGGTAACATGGGGCGCCTTCGCCACGTTTTTTTCAAAATGTTCTCATATCGACATCATTAAAGTTTTTCCAAATATTATTGTTGGTAAGAATATTAGCATGTCTTGACTTTAAGTTTTGATATATAAATGATTATAATTTTGTTTTTAAAATATTATTTTTTAACATTTACAAAATGCCTAAAAAGTGGCGAAGCCTCCCCACCCATGGGGTAGCTTCGCCATCGACATAGGACATATATCAACGGACTCTAAAACTGGCATTTACCATACTTCCTCCCCAAATATCAACATTATGCATAAAAGGAACATGTTTTCTATTTAATAATCAAAAATGATTCTAAAATTTACAAAAAGAAAGATATTCTAGCCGTTAATTGATGTAGGTACCTTGAATTTAGGCATAAAAATGAAAATTTTGCCAAATTAGATAGGTTTAGCACAATATTTGATTTCAACTTCACATTATAGCGTGGTATATCAATAGCATAAACAATTTAAGTTAAACCTGATATATTTCTCACATTAACCCACAACACCCCTATCATGGCGGAGCCGCCCCACCCCCTACATAGTTCATAATATGAATATATTGACGTTTATAATTACTTTTATCATGCAAATTATTTGGATTTATATTCTTCAGTAGTTGTCTATTAACGGTATAAAATATAATTTTGATATCACAAAAGGTATACAAGATATTACAAAATAAACCTACCATAAATATTTTTCGCAATACCCCAGAAACATGAAACTGCGTGCATCAGCAATCATATATTTGATAGAAATGCCAATTTTTGGGAGATGAAAGATCTTCGTTAAACTCACAATTTTTCCTTTAACGGCATTTCTGTAGCAGTTATAATTATCAAGAAAATCGGTGCTGGCGAAGGCGCCCCAGTGGCGAAGCCGCCCCATGTTACCATATATTCTTGATCAACGTGCAATTCTACATCGATATAGCCATGTCCGTCCGTCTGTCCGTCTGTGGAAATCACTCTAGCGTCCGAACGGATTGACGTAGATTGATGAAATTTTGGGAAAATATGTTATATTTACGTAGGACTTTTGGTATTGAAAGCGGGCTATGTAGGTCCACGCTTTCGTATAGCCCCCATACAAAATAACGCGTGACGCGTCGTCGTTTTAAGGAATTTTTAAGATATTTGGCCCATTTTACCACCGAATTGGTTGTAAGTTGGTACTTTGTGTCTCCAGAGGCCAAAAAACATTCCTACCAAAGTTGGGTTATATAGGTCCACGTTTTGGTATAGGCCCCACATAAGGCCCCTTATAAAGTACGCGTCATTTTAATATATTTTGAATGTATTAGACCCATTTGACCAAAGAATCGGTTGTAACTTTGTATTTTGTGTCTTCAGAGGCTAAGAAACATTTCCACCATAAAATGTTTATATAGGTCCACGTGTTGATATAGCCCCCATAATACAATATCTCCCGATTTTCGATATTTTGAACGTTTTAGCCTCATTATCACACCGAGATGGCTGAAATTTGGTATTTAGTCTTCTTCAGGCGTATAAAACTTTCCCCCAGAAATTTGTAGGTATAAGTCAAAATACCGAATTTCGGTATTTTGAAGGTTGTGGCCGAAATGGCTGAAATTTGTGGTGGAGGGTATAAAAAGTTCGGCCCGACCGAACTTAACGCTTTTCTTACTTGTTTTTGTTTTAAAAATATACAATTTTATTGATTCGCTAGTTAAGCCGGTTATTTGTCAACTAAACTAGATTATTTGTTTATCCCTTTTTTTAGGGCCACACAACAAAAGGGAACGAAGTTACAATGAAACATGTAATGAAGCAATGGACAACACTCAAAAGAGATCGATCAATAATTGAAAGATCAAACGAACGACCATCAAAACAAATCACAGCGAAGGGCCGCATTTATTGCTCTGTATGCAAACCATACAAGCAGACTACAAAATGCATAGACAACAGTGTTGTTGTTGTTGCTACGCTTTAACATAGAACGGACGACGAAACCAATAACAGGTACATGCCAAAGAGCGTTTTCAGACGGTAGGGTTTGACTGCTCAAAAACGTGGTTTCCGTTTTGACTCTCATTCGTAATTTTCACATCTAGTGTTGCGCTTTTGAAGTCATTTTATACAAGCGTACTTTTTGAACAAAAAAAGTACGGTTTTACATAAATGTACCAAAAAGGTTTATGTGTGTATTGTATTTGAACATTTAAAAAAGTAATTCTTGTGAATCCCATAAAATTGGGTAAAATGTATGGGTTGTTAAAATTGTTGCCTCATATGCGCGTGTCATGTAAAAAATAACGTAATAATTCCTACCACCTGAAGGTAAGATGATACCTGTGTTACCAGCGTAAATTTTTCAAGAAAGATTTTTACGAAATAGGGAAATACCTTATTACATGTATGTATATAGGTACATAGAAGTCATATTGTTTTGAATATATGAAACAGGTAGATAATGATGAAACGGGTATATAATATCTTACATGCTAGTGTTGTATGTATGGCACAATATGCATATTTTTCTCTTCAATAACTAGTTACATAAAGTCCACCAAACGCAAAAATAAAAAAAAATCATAACATTTACATGAACAATTTTTGTATAATACTACAAAATAAATAAAAAATATTTCATGAACGAATTTATCAAAAAAGTACTTTATGTACGTTTTCGTTCACTTACTTCCACATTTTGTTTCAACACTGGCAAAGTTTGCGAATGAGAACCAAAACGGACAACGCGTTTTTGAGCAGTCAAACCCTATCGTCTGAAAACCCTCTAAGTCATATGTAGGCAATGTTAGCTCTGTTCCTTTACGTGCCTGAGGTTACCATTTCTTACCATTTTTAACCTGCAACGCGTTCCTTTACTTTAGAATGAATACAATTTATATGAGAGCAGTTCACCACTTTTACCATTTTTTGCCACTGTTACCATTTTTAAAAGAAAAGGAACAGACCAGTTGTTGTTGTTTCTCGTCACAACGGACACGACACAAAGGAGAATAAGTACAAGTAACACACACATTAGGGTGGGACGAACGAACAAAACATTAAGGTGGGCCGAATAACATATTAAAAATAATAAATTTATAAATTTTGAATTAAATTAAAATAAATAATAACAAATAATGACCCAATAAATGAAACAACAAAAAATACAAAAAACATAAATGCGATCTCCTCCAACAGTATATATTGTGCCACTTCTTTTCACCTTCGCATTTCGTATAACCTTTTCCAGCAGAATGTTGAAAACATCACACGAGAGGCCATCACCTTGTCGGAAACCTCTTTTGTTACCAAACTCTTCGGTGAGGTTCTTTCCTCTTTTAACTGACGATCTAGTATCAGTTAATGTCTTCTACAAACCCGGATGAGCTTTGCGAGGATACCATATTCAGACATGTCTTGGAATACCTTTGAACGCAGCGGGCTGTCGAAGGCTGCTTTATAATCGACAAAAAGGTGGTAGGTGTCGATCTGCATCTCTTGGGTCTTCTCCAGGATTTGCCGCAGGGTAAATATCTGGTCAATGGTGGACTTGCCAGGTCTAAAGCCGCATTGGTATGGTCCCATTATTTCGTTGACCATGGGCTTTAGTCGTTCGCACAATATCCCTGACACAATCTTGTAGGCGATAGGGACAAGACTTATGCCCCTATAGTTGGAGCATACAGTCTTATCTGCTTTCTTGTGGACGGGGCACAGGATACTCTGGTTCCAATCGTCGGGTATTCGTTCTTCCTGTCAGATGGTGCTAACTAGCTGATGAATACTCCTTATCAGCGTGTCGCCTCCGGTTTTGAACAGCTCGGATGGTAAGCCATCGGCTCCTGCTGCCTTATTATTCTTCAGCCGATTTATTGCTGTCTTTACCTCATCTTGGCTGGGCTGTATGCATTCAATACCATCTTCTGGGATTAGGTATGTGGTATCTTCGTCGTCTTCGCTGCTATTAGATACCAACAGGTTTAAAAAATGTTCTTTCCATATCCTGAGCACATTATCTGTATCAGTTACCAATTTACCTTGCTGGTCTCAACAGGAGGATGTACCTGTACCAAAGCCACCTGTTTGATGCTTGGCTCTTTGGTAGAATTTTCGGACTTCATTCTGGTTCCTGTACATCTCAATTTTTTCTCACTCCCGCTTTTCCATCTCCCTCTTTTTTCTCCGGAAAAGGCGCTTCTCCTCTCTCCTTTTCTCCCGATATCTCTCTCGTGCGCTACGCGTTGCTACGGATTGTAAAGTAGCCCTATATGCCGCATTTTTCTCTTTGGTAGCAGCACGACACTCCTGATCATACCATGGATTCCTTGGTGGTGGTCTCTGGTATCCAAGTATGAGTTTTGCATCTGTTTGCATGGAGTTTGCAATACTTTGTCATTGCGCTGATATGTTATCGGGATGAGGAGTGCTTTGAGTAAGCAATTGGGCTGGTTGAGTGGAATATGCTGTGGCTGTTGTGATTGCAGCTTACCGATGTCTAACTTTCGTGTTGTGTCTTATCGTACTTTGTTTGCTACGTTTAACCGGGTGCGTACCTTTGCTGCAACAAGGTAGTGGTCATATACTCGGACCACTTTGCTCCTCGGAACATCCAACACGCTCGACGAATGTCTTCCATCTATCACAACGTGATCAATTTGATTTCTTGTTTTCTGATCTGGAGACAGCCAGGTGCCCTTATGGATGTCGAGATGTTGAAATCTGGTACTGCTAACTACAATGTTTTTGCCGCTGCGAAGTCTATCACCCTCATACCATAGTCTGATGTTTCACTGTGGAGACTGAATTTTCCGACTGTTGGGCCAAAGATATTTTCCTTTCCAAGTTTGGCATTAAAAACGCCTAGAATAATTTTAATGTCAAGGGCAGGACAACGGTCATATGCTAAGCGCTCATAAAATATATCTTTGGTCAGTTCGTCCTTGTCTTCAGTGGTAGCATGAGCGCAAATATAGCTGATGTTGAAGAATTTTGCTTTTATTCGAATTGTAGCAAGTCTTTCATTCACTGGTGTGAAGCTGGAAACCAGGTGTTTTAACCTCCGACCAACTACAAATCCGCAACCAAACTCATGATTTATGTCATGGCAGTGCGTCACCTTAAGGTGTTGTTGTGACGCCTTTCCCATTCCATCGTATTTCCTGTATGGCAGTAATGTCGGCCTTTTCAAGTACATCTGCCAATGCGTAAACTGCCCCTTCTCTATAAAGAGTGCGAACATTACAGGTGCAGATTTGCAGATCATGGTCCTTAAAACGTTTGCGGGTTTCGTCAACTTTTGAAGGATTTGTTTTTCTTTTCCTTTGTTTTTCCATAGTAGGCTGCTTTTTCTAGGGGAGGGTTACTAACCCTGCTCCCAATCCCAAGTTTTTAACGATCTTATGGGTGAACGCGCGGCACATTTTTGCTCACTACCTTTAACGAGTGTTAAAGGCAGCTACCGCAGGTGACACCACGGGGAGGTCAGTGTCCACTTGAGATGAAAGAGGGACCAAGAAAATCCTGGACTTTGCCATGTTAAAGCCGATCAGGACCGTTCCTTGGTATCTTTCATCCCCTACGTCACCCATTGTAGTTGATTGTTGTCTTGAATATTCAACGGTTTAGTATCTGTGGACAAAAAACAGAGAAAACAGGAAACAAATCCCATTAGCTTTGCTATTTTGACCTTTAAGAACCGTTTATACAGAGTTCGTATGTTCTAAAAATATGTTTATTGAGATTTAAGGTAAATTTTTTGTCGTTGGTTGTTTCTTTCAAATTTGATCGGTTTGATATCTGTAGACCAAAACCCGAGAAAAATGTAAAAAGAAATTACATCTTGACGATTTTGACCTAGAAATTGAAGTTCGAAGGAGTTAATGGATAGTTCTAGAAGATGAAGTTCGATGGAGTTTATGTGTTTACAATTTTTGTTCTTTTTCAGATGGGCTACAACTTTGCCTCTAAGATGAATTGAAATTTCTTAACGGCTTGGAAGATATAGTCCTGACAAATTGACCCCTTTGGACGTTAAAGCCTCAAAACTTTGGAGGGCTATAACCGCGAAAGTTGATGAGATAGGAACAAACGTCGAGACACGAGTCTTCTAATTTTTGGTCTTCTATCACGCTGCGGTATTAGAATATGGTTAATAATTTTAGTGTTGCATAAGCTTCGTTCCCGTACTTTTTAATAGTAAAACTCGTGAAAAAGAGAACTGTAAAAAAATTAAAAGTTTTTTGAAATAGTTCGGGAACGGAAAAATTGAAAATACGTAAAAAAACTGGAACAAATGTCAAAGTCAGTGTATAAGCCAATCAGACTCCGGCAACCACTTTACTATTTTTTACACGCTCAAATTCTTCGAGTAAAAAGTTTTTAAAGAGAGCGTCATTCAGCGCCATTTTTGTTTAAAGAGAAGTGAACATTTTACTACTTTTTTGTGCACGGGAACGCTTTTTCGGGTAAAATGTGTAAAAGTGGTAAAAATTGTAAAAACTTTTTAGTCCTGGGACAAAGCTATAGTGTTAACAGAAATTCAAGTAAATTATCTTAAATCTGTTAGTTACATTTGAAATAATAGACAAGTAAGAATGACGTTACGTTCGGTCGTGCCGACCTTTTTAGAAGACATTTTCATAGAAATGGCAACCCTGGAATTGGTTTGCAACAAACATATTGGTGTGTTTCAAACCTCATTTCTCGTTTTTTTAATGCCACAACAAATAATCCGCATCTTCTTCAAATCAAACTATTCAGTTGGATATTTGAGCTTGGTTTTGCCGGTTGATTTCTCTGTAGACCAAAAGAAAATTTGTATATGTACGTAAAGAAAAAATAATACTAGCTAAAAGCTTAGTGTAGAAATAAAATAAGAAACCGTAAATTATTATACAAAAGTCCACATTGTGTATTAATTAAAACTAATTTATCCTATAAAGATATCGTATATTGTCGCTCGAAAAGAAAGTACGAACTAAGGAACAAATACTTGAATTATCAGAGAGAAAAGAAGAGCAAAATAAATAATAAAAAAAGCAATATTTGTAATAAAATTTAGAAAAATAAATACTTAGAAATTGCATTCGTTTTCAGTGAAGTGTGAAAAAATAATCGTTTGTGTTTTTAATCTGATGTTTTAAATTGGTTTATACGAGTATAATTATATATTACGTGAGTACCAATCATAGACACAGGTAAATTTCATTTTGGCATGCAAAACAAAACAATAGACGAACTTGTGTTAATTTTATCATTTTGTAAAATAAATAAAATAATTACTGGAAAAAAATGACACTAGGAATGTTAATGAATGCACTTTTCAGGTTAAATTTAGTTAATATTTTTAAGTGACAATATCTAGAAGGCCATTAAGCCTTTCGCAGCAGTTCCTGCAGATATTGGAACTTAAACTAAACTTTTTCTGTTAAATTTCACTATGATAATGATAGGCAAGAAGATGCGACCCAAAAATGCGTAACTTTCAATAGCTCTGTTGTTGTAAGATTTTACACAAAATGTGTTTAAAACTTTACACATTTTGAGTTGCGATTTTAGACACAATTTATTGCAATTTTACACACTTGTTTATGTAAATGTATGCAAAAGTACCCAAATGTATACATAATTTCTGAATACGTTTAATAAAAATACATTTTCATTACGAAAAAAAATTGTTTATATAAAAACATAACTTATTCCATTTATGTAATAAAAAATACTAATAAAATTAACTACAGTATAGTCTCGATAATCCGGACACCACATGTTTCGGCGATGTCCGGATTATCGAATTGTCCGGATTACCGAGTAGTTACAAAAGCATATAATTTGTAATTTAAAATCATTAATATCGGACTTTTATTAGATAATAACCTGACATTTTAAGTAAACGAACTCATATTAAGCAAATATCACGGGTTGCGACTTAAAACGGTCGCTTCCTGGCTACCAAGTATACTAGAGTTGGGCAATCTAGTTCCTGGAGCGGATCGATCTTTCTAGTTCCTTTTCCCAAAAGAAACTAGTTCCTTAATATAGTTCCGTGGTTCCAAATAGTTCCGAGAGCGATTTAGTTCAATGAATCTTTCTCTTCTGTCGTTCTTTTTATTTCCTTCGTTTCGTGGCACAATTATCATGGTAGTGGCATCACACCAGCTGTTCGAATATGAAGTGTCAAATCCCTTTATAAAAAAAAATTATTTTTGTTTAAACTTTTCATACATCATTTTGCTTTTTAATTCTACCGATTTGTGTCGGTAACTCAAAAAATTACTTAGAGAATCTAAAAAATCTAAATCTTAAAACTAAGCCATTAATTCCAACTCTTTAAATATTTTAAACATTTCTAGGTAAAACATCATTGGAATATAATACATAGTCCCAAAGGAAGTTTTTTCTCACTAATCGGAGGCCTTATAAACTAATTCATTTAGAGGAAAGGAACACCCAACATCGATTTTTAAGGGAACTAGGCTACTCAACACTAGGTTTAAAATACTGTTGCTTATGATAGGCATCCATCGATGGTTAAAGGGTAGAAAATTATTCGACATATTCAAATATTTAATTCCATAGTGAATGTATAACTGAGTCAATAGTGGCTATCCAGAATGACGAGATGTGGACCGTAGAGTTTGAAAAACTTAATTTTTCTTATTTATACACCAATTGCTATTTCTATGAACGAAAACGTTAATGAAGTGAATAAAAATCGAATGCTCAAAATTGGAAAAATATTGATGTCCGGATTATCGCGGTAAGAAAAATATGTGATGTCCGGATTACCGAGTCTACAATGTAAAAAATTCTAGTGTCCGGATTACCGCGTTGTCCGGATTATCGAGACTATACTGTATATATATTTATTATATATGGTTACAGACTTCAAATCTTTTATTATAATTAAAATTATTTATGACCTTAAACATTATTTTACACTTGTTCGGGTTTTAAGCACTTTTTCGCAAAATTGACTGTTTTGTTTACTTCCTATTTTAATTGTGACTTATTAAAAAAAAACAATATCTTCACAATATTTCGTCCACTTCGAACAAAGAACCGCGAGCAACTAACACGTGAGTTTTGTTGTTTTTCTGCGTGAATAATACACATTTTTTTGCAATTGCAGTTTTCGCAACACTTTTTGTTTGAAGTTATGCAATTTTTGTTAAATTTTAATCATAATTTGTGTTCGAAGTTACGCATTTCCATAAATTGCACTATAATTTGTTAATCAAATCACAGTGATTATCATTGCAATTTTCAACAAATAATTTAGAGTGTATCTACAAACATTCTACATACAAATATTCCATTTTTTGACCTCTAATTTGATGGATTTAAATTAATTTATTTAAATTTATATTATATTTGCAAGTATAAAGAGGAAAACACCTAATTGACTCACTGTATGTGCAAATAATCATGTAATGAGTGTCTTTTTACGCGCAATAGTAATTTCTACAAGAAAATAACGTATTAAATTCTGCCGGACCGAACTTTTATCCCCTCCCCCATGAACTATTATGAACTAAAATGAAATAAATAGTAAGTTTTCTGACCGCTAATTATCAATTACAGCAAATTTGGGCCGAAAATGCAGATTAAAACTTCAAAATAATGTATGAAATCTTGAAATCAAGAAGTACCGCTATACCTGGGCCTATTTTTGGTGCAAAGCAAAGCCAATTTAGACCGAAAATCTTGATACAAACATAATTAGCACTGGGAATGTTTATGGTCACTGAGAAACCAAATTGCAGTCACTGAAAAAAGTAGATGATAACTTCAAAACATCTGAATCTCTAACATATGTCCCAAACATATTTTGCAGCAAACATATATTTGTTTGCAAACAAATATATGTTTGGGTACAAACAAATATAAACCCAAAAGCCACAAAAAAACACATGCACCAGTGGGCGCTTTCTTAGAGCAAGGGAGCGTAAATGTCAATGTGAAACACATTGAAATGTACGCTCACTGGCTATTTCTAACATATATACACATTTATAAATGGTAGTGTTTTTTTATTGAAGGGCATAGAAAACAAGTAAAAAAGTATCAGTCGGCTTTGCCGACAGAGATATACCCTCAGCCTGTGAATATTGAAAAAAAACGTATGTATTTAGAAATGTTGGACGTTTGAACCAACAAAAATGTTGATTAGGATTAAAGATCAAAAGTTTTGCGGAGGATATACTAAAAAGAATGGATCTCCAGCCACTACATATGATGCCATAGGGTTTTTTACACCCTTCGGGCTGTTTGCTCAAGAATTATGGACTTGCCCCTGAAAAAACTTTTACCATCGTAATTGAGGCAGCGAATGCAAGTTTCTTCAACAAAAATCAAGGTGATTCCATATCAGGTCTTTAAGTGAACTTTTCCGAAATTTTGTATGGGAGGTACCGGATGGAGTGGACAAATATAGTCTACATTTGAAACTGATCTATATATGGTAGATATGTATATTAGGATGTGTAAAGTATGGACCAATTCGGCCACTCCCTTCAAAAGTTACCGTACGAACAATTTGTCCGAACATTTTTGAACTTTTGTGGGGGAGGTACCTGAAGGAGTGGACCAATATGGTTTATCTTCGAACTTTTCTTTTCTTGCAACTTTCAGGCTATTTTCTCAGGAAGTATGGACTTGCCCCTGATGAAACTTGTACCGTCGTATGGGTGGCATTGAATACAAGTTGCTAAAACAAAAATCAAAGCCATTCGAGAGATGGCCCTAAACTGAACTTTTGCGAAATTTTGTGTGGAATGTACACGAAGGGGTGGACCGATTGAGTCCATATTGAAATCTTATTTAAGTCTGGTACACATTTCACGATGGGCAAAGTATGGACCAAATCGATTACTCCCTTCAAGAGTTATCGTGCGCACAAATTTTCCGAACATTTTCGAACTTTTGTGGGGGAGGTACCTGAAGGAGTGGACCGATATAGCCCATCTTCGAACTTAAACTAAGTTTGGGCAAAATATTACGAGAGCCAAAATTTGAACCGAATCGGTTCATCCGTTCGAGAGTTATCGTGCGCTCCAGCCAGCCAGACAGACGGACATTGCTCAATCGACTCCAAATTGTCTGTTTTTGTATTTTTATTAAAAAATCTAATTGACATTTTTTTAGCTATGCCTTATCAGCCGAGTGGAATAGCAAAATATGACTTCAAATTAATTTTTTTTCTAGTATCTAGAAATTCTAGTCTTAATAGAGAAGTTGTTTTGGCATCCAAATTGCTCAGAAGATGAGGATTTGTGTGCATAAGTAAGATTGGATTTGTAATTCTGCACTATTTACATGAGAGCAACTTCTGTAATTTCACATTTTCTGCCTATAACTTGCATATTTACAGCGTTTTCCATATTTTGATATGTATTAGTTACAAAATAAATAGATAACTGCAGCAATTTCTAATCATTAGCTATATTTATCACCGAAACTGTGATTTTAAATTTCGTTACAAATTTTGACACCAATATTCCCTATTTTAATTTAAAATCTGTGACTGTCAAGTACATTTTTACTTAAATGTTAATAATTTAGCTAAGGCAATTAATTTTGGTACCAAAAGGTACGATTAAGTACCAAAAGTAACACAATTATAACGTGTCAAAATACTTATGCCGTTTTGTTTTTGCCTCCCTTCTTAAACATTCGCCTACCTAATCACAAATTAAGCTGGAATTTCTTTGCTCCATTAATTTTTATTTAGCTGAGATGTCAAAGAAAAACCCTAATCCCTAAATATGAACGTTGACAATATTTATATGCCTTTTAAAACAAATGTAGATTTTGTCAAAATCCGAAGCATGTATGAGTATGTCCGTTCTTAACGAACTTGGTGGGTGTGAGAGAAAACAAGTAAAAAAGTATAAGTCGGCTTTGCCGACAGAGATATGTATACCCTCAGCCTGTGTAAATTGAAACACTTTTTTCCCAAAAAAAACTTATGTATGTATGTATTGAACCGACAAAAATGTTGATTTGCGGAGGAGGCACTTAAAGGAATGGACCGGCTTAGACCATGGGGGCGCCATGGGGCGTTTTTACAAACTTCGGTCTGTTTTCTCCAGAAGTATGGACTTGCCCCTGAAAAAACTTCTACCATCGTAATTGAGGCAGCGAATGTAAGTTGCTTCAACAAAAATCAAAGTGATTCGATTGCAGGTCGTAAAGTGGACTTATCCGAAATTTTGTGTGGGAGGTACCGGATGGAGTGGACAAATATAGTCTATATTCGAACCTGATCTATATCTGGTAGATATATTAGGATGTATAAAGTATGGACCAAATCGGCCACTCCCTTCAACAGTTATCGTGCGCAAATTTTTTGCGAACATTTTTGAACTTTTCTGGTGGAGGTAGCTGAAGGTGTGGACCGATATGGCTTATCTTCGAACTTAAACTAAGTTTGGACACAATATTACGAAGGCCAAATTTTTGGACGGAATCTGTATATCCGTTCGTGAATTATCTTGCACTCCAACCACTACACATGGTGTCATAGGGTTTTTTTTTCAACTTTCAGGCTATTTTTTCAGGAAGTATGGACTTGCCCCTGAGGAAGCTTGTACCTTCGTATAGGGGACAGTGAATACAAGATGGTACAACAAAAACCAAGGCGATTCGAGAGCAGGTCCTAAACTGAACTTTTCCGAAATTTTGTGTGGGAGACACTCGAAAGAGTTTACCGATTGAGTCCATATTGGAACCTCATCTAAATCTAGTTCACGATGTGCAAAGTATGGACCAAATCGGTTACTCCCTTCAAGAGTTATCGTGCGCACAAATTTTACGAACATTGGATCGAATCGGTTGTTCCGTTCGAGAGTTATCGAGTGCTCCAGACAGACAGGTGGACGGACATGGTTAAATCAACTCCAAATTGTCTGAAACACATTTCGTTCAAACATACTTGGGGTCTAAAACAGTGATGGCCACCAACAACAACTTTCCTATGCCCGCGGGCATACGACACACACGTACACTGTAAACACATGCGTTCGGTTAACGCATTGTTTACGTTTCCACTCACACTAGCGCAAGTTATAATCTGCAAAAATGTGATTTTGGCCATCACTGGTCTAAAACCATTATTTCGATGAGGCACATTTTGCCCGTATGAAAGTGTATATACCCTCGTTAGCATAAATGCTGAGGGTATAATTATTTGATAGATATACGGGCCACTCTGCGTTAAGGTTCAATATCGCTATCATTTCAACTCTGAGTTCTACAAGCTAAACAACGACATAGACGTAATTAGGCATTTTTAGAGAGATACAATGTACATTGAAATACTCTAAGAGGGAAATTACACCTAATTAATTGTTGGTACAACGAGTATTAGTCAAACACTAAAACGTCGTTCATTTCAAACCAAATTAGAAAATCATACCAGAGAGGGCGAGTGCTTACTCTGTATATTCTAAACTTAGTTTATGGAGAAACATTTTTGAATAGCTGACCCAAATACTTAAAACCTCTCGACCATTCGAGGAGAGTTAGAGACTCTTACTCTTGAAAATATCGCACATAAAAATAGTTTTGGGACAGCTTAAAAATTAGTCATCCATTAACAAAGAAACATACGCATAGTGTAATTTACCAAGGATGCATTTCTATTCCTTGCTTTACTTATACATGCATACATACATACATATTTTTCTATTTGTGGATAATGGATAATAAGAGTGACTAACTGTGAACGCGTGGCTACATTGGTGTATTTATAGTAGACTCACAATTATGCGAAATGTTCATTAAACAATTTCGTCACAAGACATTTTCGAGTGAATTAGTTTAATTAAAACCTATAAATGTACATGCTATAAGGAACATAAATTCATTGCTCATTCAATCGCGATTCGAAAATGGACGAAATCGATTATCCATATCAACAACATTCAGGTGAAAAGTCAAAATCAAAACTAATACCAATACACAAATATTTTAAAGTAAATCTAAAAAGATTTCTTCTGGAGACAACGTTGAATGGTTTAAAATATGTTTACGATCGGGAGAGGAATATATGGGAAAGGTATGTCGGAGTTTTGAACATAATAACATCTGATAATTTATTTTATTTTTGCAGAGGTTACTATCTCATTTCATTTACGGTTGTGTTCACATCTGGCATCTACATGGCGTATTATTTTTTCGAAAAATGGCAAAATACTCCAGTCATTATTAGCATGAGTTCTGAAACAACTTCTATACAAGATATACCCTTTCCAACGGTTACCTTTTGTAATATGAATCAGGCTTTACGTAGTAAAGTGGAAAATTTCCCCAAGTGAGTTGAGATGAGACGAAAAGGAAAATTTTAATGTAAATTAATTAATTATGTTGGTCTTTCTATAGAGACTCTCCCGACTACGCTCTATTACAAAAGCTTTGTTTTCAAGAGTACAATTATACAGGGTTTCGTAATTTTACACCACGCTATAAGGGTGATACGTTTACAAATTTCATCATTAGGGTGTGTAACACATTTATTAAATGCACAAATATTTGTAAAAAATTATATTTTTTTACAGAATGCACAAACCTGTGAGAGTATGATTATTTATTGCAAATATGGTCCTAACGAGTACAAATGTACCGATCTCTTTCGTGAAGTTCTTTTGGATGAGGGAATGTGTTGCGTATTCAATCAAATGCATCCATTCTTTTTATATAATGGAGAGTAAGTTTCAAACTCAACGTTAACTTTTAAAGAACATAAACGTGGATTTTTGAAAGTCCTCTCGACCAATAGACCTACTAACGTGGATTTTTTAAAGAATGTTTTTGAGAGCCTTTTGGACCTACAATACGTGGATTTTTTAAAGAATATTTTTGAGAGCCTTTTAGACCTACAAAACGTGGATTTTTTAAAGAATATTTTTGAGAGCCTTTTAGACCTAGAAAACGTGGATTTTTTAAAGAATATTTTTGAGAGCCTTTTAGACCTACAAAACGTGGATTTTTTAAAGAATATTTTTGAGAGCCTTTTAGACCTACAAAACGTGGATTTTTTAAAGAATATTTTTGAGAGCCTTTTAGACCTACATAACGTGGGTTTTTTAAAGAATATTTTTGAGAGCCTTTTAGACCTACAAAACGTGGATTTTTTAAAGAATATTTTTAAGAGCCTTTTAGACCTACAAAACGTGGATTTTTTAAAGAATATTTTTGAGAGCCTTTTAGACCTACAAAACGTGGATTTTTTAAAGAATATTTTTGAGAGCCTTTTAGACCTACAAAACGTGGATTTTTTAAAGAATATTTTTGAGAGCCTTTTAGACCTACAAAACGTGGATTTTTTAAAGAATATTTTTGAGAGCCTTTTAGACCTACAAAACGTGGATTTTTTAAAGAATATTTTTGAGAGCCTTTTAGACCTACAAAACGTGGATTTTTTAAAGAATATTTTTGAGAGCCTTTTAGACCTACAAAACGTGGATTTTTTAAAGAATATTTTTGAGAGCCTTTTAGACCTACAAAACGTGGATTTTTTAAAGAATATTTTTGAGAGCCTTTTAGACCTACAAAACGTGGATTTTTTAAAGAATATTTTTGAGAGCCTTTTAGACCTACAAAACGTGGATTTTTTAAAGAATATTTTCGAGAGCCTTTTAGACCTACAAAACGTGGATTTTTTAAAGAATATTTTTGAGAGCCTTTTAGACCTACAAAACGTGGATTTTTTAAAGAATATTTTTGAGAGCCTTTTAGACCTACAAAACGTGGATTTTTTAAAGAATATTTTTGAGAGCCTTTTAGACCTACAAAACGTGTATTTTTTAAAGAATATTTTTGAGAACCTTTTAGACCTACAAAACGTGGATTTTTTAAAGAATATTTTTGAGAGCCTTTTAGACCTACAAAACGTGGATTTTTTAAAGAATATTTTTGAGAGCTTTTTAGACCTACAAAACGTGGATTTTTTAAAGAATATTTTTGAGAGCCTTTTAGACCTACAAAACGTGGATTTTTTAAAGAATATTTTTGAGAACCTTTTAGACCTACAAAACGTGGATTTTTTAAAGAATATTTTTGAGAGCCTTTTAGACCTACAAAACGTGGATTTTTTAAAGAATATTTTTGAGAGCCTTTTAGACCTACAAAACGTGGATTTTTTAAAGAATATTTTTGAGAGCCTTTTAGACCTACAAAACGTGGATTTTTTAAAGAATATTTTTGAGAGCCTTTTAGACCTACAAAACGTGGATTTTTTAAAGAATATTTTTGAGAGCCTTTTAGACCTACAAAACGTGGATTTTTTAAAGAATATTTTTGAGAGCCTTTTAGACCTACAAAACGTGGATTTTTTAAAGAATATTTTTGAGAGCCTTTTAGACCTACAAAACGTGGATTTTTTAAAGAATATTTTTGAGAGCCTTTTAGACCTACAAAACGTGGATTTTTTAAAGAATATTTTTGAGAGCCTTTTAGACCTACAAAACGTGGATTTTTTAAAGAATATTTTTGAGAGCCTTTTAGACCTACAAAACGTGGATTTTTTAAAGAATATTTTTGAGAGCCTTTTAGACCTACAAAACGTGGATTTTTTAAAGAATATTTTTGAGAGCCTTTTAGACCTACAAAACGTGGATTTTTTAAAGAATATTTTTGAGAGCCTTTTAGACCTACAAAACGTGGATTTTTTAAAGAATATTTTTGAGAGCCTTTTAGACCTACAAAACGTGGATTTTTTAAAGAATATTTTTGAGAGCCTTTTAGACCTACAAAACGTGGATTTTTTAAAGAATATTTTTGAGAGCCTTTTAGACCTACAAAACGTGGATTTTTTAAAGAATATTTTTGAGAGCCTTTTAGACCTACAAAACGTGGATTTTTTAAAGAATATTTTTGAGAGCCTTTTAGACCTACAAAACGTGGATTTTTTAAAGAATATTTTTGAGAGCCTTTTAGACCTACAAAACGTGGATTTTTTAAAGAATATTTTTGAGAGCCTTTTAGACCTACAAAACGTGGATTTTTTAAAGAATATTTTTGAGAGCCTTTTAGACCTACAAAACGTGGATTTTTTAAAGAATATTTTTGAGAGCCTTTTAGACCTACAAAACGTGGATTTTTTAAAGAATATTTTTGAGAGCCTTTTAGACCTACAAAACGTGGATTTTTTAAAGAATATTTTTGAGAGCCTTCTAGACCTACAAAACGTGGATTTTTTAAAGAATATTTTTGAGAGCCTTTTAGACCTACAAAACGTGGATTTTTTAAAGAATATTTTTGAGAGCCTTTTAGACCTACAAAACGTGGATTTTTTAAAGAATATTTTTGAGAGCCTTTTAGACCTACAAAACGTGGATTTTTTAAAGAATATTTTTGAGAGCCTTTTAGACCTACAAAACGTGGATTTTTTAAAGAATATTTTTGAGAGCCTTTTAGACCTACAAAACGTGGATTTTTTAAAGAATATTTTTGAGAGCCTTTTAGACCTACAAAACGTGGCTCTCAAAAATAGCCTTTTACAAAACGTGGATTTTTTAAAGAATATTTTTGAGAGCCTTTTAGACCTACAAAACGTGGATTTTTAAAGAATATTTTTGAGAGCCTTTTAGACCTACAAAACGTTGATTTTTTAAAGAATATTTTTGAGAGCCTTTTAGACCTACAAAACGTGGATTTTTTTAAAAAATATTTTTGAGAGCCTTTTAGACCTACAAAAGTGGATTTTTTAAAGAAAATTTTTGAGAGCCTTTTAGACCTACAAAACGTGGATTTTTTTAAAGAATATTTTGGGAGCCTTTTAGACCTACAAACGTGGATTTTTAAAGAATATTTTTGAGAGCCTTTTAGATCTACAAAACGTGGATTTTTTTAAAGAATATTTTGGGAGCCTTTTAGACCTACAAACGTGGATTTTTAAAGAATATTTTTGAAAGCCTTTTAGACCTACAAAACGTGGATTTTTTACAGAATATTTTTGAGAGCCTTTTAGACCTACAAAACGTGGATTTTTTTAAAGAATATTTTTGAGGGCTGTTTATTTGTAAGAAGAATTTGTTTTAGAGTTTTTTCCCAGAAATCTAAAAAGCCATGTTATTTAGATCAAAACTTATTCGTGACTACACCTCGACAAACGGTCGTACAACAATACCAATAAATTGGAGCATTGAAAATGGCTATAAAAAGCCACTGCCAAAAGATTTCTATCCGCGAACAGCTATAGGATCTGGTGTTACTATGGGGTTGACTGTGGTCTTAAACGCTGATGTTGAAGATTATTATTGCAGCTCCACTAATGGAGCTGGTTTTAAGGTAACAACAACTCAAATTCAAAAGAAGCAATAATTTTTTGTAAAATCAAACTCTTTTTTTTTTTTTAAATAAAGATGCTCTTATTTAATCCTATCGATTCGCCACACATTAAGGACACTGGCTTACCCATAACGTTGGGTCATCAGACTAGAGTTCGCATAAATCCGAAACGCATGGAATCGGCACAAAATTTACGTAATGTAAAAGCTCAAGACCGTCAATGCTATTTTAGCAATGAAAAAGAATTGAAATATTTTAAATACTACACCCGACGTAATTGTGAAATGGAATGCGATGCACAGTTTGTATACAGCGTATGCCGGTGTATACCCTACTATATGGCCATGATCGAACGAAATGCTAGCGTTTGTTTTCTCAAAGATATGGAATGTGTTGAATTTGCTGAACGTTACCTGGTCGATGTCAAGGCACAATCATGCAAAGTCCACTGTTTGGCCGGATGTCAGGAATTGATGTTCTATCCCGATTTATTCGTATCTCCGCTATCGCGAAGAAATTATAGTTTATTGGACACCTTCTATTCCAATATTACGACAGAGGTAATGGAAAGGGATTTGGCCCAGGTGCAAATCTACTACCAGGAGAATTTCTTTCGTGGCAATACAAAAGTACCGTATACAGGTTTAACGGAATTTTTATGTAAGCTTAAACTATTTTATTCTTATTATTTTTTCGTTATGAATTTTGATAATGTAAAAATTTTTCTTCAAGCTCAAACTGGCGGTGTCATGAGTCTTATGGTTGGTTTCAGTGTCATCTCCATTGCGGAATTTTTTTATTTTGGTTTTATGAAAATACTTTTTGACATGATACTACACCGTTTACCCCAGAAAGTGGATATCAAAGACGATTTCGAGGAGGAGGATATGGTGGATGAGAATGAGGAAACGCCAATGGATAAATTACATCATCAAATGTTATCAAAGCATCGGAAAACCGTACAAAATAAAGTAATGGTCTGGAACAAAGATGATTTCGAAAAATACTAACAGTCATATTAAGGGTATTGAATTTATAAGTAAACCGTATATAAATAAATAAATGCATTTTTGTTGGCATTTGATAAGCAGATAAACATTTCGGCTAAGCTTTTCAGCCTTTAGCCTGTAAGAGATTTATATATCTCAAAGTAAACTTTAGTATATTTCAATGGAATAAACGTTATTTTAGTGAACAATAGGCAAACGTTCATTCATGCCTGCTACAGGAAATCATTCTTGAGAAAAAGCAGACAAGTCATAACCCTAATATACACATTGATGCGACCAAAAATGTGTCTCATCCAAATAATGGTTTTAGACCCAAGTATGTTGTATGTATGTTGTATTTCAAACAATTTGGAGTTAAGATTTCGTTACGATTTCTATACGATTTTGCGTAGGAGAATTTGTTCTGATTTCGTTTCCTTTGAATATGCCAATTTCTTCCGATTTCGGTGCGAAACCTTTGGTATATATCGCACAGCAAGGGGTTGGTTCAATTTTAGTTTGATGTCGAAACACAAAATGGTTGGTTATAAAATTCGCCTATAATTCTTTAAAATATTTTAAACATAAAAGCAACATATAATAATTCAAGCTAGTGCTGATAGACTCAACATATTCATAAACAAAGTTTACATTGTTCTACTATAATTACAAAATGATAACAACAGTGAAAGTCATTAGAAACGTTTGAAATTACAATCTTCCAAAAAAAAAAATTAACAAAGAAACATTGCTCAATAAAAAACAGGCGTCAGAGAAAAATTTTTTCCTTCGCTATTCATACTTTGGACCGGAATCTGAGAAACGAGTAAAATATCGAACATTTTCAAAAGTTTTTCGCTTTTTTCACCATTAAGGAGCGTTCATAGACAGTTCGTATGTTCCAGAAAGTTGTTTACTGATATTTTTACTACATTAATATGTTTAATTCTTTTCGTGAATTTTCAACGGTTTAGTATCTATGGAGCAGAAACTGATAAAAGAGGATAAAAATCGCAATTGCATTGCTATCTTGGCCATTAAGAACCGTTTCTACGGAGTTCGTACGTTCTAGAAAGTTGTTTATTGAGACCTAAGGTACATTTTTGCTGGTGGTTGTTTGCTTCAATTTTGATCGGTTTAATATCTGTAGCTTAAAATCCGAGAAAAATTATATCGGAAATTTAACCCTGACGATTTTGACCTTGAAGATGAGATTGAATGGATTTTATGTGTTGACAATTAATATTCTTCAAGTCGAGAGCTACAACTTTGCTTCAGCGAGTAAACTCAAATTCTCAGCGGTGTTGAAGATGTGAGCCTGATAAAATGATCCCTTTTGACATCAAGGCCTCAGGTTTTTGGGGGCCCATAACCGCGAAAGTGCAAGTGATAGGGAAAAACGCCGGGACACGTGTCTTCTCATTTTTGGTCTTCTGTCACGCTGCGGTGTCAAAATATTAATAATTTTCGAGTTGCATAGTGTTATTTAAAGTATTGTTAAATCCCAACTCGCGGAAACTTTTAAAGTATGTTTTAAACCCCAACTTGTGCAATTTTTTTAGAATTTTCAATCCCAGCTCGTGCAATTTTTTTAAGTATATTTTAAACCCCAACTCGTGGAATTTTTTAAAGTACAGTATAGTGTCGATAATCCGGACACCACATGTTTCGGCGGTGTCCGGATTATCGAATTGTCCGGATTACCGAGTAGCAACAAAAATATATAATTTTGTACGTTATATTCATTAATAAGGGACTTTTACTATGTAAAGAACTGACATGTAAGTCAAACAAATTCATATTAAGTAAATATCACGGGATGCTATCATTTTATGACCCGGAACAACTTCCCTAGCTACCAAATTTACTTATATTCATCCAGCATAATTTAAGTGGCTTTTGGTGAGTATTTTTTCATCTAAAACTTCTCTACAACTGGTGTATATTTATTTATAGTTTTTTTTAAGGATATAAGCTTCGTAGTCCATGTACATTTATTGATTTCGCTTGTCCATGGAACATGAGCCTCTTATGACAGGGTACAGTAATGGAATTCTCTAACTAATTTTTTGAGTTACCGACAAAAATTGGTAAAATTAAAACCCAAAATGAAAGGTATCATTAAAAGTTAACAATTCTTTTGCTTTCGGTAGGACTTAGCAACAGCTTCATTTTGGTTGTTAACTTATCAAAAAAAATGTTAATTTCCGAAATTAAAAGCATTTTAATTTTACCGATTTTTGTCCGTAACTCGAAAAACGAGTTACAGAATTCCACTACTGGTTTACCCAACACTATGTTTAAAAATTTTTGCTTATCATAGCCAGTCATCAATGCTTGAACGGTAGGAAAATCATTTGACAGATTCAAATAGTTAATTCCATATTGACTCTATAACTGAGTTAACAGTGACCATTTAGAAATTCAAGATTTGGACCAAAAACCTTGAAAAACTTATTTTTTTCTTAGTTGTACACCAATTGCTATTGTTAAGAACGCAAATGGCAATGAAATAAATAAGAATCTGATGTGCTATATAAGAAAAAAATATTGATGTCCGGATTATCGAGGTAGGAAAAATATGTGATGTCCGGATTACAGAGTCTACAATGTAAAAAATTCTGGTGTCCGGATTACCGCGTTGTCCGGATTAACGAGTGTCCGGATTATCGAGACTATACTGTAAATAAGAAAAAATAAGTTTCTTATACAGTCAATATTGAATTAACTATTTGAATCTGTCGAATAATTGTATACCAACCATCGATGGATGACGATAAGCAACAGTATTTTAAAACTAGAGTTGAGTAGCCTAGTTCCCTTAAAAATCGATGTTGGGTGTTCCTCTCCTCTAAAGGAATTAGTTTATTAGGCCTCCGATTAGTAAGTCCCTTGGAACTGCGAATTGTATTCCAATGATATTTTACCTGGAAATGTTTATAACATTTAAAGCGTTGGGATTAATAGCTTAATTTTAAAATTTAGATTTTTTAGATTCTCTAAGAATTTTTTTTGAGTTACCTACAAAAATTGGTAAAATTAAAATCAAAAAAAACAAGTAAAAAAGCGTCAGTCGGCTTTGCCGACAGAGATATACCCTCAGATAATATGAAGTGAAACTTTCATCTACGGGCAGATCGTATTTAGTGTCTCTTCAGAATTTTGTGGCGCTTTTTGAACATTTGAACTTGCGACAAAAATGTGGATTAAGAATTAACTGCACAAATGTTGAACTTTTGTGGGGGAGGTACCCTTAGGGAGGACTGATATGGGCCATTTTAAAAGTTAAACTAAATTTTGACAAAATATATGGAGAACCAAAGTTTGGACCAAATTGGTTGACCAATTCAAGTGATATCGTCCTATCATTTTAGTGACATTTTATTGGGGGAAAAGTGCCGGAAGTTGCGGTCCGGTATTGCCCCATGAAACTAAATTTGGATAAAATATGACGAAGACCAAATGTTGGACCAAATCGGTTGAACAGTTCGACAGTTATCGTGGCATAGGGTTTTTTACACCTTTCGGGCTGTTTTCCCAAGAAATATGGACTTGCCCCCGAAATAACGTTCACCGTCGTAATGGAGGTAGCGAATGCAAATGGCTTCAGCAAAAATCAAAATGATTCGGGAGCAGGTCTTAAAGTGAACTTATCCGAAATTTTGTGCGGGAGGTACCAGAAGGATTAGACAAATATAGTCCATATTTGAACCTGATCTATAACTGGTAGATATATTAGGATGTGCAAAGTATGGATTACACCGGTCACTCCTTTCAAGAGTTACCGTGGGCACGAATGTTCCAAACATTTTTGAAGTTTTGTGGGGGAGGTACCTGAAGGAGTGGACCTATATGGTTTATCTTCGAATTTAAAGTATGTTTGGACAAAATATTACGAAGGCCAAATTTTGGACCTAATCGGCAGATGCTTTCGAGAGTTATCTCGCGCTCCAACCACTACACACGGTGTCGTAGGGGCTTTTTGCATCTTTCAGGCTATTTTCTCAGGAAGTACGGACTTGCCCCTGATGAAACTTGTACCGCCGTATGGGGGGCGGTGAATACAAGATGTTACAACAAAAACCGAAGCGATTCGGGAGCTGGTCCTAAACTGAACTTTTCCGAAATTTTGTGTGGGAGGTATCCGAAGGAGTGGACCGATTGAGTCCTTATTAGAACCTCATCTAAGTCTGGTAGAAATTCCACGATGTGCAAAGTATGGACCACATCGGGTACTCCCTTCAAGAGTTATCGTGCGCACAAATGTTCCGAACATTTTCGAACTTTTGTGGGGGAGGTACCGGAAGGAGTGGACCGATATTACCCATCTTCGAACTTAAACTAAGTTTGGACAAAATATTACGAAAGCCGAAATTTGAACCGAATCGGTTCATCCGTTCGAGAGTTATCGTGCGCTCCAGCCAGACAGACAGACAGACGGACGGATATTGCTCAATCGACTCCAAATTGTCTGAAACACATTTCGTCCAAACATACTTGGGGTCTAAAACCATTATTTCGATGAGACACATTTTGCCCGTATGAAAGTGTATATGAAGAAAAGACAAAATTTTTTAGTTTTCCATAAGAAAAAAAATTAAAAATTTTTTTTAAGCTACATGAAAGATTTTTGGTACATAGAATGGCAAAAAAATCCCATTCTTAAATCTGTTCGAGATACTAATTTTGGTTGTTGCGCGCAAAAGTTATGGCGGTTTCAATTCTGATAAAAAGAAAAAAATCTTTAAAAGGCTCTAATCATTATATTGAGAAACTCTCTTAATTAGGGGCTCCCTACGTAATATATGATTACTGAGGCCCCATAACATTAGTGAAAAAGTTTAAAGTTTTCGCGGAAATTGAGAAAGAGTAAAAAAAATTCGTACTTTGCAACTTGTTTTAATAAAATTCAACCTGTTTATGCATCTGAAAAATATATAAAAAATATGTACGTAATCTATACATCGCGAAGATTCAAATGAAACCAAAACTATACAAATCCGTTCAATGGTTTTCATATTATAGCATTATAGTTGAAGAAAATGTAGGAAAAATAGGTTAGAGTTATTTTTCTATTTTAGTTAATTTTCACGCAAAGAATCACATTTTTTATTCTAATCACTTCTCGAATACACGCTAACATCTAGCGGAAGATATGGGTATCGTTCAAATAAATGTTGGGTTCCTTTAAATGGGGTATACTCTTGAAATAAAACTGTATCGGGTAATGTTCATTTTGAAATGCGTGTAAATCGCGAAATCCTCAAAATCACTTGATGCGCATGCGGTTTACCAACACAGCGAATTCTTCTCTTTTAATTTGTACACATTTGCCAGGATTTACTTAGGCCGCTAAGATGTAGCTTCGTCTGCAGTTTAGTGTGCAACAAACTGTATAACGCTTATAATTTGCACAAAGTGCATACACTTTTTATGCGCATCCGATTTCAGTATCAACCGCGAAAAAATACATCGATCTAAACATATTTCAATAAAATCCATCAAGAACCGTGGATGTAGCATCACACAGTATTTTTTGGATAAATCGGATACAGCTCCCATGCCACTAAATTTTTCAAACCGCTGTTTTCGCACAAACGCGAGTGATGATTCACTTTCTTCATTGAAATGGAAACGATCCATATAAAACGCGAATTAGTCAGCGATATTTTGAAAAACATTTTTCGCAAATTTTTCAATTTTTGCAGTAGCCATTTCCGCCGTTCTAGTAGATGGATTTTTACGATCTGTGATTCACATGATCCGGATCGTCGAAAAACTAAAATATCGCGGGGTACCAGCACACTCAAAATGATATTGTAAATGCTGTACCCAAAAAATAGGTTTTTTAGAAAAAATATCGCACTAAATTTTGGCCTTTGGCAGTAGATTACTCTGCTGCTGTGTGGGCTACATACTCAATATACATATCAGATTATGCGAAATCGCGAGTTCTTTAATCCTATAATTGGTTTTTCGAAATATCCGAATGCGCGTCCCACTTACATAAAAAATACAAAAAACACCTGAAATCCGGCTTCAAAATGTCAGCATCCATAAAAGGTGGATACAGTGGAAATTTTGGAAAGTGTTACATTAGAAGTGTAATCTTCATTTTGTATTCTCCTACTTTTACTTTGGACAGATGTCCGTCATTTGAATGGATTAATCAGAAATCAAATAGCAATGTAAAAAACCTGTTTAGCTTCAACGTGTTTTTACCTATGTTTTTTCCTTTACGCGGTCGTAACTACCACGTAAATTAAATTTGTTTGCTAAATTTTTGAGCTTTGTACAAAAACATCTAAATTAATCCAGCAATAGTCATAGTTACTGATAAACTACAATAGTTCGCGTATTATAATAGTGCAAACCTTGGCTTCATGGAAACTAAAAAATTTTGACTTTTCCTCGTATACCCTCGTTAGCATAAATGCTGAGGGTATAATGATGAATGAAAAGTTTAAATAAAATTTGGCACAACTCTTCCCATAGGCAGAACTTAACCAATTTTTGGTCGCCAGCTTACTGAAAAATATCATTAATTACCGAAATTTAATTTTACCGTTTTTTCAGTAACGCAAAAAATGAGTTATTTAAAAAACGTATAGACTCCTTATATTTTCAATCTTTGATGTACAAAATCACAGGCAACTACGGATCGTTGTTTTGTATTCTTGTAATTATACCACCAATAGATTTAAATTCCGTTGTCTTATTCGAAGGCTGTAACATATACTCCGGTTCATCTGAATAGAACCATATAGGAGAGAAATTGTAAATTATATTTTTGTGGACATGTAGAGCATGTAGTATATTTTCAATACCTAACGCTTCATTTT
Source organism: Musca autumnalis (assembly GCF_047663935.1). NCBI lineage: Eukaryota > Metazoa > Arthropoda > Insecta > Diptera > Muscidae > Musca > Musca autumnalis. Next base: position 191,201,609 of record NW_027411866.1, on the reverse strand, counting down.
ACTCGATGAAAAAACGACGATATAAAGTCAGTTGCTGATGTTCATAGAAATGGCTAAAATATATTCACAATAACGAGATGAGTGCATTTGAATTTTGAAGTTATATCTCAAGTCGTAAGAGGCTCTTCTTGTCCCATGGACTCTGAAAATCATTATGTGGGCTATAAAGTTTACGAGTATATCCTTGAAAAAACTATGAAAAAATATACACCAATTATAGAGAAGTTTTAGACTATCTGTGTATTGCAAATGTCGCCTAAATTACGCTGGAGGAGTACAATTAAGAAGTAAATTTGGTAGCCGGAAAGCTGCTTAAAATGGTCGCAACTCGTTATATTTGCTTAATATGAATTCGTTTACTTAAGATGCCAAGTTTTTATCTGGTAAACGTCCGATATTAATGATTTGAACTTACAAATTATGTGTTTTTGTGACTACTCGGTAATCCGGACAATTCGATAATCCGGACATCGCCGAAACATGTGGTGTCCGGATTATCAAGACTATACTGTATATTTTAAACCCCACCTCGTGGAATTTTAAACTCCAACTCGTGCAGTTTTTAAAGTATATTTTTAATCCCAACTCGTTGAATTTTTTAAAGTATATTTTAAACCCCAACTCGTCCATATTTTGAAGTATATCTTAAAACCCAACTCGGGGAATTTTTTTAAAGTTTAAACCCCAACTCGTCCATTTTTATACCCTACACCACACAGTGGTAAGGGGTACTATGTCTTTGTGCATATGTATGTAACATACAAAAGGAAACGAAATAGACCCATAGTTCCTTTTGGGGATATACATATAATCACTTTCTGAGTCGATTTATGCATGTCCGTCTGTCCATGTATTTTTCTTCGCAACCTACAGGTCGCATTTTTTGTCCGATTCAGCTGAAAATTGGGGACTTTAACTTTTTTAGCCATAAGAAGAACGCTATTGCTTTTGGTGAAAATCGGTTTAGATTTGGACATAGCTCCCATATATATTTTCGCCCGATTTCACGTATTTGCTGCACCAAACACGCTACATACGTCCAATTTTGATGAAATTTTGAGTGTTTGACTGAATCCTGTCTATAAATAAGTGTGCCAAATTATATCGAAATCGGTTTGGATTTGGATATAGCTCCCATATATAGTTTCGGCCGATTTCACGTATATTGTGTACCACACACGCTATATATTTCCGATTTCGATGGAATTTGGAATGTGTGACTGAATTCAGTCTAGAAATAAATGTGCCAAATTATATCGAAACCGGTTCAGATTTGGATATAGCACCCATATATATTTTCGGCCGATTTCGCGTATTTGCTGCTCCAAACACACTATATAAGTCCAATTTCAATGATATTTGGAATGTGTGACTGAATTCGTTTGGAAATAAATGTGCCAAATTATATCAAAATCGGTTAAGATCTGGATATAGCTCCGATTTATATTTTAAATATTCACAGTGGTGTAGGGTATCATATAGTCGGCCCCGGCCGACTTTGATTCTTTCCTTACTGGTTTAAAGTATATTTTAAACCCCAACACGTGGATTTTTTAAGTATATTTTAAACCCCAATACTTTGCGTGTAGGGTACTAAAAGTTGGTTTTTGGTCCAAAAGTTTGTAACACTTCGAAATAATGGTCCTATGGTAGACCTATACTTATGTATTCCAAATTAAAGTCTATAGGATATGGTTTTTGTTTTTCCATCTTCCCAATATAAGGTTAATTTTGTGTAAGTTCTCGGGTTATTGTTCGTCGCAAGGTGTTTCTTGGTCAAAGTCGCTTTCATTATCCTTAGGAATTCCATTCAAGCGCCTTTCTGTTTATGCTATGAACATTTGTCCATAAGGTGTGGCAAATTCGCCTCAATTTCCTACGTTTAATCTGTTTTTGTATAGGTTCCTGATTCGTTATATTCCACAGCTCTTTGCTACTTTACTTTAGTCTTTATTCGTGCTACATGAAAACATTTCTTAAACTAAGGAGATAAAAACTCCAAATAATTTTGTGATTCTTTATTTTGATATTCTTTATTAACATTAATTTTTTAAATAAACATTAGTTTATTAAGTGCTTTATTTTAGTAATTTAATAGATTTTATTTATTTTGGTATTTTTTCATATCTTCCTTATTCCATACCATAACACGATTATGGATTGGCTTTCGTGGCTTTATTAAATAATGGGGATGATATTCGTCTAAAGGCATGTGCTGAAAAATAAAATTGATTTACGTTAACATGAATTTATTTTAGGTTGCAATAAATCCTTAGCCTTGTGATATATTTTGACATGTCACAGTTTAATAGTTAAATGTTTCTCACTCAAACTCACCTTATCTTTTTTGGTATTTATATCTGTGTCATTTGCCGATACTTTTTGCGGCAGTCTACGCAGGAATAAATCGAAAAATATTTTTATGAATGAAAAGTAAAAAGCTTCAACTACGCAAATTACACTGAAACCAACCATTAAACTCATGATGCCACCAGTTTGGGCTACATATAGGGGAGAAAATGAAAAGAAAATGTTTAAGGTTTGCAGTTATTTTCAAAATTTATTATTATTATTAAAATATATTTAATTTTTAACAAACTTTACCAAACAACTTACACAAAAACTCTGTCAATCCCGTATACGGAGCTTTAGTATAGCCACGAATATTATTATATTTATAGAATAGAGATACCATTGCCAAATCATCTTTCATCTCATCTAGCGAACGATTGTGGAAAAAATGATCTGGCAAATAATAATCATGTTGTGCAAATTCTGTTGAAAACAAATCCGGAGAATGTGAAATTTCATTACAGCCATTCAAACATTCACTTTTGCATTCTTCAATGGTCGAAACCAATAGTAAACTTTCAGCTCGTTCCAGACAATCCATATCCTTGAGATAACAAATGGTTGCATTTGAAAAGATATTCGGTAAATAATGTGGTATACAGTGGCACATTTTCATTATCATCTTGGCATCACATTCCATTATACAATTCTGCCGCGTGTAGTATTTGAAATAGATCAGCTGTTTTTCATCACTGAAATAACACTGTCTATCTTTGGGTGCTACTTGACGTAGTGTGGAAGCAGCTTCATTTATTTTAGTATTAATCCGTACCAGTGTTTGTCTACCAATTGCCACTGGTAGACCAGATTCCTTGATGTAAGGGAAATCGACCGGATTATAGAGCATCATCTGGCAAGGATTAAATTAACTTTGTGAAGTAGGTTTTTAATTTTTCTTGTTAATATTTACCTTAAATCCTGGACCATTTGTTGAGGAGCAATAATAATTGTCTAAATCGGCATTAAGTACCACAGTTAAACCTTTTGATGTCCCCGGACCTTTTTTTGCATTACAAAGTAATTCTTTTATTGTTTTCATTTATATTTTTGGTTATACAATGTTTAATGTACCTGGAGTTTTTCTGGGATAAAATCTTTTTGGTAAATATTCTGTTCCATACCCATCCTCGAAGGTCCATTTAACGGGCAAAGTTGCTCGACCATTTGATGTCGTATATTCACGTATAAACCGGTATCTGAGGAAGAATCAGACGTGAATAACTAAACTGAAAATTCCTCAGGATTTAACAAATAATATCAAACAATTGTTCTCATGTTATTATTTGTTATGGAAATTGTTATAAATTATGAAATCGAATAAATATTTTCTTTCCGAAAATAAATTTTAAGATGTTCTCTAATAGACAATGGCAATTTTAAGGTATCCACTAGTAGACAGAATACTGTTTAAGGTATTTTCTAATAGACAGCAGATCCTTTAGCGTTTTCCATAGTAGACAGAAGACCTTTTAAGGCATTCTCTAGTAGAAAAAAGGAATTTAAGGGTTTCTCTAGAAAACGTTTCAAGGTCCTCTGTATTAGACGGAAGACATTTTAAGGTATTCTCTAGTAGACAGAATAACTTTTAATTTATTTTCTAGTAGACAGAAGAAGACGTTTTAGGGTATTTTCTAGTAGACTTAAGACCTTCGAAGGTATGCTCTACTGAAGATAGGAACTATTAAGTTCCTCTATAGAAGACAAAAGACCTATCATGTTTTTCTATAGTAGACAGCAGACTTTTTGAGGTATTCTCTAGTATACAGAGGACCTTTTGTAGGTCTTCCTGAGGGGACAAAAAAGTTCAAGGTAGTTAGAAAACCTTTTAAGGTCTTCTCTAGTATACAGAAGACCTTTTAGGTTATTCTCTAGTAGACAGAAGACCATTTAAGGTCTTCTATAGTAGGCAGAAGGCCTTTTAAGGCTTTCCCCAGTAAAAAGAAAAAAATTTAAGGCATTCTCTAGTAGAAAGAAGGGCTTTTAATGTATTCTCTAGTAGACATAAGAGCTTTAACGTAGGCAGAAGACCTTCTAAGGAATTCTCTATTAGATCGAAGGCGTTTTAAGCTATTCCCTAGAATGCGGAACAAATTCCTCTATAGTAGACAAAAGACCTATCATGTTTTTCTATAGTAGACAGAAGACTTTTTGAGGTATTCTCTAGTATACAGAGGACCTTTTTTAGGTCTTCCTGAGTGCATAAAAAAAGTTCAAGGTAGTTAGAAAACCTTTTAAGGTCTCCTCTAGTATACAGAATACCTTTTAGAGTATTCTCTAGTAGACAGAAGTTTTTTAAGGTCTTCTCTAGTAGACAGAAGACCATTTCTCTAGCACACAGAAGGCCTTTTAAGGCTTTCCCCAGTAAACAGAAAAAATTTTAAGGTGTTCTATAGTAGACAGAACATCTATTAGAGTCTTCTCTAGTAGAAATAAGGCCTTTTAGGGTCTTCTATAGTAGACGGAAGACCCTTTAAGGTATTTTCTAGTTGACAGAAGACTTTTTAAGGTCTTCTCTAGTACACAGAAGACCTTTTAGGATATTTTCTAGTAGACAGAAGACCTTGTAAAGCTTTCCCCAGTACACAGCAGAAATGTTAAGGTATCATCTAGTAGACAGAACACCTTTTAAGGTGTTTTCTAGTATACATAAGGCCTTTTAGGGTATTCTCTAGTAGACAGAAGACCTTTTATGAATTTTCCCAGTAGACAGAAGAAATTTTAAGGTATTCTCTGGTATACAGAACATCTTTTAAGGCTTTTCCCAGTAGACAAAAGACCTTTTAGGATATTTTCTAGTAAAGAGAAGACTTTTTAAGGCTTTCGCCAGTAGACAGAAAAAAATTTAAGGTAATTATAAATAGACAGAATACATTTTAAGGTCTACCGTAGTAGACAGAAGATCTTTTAAGGTCTTCTATATTATACAGGAGACCTTTTAGGATATTCTCTAGTAGACAGAATACCTTTTATGGCTTTTCCCTGCAAACAGAAGAAAAAGGTATTCTCTAGTAGACAGAAGACCTTTTAAGGCCTTCCTTATAGACAGAAGAAATTTTAAGGTATTCTCTAGTAGACAGTACACCTCTTAGAGTATTTTCTTATAGACAGAAGACCTTTTAGAGTATTCTCTAGTAGACAAGACCTTTTAAGGTATTTTCTAGTAGACAGAAGACCTTCTAAGGTCTTCTTATTATACGGAAGACCTTTTAGGATATTCTCTAGTAGACAGAAGACCTTTTATGGCTTTTCCCTGTAGACAGAAGAAATTTTATGGAATTCTCTAGTAGACAGATGACCTTTTAGGGTCTTCTCTAGTAGACTTAAGACCTTCCATGGTATGCTCTAGTGAAGATATGAACTATTGAGTTCCTCTATAGAAGACAAAAAACCTATCATGTTTTTCTATAATAGGCAGAAGACTTTTTGAGGTATTCTCTAGTATACAGAGGACCTTAAGTAGGTCTTCCTGAGGGGACAAAAAAGTACAAGGTAGTTAGAAAACCTTTTAAGGTCTTCTCTAGTATACAGAAGACCTTTTAATGTATTCTCTAGTAGACAAAACACCTTTTAGAGTCTTCTCTTATGACAGAAGGCCTTCTGGTATTCTCTAGTATACAGAAGACCTTTTAAGGTCTTCTCTATTATACAGAAGACCTTTTATGGCTTTTCCCTGTAGACAGAAGAAATGTTAAGGTATTCTCTAGTATACAGAACATTTTTTAAGGTTTCCTCAGTAGACAAAAAACATTTTAGGATATTTTCTAGTAAACAGAAGACTTTTCAAGGCTTTCCCCAGTAGACAGAAGAAATTTTAAGGTAATTTTAAGTAGACAGAACGCGTTTTAAGGTCTTCCCTAGTAGACAAAAGATCTTTTAAGGTATTTTCTATTATAAAGAAGACCTTTTAGGATATTCTCTAGTAGACAGAAGACGTTTTATGGCTTTTCCCTGTAGACAGAAGACATTTTAAGGTATTCTCTACTTGACAGAAAACCTTTTTGGGACTTCTAGAGTAAACAGAAGACCTTTTAGGGTCTTCTCTGGTAGACAGAATAACTTTTAAGATGTTCTCTAGTAGACAGGAGAGTTTTTCGGGTCTTCTCTATTAGACAGGAAACCATTTAAGTTTTTTCTAGCAGAGAGAGTACTCTTGAGATCTTCTCTCAGTGGATAATCAAATTTATTATTGCGGTCGAGGTAGAGAATATGATAGTTTCGGATGTAGCCGTTAATCATCATCCGCTTTCTTATTCTTTTTAAGAAGAAATAACTGCCAACAGTTTCAGCTCAGTAAGAGTAGTAAGAAATTATATATTTTTCTGTACCCTCCTGTACCTGAAAACAATAAAGGATGTGTGGACTTTAGTTGAAGGACATAAAAGGTCGTTGTTTTGCACAGCGTTATTTGAAAGGATGCTACAAACAGCCCTTAGCCCAGGTATCGGCACTAATACAAACGCATTGTTTGCGGACTCACGCATACGACTCTCTCCACAAACAGCGTGTGCGTTAATACATTGCTAAAATTAAAAATCATTGAAACAAGCGAAAGCAGAACCTTCTTCATTGACTTCTGAACGAAGACTGAGTGGTGGTTGTTCTGTTGTTATTCTCATCAAGTGTGCCCCTTTTTGCCGGATGGCGCCTTAGCCCATGAATGTACCACTGACAGGCCCAATCAGAACAGGCTACACAAAAATGAGCAAAATAATACAACTTTGGCTTGGTTTTTGAAACGGTACCTACCGATGGGTGCCACCGTGGTGCAATGGTATGCACGCCCGCCTCGCACGCAGAAGGTCGGGGGTTCGATTCCCCGGCCAGGCAACATCAAACATTTTTCAACGGGGCAAAATAGCCCTCAGTAATGTTGGCGACATTTCCTGAGTATTTCACCCTTGAAAAACTTCTCCACAAGTGGTGTCTTAAGACACGCCGTTCGGACTCGGCGATAAACAGTAGGTCCCATATCATTGAGCTAAATATGAATCGGGTGCGCTCATTGATATGAGAGAAGTCTCCCTTGTCCCGTATGGGATGTTTGTGGAACAATTATAAGTAATAATCTTTGTCGTAGGTGAATATCGACGTTGTTTCAACCACAAACCATATCGGCTATACAACGACATCATCTTATGTCACCAGAATCAACAAAGAAGAACCTATTAAACAGGCCTATAAATACGGTCCCATTGCGGTCACTGATGTGGAACAATCTTTGTTTGTTACCTACCGATTTTCGGAATTTTGAGGATTTTTGCCAAAATATTTAACCAAATTAGCTGTAACTTGACACTTCATGTTCCTAGTAGTCCCAACACTTCTCCATCAAAAATCGTCAATATAGGTCAGTGTTTTGGAGTAGGCCCATACTTCCCAAAACGGGAATATGTGAAAAAACTAAGTTTTTTAGTTCTCGAAGATAGACTAGAATAACTCTCAACCCTCCATTGACATATTGACTAAAATAAGTATCAGCTTATATTAACGACTTTTTAAGTCAAAATTAATTAAAGCTTGAGGAAATTTCATGAAACCAACACTCCCTGGGAATACATGAGGTATTTTTTGTCCAAACATAGTTTAAGTTCGAAGATAGGCCATATCGGTCCACTTCCTTCGGTACCTCACCACAAAAGTTCAATAATTTTAGGTAAAATTGAGTGCACGATAACACTTGATTGGAGTAATCGGAGGCAATTGACCCAAAACTCAAAAAAACCCCTATGACGTCAGCACACGGTGCTCTTAAAGCAACTTTACATGGAAGGTGCTTACACCTGGGAAGTTTTTGTGGATTCTGAAACTAAAGAAAAATCAAAAAACCAACAAATCGCCGAAGCGCTTTTTAAAAAATCGCGATTCAATTTGACATTTTTAAGCCTACCTATCGAAATGAGACTTAAAAAAATGTTGTAGCAGTAAAATTTCTCTACAAGGGATACATATGTTCAAATTGGGACAATGCAGTCACGGTATCGCCTCTTTATAAAACAATGTCATGCAGGTGCGCCTTAACTAACCTTAAATGAAAACCACGTAGACCTGGGAAGTTTTTTTTGGGATTTTGAAACAGCAATGTTCATAGATTAGAAAAATTCAAAAACAAGAACAAATCGCTGGAGGGATTTTAAATAAATCGCGGTCAAAGTTCACATTTTTAAATTATTTTAGGGTTTCAAGATTTTGCTTTCTTAAATCTCATTTCGATAGGACTCCCGGTTTCCAAGCAAAATCGTGATTAGGGATAGGTAATGGAAAGCAATAATCGATTTTTCCCAGCAAACCAATCGTACCGACATCGTAATGAAATCGGAACAAAATTCGGACGATACGTCCGATATCTGACCAGAACTCGTAACGAAAGTTGTATGAAGTGGTTGACATAATTTCGGAACGAAATGTCGGAGCGACATCGGATCGATTTCGGTCCGATTTCGTAACGAAATCTGAAGAAAATCCTTGGGAAATTCGGAAAGAAATTTCTTTCCGACATTTGTTCCGAAATCGGTACAAAATTTGAACTATTTCCCCTCCGAAAAATCGTTTAGAAATCGGAACGAAATCTGAACGACTTTGCTTCCGAAATTGTTCAGACGTGTCGGTCATCAGACATTTGATTTGCTGGGGTGTCACATTGTTGTGCTAAATTTGTATATGTATTTTTTACTTACTCTCCCTTAAACAGATAGTATGGATGTAATTGATTGAAGACGCAACACAAACCTTCATCTAATAGAACTTCCCGAAACAAATCTGTGCATGTTTCTTCATCTTCTCCGAATTTGCAATAAACAATCATATCTTCACATGATTGGGCATTCTAAAATTACACAAATTTTCATTTATAAACAATCAATTACATACATACATATGTATATTTACCTCTAAAATAAAATTAGGAAATGTATCCGTTTCTGAACGTGGTGTAAAATTAAGAAATCTCGTATAGTTATAAGGTTGAAAACATATTTTTTGTACATGACCATATTCAGGTGAATCTCTGAAAGGGAAACAAACAAGTTTGTTTTTCTCTTAACACACAAAGATTTCAAAATTTTCACTTAACTGACATTTCAAAATTTTCCACTCGGTCACGTTGAATTTGATTCATATTACAGAAAGTCACCGTTGGAAAGGGCAGACTGGCAATGGCAGTTGGGTTGGAACTTAAACTGATAATGACGGGCGTATTTTGCCATTTGTTGAGAAAGTAAAATGCCATGTAAAGGCCATAGATGAAAAATGATAAAAACGATACCAAATAATACAATCTGAAACACACCAAAATGTTATTGATTTATTTCCAATTCACTTTACTGTGTTATAACATAAACACCTTTCCACAATGCTGCGTTCTTCATCACAAACATATTTTAAACCGTTTAATACAGTCTCCAAAAGAAATCGTTTCAAATTGGCTTTAAAATAAACAGAAATTGGTAATCTGTTTGCTTTGTGGTGGCCACTTTTTTCTTTAACATTCTTTGGCGGATATATCATTGTAGCTCTTGAAACTGTTGTTAATCCACACTAGAACGTATTCAAATAAACGAATGCTTGTCTATTACAAGTCTTTATTTGTCTTTTTAATTAATATCAGTAAATAATTATGTAGTACAATTTAATTAGATATTAACAATAAGTCATTAAATTTGTCTATTGATTTGGTCATTTAATCGATTACACAATGTCAACGGTGGAAACTTTAATTATGTTATAAGAAACCTAGTCACGTTAAATGGTAATATCCTTGTCGAAATATTAACAATATTATGTTTGGTTATTGGAATTAGTTTCCAAACTAAATTTATTAAGAACTCTTACCCCCTGTTTTTGTAAAAAAAAAAAAATATTTTTCAAACGTATAGTTCGTACTCAAACGAATCTGTTTAAAATTTGATTTTTAAAAAATTTAAAAGCATTCGTTCAATTACGAAAAGCTTTGTATATCAGTGTTTCCATTATGTTAATTTTTAACATTTTTTGAATTGTTCTCATTAAAAAATATGTCCCTTGTGGCAATCCCTAAAAATATTCTATATACAGACAAATTTTGAAAACAATTTTCAAACAAGTGAGCCAAGGCTACAATCGGGACGGGGCCGACTATGTGATACCGTACACCACTACCCGTGTGCATAAGCTTTTGACTGGTAAAATTCAAAATATTAAAATTGGGATAGCTTAGAGCCTTTGTTCAGAATGTCTTCATTAATACAGGTCAATTTTGTTGAAACGCAGTCAAGTGCATCGTTAGTACAACTCAAATAAAAAATGGAAAAGTGGGATGTACGCCAACCAGCAATAGTCTTCTTTCTCTGTGATACCCCCATCAACCTCCAAAATTTCGTGAGGATCTGATCAAAATTCCTATCTGTAGTGTGACTGCACAAAAAATGGAAAAAGGGATGCATTGCCGACTATTGCGATATCTCTGTTGTTTGACCTCCTATGACAACCTACTTTACAACGTTGTAAAGGTTTTATTTTCTACTTTCCTTGCCAGGTCTTGCTTCCGATATACCTCTTACTTGACTTTTTCTCCAAATAAGTTTTTTGCCCATTCCGACCTCTGAATTTGATCCGACCATCATCAAAATCAATAGGCTTCTTGCTCGGTAGGACCTTCCTTAACACCCAAAATTTCGTGACGATCCGATGAAAATTGCGACCTGTAGTGTGATTACAAAAAAATGGAAAAATGGGATGTATTACCGACTATTGCGATATCTCCGTTATTTGGCCACCTACGCCAACCTGCTTTACATCATTGTAAAGTTGAGGTTTTCTACTTTCATAGTCAGACTTCGCTTTTGGAGGGTCCCCAACCAAAGCTGTGATATTCGTCATTATTATTAAAATCGCAAAAATTAAAATATGGGTTATATAAGCGGCTATTGCGATATCTTCGTTGTTTGACCACCTGCGACAACCTTACATCGTTGCAAAGGTGATATTTTCTACTTTCATTAGCAGATTTTACTTTTGATATACCCCTTAGAAGCGAAGATGTTCGCTTTATAATAAAACGTTGACTTTTTCTCCAAATAAGTTTTTTTGGTAGGGTATAAAAAATATCAAAATACATCTTGGAAAGATGTATGAGTATCTAAAAATTTCTCTAGATCAATTTCCCATCATATGCATGCGTTTTCAGCGAAATTCTTTAACAAACAACAAAATTTCAGCTCAAAACGGTGGGTCTCTTTCTATCGTCTTTTTCAGACGTTTTCTTTTGTATTTTTTTGTTATAAAAACCAAATATATGAGGGAAATCTAAAGTTTCTGTTGGTTTTCACACAAATACAAACAGCATTGGATACAAAAACCAAAATGTGTTTTTGTGGGTGACAAAAACGAAGCCATCGGAAAATTTGAGTTGCCAACACAGGCTGTTTATGTTCTTAAAAATTGTAAATATACATACATCTATCTATATATATAAAAGAGCAGTGAGGTGAGGTATTCACTGACTGACTGATTGACTGACTGACTGATTCATCAGCGCCCCGACGAAACCGCTGAAGCTAGAAAGTTGAAATTTTGGGTGTAGGTTGCTGTTGGTGTGTAGGGGTGAGATAAGGCTGGGTTTTTGGAAATTCGGCCTAGAAGTGTACAAAAAGTACTAAAAGGTACTAAATATGGTACCCTTTGTATTAGGCAAACGGTAAGAGCTAGAATTCTTAAATTTGGAATGAGGGTCAATGATGGAGAGTTAGAAAGATGTATCAAAGGGTTATTGGAAATTCGAACTATAAGTGTACGAAAAGTACTACATTTTAAAAAACTTAGTACCAATTGTATATTTTGAACGGATATAGCTAGAACCATGGAATTTGGTATGGAAATCAAGGTTGGGAAGTGGCGTTGATGTAATTAAATGGTTTTGGAAAATCGTACTAATGTGTACGAAAAGTACTAAATGGTACTAAATTAAGTACAACTTGGATTTGGGTGAACGGATAGAGCTGGAATCCTGAAATTTGGAATGAGGGCCACTGATGAAGAGTAACAATGAAAGGTTTTTGGAAATTCGAACTATTAGGGTACGAAAAGTACAAAATGGTACTAAATTTAGTACAAATTGGATTTGGGTGAACAGATAGAGCTGGAATCCCGAAATTTGGAATGAGGGTCACTGATGGAGAGTAACTATGAAGGGTTTTTGGAAATTCGAACTATAAGTGCACGAAAAGTACTAAATGGTACCAAATTTAGTACAGTTTGAAATTAGGTGAACGGATTGAGTTGGAATCCTGAAATTTGGAATGAGGGTCACAAATGGAAAGTAACGAAGAAAAGTTTTTGGAAATTCAAACTATATGTGCACGAAAAATAATAAATGATACTAAATTTAGTACAATTTGGATTTGGGTGAACAGATAGAGCTGGAATCCCGAAATTTGGAATGAGGGTTACTGATGAAAAGTAACAATGAAAGGTTTTTGGAAATTCGAACTATAAGTGCACGAAATGTACTAAATGGTACTAATTTTAGTACAATTTGGATTTGGGTGAACGGATAGAGCTGGAATCCTGAAATTTTGAATGAGGGCCACTGATGAAAAGTAACAATGAAAGGTTTTTGGAAATTCGAACTATAAGGGTACGAAAAGTACGAAATGGTACTAAATTTAGTACAATTTTAATTTGGGTGAACGGATTGGGTTGGAATCCTGAATTTTGGAAAGAGGGTCACTAATGGAAAGTAACAAGGAAAAGTTCTTGGAAATTCGAACTATATGTGCACGAAAAATAATAAATGATACTAAATTTAGTACAATTTGGATTTGGGTGAACAGATAGAGCTGGAATCCCGAAATTTGGAATGAGGATGACTGATGAAAAGTAACAATGAAAGGTTTTTGGAAATTCGAACTAAAGGGTACGAAAAGTACGAAATGGTACTAAATTTAGTACAGTTTGAAATTAGGTGAACGGATTGAGTTGGAATCCTGAAATTTGGAATGAAGGTCACAAATGGAAAGTAACAAAGAAAAGTTTTTGGAAATTCTAACTATAAGTACACGAGACGTACTGAATTCAGTACACTTTGGATTTGGGTGAACGGATAGAGCTGGAATCCTGAAATTTGGAATTAAGATTACTGTTGGAATCTAGAATTGAGATATGGAGGTAGCTTTGGAAAATCGTTCTAATGTGCACGAAGCAGTGCTAAATGGTACTAAATTCGATACAAGTTGTATTTGCGTGAACAGATTACTGTTGGAGTGTAGGATTGAGGTAGTTTTGGAAATGCGTACTTATGGAAAAGTGCCAAATTGAACTACATTGCAGATATATGAAAGTAGTTATTGGAAAGTCGTGTACGAAAAGTGCTAAATGGTACAAAATTTGGTACATTTTGGTATTTGCTATATGGTACAGAATTTTGTTCAATTTGTGATTTTGTAAAGGTGTAGAACTGGAATTTTGAAATTCGGTTTTAGAAATTGGTGTTTAGAGAGGTGGTTTAAATGAGGTTTTGAAAATGATTACTTATTTATACAAAAAGTACTAAATACCCAGCAAAATGTTTGTAGCCAAAGAAGTAGTTAAATCATGAGTGCAAGTGATTTCGGACTACATCTTTTTACGTGAAAGAAGTCATGATTTTTACAAGGGCATGGTGCAGTGAGGATACTGTCTAATTTACTTCTTAAGCACACATTTTGCATTAGTTCTTTGTAGTGAATAAATCACAACAACATATGATTCAACTACTTCTTTGGCTACAAACAAAGATGTAGTTCGAAATCACTTTTATTATTTTTTGCATACAAATTACTTTTTATGGATGCAAACATATTGCTGTTATTATAATTAACAAGAAACAAATTATGTTCTTTGTCTTTTTAAGTTTTTTTTGCAAAATTTTGAAATTTCTAGAATGTGAAAAATTTATGAAATGGCTTCAAATCGGACATTGTCAAAATGTGAAGAACGGACTGCATTTTTCATGACTCTGCGTGGACTGCTTCAAAAAAAGCTATTCAATCACTCTTTCACAAGGAACAACTTCAAATAAATTTTGCTGGGTAGTATTATAATTGATTTCAGAGGAACAGATACAACTGGAAAAGTGAATTGCGGTTGGTATTTATGTTGAATATTAGAAGTCATTTTTGTGTACGAAAAGTTTGGTAACATGTTGGTACCAAAACCATGTTGGTATTGTGTAAACGGTTAAAGTGAGAACTGCATACTATAGGGGAACGAAAAATACTAAATGGTACTAAATTTGGGCTCGGTGTAGGAACAAAGCTTGGATTATATAATTTGGACAAAATACTACGAAATGGAAAAATATTTGTTAAGAAGATCATTCTGATATTTGAGATAAAGTTCGGAGTTTGAAAAATTGTACTGAATATTGTTCTATTGATTTTATGCTAACGCGAAGGTGTTTCTAAATAATAAAAAATAATGTACTGGAAGTATGTAGTTAAACGTGAAGTATCTTTTTTTTTTGTTTTTTTATGTTAATTTGAAAACGTGGTTCAATGCGACAATTTTGTTAACTAGAAGGTTATTATCCCCTGATAAGGCTTAAATTGAAATGCATCAAAAATGTACCGTTATATACGGTAAACATACCCGTGCACATTAAGTAAAATTTTTTGTAAAATAGTTTTTTTTTTCTAACCACAAATTCCGAATTTCGGTCGGAAAATGTGCATAAAATCTTCAAAATAGACTAAGTCTTCAAAATATCTCTTCTAATAAAAGTGGATTAAAGTAGACATTTTTTAAATGAAACTTTTGTATCCTCTGAGTATACAAGGTCCAAATTTAAAGAAAATTTGGCAATATAGATTTGTTCTATTTTTAAAATACACTAAGTCGAGGGGTACCGTTATATGGTGATATACGGATTTTTGTGGTCATTTTGAATTCCGAAAATTAGGTTCGTAGAATTTTCGGCATTCGTAGAATTTTCGGCGTGAGATAAAGTTTAGTGTTTGGAAACTCGTACTGGAAGGGAATGCTGTGTTAGTGAAGGGGTAAAACCAGAAGTCAAGTCTGAAATTAGCAATATGAGTAGCTGTTGGTGTATGTCTGTGATATGAGGTCGTAGTTTTGGTAATTCGAAATAAAAAATATAGTAGGGGTGCGATACGGCAGATATTTTTTTTTTTGGGAAATTCGAAATACAGTATACAGTATTAAAAGGAATTAAATCAATTAAATGTTGGTATTAAAAATAGGTTTTAGTACAACAGAATCGCCAGTGTTCACCTCTTCCATATTAAATATTGTTCATATATATTTTATTACCTTTCCGAATACGAAGTAGCGGGCATTTGCTAGTATTTATATATAATTATATATACACTACCTGAACCCGGTGTGCTTTGCTACCCCGACTAAGATAAAATATAATGGAATGCTATACTTATATTAATTTGTTTATACCCTCCACCATAGTATGGAGGATATATTAAGTTTGTTTTTACGTTTGTAACGCATTGAAATAATCATTTGCGTATATATATTCTTGATCAGCGTAAAATTCTGAGTCGATCTATGCATGTCTGTCCGTCTGTGGTAATCACTCTAGCATCCACAAAAATGGAGATAGGAAGTTGAAATTTTGGGAAGATGTCTCTTTTGTGTGCAGGCAGGTCAAGTTCGATGATGGGCTATATCGGTCCACGTTTTGGTATAGCCCCCATATAACAGTACCTCCCGATTTTCGGTATTTTGAGGATTTTAGCTAAAATTTTTAACCGAACTTGCTGTAATTTAACATATGAGGTTCTCAGTGGCCTCAAAACGTATCCACCAAACATCGTCAATATAGGTCCATGTTTTGGTATAGCCCCCATAAACGGTACGTCCCGACTTTCCGTATTTTGAGATTTTTAGCTAAAATTTTTAACCGAACTAACTGTAATTTGACATATGAGGTTCTCAGTGGCCACGAAAATTATCCGCCAAAAATGGTCAATATAGGTCTACGTTTTGGTATAGCCCCCATATAACGGTACCTCCCGATTTTCGGTATTTTGAGATTTTTAGCTAAAATTTTTAACCGAACTAGCTGTAATTTAACATATGAGGTTCTCAGTGGCCACGAAAACTATCCACCAAACATCGTCAATATAGGTCCACGTTTTGGTATAGCCCCCATATAACGGTACCTCCCGATTTTCGGTATTTTGAGGATTTTAGCTACAATTTTTAACTGAACTAGCTGTAATTTGACATATGAGGTTCGTTACGTTTTGATATAGCCCCCATATAACGGTATCTCCCGATTTTCGGTATTTTGAGGATTTTAGCTACCATTTTTAACTGAACTAGCTGCAATTTGACATATGAGGTTCTCGGTGGTCACTAACTTCTCCACCAAAAATCTTCAACATAGGTCCATGTTTTGGTATAGCCCCATATAACGTTACCTCCCGATTTTCGGTATTTTGATGATTTCAGCTGCAATTTTTGACCGAACTAGCTGTAATTTGACATTTGAGGTTCTCAGGTGTTGCTGGCGTTTTTTATTGTTGGACTGCAGAATTTTACATCTTTGTGTTTATTTCAGCTTGAGTCCATATTTTGATGTAATTCAATTGTTAGAATAAGAACAAAATATTTTAAAGTGGATATGAAATTGATTAGTTGCGGGCGAAGGGTAGGGAATACTATAGTTTCAGTTGTCACCAAACAACTTCATCAGTTCAGGTGTTACGAAAATTCTTAACAAAAATCGTCAACATTGGTCCATGTTTTGGTATAGCCCCCATATAATGGTACCTCCCAATTTTTGGTATTTTGAGGATTTTAGCTACAATTTTAACCGAACTAGCTGTAATTAGACATTTGAGGTTCTCAGTGGCCACGAAACTGCTGCATGAAACTTCGTCAACATGGACCCATGTTTCGGTATAGTTCCCATATAACGGTACCTCCCGATTTTCGGTATTTTTATGGTTTTAGATAGATAGTTTGACGGAACTACCCGTAATTTGACTTTTGAAGTTCCCTGCAGTTGTAAAATTAATTAAAGAAGGTGTAAGTCACCCTTCTTATAAAAATAAAATTAACATATAACATAAAATCATATCCAAAATGTGATTAAATGCAAAGATAATTAACATTAAATTAATTAACATTAAATCGGAGCAATATCCAAATCTGAACCGATTTCGATATAATTTGGCACAGTTATGCCTAGATAAAATTCCGTCACACCTTGCCAAATTTCATTGAAATTGGACATACGTAGAGTGTTTGGTGCATAAAATACAGGAAATCGGCCGAAAATATATATGGGAGCTATATGCAAATCTGAACCAATTTCTATATAATTTGGCACATTTATTTCTAGACCAAGTTCCGTCACACATTCCAAATTTTATTGAAATTGGTGCATTAAATAAAGAAGCCGGCCGAAAATGTATGTCTATAGGAGCTATATCAAAATCTCAACCGATTTGAATACTATTTGGTAAGTTTATTTCCACATCAAATTCCGTCACACATACCAAATTTGGAGATTGTATATGTAACAGTTCTAATGATATTTGCATACAAAATCTAATTTTTTTGGAGGTACCTCCGGGAAGGTTTTCGAAGGTTTTAGCCCCATTATCACACCGAAATGGCTGCAATTTAATACATAGTATTCGTTGGGGGTATAAAACTTTGTACTAGAAATTTGTCGGTATAGGTCCACGCCTTCATATAGCCCCCATAGAACGGTACCACCCGATTTTCGGTATTTTGAAGGTTGTGGCCCTCCGAAATGGCTGAAATTTGGTATTTAGTCTTTCTTGGAGGTAAAAGGCTTTCTGACTGAAATTCGTGAGTATAGGTCCATGTTTCGATATAGCCCCCATAGAACGGTACCTCCCGATTTTCGTAATTCTGAAGGTTGTGACAATATCTCACTGAATAACTGAAATTTATTTGTTTTTCCATGGGTCAGCGGGTTCCTATATCCCACATAGAAGCGTACCTCTTAATTTTCAGTATTGTGAAGGTAAGCCACATTGATTTACGGAAGTTACTGAAATTTGGTATTTAGTCTTCTTCGGAAACGAAAGGAAACTAATTGTTCCATTTTACTTTAATACATCTCGTGGTGGAGGGTATAACAAGTTCGGCCTGGCCGAACTTAATAATTGTTTTCCTTTACATAACTGAGGTAACCATTTCTACCATTTGTTACCATTTTTAAGCTGCAATGCGTTCCTTAAACCAAAAAAGTGGTAAAACTGGAATCAATTTTTAAAAGAGTTAGAGAGGAGAGAGACAATGAAGAAAAAATTAACAAAAACAGAAGAAAAAGTCGAACGCTGACAAAAACAAAAACATTGTTCCACAACATCCCATACGGGACAAGGGAGACTTCTCTCATATCAATGAGTGCACCCCGATTCATATTAAGCTCAATGATATGGGACCTACTGTTTATCGCCGAGTCCGAACGGCGTGCCTTAGGACACCACTTGTGGAGAAGTTTTTCAAGGCTGAAATACTCAGGAAATGTCGCCAACATTACTGAGGGGTATTTTGCCACCGTTGAAAAATGTTTGATGTTGCCTGGCCGGGGAATCGAACCACTGACCTTCTGCGTGCATACCATTGCACCACGCTGACAAAACAAAATTAAAAACTGTGAAATAAAAGAAGTAAATTGAATGTTTGGTATATTTCAGTAGTTTGCCTTCTAATAATTTCTTGTGTTGTATTGTTCGGCTATAGGCTTTTCTAGTAAAAGACTTGATATTTTTATTTTTTTGCAAGTTTTATTAATATCCAATATTTCGATTGGAGTCCCCAATCATCTTCAGGGAATTAAAGGAAGCAATGGCTGTTTTCTGTCCAAAGTACTTTCTTTAACTCAAACTTTCTTTAACTATCTTTAACTCATGGCATATTTTTATATAGCGTAGCATTATAATTAGACAGCGGAATTTTATGCAAACCCTATTTTTGGTCCGACTCATGTCAAAATTTGGGACTGGGCATATTTTTGGCTTCTGATTAATTTGCAATCCAAAAATGAGACATATGCAAAATGTTTACATTTTACATATTTTCTTATGCAACAAATATGTCAATAATAGGTACAAACATGTTTGTATGTAAAATTTTTCTGTTTAAAATTATTTTCAGACAAGTCAATAAAATAGGGAAATGTATAACCACAGCCTCAACCTTCAAAATACCAAAAATCGGGAGGTATCGTTCTATGGTGGCTATACGAAGGCCTGAACCTAAACCGACAAATTTTAGGCAATTGTCTACTCCCAAGGAAGACTTAATACCAAATTTCAGCCTTTTTTCGGGATATTAAGGCCACAACCTTCAAAATACCGGGAATCGGGAGGTACCGCACTATGGGGGCTATATGAAGACGTGGACCTATACCGGCAAGTTTCAGGTGAAAAGTTTTATACCCTCAAGAAAGACTTTATACCAAATTTCACCCATTTCGAAGGGATATTGAGGCCACAACCTTCTAAATATCAGAAATCCGGAGGTACCGTTCTATGGGGGCTATATGAAGACGTGGACATATACCGACAAATTTCAGGTGGAAAGTTTAATACCTCCAATGAAGACTTAATACCAAATGTCAACCATTTCGGAGGGATATTGAGGCCACAACCTTCAAAATACCAGAAATCCGGAGGTACCGTCCTATGGGGGCTATATGAAGACGTGGATCCATGCGGACAAATTTCAGGTGTAAAGTTTCATACGCCTAACGAAGACTTAATACCACATTTCAGCCATTTCGGTGGGATATTCAGGACACAAATCCATGCATATGTTTTTGCATATGCTAATTTTACGCAAATATGTAAAAATATGCACGATATGCAAATATGGGCCTAATTCGTTTTATTTTGTGATAAAACGAGTTTCTGTATAATCAGATTTTATCCACGACTATCCTAACCATAAATGCATTTGCATAGGATTCCGCAGTCTAATTAGTCCCGGATCACACTAGAGTGATTGTAGTGGGGAATTCGATTTAAGAACACCTAATTTCATGAAATTTTTTAATGAATTCACGCTAGTGTGGACCGGGACTTATAATACATATTATTTAACACAAATGCGTACCAATTATTTTCCCACTACTGTGTGTTCATGTTTTTCGTGTTTACTAATATCGTAAATACGTTGCTACGCTTTGAATCAACAATGTGCCCCCAATTGACAACTGTGCCACTCTTTCGCTCTCCACATTAAATAAAAGTGATCTGCCCCTCCCAAAATGGGCTCCCCTATTCAACGGAATTCAACGGAATATGACAACATCAAGCTTTACTTCTCTCAATTTACTCTTTGCACATTCTGTTCGTTCATTCATTATTTTACGAAAGCATTGCTGGGCCACACCATTAACGCCAGCTACTTGCAGAGACTTTTAGTTATTCGTTGTTCGTCGCTGTGGACGTTTTCACTACAGTCAGTGTTCCGTTGAAATATTAAAACACGCAATTGTTTTTTTGATTCGTGTGTGCCTTCTAATAGCCGGTAAATAAAAATAAAAAACCAACAATAAAAGATAAAAAAGAATAAACAAAGCACAAAGAAACCAAGCCAAGTAATAGGCCGACAACCAATAATTGTTTGATGGCAACATCAAAAATAAGGAGGAAAATCATACATATTGATGGTGCATACATACATTGTTTGAGAAAAATCATTTTGCCTACATAGTATATTTTTTGAAATTCAAAGAAGAGATATTCGTTCAGTGAAGTAAATAAAGCTAAGAAAAATTTCTAAGAAATTCCAGTGATCAATTGCAGTAAATATATACATAATTAAATTTCTCAAGTGCCACCACAGTCAGTATACGGGTGGTTGAGTTCAGTCATTTTTTTTTTGCTTTTATCAAACATTTGTTTATATTTAACATAATAAAAAAAACTACACCCTTTTGTCTACTGAGGTTCATATTTTGTTTTGTGTGATTTCTTGACAGTTTTTAAGTCACAAACGGGTTTTCTGTGGGTTGTGTGTGTATATCCCCTTTTCTTTATTCCACAAAGAAATATACCATTTTTAAGCCTATCTTTCTAATCAACTTAGTACGAACTAAAACACATTTGAGTTGTGGTCGGATTTGATAAATCAATGGAGGTTGTATGACGTGGTCGATAGTGGTAAAAATACTTTAAAATACACTGTAACAGTCTCATTTACATCAAACGGATTTTAATAAAACTTGTCACTTATACCCTGTTCGCACTTAACCGGTTTAACCCATAATAATAAATCCTCATAACAAAGGTTAACCCGACAAAAAGCTCTAGTGCAAACGCCGTTTTAAGTTGTTAGTTCCTATGACCGGGGTTTCGGAGCCGGATTCGAGAACAATTTTGCTGGAGCCGAAAAAATAACTCGACTCCGGGCAATATTTTTTACGTTATAGAAATATAACATTGGGCGTATCTTTTTACGTTATAATTTGGTACCAAGTGTCGTTTAGGGGGACCTCTTGGATTGGGCTGAAATTGTTACCATAGGTAGTCCTTGGGACCCTGAACACAATGATATATAATTTTCCGGGGGGAAGTCCATACTTCCTGAGATATGGGTCTTGACATTTCGGAGATTTCGTACTTGTAACACCTTTAGGTTGTTTATGGGCACCTCTCGGATCAGGCTGAAATTTTTACCATAGTTAACCTTGGAACGCTGAACACAACGATATATAGTTTCCTGGGGGGAAGTTCATACTTCCCGAGATATGGCTCTTGACATTTCGTACTTGTAACACCTTTGTGTTGTTTATGGGCACCTCTGGGATCGATCTGAAATGTTTACAGTAGATAGCCCTTGGCTCAATGAACACAACGATATATAGCTTTCCGTGGGGAAGTCCGTAGTTCCCGAGATATGGGTCTTGACTTTTTTACTTTTATTACCATTATTTTTAAAACCTATGCAATATGGGACTCGTTTTAAAGCTCACGAAGAGTACTTTCCAATGCCGCCAATAATTAATAATAGTAATTAGATTTTCTAATAATAATTTACTATGTTATTATTGGGCTACACGATCAAAACTCTCTTTTAAATTGAATGTGTTCTTAAGTAGGCGGCCTTCGGCCGGGGATTTAAGACTTTCTCCTGTGGACTGGGACAAAAGTGGGATACGCGATCAAAACTCTCATTTAAATTGAAGGTGTTCTTAAGTAGCAGGCCTTCGGCTTTGGTTCCATACAAGTTTGTATAGGGCCAAAGGCGAATTTTAAAGAAATCGCTCTACAGACCACATTTATTGTCCAATCGATGAAAACAGTTTACCAGTTCTTTGTACTGGCTAAACAAGTAATCCTAAAAAAATTTTGAAAATCGGGTCAGATTTTAATATTAGCTATATAAAGGGCCCATGAAAACTTTGAGGCCCCAGTGGCACGTGTTAACACATTCCGATAGAGCTCAATCGTTGGCAATCTTAATTTTTGGCATAACTGAACATTTTGGGAGGTGCCGCATAAAAAAATCCAACATCTATTTTTCCGGCTCCGCGAAAAATGGCCCCAGGAAATATGGCCCAAAAGGCATTGTGAAAAAAGGCCCCAAATTTGGGGTGAAACTGTATAATGAATTTTGACCCCAATATACCTCGAACAATTTCCCCCCAAAATAATGCAATATTGCCCCAACAATAAAATGAAAAATTGCCCCAAGTTTGGGGTAATTTTGCCTAATGAAGTTTTACCCCAAAATAAAAAATGCAATTTCGCCCCAAAAATTTTATAAATTTTATTGGTAATATAAAAACAACCAACCATAGTATCGTTTACATTTTCTATGCAGTAAGGACAAATAAAATGTTTCGATTTACCCAATGTTGAACAACACTTTAACTGTTTGCAAGGAAGCATCACAACAATTTAAAAATTGTCCTTCCATAATACATATCGACACAATTAATATATGTATAATAATTAAGCGGGGGAAAGATTGTATGATTAATAAATCGGAAAAGCCACTAGAGAAAATTAAAAAATCGCGCGATTTTTTAAGTTTCTCTAGTGGTTTCTCCGATTTATTAATCATCTAATCATCCAATCTTTCCAGCGCATAGTTATTTCACATAAAAACAGATTTTATAAACTGTGTGAAATCGATTTTTATTTGTAATACTTGTGAAGGAGCATAGGTGAAATTGTTTTAAAAATCGCGCGATTTTTAAAACAATCTCACCAATGCACAGTGGATCCACTTGTATGGAAAAAGTGGCCAAAAATATTTAGAGTGTAGAAATCAAGCCAATGCGCCGGTTACTGCTATGTGCTGCTGCGAAGAGTGTTTTAAGAAACCATGGGCGTAACATTCTCCCCCTATCCCCTCTGGAGGGGGTATACGGTAAGAATTGTTTTATGCTATTAATACAATATGACGTGAACAAAGGTCGTGATTATCTTATGATGCAAAAATAGGCTTGGGGAAACAAAACAATCTCCAAAACAACGTAAAATCCAACCAATTTAGCGGATTAAAAAAACCAACATTTTTGTCTGAAAATTGGTAAAATTTTTAATATAAATCTTATAGCGTTTTTGCTCGAAGACACATACTGCCCACGTAAGTCATATATGGAAGAGCAATTCTTGACCTTTCCATTGATGCCAATTATGTTAATGTACGCGGTCACATAACAGAGTTATACGCTAATATATCCATAGAAACAATATTCTAGGGCGACCCACCATTTATAGTCTGGCACTAGATGGCAGCTGATTTTCATGCTGAATAATCTTAAACCTATGGCATACTTTGGAAAGTTATTCCCGAGGTGGGCACTGGTGGGCATCATGACTAAAACCTTAGGTCAAATTTAAGTATATGATCGAATTGGCATTACAAAATACACTAAAAAAATATGCAGCTAACTAGAATTCCACAACACGCTAAAACACTATTTTTTAATGAAAACTAAGCTATTACCTCCTCCTTCAAAACACACTATAATATGTTGCTATACCTATTAGTTTCGCGATATTTTGAATATATTTAATTGCACTTAAAATAGAGGTTGTTCTCACAACAAAAATTATTAGTAAAATGTTTCGACTTTTGAAGCTATTCTTAAAAAGATCGCGTTCGAATGAAACAAAAACTAATATATTTTTTAAAAGGTCCATGTCATAGCTGTCAGAGTTGCCGGATGTTGTACCAAAATTTTGACATTCATTTTTTTATTTTTGGCCAATGGGTGGATCCACTGTGCAATGCTCATTCAAAAATTTGAAATCAATTTTTAAAACAAGAACCGATATTACGAACTATTTGAAATCGATTTTTATTTGTAATACTTGTGAAGGAGCATTGGTGAGATTGTTTTAAAAATCGCGCGATTTTTTAAACAATCTCACCAATGCTCATTCAAAAATTTGAAATCAATTTTTAAAACAAGAACCGATATTACGAACTATTTGAAATCGATTTTTATTTGTAATACTTGTGAAGGAGCATTGGTGAGATCAATTTTTAAAACAAAAACAGATATTATGAACTGTTTGAAATCGATTTTTATCTGTAATACTTGTGAAGGAGTATTGGTGAAATTGTTTTAAAAATCGCGCGATTTTTTAAACAATCTCACCAATGCTCATTCACAAATTTGAAATCAATTTTAAAACAACAACAGATATTATGAACTGTTTGAAATCGATTTTTATCTGTAATACTTGTGAAGGAGTATCGCGCGATTTTTAAAACAATCTCACCAATGCTCCTTCACAAGTATTACAAATAAAAATTGATTTCAAACCGTTCATAATATCTGTTTTTTATTATAATATTTCAGTTATCTTATAAACATACTAACATCAAATGCTCTCCAATACGCACTCCTATACTTTTTCTTTCCTTTTTTTAATTATTATATTATAGAATAAATGGTTTGCAAAGTTGATATATTTTACAACGGAGTAAAACGTAAATTGCTATTGTACGATTATAAATATAAAACAAATTTTTGTAAAATTAAATTTTCATTTTTGAAAAATATCTCAGAAACGCAAAAGGGCCCAAACATCGGTATTTTTGCACCAAAAAATTGGGGCATAATTACATTTCAATAAAAATGAAATATGACCCCAAACATTTGCATTTTTAATGTTTGGGGTCATATTTCATTTTTATTGAAATGTAATTATGCCCCAATTTTTTGGTGCAAAAATACCCCAAAAATTTGTGAAAAACTGCCCCAAATTGCGTGTTGTTGTAATGTACACAATTTTTTGGGGTCATTTTGCACTTTTGCCTTGGGGCAATTTTGCATTGGGGCCATTTTTCGCGGAGCCTATTTTTCCCTTTGAGTTAAAACCAGTCTATTGCATATATTGGCGAAAATGTTTTTGTTTTGGTCTTTGCTAAAGTTTACAAAATTCTGTCTTTTTACTTTTTCTATTTTTTCGTATAATTGTTTTTACTCTCTGAAAACAAAGTTACTAAAAAAAGTAAAAAGACACAACGGGACGCCAAAATTGTTTCAAAAATCATTATTTATTTCTTTTGGTCTGTTCCAGAACTGCGAGAATCTACTAATTTTAATGTTTTTCCGATAACATAAAGGAACAAATTTTATCGTAATAAAAAATAGTAAGCTTCGTTCCCGTACTTTTTAATGGTAAAACTCGTAAAAGAGAGAACTGCAAAAAATTTGTTCTGACACACAAGTTTTCTGAAATAGTTCGGGAACGGAAAAATGGAAAATACGTCAAAAAAAACTAGAACAAATGTCAAAGTCGGCGTATCAGCCAATCAGACGCCGGCAACCATGTTACTATTTTTTTACTCGCACAAATTTGTCGTTTAAAAAGTTTTTAAAGAGAGCGTCATTCAGCGCCATTTTTGATTAAAGAGAAGTGAACATTTTACAACTTTTTTGTGTACGGGACGGGTTTTCGAGTAAAATGTGTAAAAGTCGTAAAAATTGTAAAAATTTTTAGTTCTGGAACACAACTGTAGCTTCTTGCAGGTTCTAGAAAAGAGCATATATGTGTTTATTTCAGCCAGGGATGGAAAATTAAAAATTCCAAAAAGTACCAAAATGGTACTATTTTCATTTAAAAGGTACGTTTTTAAATAAAAAATTTTACACATTAAAAAAACAACAACAAAGGCTTATATCATGAAATCTGAAGAATGTTGCAAAATCTTATATACGACTGCGGTTCGGAAACTTCTTAGCCTATCAATGAAAGAGAATAGTTAGTTTTTCAAAAATATTTTTATTTTTCAATATAATCTCCTGAAACTTCAATACACTTAGTCCAACGTTTTTCTAGCAACTCTATCCCTTGATTAAAATAGTTTTCCTCAAGGTCTTCAAAATAGTGGTTTACAACTGTAATTGCATCTTCATTTGAGGTAAAACGCAAGGATTTTTTTTAGATTTGGGAACAAGTAAAAGTTACTGGCAGCTAAATCAGGAGAGTAAGGTGGGTGGTCAATCAACTCGTACTTTAAATCGTTGATTTTAGCCATTGTTAAAACACTTTTGTGCGCTGGTGCGTTGTCTTGATCAAAAATTATTTTTTTGTGTTGTAAGCCAGGACGTTTTTCTCGAATTTGTACATTTGCAGATAGTCAATCAATAATACCTTTGAAGTCCCAAAAAACCGTTGCCATAACCTTACCAGCAGATTGAATTGTTTTTGCCTTCTTTGGCGCACTTCCTCCAGCTTCAGTCCATTGTTTGGATTGTTCTTTTGTCTCTGGAGTATACTCGTAGTGGTGGATCCATGTCCCATCAACAGTTATGAAACGACGCTTAAAATCCATTTTATTTCGCTTAAAACGATCCAAACAAGCTTGAGAAATGTTCATTCTTATGCGTTTTTGATCGACTGTTAACAAATGCTTCACCCATCTTGCAGAAAGCTTTTTCATCTGTAGTTCTTCATGCAAAATTAAATGGACTCGATCATTTGAGATGCCCATGATATTAGCAATTTCACGTACTTTTATTCGTCGATGTTGTTGCTGTTTTTGGACGTCCACTACGTGGTTCATCTTCAATGCTTGTACGACCACGTTTAAATTCAGCAACCCAATTTTTTACTGTTGCATATGAAGGAGCACTTTCACCTAACACATTCACCATATCATTATGAATTTCTTGTCCCGATAAACCTTTTTTATGTAAATATTTAATGACAGCACGCATTTCTAATTTTTCCATTGTAAAAAATTGTGGATGCGTCTTTTTTGAACACCTGTTTCTATATGAAGAAGTTGCCAGATCGAAACAAAATTTAACATGTGGTCATAACAGAGATGGAAGTTTCCAAAACACTTAACTTTTTTCTGTTTATACCGCGCTTTTTGTGCTAGGCTAAGAAGTTTCCGAACTGCCCTCGTATTTTTATACCTTCGTGAAGGGTATAATTAAGTTTGTTTCCGTTTGTAACACATCAAAATATTCGTCGGACACTCCACCGGTTCCTGACGATTTTCAATATTTTGATGGTTTGACCCATATTATAATACCAACATTTTTGAAATTTGGTATTTAGTCTTCGTTGGGGTTACGAAACTCACTCCCAGAAATTTGACAGTGCATGTCCACGTTCTGATATAGCCCCCACAAAACGGTACCATCCGATTTTCGGTATTTTAAAGGTATAGGTTCATTATCCCATGGAAATAACTGAAATTTGATAATAGGTATTTTGTATTCCTATAGACAATTGTGGGTATAGATACATATTTTAAGTGCTGACCGATGTCAACTTTGTTTTAAGTCAGTAATCAAAGCAATAGCTGGACTATCGATATTTTGCCAGAACTAATGTAGCCAATAGAAGAGGTATTGCAACTTCTCAGATTGGAAGGTACTACAATACCGCTCGATGTGGTCTTTTAAATGACTAGTCTACATTAGTGAAATAATAATAATATCAACTTTGTGCGGAACCTTTTTTACAATAACATGGAATGAATGTTATTTTAGGCATTAATAGGCAAAAGTTCATTCATCCTCGCTACAGGAATTCTTTTTAGCGGTACAGGAATTTACCTAGGAGTCGACTCCGGAGTCGTGAAAAAATTGGTCTGTAGTCGGGGTCCAGCCAAAAATACCTCTACTCCTCGACCCTGCCTATGACAATCTATAATTGCTCCACAAACATCCCAGAAGGGACAAGGGAGACTTATATCATCACAGCTAGCAATTTTTTCAGATTGCTCTGATTTCCGATTTTTTCTGAGATTTTCTGAAGTTGATAGCTGCTGTTGATAGTGTTGATAGCTTCACGTTACACGTGCACATTGTTCTACTATTAATCAGCAAATGATAACAACAAGAAAAATCATTAGAACGTTTGAAATTTATAATCTTTCATAAGCGCATTAATAGAAAATTGTCTCTGAGTGGGGTTTGTTCTATGTTGTGTCAATATTATGGCACAGTTACCAAGGTAGTGGTATCACACCAGCTGTTCGAATATGAAAAGTCAAATCCCTTTATAAAAATATTATTTTTGTTGTAATTTCCCCAACAACATAAAGACAATTTTGACATAACATATTTAAAATTTCATGATGCCACTACCTGGGTAATTGTGCCATGATCAATATCAAAGGCGTCAGCTCCAAAGAATTTTTTCAGAAAATCTAAATTTTTCTTCGAATTTTTTTCAGAATTTCTTTCCGAGTTCGGACCGATTTTCTTAAGGAAATCGAAACTTTCACCGAATTTTCCAGAATTTTTCTTCCGAATTCGGACCGAATACTGTCAGAAAATCTGATTTTTTCTCCGAATTTTCCAAGAATTTACCTTCGAATTCGGACCGAATTCGTTGCGAAACTCTAATATTTTTTTTAGAATTTCCTTAGAAAATTCTTTCCGAATTCGGTGACCACGTCCATACAACTTTCGTACCGAATTCGGTGCGAATTTGGCATCAGAATACGATTTTTTTTTGAAATTCTGTTCGAATTCGAAACGAATTGTTAGCTGGGATATTATTGAGTGCACCCGACTCAAATTAGATCAATGTCCAGTCCAGATACATATCATCGAATTCCGACAATAAAATATAACTAATTATATCTCCATAGCGCTATACAAACTCCAATGACCCTGTCGGGACATAAACCACACTAAAGAGTCACACATTGAGGATGGTAGGGGTTTCAAGGACCATGCGAAATTTCTGCTTGCTGGTGTAGGAAATAGGCAAACCTGGGATTTCTTCAACACCTTGGACTACAGCACCAATATTCTCAGTTGTTCTTGTGCGACGTCCACGGATATTGTTCTTCACCTCACTAACTTGTTCCAACAGCTCGAATTTTCCCACCAATTTCTGTAGTGTGAACATGTGATTCAAAACGACTGGAAAATGCTTTAGTTTTACGAACTGCGACTGCAAGATTTTCATTTTTGTAGTGAATAATTAAAAAAGTGTGTTTATAAGCTTTCGTTTGATACCCATACCGATTCAGAGAAACCGATTATATAGCAGTTTTTTTACGCGAACTTCCGCTTGAAATAATCAGATAACCGGTTATGATCGCCGGCAAAATTTTACATTTTCGTAATTAGGGCATCGAGATCTATCTATGGTAAAAATTTCAGATTAATCCGACAGTTATAGTTAAACTAGGAATAAGCCAATATAATTTGATGCAGAAGTTTCTATTACACCTAGGATGTTTCGTATCAAAAATGGTATGGTACCTTTCGATTTTCGGTAGCCTCTTTATCACGCCGAAATGTTAATCATTGTTGGTAGCATTATAATTTCTCAAGAAATGTCCGGCTTTAGGTCGACGTCTTGATATAGCCCCCATAGGAAGATATATACCAATTTTCGGTATTTTCAAGATTTTAGCCTCTTTATCACATCGAAATGGCTTCAATTTCGTGATTAGTCTTAGTTGGAAGTATTAAACTATCCCCCAAAATGTGTTTGCTATATGTCGACGTTTTGATATAGCCTCCGTAGAATGGTACCTCCGGATTTTCGGTATTGTCAAGGTTTTAGCCTTAACATCTCGCCGAAATGGCTGACATTTCGTATTTAGTCTTCGTTGGTAGTGCAAAACTTTCCCCCGGAAATTTATTGCTATAGGCCCATATTTTGATATAGGTCCCATAGAACGGTACCTGTGTATATTCGGTATTTCAAAGGTTTAGCTCCTTAATCACACCAAAATATCTGTAATTTCGTATTTAGTCTACGTGGTAGTATAAAACTTTTCCCAAGAAATGTTTTGCTATAAGTCCTCATTTGTTATAGCTCCCATAGAACGGTACATCCCGATTTTCGGTACTTTCAAGGCTTTAGCCTCATTATCACACCGAAATGGGGTTGATCCCGAAAAAAATTGTACCGTCGTAAAGGGCCCGCAAGGACAATTTTCTGAAAAAATCTAATAGCTCATTTAGACTAGCCATAAATCCTCGACTGGATTTAATAAGTCCAGTACAAATCTCATTGCATTTAGATATACATTTTGGAGGATTTAAATGGCAGTCAGCTGATTTTTGTTCATAACACAATTACCAAGGTAGTCCATCTGATCGAATTTGAAACGTCAAAAGAATTTTTTGTAAATTGAATTCTCAAAAAACATACGTCAAATTACAAATTTATCGTTTATTACTGAAAATGTT
Source organism: Musca autumnalis (assembly GCF_047663935.1). Classification (NCBI taxonomy): domain Eukaryota; kingdom Metazoa; phylum Arthropoda; class Insecta; order Diptera; family Muscidae; genus Musca; species Musca autumnalis. The sequence goes on along the minus strand of NW_027411866.1, from coordinate 191,170,636 downwards.
AGCACATTATGCTACTAATGCTAACTAAAGAGCAAATAAAGAATTATATTATCGCAGTTTTCCCATCTAAAATAAATAAACGAATTGTTTTATCGTTTAGACATCGTAAATATTAGTCTTTGTTGATTAAAATCAACTTTGTACATCAAAAAAATTTTTAGTTTTCCGCCTTGTTTACAAATTTTTACATTTTAAATTATTTTTAGTGTAGCAATTCACTGATACATCTACCTTGTTTCTTGTGCCAGCTTGCAACTTTTTGTATTTTCTAGCAACATGTTGCAAAAAACAGAGTTGTATACGAGGATTTATGCCAGATTTAAAACAAATCCACCCAATACGAGGATTTATTTTTGTATGGGAAATCTGGTAGATTTTGACTGGATTTAGCAAATAAATCCTGATAATGTGCTAAATCCGCCTAATGAGGTCATATCTAAATGGGCTATAAGCGACAAGAGGGCTCGAACACGACCTATGCCTGGAAGTAATATTACCGTATGCAATGTAATGATCAATTCGATTACTTCCTTCAAGAGTTATCGTGCGCACCATTTTAGCGAATTTTCTTGAACTTTTGTGGGGGAGGTACCGAAAGGAGTGGACCGACCCAATCAAATCGGTTGATCCGTTCGAATGTTATTGAGCGCACCAGCCAGACAGACAGACGGACGGACATGGCTAAATCGACTTCAAATTGTCTGAAAGGGATTTCGTCCAAACATACTTGGGGTCTAAAACCATTATTTCGATGAGGGTATAAAAATATACACTTACAAAAGGTTCCACAACAAATCTTGTAGCTTTAAAAAACTACATCTGTAATATACGAGGGCGGTTCGGAAACTTCTTAGCCTATCAATGAAAGAGAATAGTTAGTTTTTCAAAAATATTTTTATTTTTCAATATAATCTACTGAAACTTCAATACACTTAGTCCAACGCTTTTCTAGCAATTCTATCCCTTGATTAAAATAGTTTTCCTCAAGGTCTTCAAAATAGTGGTTTACAACTGTAATTGCATCTTCATTTGAGGTAAAACGCTTGCCAGCAAGGAATTTTTTTTAGATTTGGGAAGAAGTAAAAGTCACTGGGAGCTAAATCAGGAGAATAAGGTGGGTGGTCAAGCAACTCGTACTTTAATTCATTGATTTTAGCCATTGTTAAAACACTCTTGTGCGCTGGTGCGTTGTCTTGATGAAAAATTATTTTTTGTGTTGTAAGCCAGGACGTTTTTCTCGAATTTGTACATTTAGTTGATCCAAAAGGTTGCAATAGTACTCTGAATTTATTGTTTTACCCTTTTGCAGATAGTCAATCAATAAAAAACCTTTGAAGTCCCAAAAAACCGTTGCCATAACCTTAGCAGCCGATTGAATTGTTTTTGTCTTCTTTGGGGCACTTCCTCCAGCTTCAGTCCATTGTTTGGATTGTTCTTTTGTCTCTGGAGTATAGTGGTGGATCCATGTTTCATCAACAGTTATGAAACGACGCTTAAAATCCATTTTATTTCGCTTAAAACGATCCAAACAAGCTTGAGAAATGTTCATTCTTATGCGTTTATGATCAACTGTTAACAAATGCGGCATCCATCTTGCAGAAAGCTTTTTCATTTGTAGTTCTTCATGCAAATTTAAATGGACTCGATCATTTGAGATGCGCATGATATTAGCAATTTCACGCACTTTGGCTACAATTTCTGTTGTTGTTGCTGTTTTTGGACGTCCACTACGTGGTTCATCTTCAATGCTTGTACGACCACGTTTAAATTCAGCAACCCAATTTTTTACTGTTGCATATGAATGAGCACTTTCACCTAACACATTCACCATATCATTATGAAGTTCTTGTCCCGATAAACCTTTTTTATGTAAATATTTAATGACAGCACGCACTTCTAATTTTTCCATTGTAAAAAAATTGCGGATGCGTCTTTTTTGAACACCTGTTTCTGTATGAAGGAGTTGCCAGATCGAAACAAAATTTAACATGTTCATAACTGAGATGGAAGTTTCCAAAACACTTAACTTTTTTCTGTTTATACCGCGCTTTATGTGCTAGCCTAAGAAGTTTCCGAACTGCCCTCGTAACTACTTCAAACCACCTTTTTAATGCGTCGGGCTTTATTTTATTGGTTTGCAGAAATAACCATTCAATAATGCTAATAACTGGTAATAATATGGTGGTCCACACAAAATCGACGAATGTTCATTCATTTTGATTACTATTATATTTTTTAAAGAAAAATGTAATTTGATATTTGTGGCAATAACATACAAATTTTCTAGCATTTTTGTCACTAAATATTGAATTTGGCAACAATGGGCAATGGGAGTTTTTGCTGGGAATTCAAGCAGTTTTCAATGAAGTGTTTTAACCATCCAATATCAACTCAAAATATCAACTTACCTAAAATATTCGGACACAAAAAAAAACCTATCTAGTTACAGAATCGCTCTACATATTGTTGTTTTTTTTTGTAGCCTGTTCTTGCTCTAAGAAACTTCGAAAAGATACATGAAAACGTTTTACTAGAAACGTAATAAAATAATTACCCCAGATACATTGTTCAATAAATCATCTGTGTTTATCTAGAATTATTTACAATACGTCATGAAAATATTGCTGTTCTGTTTATTCATTCGCATCACGTTATGTTTTTTGCGAAATTATTTTTTTTTGTCCCCCCACACAAAGGCGATGAAATGACGTGGTCATGCTAATGAGTCTGGCAATCGAATTACAGTTGCAAAAAAAAAAACGAATAACTAGTCACTAAAAAACGATACAATAATTATGGTTGTAGTATGAGTAATATTCGTTAAAGTTGGGCTTGTGGTATTATACGCACAAAGTTAATACTCTACATATAAATTTTATTTAAAAAAAAAACTGAACACCGTTTCGTTGCCACCTCCCGCCAACATTTTTGAGGTTCATTGCGTCGAGACACAATGGATTTCTACACACCGCTAGTGTGCCCATAAAAGAAGCCATGCCAGCCATGTAAAATTGTGTGAACAAAAAAGAAAAATTAATATGTATTCACAAAACCAGACAATGACGCAATTTTGCTTGAACTTTTTCAAGAGTTTGGAGATGTGTAAAAAATGGTTTAATTTATAGAAAAAAGCAAAACAAAAAAAAAAAAAACAAAGCAAAGCAAAACAAAAACTCTGATTAGTAAAATTATGAAGTGTTTTATGAGTTCATAGAATAAATTTGAAAATGAAATTAAATAGGAAGTTTAATAAAGGGATTGCTGGATAACTACATATGTTTAATAGATTTACCCTTGAACCATATTAATTGCTTAATCATGTAAAGTCTAGTTGAAGGTTAATTACATGACTTCACTGCTTTGATAATTTGCGGTACTTTGTATTTTACCTCACCAATTTCCCGTAGAGCCTTAACTACAAATACATATTATATGAAAAATATTTATTAATGATGTTTCCTTGCATGCTGAAGTAGTTTGCGTGCAAATGACGTTTTTGTTGTGACTTTTGACGAACAAAATTAGTAAATACACTACAAGATTGTTTAAGTAGAACTGTCTGTCATCAGATATCTACAAATATTCAATGATGACTCACCATAAACAAAAGATTTTGCATGATGAGTATGTTTACATATAAGGGTATGTGGGCAGGGGAAAATTCAAACGACACTTTGCGACATGTTTGCTGACAGGAAGTTTTCTTTTTCTTACAGAAAGAAAAAAAAAACAAATATTGTAGTACTCTGAAATTGTACCTTTGTAATAGTGACCGTGAAAACAACCTTCTGCAAGAAAATTCAAATAGATCCGAGACGAGTCCTCAAACTGCACTTTCCCAAATTTTGTGTTCATATTTCAACGTGATACATGAATGGATGAAATAATACGATGTGCAAAGATTGGACCAAATAGAAGTTATCTGGCGGAGTTTCCATTTTAGTTGGTGCCGTCAGGGTTTCTTGGAGATTTTAGGCCATTATCTTAGGAAGTATGGATTTGCGCCCGAAAACAATTGTACCGTTGTAAAGGGAGTGCAAAGACAACCTCTTAAACTTCTTAAACTTTTTCGAATTTTGTGTGGGAGGTACCCGAAGGAGGGGACTGATATCAGAGCTCCGATTTACTCGCGAGTGAAAATTTGGGGGGAGGTTGTAAGTTTTTTTTGGTGTAATTTTTTTGGTGGCGGTGGGCCAAGATTGTATGAGTGTGCGGTAAGTTTTTGTTTGGGTGGGGAAGGCCCCTCAACTTGCTCAAATTCAAGAAGAGTTTCACTCGCGAGTGGAATTCGAGCGAATTAGAGCGAGTATTCGGAGCTCTGACTGATATAGTCCATATTCGAACCCGATCTATATCAGTAGTGCGATTCTCTAACTCATTTTCTGAGTTACCGACAAATGTCGGTCAAATTAAAACGGAAAATTATGAATGAAAAATTCAAATAAAAGTTGACAACACTGTTGCTATCGGTTGAACTTTACGACTACTTTCTTTTGGTCGCTCACTTACCGATTTTCGTCGGTTACTCAGAAAATGAGTTAGAGAATCCCACTACTGAAATGAATAATATTATGTGTAAAGTGTGACCAAATCGATTACTTCCTTCGAGAGTTATCGCTTACACCATTTTACAGAAAAATTTTGAATTGTTTTGTGGGAAGTACCGGAATGAGTGGACCGATATTATGCATCTTCGAACTTTGGACAAAACATTAAGAAGCGCAAAATTTGGTTCGTATTGGTTGATCCGTTCGTTTGTTATCGTGTGCACCAGACAGACAGACGGTCATGACTAAAACGACTTCAAATTGTCTGAAACTAATTTCGTCCAAACATTCTAGGGGTCTAAAACCATTATTTCGATGTGGCACGTTTTTAGTCGTATCAAGGCTGAGGGTATAAAAATGTGCCTCAAAGTTCCACCTGAAATTTGTCGGTATGGGTCTTCATATAGCACCCATAGAGCGGTACCTTCGTTTTCGGTACTTATAAGATTTTAAAGTCATTATCAAACCGAAATGAATGCAATTTGGCATTTAGTCTTCGTTGCGGTTGCAAAATATTCCAGTTGAGAATTATCAATATTGGTCAACGTTTTCATCTAAATATTCCATATAGAAGGGTACCTCCCGATTTTCGTTATTTTAAAGGTTGTGGCCTCAATATACAACCGAAATGGCTGAAATTTGGCTTATGTCTTCATTGGGGCTTCGAAGCATTTCCTCAGAAAAGTGCCTGAAATTTGGCATTTACTATTCATCGAGGCTTCTAAACTTTGTCCCATAAACTTCTCTGCATAGCTCCACGTTCAGATGTAGCCCCCATAAAACGGTTCCTCCCGATTTTCGATATTTTGAGTGTTTTAGCCAAATTATCTTACCGAAATGGCTGAAATTTTGCCTTTAGTCTTGATTGGGGCTATAAAACATTACCCTAGAAATTTGTCAGTATAGGTACACTAGAGTTGTTTTAAAAAAAAATCGATGTCTGATATTTTTATGCGGCATCCCCTCCCCCCCCTGAAGTGTTTAGTTTTGTTAGATTTTAAGATTGCCAAAGTTTGAGCACAATCGGAATATGTTAACACGTGCCACTGGAGCCTCAAGGTTTTCATGGACCCTATATATAGCTAATATTAAAATCCGACCCGATTTTCAAATGTTTTGTAGGATTACTTGTTTAGCCACAGAAATGAACTGGTAAAAATTTCTCATCGATTCGACCATAAATGTGACCTTTAGAGCAATTTCGTGAAAATTCACCTTTGGCCCCATACAAATTACTGTGGAAATTTTGAGGCCTCAGTTGCACGTGTTAATATATTCCGATTGTCCTCACGCTTTGGCAATCTTAAAATCTAACAAAACTAAACACCTTAGGGGGCCGCCTGAAGAAATCCGACATCGATGTTTTCCTTTGAGTTAAAACCAGTCTAAGGCACACATTTTGATATAACCCCCATAGAAAGGTACCTCTAGATTTTTGGTATTTTGACAGTTTTAGCTACATTATGATACAGAAGTGACTGAAATCCTAAACTTATTATTCCTTTTGGGCTTCCAGTATAGCTTCCCGGTTTTCGGTATTTTGGGGCTACAAAACTTCCTCCCAAATTTGTTTCAGTATATGTCCAACTTTTGATAGCACCCACAGAACGGTACCTCTCGATTTTCGGTACCCCAGAGGAATAGGTAAAATTCGGTATATAGTCTTCGTTGGGGATATATAACATTCCTGCGGAGAATTGTCGGTATAGGTCCACGTTTTGATATAGCCCACACAGAAGGGTGTCTCCCGTGTTTAGTTTTCGTTGGGCACGCTTTATGCATCTGTTACTAGATTACCGTGTTCGTCTCTAGAGGAGGATACGGCTGTACTAAAAACATCATATACAGAATTTTCGGAATTTATTCTGACCACAGACGTTTGTAATGTTGATTGGTGTTGACTTGCTTTATATACAGATCCATAGATTTCGGAAAACTTACCAAACTAGTAGTAATATTAAAAAAACATACGCCATTTTGCAATATGTAGATGGTTTCGAATATTCTTATTCTAAATTTAAAAAATGTAAACAACTCAATTGTCATAATTTTTGAATCTATGGAGTCTACCTTTGTTGTTACGACATCATAACAATCAAAGACATAAATACAACAAGATAAGACATTTTGTTTGCTATCATTCTTCTGTGAATGGCTTTTGAATTTAACATAATGTTATATCACGATATGGTGATATAACATTTTTTTCTTTTATACATTTTTACGTATTTAACCGAATTTACCGATCCAATTGACATAGAATTTTTGTTGAATAGATCCTTGAATTCATAAATTTCGTTTCTGATACCATTACATGAAATGTTCCTCCTTGGTTGCGATTTTGAATTAACTGCAACCTGTTAAGGGTAATGTTTCTATACAAAGTTTCGTAAACATTTTTTGTTGCATGCATTTTGTCTAGTCTTAGTTGTATTTATGTCTTTGTAACAATGGAAGCCTGGACATTCCCAGCAAAAAGTTTGCCTCCAAAGATGCAGTTAAATCGTATGTACAAGTAATTTGGAATGACATCAGTAGTGCTTTGGATTGAATTTAAAGGCATTCTTTGGAATGTGTTTTTGTTCAGTTCATAGATGCAATAGAAATGAAAGCCATTGCAAGCTATCCCAAAATAAATAAAAAATTATTGTTTTCCTTTTTCATTAAATTCAATCGCAACTGAGCTTTTTTCTCCACTCTCCATTTAATCCAAACTGAAAAGTTCTTGCTTTATATGCTAAAGAGATTCTTATATTAGCTTCGTTCCCGTACTTTTTAATAGTAAAACTCGCAAAAGAGAGAACTGTAAAACAATTGTTCTCACACAAAAGTATTTTGAAATAGTTCGTGAACGGAAAAATGGAAAATACGTCAAAAAAAACTGGAACAAATGTCGAAGTCGGCGTACAAGCCAATCAGACGCCGGCAACCATGTGACTATTTTTTACACGCTCAAATTTGTCGAGTAAAGAGTTTTTAAAGAGAGCTGAATTCAGACCCAATTTTATACCCTCCACCATATGGAGGGTATAATTAAATTTATCATTCCGTTTGTAACACATCGAAATATTCGTCGGAGACCCTATAAAGTATATCAGGAATATTGTCAATTATTTCATATTCCATTTCAGAAAAAAATGATAAATTTTTTTCGCGCTACATCAACGATTTTTGATATGTAGGTTAAGAGCCAATTTTTGGTTGTTGCGGACAAAAGCTATGGCGGTTTTATTTCGCTTTTTAAGAAAGAAAATATTATAAAAACGATAATTATTTTAACGAGCACAATTGTTACAAAAAAGTTCTCTCGAAGTGACTTCAGCGAGTAGATTGCATAATACCTGCAAAATGTTACACAGAATTCGCGGAATGTACATAAAATTGATAAATTATTGAATATAAGTCTACTTTTTTCAAAATTAAGGCCCATTTAGTGGTCATAAAATTACATAAAAAATTGTTGTGGATCCAAACTTCACGGCGAATCAAATGAGACTACAATCATACAGATTGGTGTTATAGTTTGGACGTTACAGCCAAAATAAGCACATATTTTGGTCAAAAAAAATTATTTTTTGTTTGAAAGAATATTTTTTCACATGCATTATGTAGTGGAAAATATTGTAAAAAATTATAGGAATACTTCCTTCATTTTGCTTAAATCTCCCAACAAAATAGACGGATTTTGCTTTATTGAAAAATGAAAATGAAAATCTGCATCGATATATATATATTTCAAGGCGATCAATCAAGAACCGTGGATGTAGCATCCCACACTATTTTTTGGGATAAAATGAAGGTAGCTCCTTTATCATTGACGTTTTCAAATCTCTGTTTCCGCTAAAACGAGGATGCTGTACTAGTTGTTTCATTGCAGTGGAAACGAACGGCAGAAAACGCGATAAAATACGCGATATTTCCAAAAACAATTTTAGACGATTTTTCTACTTTGGAATTTCTTGTAACTCGCGTTTTAGTAGATGGATTTTCACGGGGAATGATTTATTGGATCAGGAACGTAAAAAACTAAAATGTGCAATCAAGTACGAAGAAATCGAATAACAATTGTAAAATTAGGCCCGAAAAATATGATTTTTAGAAAAATGTTCGCACAAAATTTCCGCATTTGGATGCAGATTTCTATGAAGCTGTGCAGACTACATTCACAATATTCCTATCAAATAAATCAGAATCGCAAGTACTACAATCCTATATATGGTTTTTATAAAAACCTGTTTGCGGAATGAAACTAGAAGAAAATTTCAAAAAACACTGTAAATCTGGCTTCAAAATGTCAGCATCATTTAATGGTAGAAGCAGACGAAATTTTGAAAAGTACTTCACTAGTAAGATAATACTTATTTAGTTTGCTTCTGCTTTTACTTTGACAGGAAACTCGAGAGAAGTGTGTTTTACTCACAAATAGAGAGATAACAAAAAAAGGCATGGTGGCTTCAACCCATTTTCACCAATTTTTTAACATAAATATAGCCACAGCTTCCTCTCAAATTATCTTTTAAGGCCAATATTTTTTGCCACGTCCAAAAACATTTCATTTTATCCAAAAGTATTTAATTTGTATAATATACAATCACGAGTCGCGTGTTCTAAAAGGGTAAACCTTGGCTTCAGCTATGTTAAATTTTCAAAAATATTGGTTATATATATTATTGTTCAGCACAAAATTCTATGTCGATTTAACTATGTCCGTCTGTCTGTCTGTCTGTTTAAATCAAGATACAGCTCGCAATTTTAAAGATAGAGAGTCAATATTTGGTACATAAGTTTTTATTACTTGCAGGATGTTTGGTATTCACAATGGGATATATCGGTCCACGTTTTGATATAGCCCCCATAGAACGGTACCTCCCGATATTCGGTATTTTTGAGGTTTTTGCTTCATTATCCCACCAAAATGGGAGAAATTTGGTATTAAGTTATCGTTGGGTGTATAGAATTTTCCACCAGAAATTTGTTGGTATAGGTTCACGCCTTCATCTAGACCCCATAGAACGGTACCCCCCGATATTCGGTATTTTGAAGGTTTTAGCTTCATTATCCCATCAAATGGCTGAAATTTGGTATTTAGTTATCGTTGGGTATAAATTGCAAGGTTTTGCAGGAAAAAATTTTTTCTTGCAACAACTTATAGGTAAGCACACAGACATCTTGTTATCCTAAGTTGTTTTTTTTTATTTTTTCATTACATCTTTTGTATTTTATTTAAACATGCCTCATTTACTCAAAGATTGGCATAACTCAAAAAAGGTCTAAAACACAACGAGTTACAACTTGTTTTGTAGGAGTATGGTATAAATCATCAAAAAGTTTTTTGAGTTTATGAAGCACTAAAACACTTCAGATCATGCTGGATCGTGCACACACGGAGGAAAAAACGGCCTCTCTAACATATTTTGCAGCAAACATATATATATGCTCTAACATAAAAATATATGTTATAACATAAAATATGTTTGGATCCAACCATAGCATTTTTTTGTGCAATAACCGTTTTAAAATGGAAAATCAAAATTTCAATTGAAAGAGCATTGTTTGGCAATATTTTTTTTAAAATGATGTCTATCAAATGTTGGCCGTGTCTACGTCTTTGACGGTCTATCCCTTGAGTCCAATTTTCATTGAATCGTTCGAACAATTCGACTGACGAATGACACGCATGATTTTTTGCCCCACGGTCTGAGTTGACTTTACACGTCCTCACAGGAACAAATCAAACGGTGTGATATCACACGATCTTTGTGGCAAATTAACCGTCCCAAAACCTCAAATTGTCTGCTCATCGAAGTGTTCTCTTAATAAATTCAGTGTTTCATGTCATGTGGGAACGAAGCGTCGCCTTGTTGAAACCAAAATGTAACCGAGATCACGAGCTTCGTTTTCAGCATTGCCGAACAGTCATTTGTCGCTGGTTACGAAGTTTTTCGACAATTCATGATCCGAACGCAAAGGAAGAGCGTTGAAGAGAGAGCAAACCCAGCAAACCAATCGTACCGATATCGTAACGAAATCGGAACAAAATTCGGACGTTACGTCCGATATCTGATCCGAAATCGTAACGGTATCTTAACGAAAGTTGTATGAAGTGGTTGACATAATTTCGGAGCGAAATCGGATCGATTTCGGTCAGAATTCGCAACGAAATCGGAAGAAAATCCTCGGGAAATTTGGAATGCGAATTTTTTCCTCCGAATTTTCGTACAGATTTCTGAAAGATTTCGGAATAATGTCGTATAAAAATCTGGCGTACCTTCTGAACTTTCGTAAAGATTCTGAACGATTTTGGAATAATTTCGTATGATTATCGAAGGAAAAAATTTTCTCTGATACCTCTTTTTTAATGATAAATTTTCTTAGTTGTGTAGTTTATTGGAAGATTATAATTTCAAAGATATCTAATTATTTTCACTGTTGCTATCATTTTGTATAGTAGAACAATGTAAACTTGGTGTACGAATATGTTGAGTCTATCAGCACTAGCTTGAATTATTATATGTTGCATTTATATTTAAAATATTAAAAAAATGTATATGCGAATTTTATAACCAACCATTTTGTTTTTCGGCAACAAACTAAAATGTTGCTTGTTATATATATTCAAGAGGTGGTTGTTGTGCGAAGGGAAATTTGTTTCCGACATATCGATCCGAATTCGTAACGAAATCGGAAGAAAAACATTAGCATAATCGAAGGGAAATTTACTTCTGACATTTTCTCCGAAATCGGAACGAAATCTGAACGAATTCCCTTACGAAAAATCGTATAGAAATCGATACGAAATCTGAACGATTTTGCTTCCGAAATTGTTCCGATATGTCGGACATCCGACATTTAGTTTGCTGGGAATGTTTTGATTTGTTTTTGTTTTGTAGTTTGCGTGCATGCAATCTTACTAACACACTGTCATATCTGATCCGAAATCGTAACGATATCTTAACGAAACTTGTATGAAGTGGTTGACATAATTTCGGAACGAAATGTCGGAGCGACATCGGATTGATTTCGGTCCGATTTCGTAACGAAATCTGAAGAAAATCCTTGGGATATTCGGTAAGGAAATTTCTGGAGCAAGTTGAGTTGAAGGATTAAGCTCGGATAAAATTATAATTTTTCCTATATAGCCGGCCTTCGGCCGGGACAGGACAGGACAGGAGCCAATCTAGGGAACTATTTCCTCTCCGAAAAATCGTTTAGAAATCGGAACGAAATCTGAACGACTTTGCTTCCGAAATTGTTCAGACCTGTCGGACATCAGACATTTGGTTTGCTGGGTGGTTATCAAGCATCAAATAGTCGGCTATCATGGTCGCCATTGAAGGTTACGTTCTCACGGACATCATTTTTGAAGAAATATGGGCTGATGGTTCTACCACCGAACAAACCACACGAAACCGTTGTTTTTTTCTGGATGAATTGACACTATTTAAATCTCTTTAGGCTGCTGTTAACCTACTTTCCTTGTTTACATACCCATTAAGCCAGAAATGAGTCTCCTCGCTGAACAAAATTTGGCTCGAAACACATTCCTCAAAGAAAGCGAATTTTCGTAATAAAGTTGAACGATTTCCAAATATCGTTCGATCCTAAGTCTTTCCACGATAAAATGTCACCCTTTACAACAACGTCTAAACTATTTCCTTTCAAATGCAGCTTGTCTACTCTTGACAGTTTGATGCTTTTGTTTAATAAACTCAACGCTATATTCGACTTTAGAAAAGATTCATGAATTTGCACCCATAACACCGTCTCTGTTTATTACTAAATTTGAAAACAATTTCTAAATTAAATACAAATTCCCATTTTATTAAATATTCCCTCCCGTTGTTAAAATTATTGTCATGAATGTAAATGATTTTGCATTGCAGGTTGTTTGCATTTTCAAATATTTTCTTTCGGAAATTTGTACTGGCAGATAGCCAAACAACATGTGTCTGTCTGGTTATAAAAAAGGTGCTATTAATTTGCAGCATGGGCGCACGTTGTATATTTTCTTTTGTTTATTTATTTCACAACCTTGCATAAATGTGTATATAACTGGGATGAGAAAAACATCCAATGATGACTAAGAATTTACTTTTATCTCGGTGATTTAAATGTATTTAACTCAGTGCGTAAAAGGATTCTAGGAAAATTGTATTATTTGTAGAAAATAAAATTAAACATGTTGGTAATGTTATTTTTAAGAACAATAGATGTTGATCTATGTGTTTGTGTTGTGTCAAATAATAGCTTTTCCACTCTTCTTGCTAGTCTTTTTTCGCAAGAAATTTGTCTATCAACAATTTTCAAGTCCACAGTGTAGAACATTTGTTAACAATTGCTTCCAAATATTGAGTAAAAAGAAGCAAATAATTTCACTCTATTTATGGAGTAATAACAACATGTGCAAATGTTAACCACGTGATATAAAATAAAAAAATTAAATTAACATTAAAAGGAAAACGTAAAAAATTAAATATTTTTATAGTTTCCGCCCATTTACTAGCTCGAGACGAATTTCATTCATTTTGATTTAATCTTTTAATAAAATTTCCCATGTACTTTTTGTAAGCAATTAAAGAATTTATTTTCTCACTATTTATTCGTCCACTGCAGTTGCCGACAACATTATCTGGCCGGCCCCTTTGCGACTGGCATAAATGCCAAACTATTTATAGGAAAACACAAAACAGACACCGGTTTGCTTGAAGCTTTGCCAATTCTAATGATTTCAAAATAAAACAAATTGTTGTCTTGCATTTTTTGTTCTTTTCCTTTTTCCAATTCATTGAAGATTAAGTTTCCTTTCTTTTATTTTTCACGTATGTACATTTACTTTTCGTGTATAATATTTTTCATAGAAAAAATTATTTTTTAAAGAATACTCCGGAGTTGTTGGCCTATTGGGAACCAATTTAAATTAAAAATATTTAAATATAAAAAAATATGTTTTAATTATTTTCTCGTTGGAATCGAGCTTAATAAAAATTAATATTAAAAAATTATCTTCGCCATAATAGGGAAAATTTCAAAACAAATAAACAAATATTGTTATGGAAGGCATCTTTTATACAAAAAATATATAGATTTTTATAAATTTTCCTAAAATCAGTCAAGTTTATGCTGAATATATATATTTTGTTTTTTTTTTTTTATTTTAACTACTATTAATATCTAATAAAATCCCTCAAGCATTGACCTGCTGCTACTGCGACATAACAAGTTTATCGCTATTGACAGTGACTGCCACAGTTGCAACACAATTAAGGCAAGAGCATTCACTTGTCAGCAGAAAAGTGGAAATGTACATATCTTCTCACATCATGGGGTCCATATAAACACATGTAGTTTTAAACAGCATTACAAAAAAAAAATGATTCAGATATTGTGTATGACGTGGCCTGGCGGCGGCCTATATGACGTCTTCTACGTCATATATTCACATGTGTGACGTCACACACATAGCTATGTTTTTTAAACTAAAAACAAGAAATTGTAAATGCCCCCAACGTTTGTGGGCATCTACAAATATAGGGGACAAATATGGGGGACTTGTTTGTTTTAAAGAAAGCAAAAAAAACAAAAATTTTTTTTTAAACGTAACAGCACCAATAAACCACAGAATGAAATGTCAACGTATCTATTGGGAAAGTGAAAGCTTATCAACAAACATGGTCATTTGTGTACAAGTCTATTGACTTTTTCACTTATCAACAATTAATTAACAAATTAATAGCAATTATATGTTTTCTTATCTTTTCAGATTATATTTTATTCTTTTGGGTCCTAAACTTTTTTGAGAGAATCTTAAAACACATAAAAACAACAACAAAATGTATCCATTTGTAAGTATAAAATAGCATCCAAAATTTTTGATATAACTATATACTAAATAAATATTATATAAACAGAATTTGAACATGAAAATAGTATAAGAAGTTAATTAATATTATACGTAAATGGTGTTTAAATTATTTCACACAGAAACGTTGATCAACCTCTTCTAAATCCTTGCGATGAATAAAGAGATTAGCATTGTTTTCATATTGCCACAGATATATTTTAAGATTTGGTATAACACATAATTTGGAGAATTTAGAAAAATGTGATTTTCAAATCAACTGCGTCTCATATGATAAAATGGTGTATGTAATTCGAAGGATTTCAATTTGAATAATCGAATGTTTAAAATTATATTTCAAAATTGATTTATTGAATTATTTATTATTATTATATTCATTTCATATTCATATTTTCTACTTTTGTCTTATTAGAAATTAAATGTCTGCCCTATTTTTAATAATTATATCAAATTTTATAGTTCATAAGTTTTTTATTTTAATTTAATATACTTATATTTCGAAATACAGTCGAACTTCTCTATAACGAACTTCCCTATAACGAATTTTTCTCTATAATGAAGAAAAACTGAAAACACAGCTTTTTCTAGTCCCTTTTCACCTATTTTAACCAGGGCTTCGGAGTCGAGCCATTTTTGGTCAGACTCCGACTCCAGTCCAATTTTTTTCTCGACTCCGACTCCAACTCCGGAGTCGACTCCGAAAATAGATAAAATAAAATTCACAACTTAAATTACAGTCATCTCAGTTTGAACTTTCAAGATACATTACATTGGGAGGATACCAAAACATAGACCTATATTGTTCGTGTTTTTTTCGTTGACAATACGGAATACAAAGTAACAAGCACTTCAGCATACTTCACACTTTAGAATATGTAGCAAAACCCTTCCAAGAAACTGCAATCGGACGGTATCGGTACAAGGTTTCTCTACCTAAACACCGACATGCGAGTATATTTACAATTTCCCGAATTTGACTTATGTACTCAATGAGACTCGAAATGCCAAATTACCATAATTACTGACCGGTAACACTCTTTGTAATTTTTTGAGTTATGGCAAATTAACGATATTTTAACACCGCAACCTTAACATACACTTTCGTGGTTAAGGTTACTTGAAACCTTTATGTCAAAAGGGATCATTTTCTTCAAACCGTTAAGAATTTTGATTTACACTTGTAAACCTTTGCCTACATAACTCTTCATCTTCAAGGACAATATCTCGGATTCTTGTCCGTCCATAGTTGTTTTTTACGTATTGCACCACGTAATGTGACAAAAGAAAACCTTCGAAATACATAAAATCGGGCCGTGTCGTTATACTAAATCGTAAACCTATACCGGCAATTTCACATCTTTATGCTTTATAAAGTTCCCGACGAATATTTTGATGTGTTTCAAACGTAACGACAAGTTAGTATCTTATGGTGGAAAGTGTCTTTTGTCTACCACCTCAAAAAGAATACAAGTAAAACCAACGTTTAGTACGGCTAAGCCAAACTGATAATAAGGAATGATTAAATAGTTCTAGAAATTCATATATCCACCATCATATAGAGGTAATGCTCATAATTTAACGTCAATTTGTTAAATATTTTTCATTCTTCAGCATAAATATATTGACAAATTTATCCCAGATGCATGACTTAATCGAAAAATCATTTGATCTCTTCTCATCGAAGAACAACAGGATAGCATAGGAATATCTCCTTAAATAGAGAAAGAAATGGTTAAGTAGGTTTATTTATAGATAACCACGCACTATTCTATTATAAAAAAGCAGACTTCTTTATAAAAGACGCATGATTCTTCAAAAGAGCGAATATGTCGTTTAAAAAATAGCAGGAACATCGTCTTTAAGAAGATTCTAACTTTTATCATACAAATTCAGCAAGAAGTCTAGTAGGTCATTCGTATGATTTCCCTTAAAGCACTACAATGTCTTTCATTGAAGTAAAACAGGTTCTTTCACAGCAGACATAAACGACTTCTAATAAAAACAACAAGAGAAGACCAGTTAGTCTTCTATAAAATGGGCTGTAAATCTTCTAAAAGATCTTCTCTAAGTATATTTGGAACATGCAAACATTATTCCAATCAATTGACCCAAAAATGTTTCCGATATGCATTTTGTACTCAAAATAGAGATTATGGTCCATTATTATATGTGTTCTTTTACTGTCTGATGGATTTGAAAACGCAAAATAAACCATTTGTAGGCTTTTACATTGAAAGTTAATGCCAAGATGCCCCTTTTTGATATTCAATCATCACTTTTAACTTTAAGTTAAATAATTTAAATTGATTTGACAAATTTTGATAAATGTACAACAGATTGTTGCCCGGAGTCCGAGTCGAGCTTTTTTTCACGACTCCGGCTCCGACTCCAGCAAAATTTGCTAGACTCCGACTCCAGACTCCAACTCCGACTCCGAAGCCCTGATTTTAACCTCTCTATAACGAATACTTCTCTATAACGAAGTGTTTTTATTGCACAGGTGGGAATTCTCACAACCAATTAATCTCTCTATAACGAATTTTTGTCAGACTTTTTCTCATTGAAGTTTACACAGTAAATGAGAAACAAAACACATTCATAGCGCTCTTTTTAATAGGTCTGTACAATAACCCAAAAGTTTGTACAAATTTGTAAAAACTTTTGCAAAATGCTGTTCGATAACAAACGTGTAAAGTAACAGAGAGCGAATTTGGAGAGAATTTTGGAGACTTTTTTACTGAGAACTTACAAGTTTTTGCAAGCAAAATTTTCCTTGTAAGAATTTGCAAGTTTGATCAGCTGATTTAAATTCGAATGTTTTGTGGCTGACTTTGCAATTCTTGGAAAAAACATAAAAAACATTTGGTTATTAAAATAATTACAAGATAAAAAAGAGAAGAGATAACTAAATAAATTACGGAACACGACTTATTTTGTAGTTTGTGATGATGAAATCTCAGTAAAAAGCGGTGCATCCATGGAGTAGGAGGAACAGCCGTTAATTTATGATGTAGAAAGAGAACTATTTTTGTAGCAATGGATAATCAAAGATTTTTCTTAAACAATCTTCGATTGATAAATTAAATCTTATCCGCCAAACTTCTTGTTTGTAAAATCATCTGACTTGCAAGTTTTTGCAAATTGTTGTTCGATAACATTCTGCAAATTTTTAGCTTCGAAAGAGTAAAATTAGTGGAGAGAAGTTAAAATAAGTTTGAAAGAAATTTTTGAAAAAGTTTTAGGGTGATCTTGCACAATAGCCGGCAGGGTTTTGGAGCTTTTGAGCCATTATCTTAGGAAGTATTGACTTACTCCGGCAGAAAATTGTACCGTCGTAAAGGGAGCCGCAAAAAAACTTACTGAAAAAATTTCAAAACGATCCGCGAGGAGCTCTTAAACTTAATTTTATCCGAATTTTTGTGTGGGAGGTACTCGAAGGAGTGGATCGATACAATCCATATTCCAACCTGATACATGACTCGGTAAAATAATACGATGTGAAAAGCCTGCATCAATCAGAAACTCCGTGCCATGTATCGTTCAGACCATTTTACAGAAAAAATTTGAACTTTTGTGGCGGAGGTACCAGAAGGAGTGGACCGATATGGCCCATCTTTGAACTTAAACTAAGTTTGGACAAAATATTACGATACCCAACATTTGGTTCGAATCGGTTTATCTGGTCGTGCGCACCAGCCAGCCAGGAGCGCACGATAACTCTCGAACGGATCAACCGATTCGGTCACAAATTTGGTTTTCGTAATATTTTGTCCAAACTTAGTTTAAGTTCGAAGATGGGTTATATCGGATACCTCCCGAAGGAATATACCGATTGAGTCCATATTGGAACCTCATCTAAGTCTGGTAGAAATTTTACGATGTGCAAAGTATGGACCAAATCGGTTGCTCCCTTCAAGAGTTATCGTGCGCACAAATTTTCAGAATATTTTTTTGGGGGAAGTACCGGAAGGAGTGGATCGATATAACCCATCTTCGAACTTAAACTAAGTTTGGACAAAATATGAAGAAAGCCAAATTTGGGAACGAATCGGTTGATCCGTTCAAGAGTTATCGTGCGCTCCAGCCAGACAGACCCGTTCTCGAACAAATTTGATTTTTGTTGCAACTACTTGTATTCCCTCCCCCATACGACGGCACAAGTTTCATCAGAGGCAAGTCCATACTTCCTGAGAAAATAGCCATAATGTAATGTAAAAAAGCCCTATGACACCGTGCGTAATGGTTGGAGCGCAACATAATTCACGAACGGATTTGCCGATTCGCTCCAAAATTTGGCATACTTAATATTTTGTCCAAACATAGTTTAAGTTCGAACATAAGCCATATCGATTTACTCCTTCAGGTGCCTCCCCCACAAAAGTTAAAAAAATGTTCGGAAAACTTGTGCGTACGATAACTCTTGAAGGGAGTGACCGATTTGGTCCATTCTTTGCACATCCCAATATGTCTACCAGATATAGATCAGATTCAAATAATGATTATATTTGTCCACTCCTTCAGGTACCTCCCATACAAAATTTCGGTTAAATTCACTTTAAGACCTGCTCTCGAGTCAATTTGATTTTTGTTGAAGCAACTTGCATTCGCTGCCTCAATTACTACAGTAAAAATTTTTTCAGGGGAAAGTCCATACATCTTTAGAGAACAGTCCGAAATGTGTAAAAACCCCTATACCACCATATGTAGTGACTGGAGATCACGATCCGAGTACTGCGTTCGTCCACACTTTTTATATCGTAATACTTCTACGAATATTGGATGAAATTCAAAGGTGGCGCTTATAGGTCCACTTCTCCCGGTATAGGTCCACTTCTCTCATAAACGCGGCAACAGATTTGGTCCAAACTTTGCATCTCTAAATATTTTGTCCAAACTTAGTTTATGTTCAAATGTCCAAAATTTTGGAAACCCCAATAAATACACAAGTTTTATTTTATTTTTTCTTTTTTTTTTGGAAAAAAAGTGTTTCACTACACACAGGCTTGTTGTATATTCGTTACAGAACATACAAAAACACAAAACACAGTTTTTTTTCTGAGCAAACAGGGGTGAATGGCAAAAATGACTTTGAAAACGCGACAAAATTGATTAGTTGTCAATGTGAGCCATACATATAATTTTCTGGGCAACATTTTTGCAAAACATTTCGAAGCTGAACAATGCCATCTTCTGGTACTTTTATAGCGGTTCTAAAAATAAAGGACGAACAGGACATTGAAGGAAGCGAGTTAGAAGGTCGAAGTGCTCTACGAAAATAGTCCTCATTCGATTTGACTGAAGACATGTCATCTCAAAAATAAGCTAAAACAATGATATAACTCTAATTCCTGATGCCTTACAAGGTCTCTAGCAAAAACTTCATCTTGCCATAACGCGGAAGTTCGACTCACGGCGGATCTGTCCTTGGGCATTCTTAATATACTAACCAAGGGTTTTCATCTCCAAAAGGAATTATCTCTGCCCCAAGATTTGTGTTCACAGTGTTATCAATCAAAATAAAGTAGTTGTTAAAATCTACCGATAGCAATAGTGGTCTCTTTCGTAATTTGAGTATTAATTTTACCGATTGTTGCCGGTTTTCTGAGATGACACTTCTTTTTGTAAAAATAATTATAAATGAATAAAAATCAGCTTGAGCCAGCTGAACCCACGTCCTTGAAAAACATATGAAAAAGGTGACTTTAGCGTTTGTCATGGAAACCATAAATATTGAATGCACAAATATCCATCTCTGTAAAAACAAATTGCATTTGAAAGAGAAAAGTTCGATGACGGAGAGGTCACCCCATAGCCAATATGTCTGATGAGCTACTACCAATAGCGAAATCGGTTACATAATGGTGCTTGTGTGGGTTCGAATCTTCGTTTTTCCATTTTCACTTGCAAATAATAATATGACTTTTTTATAACATTTAATTTCGATAGTTGTTTTTAGATAATAACACTTTTTACACAAATGTACATATCTATACAACTACAATTACTTGCATGGGTTTATACATTAACATATTTCTAGTTCAATTTTTTTTATAAAATTATGATAAAATATTTTGGTTTAATCAAGTGGTTTTCAAAAAGAAAAACGAGATGATGTGTTGTGGCATGTGGTAAATATTACAAGAATGGTTTAAAAATAAATAAATATTTTATTGTTTAGTATTTGACCACAGCCAATTTATTTAAATTCAACCACAGAAATGGAAGAAGCCTGTGGTATGGAGATATAATGCACATGTTTCCAATGACTATAAATAGAAGAGATTTGTATGCCTAATAGGGGTATCCATATTTAAATATATATACTCTGTTATTACAAAATAATTGTGTAAAACGAAAAAAAAAATGTTTTATTCTCCTACTCGGTTGTCAGAGAATATGAGTGCAAATTACTTCGATTCAATGAGAACAGTAACAAGAAAATGTCGTCCTCTTCATCGTTTGCCAAAATATTTAGTGATGCAAACGAATAATGGATTTTAAGAATTTTGGTCTGATAGTCAACCGCTACTCGTATAACAATGGGTCCATAAGTGTATTTTTGTAACTTTTGAGACATCCTCCAATTATATATGACTGAGTTTGAGGAATACTTTAATAGTCCTCAAACTATGACAAACTCAAAGTCCTTTGTGAGAATATGATGAAACCAAAAAGACAATTTCGCAGTAGAGTAAGTTTCTGGGTTATTTCGTGGTTTTCCCCCTCCCTATTGTGCTTGTGGTACTTCTACTACGGTTTAATCAAAAAGACGAAATGGACATGGAAGAAATTGAATTAGAAGTATGGAATATTCAACAAAAACAATCGGCATTCAATTTGACTGAATACATGTAATCTCCAAAAAAGTTGCAATAACCCAAACAGATATATAGAAATATTTTCTCAAGTTCTGATGGGGGGAGGGTTAAAATCACAAATTTCAATTGGGTTCTTAATTTATTCACCAAAATAAATTTTCCACCCCCAGGACTTTGAGTTACATTTTTGGTCACAATGTAATTTGTAAAAGTTATCATTTAAATTTCCCCCGAAGAATATGTCCATCGATATATTTTCCCAATTAGAATAAAGATTATCCCTCTATCTTTTACATATTTCGCCCCCTCTTGTTACACGTATGTCTTTATATGCCTTCAATCGATATTAAAAAAAATAATCGCCCCATTTTTACATTTCAAACTAATTTGTACCATTTCGGCCTTACAAAACAAAAACCCCAACATTTCAAAAGAGTTTCATTTATTTAAATGTAGAATGCATTCACCCATTTCTCCCCACAAAATCCATATGTGTTGTACAAATGTCTGATCTGTCATTGAACTCTTTTCGTTTTGTAGGGTTCCGGCATGCCACAACCACATCCTCCCACATCAATGCCTGGTTACACTTCACAACCGGGTATGCCAGCCGGTGTACCATTTGGTGCTGGTTGGGTGGCACCCACCCAACATCCTCATCAACAGCAACAACAACAGCAAGTGACAAATTCACATTATCCATCATCTTCTCCCCATCATGCACCTTATCCCTCCACTAATCACCCAGCACCATACCCCACTACTCATAGCCACTCATCATCACCATACCCCCCAGCAGCTAATGCAGCACCTTATCCCACTTCTGGACCATATCCTCACCCATCACCCTACCCTAGCAATGGTAATCAAACATCATCCTATCCCGGTTCCTCATACCCCCATAATCCCCATCATCAAACTCCATATCCCACATCAACAGGCTCACCAGCTCATTATCATAATCCATCATACGGACAAGTACCCACTCATCCATCATCATACAATCCCAATCATGGCTATACACCGGTTAGAACCTCAATGGGATTAGAATCGCCGGCTGGAAATATTCAACATTGTTTTGAAGAGTTGGCTCAAAGACAAGGTCATACCATACAACACCACTATGCTGGTCCAAGAAAAGAGGTTAGTGTCCCCTTGGTAATTACTCTTGGGTTTTATGGATTTCTTTTTTGGCTATTTGGTGTGTTTATTTGTGTTTGTTTTCAATATCTTTGGGTTTTATTATTTTATGGCAATATTTCTTTGAAAAGAATATTGGATTTATTGAAAGTTTCACTGAAGATGATTTATATGATGAAATTGCATCGGAAATTTCAATTGAAGAAAATTGTTATGGCGCAGGCATGTTTACACATAAAGAGAATGATGATGTATGTACATAAAGATTGTATATTTTTGTATAATTTAACTCAAAGCTGTATAATTGTAAGCTTGTCGAATGTCTATTAGTTTGCAAGCTTTTGATTGCGCTTAATGCTAGAAAGTATTATTTTTATAATTGTTGTAATTTGTAGACTTTGAAACACATGTGAACGTAAATATATGTAAGAATGTTTGTATTATAAATGCCCCCGCAGGTTGCGTGAAATTACTTGTGAGTCATAAGCTTTGTTCCTTTACGTTAAAGTTTCTTCAAGTTTTACCATTTTTAACTCGGAAACCGTTACTTAACCCCAAAAAGTAGTAAAACTGGTAGCAATTTTTAAGAGAGTGAGAGAGGAGAGAGAGCCAAATGGGTTTCTCTGTTACAAATTTCGTTGTGTAAAAAGTGGAAAATCTGTCAAACTGCCCATTTGACATTTATTTGACAATTAAGACAAAAGAAAAAATGA
Organism: Musca autumnalis; assembly: GCF_047663935.1. Lineage (NCBI taxonomy): Eukaryota > Metazoa > Arthropoda > Insecta > Diptera > Muscidae > Musca > Musca autumnalis. The sequence continues at coordinate 191,147,559 of NW_027411866.1, read as the reverse complement.
GAACTACGCGCTTTGTCAAAGCAAAATAAAAAGAAATAAAATAAAATAATAAAAATTTAAACCAGTGAAATAAAAAAATAAAAAACAGTGAAATTTATTCTGCTTATTATTTTTTTAAGCAGCCATGTTTGTTTTTTGACATTGCTGCCAGATCTACTAAAGGAACAAAGCTATAATGTTTAAAGTGGCGCTGCTGCGTAGTTCAACCACAATTTCCTGGCTTTTAAAATATGTTTTACTTTTAAGTGGGGAATTTCCACAGAAATATTTACGCACATCAAGTTTTATATTTTTATGACGTGTTCCTAAACTATATCTCGCTAATACCATTTGCGATATATTGTCCTGATAACTAAAACTGATTTTATGTCGCATTTTCCTGAACCAAGAGAGATTTCTTAAGTTCTTTTGTTAAAAAAAAAGAAAAAATTGTGGTTTCAATATAAAAGAAGACTCGAATATTCATGTTTCAAACAATATTTCAGTATTTTAGATTTTCAAAAAAAAACAAAAAAATCAATATGTTTTTAGTAAATGAGGTCAGAAATAAATTTTTTTTTTAGCAACTGACACTTGGGTATAAAAAGTTTCTTGTTGAAAAACAAGACACAAGGGAACTGATGAAGATCTGTGGCGAGATCTGAAACTATAGTATTTCCTGCCTTACCCCTTGGTAAACATCGCCAGATTTTTTCCCACTAATAAATTAAAGTTGTTTTAATAAAATATTAAAACAACGACTATGGGATTAAGCCTGACTAATATTTTTTTTAATTCTAAAACCAGACGTGGATTCTGTAAGAATTAGTTTTTTGAAATCTAAAACCAGACTTGGATTTTTTATGAACTATGTTTTGAAATCTAAAACAAGACGCGGATTTTTTTTTTTTAATTTTTTTTTTGAAGTCTAAAACCAGACGTGGATTTTTTAAGAATTATTTTTTGAAATCTTAAACCAGAAGTGGATTATTTAAGAATTATTTTTTTAAATCTAAAACCAGACGAGGATTTTTTAAAAATTATTTTTTGAAATCCAAAACCAGACGTGAAATTTTTTAAATCTAAAACCAGACGTGAATTTTTTAAGAATTATTTTTTGAAATCTAAATCCAGAGTGCATTTTTTAACAATTATTTTTTGAAATCTAAAACCAGGCGTGGATTTTTTATGAATCAGTTTTATGAAAACTTAGAGCAGACGTGGATTTTTTTAAAAATTATGTTTTGAAATCTAAAGCAAGACAGGAATTTTTTAAAAATTATTTTTTGAAATCTAAAACCAGACGTGAAATTTTTTAAGAATTATTTTTTTTGGAATTATTTTTTGAAATCTAAAACCATACGTCTATTTTTTAGAATTATTTTTTGAAATCTAAAAGCAGACGTGGAATTTTTAGGATTTTTTTTTAGTCTAAAACCAGACGTGGATTTTTTTAGGAATTAGTTTTTGAAATCTAAAACCAGACGTGGATTTTTTGAAATCTAAAACCAGACGTGGATTTTTTAAGAATTTTTTTTTGAAATCTAAAACAAGACGTGGATTTTTTTAAGAATTATTTTTTGAGGTCAGATGCAGTCGTGGGATCTATAAGATTTTTTTTTTTAAATCTAAAACAAGACATGGATTATTTAAGAATTATGTTTTGAAATCTAAAACAAGACGTCATTTTTTTTAAGAATTATTTTTTGAAATCTAAAATCACACGAGGATTTTTTAAAAATTATTTTTTAAATCTAAAAAAGACGTGTGTTTTTTAAAATTATTTTTTGAAATCTAAAACCAGAAGTGGATTTTTTAAGAATTATTTTTTGAAATCTAAAATAAGGCGTGGATTTTTTAAGAATTATTTTTTTAAATCTAAAACCAGATGTGGAGTTTTTAAGAATTATTTTTTGAAAACTAAAACCAGACGTGAATTTTTTAAAAATTATTTTTTTGATATCTAAAACCAGACCTGGATTTTTTAAGAATTATTTTTTGAAATCTAAAACCAGTCCTGGATTTTTTAAGAGTAATTTTTTGAAATCTAAAGCCAGACGTCGATTTTTTAAGAATTATTTTTTAAATCTAAAACCAGACGTGGATTTTTTAAGAATTATATTTTGAAATCTAAAACAAGACGTGAATTTTTTAAGAATTATTTTTTGAAAAGTAAAACCACACGAGGATTTTTTAATTTTTTTTTTAAATCTAAAACATGACGTAGATTTTTTAAGAATTATTTTTTTAAATCTAAAACAAGACGTGGATTTTTTAAGAATTATTTTTTGAAATCCAAAACCAGACGTGGATTCTTTAAGAACTAGCTTTTTAAATCCAAAACCAGACGTGGATTCTTTAAGAACTAGCTTTTTAAATCCAAAACCAGACGTGGATTCTTTAAGAATTAGTTTTTTGAAATCGAAAAGCAGATGTGGGTTTTTTAAGAATTATGTTTTGAGATCTAAAACAAGACGGTGATTTTTTAAGAGTTATTTTTTGAAATCTAAAACCAAACGTGTATTTTTTAGGAATTATTTTTTGAAATCTAAAATCAGAGGTTGATTTTTTTAGAATATTTGTTTTTTTAAATCTAAAACCAGACGTGGAGTTTTTAAGAATTATTTTTTGAAATCTAAACCCAGACGTGATTTTTTTGAAATCTAAAAACAGACGTGGAATTTTTAAGAATTATTTTTTAAATCTAAAACAGAAGTGGATTTTTAAGAATTATTTTTTAACCTAAAACCAGACGTGAATTTTTTACGAAATATTTTGAAAATCTAGAAGTAGTCGTGGATTTTTTAAGAATAACTTTTTGAGGTCAAAGGCTTTCGTGGATGTTTTAGGAATTAATTTTTGAGGTCAACGACCAGTCGTGGATTTTTTAGGAATTAGTTTTGAAACTTAGAATCAGCCGTGGCTTTTTTAAGAATTATTTTTGGAAACCTAGAATTAGTCCTGGATTTTTTATACCCTCAGCCTTTAGGCTATGAAAGGTATATACACTTTCATACGGGCAAAATGTGCCTCATCGAAATAATGGTTTTAGACCCCAAGTATGTTTGGACGAAATGTGTTTCAGACAATTTGGAGTCGATTGAGCAATGTCCGTCCGTCTGTCTGTCTGTCTGTCTGGCTGGCTGGAGCGCACGATAACTCTCGAAGGGATGAACCGATTCGGTTCAAATTTTGGCTTTCGTAATATTTTGTCCAAACTTAGTTTAAGTTCGAAGATGAGCTATATCTGTCCACTCCTTCCGGTACCTCCCGCACAAAAGTTCGAAAATGTTCGGAAAATTTGTACGCACGATAACTCTTGAAGGGTGTAACCGATTTGGTCCATACTTTGCCCATCGTGGAGCGTGTACCAGACTTAGATCAGGTTTTAATATGTACTCAATCGGTCCACTCCGTCGGGTACCTCCCACACAAAATTTTGGAAAAGTTCAGTTTAGGAACATCTCTCGAATCGCTTTGATTTTTGCTTTAGCAACTTGTATTCACTGTCCTCCATACGACGGTATAAGTTTCATCAGGGGCAAGTCCATACTTCCTGAGAAAATAGCCTGAAAGTTGCAAAAAACCCCTATGAC